>NC_088381.1:119512500-120137500 GCF_037993035.2 Macaca fascicularis | reverse complement strand
ATTTTACAGATGAGAAAACCAAGGCTGAAAGAGTAAGTATTCAAAGTTGTAAGTATAAAGAAGTTCCTTTCAGTATTATCTATAATACATTAACATTGGGAACTAGCCCAGCTGTCAGTCAAAAGGGAGTTATACAAATATATTATGTGTATCTGTTCAATGGAATATTATGCAACTTTTTAAAAATATAGCTCTGCATGTATTGACATGGGTAGATATCTACAATGTTGAGTGGATGAAGTGAGTCATGAAACACTATGGATAATGTGGTTAATTTTTATAAAAATAAACACTTATTTCAAGATATAGGGCTAGTGCACTTTTTTTTTTTTTTTGAAACGGAGTCTTGCTCTGTTGCCCAGGCTGGAGTGTTGCGGGGCGATCTCGGCTCACTGCAAGTTCTGCCTCCCGGGTTCATGCCGTTCTCCTGCCTTAGCCTCCCGTGTAGCTGGGACTACAGGCGCCTGCCACCACGCCTGGCTAATTTTTTGTATTTTTTAGTAGAGATGGGGTTTCACTGTGTTAGCCAGGATGGTCTAGATCTCCTGACCTCGTGATCCACCCGCCTCGGCCTCCCAAAGTGCTGGGATTATAGGCATGAGCCACCACGCCTGGCCACTACTGGACTTTTTATTGAAAAAAAAGTTCCAGTATGTACTCTTCACTGTTACCTCTTTTCATAAACATTAAAATTACTTATTCAAATTCTACTTATTAAAAGATCAATGCTCAATGTTAAAACGATTATCATTTGAATAAATAATAAATATTTAATACCTAGTATATCAGTTACCCATTTCTGTATAACAGGCTCACTTCAAAATTGAGTGGTTTGAAACAGTCCATTTTATGGTTTTATGTTCAGTGGGTCAATTATGCTGGGCTGGACTCAGCTAGGAGGTTCTTGTGCTGGTCTTGTATGGACTTATTCTTGTGGCTGCAGTCTTCTGGTGGCTTGACTGCGGACTGGCTTGTCTGGGAGGCCTCAGTCGGCAGGGCTTGTCTCATTTCCTAGCATGTTAGCTTGGGCCGGCTCCTATGGTGGCACAGTGTTCCAAAAGGGCGAAAGTGAATGCTGTAAGGCCCAGATGCGGAAGTTTCACACCATCACTTCCACCACATTCTGCTAATAAACGTAAGTCCCAAGGCCTGATTGGATAAAAGGAGGGGGAAACAGACTACCTCTTGATGGGAGCAGTGTGCGTACAGCGACGAAGGAATGATTGCAGTCGTTTTTGTAAACAATCTGCCATTCCTAGTAGAAAATCAATACTTACCATAATTATGATATTTACACAATAGCTTTATTTTCTTTCACATGAAAACAAAAAGTATTAACCCACAGAGAATTTCCCTCCTGGACCATTTATCATACTTTGAGTTTCTGACTCACTCTCCACTGTGAGAAAACAGCTATCACTTGACATAATTGGAAAAAGGGCAAAAAAGGAGTCAGCTTATACCCTGGACGTTTGCCACTTCCATTTCTGTTGCCTGCCCCCAAGATCCAATACATAGTATCACAATGGGAAATACTAAAGCCCCATTCCCCCTTCTCGAGTTTCAACTGTTTCTTCTGTGTTTTCTCCAGCGTCCTCACATCAAATCCAGGAGAATTAGGGGAGAGGAGAGCACTTCAGAAAGATAGCAGATGAAAATCTGATTCCTTTTTATTATGTGAGGTTGTAGAGACATATTCTGTAATTTGGCTTGATATCAAATATTGTCACAGAGGGTATGTTTCGTTATAGGGATAATTATGTGCTAAAAGGGAAACTCTTCCAGCCTATTGCTGAGTTCTATGTTTTCTCCTTCCCATAGCCCTTATTGCCTTCTAACATACCATGTAATTTAGTTATTTACTGTTTTTTGCTTGTGAACTGTTTCTCCCTGCTGGGATATAAGTCTCCAGAGGGCAGGAATCTTTGTCTTTTTAATTGATTGTTGTATCCACAAGGATTAAAACAGTGCCTGGCATAGAGTAAGTGCTCAATACAGATGTGTTGAATGAATGAAGGAGGGAATGGGAGACTTGGCCAGTGCTGCTGGAAGGTCTAATAAGACGAGTGCAGATATCTGGCCTTGACTTTTGTGGAATGTACCTACATTGGGGACCCTGCTGAGAGCTCTTTCTGTAGAATGGTGGGAATAAAAACCTGAATAGAGAGAAGCTAAGGAACAGAACGGGGGAGAAATAAAAGGTGAGAAAGTAAAGCTAGGAATGAAAACAACAATATGAATGAGTTTGAAGAGCTTTGAGAGTGTTGAAAAATTTAGTGGTAGCTGGAGGGGCCATGAGGTCAAGAGAAGTTTGCTTTTTAAAATGGATAATAGCATATAGATGGAAATCATCCTTAAGGGAGGGAGAAAAAGATGATACAGAAGAGAAAAAGTGTACTTGCCAGTGCAGACACCTTGAGAACATGAGAGGGCTGTAGGGCACAAGTAGAGGAGTGCCATGAAGAGCAGCAGGTGCCTTTCTTCCACTGAAGCAGGATGGAAGCCAGTGTATGTGGGCACAGGTGCAGGGAGTTTGCTGGAACTGGTAGCGCAGGATGAGGAGGTTGTGGAAGAAAAAAGAGGGAACGTTGACGATTTCCAGTAGAAATGATGTGTATTACTTCCTGGAATAGAAAAGTGCATTCACTGGGAAAATGTGCTCATTAATATGTCAATGAGGATACAACGTAGTGGAACTTGGCATTTATAAAGGCAGCATGCTACACTTCCTTGTGAAGCTGGTTTCACATCCATTGTGCTAGATCTCAGTGGATGGCATCATTGCCCACGCAGTTGCCCAAGCTAGAAACCTGGAGTCATCCTTGACTCTTTCCTCTCCCTTGGCCTCTACATCTAAATAATCACCAAATCCTGTTGGTGATTATTTATTTGTTTGTTTGTTTATTTATTCAGGGCCTCTCTCTGTCACTCAGGCTGGAGTACAGTAGCACGTTCACAGCTTACTGCAGCCTCAACCTCCTGGGCTTGAGCAGTCCTCCTGCCTTGGCCTCCAAAAGTGCTGGGATTATGGGCATGAGCCATGGCATCCGGCCCTTCTGACTACTTCCAAATACATTGAGAGCTGTTCACTTCTCTGTATACCCACTGCTACTTTCTTAGATCTAGTTACTTGAATCACTGCAAGTTAGGTCCCTCACTGGACTTCCAGCCTCTAGTCCTGTTCACATCTGTGAAATACCCCATATTATAGCCTGATCACCTGATCATTCCAAAAAGGAGATCTGATCATGATACTCCCCTTCAATGCCTGTTCATTGTCTCTTGATCGCCTTCAGGTGAAAGTCCGAATTCTCCAACTTGGCATACAAGACTCTTCATGCCCTGGCTCCTGCCTATCTCTCCACGAGGCCATATTGTTGTCAGAGAAGAGACAACAATAAAGTTTTGAAAACTTATAAGAAAATGGACAACAAATCACTGACTTGGCAAATAAGGATACTTTTATGCATGTGAATTATAAACCTGAAAATTAAAAAGTGGAACTTTTTTATAGTAGACAAAACATACACAGATATATAGTCTAAGAGTATTTCTAAATCAATGAGAGAAGAACATTAACAAAAAATATTAAGCATAAATTGGGGACTGAGATAATGGCCAGAGGAAGGAAAATTATCTGTAAAATCTAAGTTAAAAAGTATGTCCAATGCAAAGGCCTAAGAATGATACAATGGACTTTGGGGACTGGGGGAAAGGGTGGGAGTGGGGTGAGGGATAAAAGACTACACACTGGATACAGTGTACACTGCTTGGGTGATAGGTGCACCAAAATCTCAGAAATCACCACTAAAGAACTCATTCATGCACAAAAATAAATAAGTAGATAAATACAAAAGAAATGCTAAAAATATTTTTAATGGAAAATAAAAATAAAAAGTATGTCCAAATTGGGAGCCCATGCTTACCCAAATTTGCAACAATTTGAACATCAAAAAGAACAGTGATTTAATCAATTGAATCACACTAAATTTTAAAAATCCATGTTTCTATAGGGATACTAAAAAAAGAGAAAGCCAAAGAGAGAACTCATAAGCCATCATTTGAGATGGCTTGATAATTGACTTCTTACTTTGACAACTGGTAACTAAAGAAAGAATTAAGCATTTATCTAACCTTTATGTAAGGAATGTATCTTAGAGTAACCAAATAGAAAAAGTTCTATTTTCAGAAGAATGCTTGCCAAGAATGTAGAAGGACAGAATTAAAAAATCAACATTCTGTCACTCAATAAAAGGCTTAGACTATTACCCTAACCCAGGGATGAATCTTAGCAAGCAATTAATATTTATCTTCTCTAATATGATGAAGATGCAGTGTGAAGTATACCACCATCTATGATAGATTTAAAAATTAACTTGAATTCATCGTATTTAGTTTTAACTTCAGATGTAAACTTCAGCAGTTGAGAAACAAGTTGAATGCCATAGTAAATGGCAAGCAGACAAAGTCAGGAATTAGGAAAACTGTCCTGGTTGGCTCTTCAACAAGTCAGAGTCATTAAAAAGAAGAAAGACAGGACTGGGTGCAGTGGCTCATGCCTGTAAACCCAGTACTTTGGGAGACTCAGGTGGGTGGATTGCTTGAGCCCAGGAGTTTGAGACCAGCCTGGGCAACATGGCAAAAACCCTATCTCTATTTAAAAATACAAAAAAATAGCCAGGCATGGTGGTGCCCACCTATAGTCCCAGCTACTTGGGAAGCTGAAGCAGGAGGATCGATTGAGTCCAGGAGATCGAGGTTGCAGTGAGCTGTGATTGTACCACAACACTCCAGCCTGCGTGATAGAGCAAGACTCTGTCGCAAAACAAAAAAAGGAGGAAGAAGAAGAGAAACTGGGCTCGATTAAGAGACTCAAAGGACATTTCACCCAGAAGCAATGCATGCTCCTGGATTGGGCTGTGGGTTGAACAAATTAGCTATAAGGGACACTTTGGGAACAAATTGTGGAAATTTGAATATGGGCTAGATATTAGATAAGATGAAAATATATTGACATGGAAAGCTGGAGAACCTTAAGTTAAATTAGCAGGGGTTTTGGGCTTTTGGAGGGTAACTTTTTACAATGCTCACATCCTTTTAAATAATTAAAAATAATTACAATACTAAGTAGTAGTAGTAGTAGTTTGAAAGTGCAAAGAAGATGGATGAAGATGTCCCGACAGGCAGGGAGTGAAGCTCAGCACCTTCATTTTGGGCAAGGGCTCCACGGCGGGGATGGTCCTGCAGGATCCTGGCCTTTTATCTCATCTGTCAGACTACACCCAATAGAGGAAATGAGATTCCTGAGCAATCCTTCCCTAAATAGAAAAGTTTTATGGGCATTTCTACCTCTAGCTTCCATGAGAAATAGTTCATCTGCTGTTGTCTTAGGACTTGTTATGTTATTTGAAAAGATGCTCATTGTTCAGGTCAGAAGAAAAAAGAGTTCTCAGGTTCCTATCATCCCCATCTTTTATTGCCTTTGTTGTTGTCTGAGTATATAAAGATGGAAGGAGGAATAAGTACTTGTGAAGAAGCTATGGTTGTTCATGTTGCTCTAGATTCCATGTAGCTTTGTGGCAAAACTGGGTTACGAGAAGGAAATTATGCACCTTAATTAGGGTTTTTGAAATTCAAATTGAACAAACTTGAGAACATTTAGAGTGGACTCAGAGCTAGAAAGTGGCTGACCCTGAGGACCGTCCAAATCGAAACCCCATCTGCTTTTGCAATTGGCATAGCAAGAGACACATTGGATCCTTGATCAGAGTTGCCCTGCCTGGGTAGACACCTAGTCAAATTAACTAATGCATTAAAGATACAAATTCTTCCCTTTCCTTTTCTTGGTGCTCTGTGGAACTCAGCATTAATAGGATACCAACTACAAACAAACAACAAACAAGCAAAAAATTAAATGGGCTGATAGCACTTTTCTTTGGAAGTTCAAGGAAAAGTTATTAAACCATAATTCCATGTCAATAATATTAGGACTTTGAGAATAGCTTGCATCCTTGATTTTCTTTTCCTTTTCACCATTTTCATCTCTACTGGGAACTTCAACTCAAAAAGATGATATACTCAATGCAAGAAAATTGATGTCACTTAAAAGCAGCGCTAATAATAGAAAATAAATTATTTATAGCTAGAGGTCGTCTTCTGTATCTAAGACTAGATTATCTACACCAGACTACACTACTGATAAACTGCAGTAGATTACTGTGTTTTCTTGCCCTTCTAAAATTCTTGACTATTGTGAAACAGATTGTTATGGTTGTGAAGTATTTCAAGCACTTGTGCTCCCTCTAGAGGAGCAATATAAAAAACCTCAGGGCTGTCAGTGCCAAGATTTTGAGGTTAAATTTTGGTGTCATTTAAAGAAGAAAGAGATCATGTGGAAATAATTATCAAAATCTAATTTTAATTAACTATAATTTATAAATTATAAAAGTAGTAATTCTCTATAAGCATACATTTTAATATTAGTTTCTAAATTGAAATATGTCTTTCCACTTTTGTCTGCTACACAATACACATAAAATCCTGCTTCCTGTTTTATTTTCTCACATTGCATTTTCTTTTTAATTTTTTAACTGTTTTTCGAGACAGGGTCTCATTCTGTCACCCAGGCTGGAGTACAGTGGTTCAATCTTGGCTCACTGCAACCTTTGCCTCCTGGGCTCAACCGATCCTCCCACCTCAGCCTCCTGAGTAGCTGAGACCACAGGTGCTTGCCACCATGCCTGGTTAATTTTTTGTATTTTTGGTAGTGACGGGGTTTTGCTAATGTTACCCAGGCTGGTCTTGACTCCTGGCCTCAAACAATCTGCCCACCTCGGCCTCCCTAAGTGCTGGGATTATAGGCATAAGCCACCGCGCCTGGACTACTTCTTGTTTGTTTGTTTGTTTTTGAGACAGAGTCTCACTCTGTCGCCCAGGCTGGAGTGCAGTGACACGATCTCGGCTCACTGCAACCTCTGCCTCCTGGGTTCAAGCGATTCTCCCACCTCAGCCTCCCAAGTAGCTGGGATTACAGGCACCCGGACATAAAAAATTAGCCATGCACTGCTAATTTTTTTGCATTTTAGTAGAGATGGGGTCTCACCATTTTGCTCAGCCTGGTCTTGAACTCCTGAGCTCAAGCAATCTGCCCACCTCAGCCTTCCAAAGTGCTAGGATTACAGGTGTGAACCACCGCACCCGGCCTTACTTCTTGTATTTTCTGAGTAACATTCTATTTATCATATCTACTGAGTAATTTGTAGTAATTTCTCCTACTGCTGGACAGCTAGATTGTTTTTAATTATTCAGGAACAACTACACTTAACATTTGTATGCATGTAGCACTTTTATGTTTGGGGTCTGTTCCTAGGAGTAAATCTCAGCCTACTAAATCAGAGGATATGATCTTTTGGGGAAATGACAGCACATATTTCCACATTACTTCCTAACAGAGTTGTGCTAATTTATAAATCGCCAGAAATGTATGAAAATATCGATTTCAACACACCCTCCCAGCACTGGGTACTGCTTTTTAAAAAATGTTTTGATAATTTAGTGGGCCAAAAAATGCCATTTCATGGTTTTAATTTGAACTTTGTGGGTGAGGTCAAACATTTTTCCGAGTTTATGAGTTTTATTTCCTCCTTTGAGAATTCTCTGTTCATGTTTTTAATGCATTTATCTTTGGGGACAATGCTTTCTTAGTTATGTGAGCTCTTACTATCACTACAAGTATATTACCACTGCCACCACTACTAATTAGCTATCATTTGTCAGTCAACCATAATAAGTAGAATATATGCCAAGAGCTTTATGTATATTTATGCCTTGCCACAACCTGCAAGAAGGAAGGAAATTGAGGTTTAGAGAAGCTAAAGGACTTATCCAAGGCCACATGGCCTGGACAAAATACTTTCTACTATCACCTCTGCTCCATATAAAGATACAATACAGCCATGTCCTGCATAAAGCCATTTCTGTCAACAATGGACTGCATATATGGTGGTGGCCATACAGTAAGCCAAAGTTAATTTATTATCAAAGAAAAAAACCCTATTTTTAAATAAAAATAAATTTAATGTAAGTGTACAGTGTTTATAAAGTCTACAGTAGTGTATAGTAATGTCCTAGGCCTTCACCTTCACTCACCACCCACTCACTGTCTCATCCAGAGCAAATTCCAGTCCTACAAGGTCCATTCATGGTAAGTGTCGCACACAGGTACACCATTTTTTCCTTTAATACTATATTTTTACTGTGCCTTTTCTATGTTTAGATATGTTAAATACACAAATGCTTACCACTGTGTTACAATTGCCTACAATTTTCAATATAGTAACATGCTGTACTGGTTGGCAGTCTGGGAGCAATAAGCCATACCATGTAGCCTAGGTGTGCAGTAGGCTGTACCATCTAGGTTTGTGTAAATACAGGGTATGATGTTCTCACTACAAACTGCTTAATTACACATTTCTCAGAATGTATATTGTCATTAAGCAATATGTGAATGTATATTTTATTAATATAAAATATATTAACTCTGCAATATTTTTCCCAGGCCTGTCTGCCCTTTTATTTTACCTACTTTTTTTGACATATAGAAGTAGCAAATACTAATGTAACTATAACCTTTCCAAAGCCAAACACACTTGGTTTTAATTATATTTCATAATGGCTATTTGCAGTAATAAAAAGATCAGACATGATTGGCTTTCTTTAAAAAAAAATTAGAGTTTAGATGAATGTGCTCCAAATTGTCAAACAGTTATTCCTAAATCATACTGACTAACTTTTGTCTTCCTCATCGATTTGTGAGGCATTCTTTGTTATTCATATACTAAGACCATATCTGGACTTAACTTTTTCATTGATCTAGGCTATTCTTTGTACAATTACCACATTGTTTTAATTATATCATTGTAAGATGATTAAAACAGAATGAGACTCACCTTCTAACAACTTTTTTTTTTTCTGAATTTTCTTCCTTTTTTATTCTCTGAGTGAACTTTGAGATCATTTTGTCAAAGTAGGCAAAACCCCCCAAAACCTATGTTTTTCTTTTAAAGAAAGAACTCAAAGCAGCAGAGATTTTCATTGTGGTTCCATTAGACCTACAAATTAATTTTGAACATCATTTTTATATCCAGTCTTCCTAATCAGGAATAATCATCTGGTTACTTTTTCAAGTTTTATTTTATATTTCTTCATATAATTGTGTTTTTACTTCATGTTGTCACTACATGTCTTGTTAAGATTATTTCCAGGCATTACATATGTTTTAGTTGCTATTGCATATAGGACCTTCTGTTTGTTGGTTTGTATATGTTACTGCTAGTATATAAACATATTATTGACTCTATATTGACATATTTATAAGCTTTTATATATTTTAATAGTTTATCAGATAATTCCTTTATGTTTTATAGTTACACAAGATCAGTTTTAAATGATATATTTCTTCTTGTGTGTATAGTAAAGGGACACCACAGCAGACCTGAGACTGCTATTTTTAGAAAGGCCTGCTTGCAAGGTTGCCCATGGTTGGCATCTGGTAACCTGGATTTTGGGAGGGTTCCCACCATTTCTTACATGATAAGGGTGGTTTGCTGTGTTGGGATTGCTTTGTGCACATAACATAGTGTATGCTGAACAGCTGCTATTTGTCTAGGAATTTGAAATTGTGGTATGTGCCAGGCATAGGCTGCCTATACCACCAACTCCCCAAAAAACCTCGGGCACTGAGTCTCTAGTGAGCACCCCTGATAGGTAACACTTCACCCATATTGTCACCTTGTTGCTGAAGAAGGAAGCACATCCCTGTGCCTCTGATGGGAGAAGCCTCTAGGAAGTCTGCATCTGGCTTCCTCCTGACTTCATTCCATGTGATTCTTCCCTTTGGTTTTTTTGCTTTGTATCCTTTCCCTGTAATCAACCGTAGCCATGAGTGCAACTGTATGCTGAGTCCTGCAAGTCCGTCTAGAGAAGCCTTGAAACCAGGGGTGGTCTTGGGGACCCTTGACGCAATTTGTAATGCTTATCTGTTCTGTGTGGTATTTTTGGCCAAGTCTAGGTATCAGTATAGATGGAGCTGCTGTGGGTGACCAGATGGGGAAAGGTTGGACCCCTCCTGATGTGATGCCCTGCCATCCCATTTCATGTGCCCTACTCTTGCGAGGCTCTGGGAAGCTGACCTTGAAAATTGCTTGTCCCAGCCAGGCACAGTGGTTCGTGCCTGTAATCCCACAACTTTGGGAGCACTAGGCTGGTGAACTGCTTGAGCCCAGGAGTCTGAGACCAGCCTGGGCAACATGGTGAAACCCTGTCTTTATAAGAAATACAAAAACTTAGCTGGGCATGGTGGCATGTGCCTGTAGTCCCAGCTACTCAGGAGACTGAGGTAGGAGGATCATGAGAGGCCAGAAATTTGAGGCTGTAGTGAGCTATGATCGTGCCACTGCACTCCAGCCTGGGTGACAGAGAGAGACCCTGTTTCCAAAGAAGCAAACAAAAACAAGAACAAGAAAAGTACTTATTGCTATGATTTACCTCTAAATTATAGGATTGACTGTATCTTGTACAGTTTTATATGAACTGATCTTGCTTCAACTTTTTACTAAATACTTTTAGTCATTTCATTTAAGAGATTCCCTGCCCATTTCCATAATTATTTGACAGTCTGCAAACTTAAAGAAGTTATGTTTTGGGTAATGTAGTCAGTAAACTATTCCGACTAATCCACCAGTTGGAAAAATGCTGCAAAAATTTGAAAAGTCTGAAAAGCATGAGAAAGGTGATAAGATAGGATTTATCATGACAAAATCCAAATGGCAACGAGAATCTAGAGGGAAAAGCAGGATGCAGAAGTTGCAGCTGGGTGGTGGTTCATGCCTGTAATCCCAGCACTTTGGGAGGCTGAGGCAGGCAGATCACTTGGGCTCAGGAGTTCGAGACCAGCTTGAGCAACTGGTGAAACCCCGTATCTACAAAAAATTACCTGGGTGTGGTGGCACAGCCTGTGGTCCCAGCTACTCAGCAGGCTGATGGAGGAGGATAGCTTGAGCCCAGGAGGCGGAGGTCACAGTAGGCCAAGATCGTGCCACTGCATTCCAGTCTGGCAGACAGAGCCAGACCCTGTCTCAGAACACAGAAGTTGCTTTTGCCTCTGAGGACATATGTCAATGAAGGAAAGCTGGATTTTATTGTTTTTATTCTTTCAGGGTCCACAAGTTCAGAAATTAAAGTTTATGTTCCGGCAAAGGTGGGGAGTCTAATAGGAAACCTTCCTTCACCCTTCCTTAGGTCAGGAATGAACTAGAAGTAAACCTAAACCCACTTTTACCCTCTAACCCTCCAACACTCCCCCAGGAGATCTTAAGGGAAAAAAAAATTCTTTTGTGTTGAACAGTGCAGAGGAGGGAAAGTAAAGAAAAACGCAATCTCTGTGAAGTGACAAGCACGTGCTGGAAGTCTGTGTGAGTTTGTAACTCCAATTCACCTCAACTGGATGGTCCAAAAAACCCTATGCCCCGAACTGGGTTAAAGAAGTCCTGGACCGACCCTAGGTGCCTGGAGAGTGCAAATCCCCTCTGGAGGAAGGCACCATCATTTTAAGCATCAGAGAATCTCCAGAATACGTGTTCTCATAATACCCAAGCTCACCAGAAAATAAGGTAACATCAGTCAGAATCAGCAGGAATAGACCTACAGTGACTTCAGGTATCCTTCATTATCTACATTTTCATTTTGAACATGCAGACCATTCTAAGACATGTAACCTTGAGAGGATGGCAGCTGGATAAAATCAAGCTACCGTATCTCAAAAGGTCCAGCTGGAAGGGGAAAATGACCTTGGGCCTCATGGAGGAGCTTCCCTGGATTATACTTAGGACAAATAACACACTGGGAATAAATCTTTTTGTGCCACTGTGGAGGATGGTTTCCAGTAACATTGTTTACACTAGGATATACTTTTATCTGGATTCCAATGTGTCAAGTTATTAACACATTCCTTAAGGGGTACCTGACATCCCATTGGAATAATGGTTTATTATTAAGTCCATACAATATTTTAGTTTCAGGAGACAGGTGTCTCCCTGTCTGTTTCCAAGTGGATTTCTCTTTTGTTGGGGCTACATTCTAGGTTTCCTTCGATATGTTTTTAAGTGTTTCAGGCTTTATGATCATTTTTTGGATTGGGGCTGGTGGCTTCAATGCTGCTTTTTTAGCTGTAGCAATAGCAAATTAATTAACTCCACTTTTAGTGGTGTCCAATGTAGAGTGACCTGGGATTTTCACAATTGTCAAAAGTTTTGGTTGAGAATAGTTTCTAACAGCTCTGATATTTGGTTGTCCATTTTTTATGTGTTGTTGCCCTGAGGAGGTTAAATATCCTCTCTCCTTTCACATTCCAAAGTCATGAGCAACTCCAACTGCTTAGCAGCTGTCAGCGTATGTTCACAGTCTTGTCTTTTGCTAATTGACAAGCTTGAGTCAGGGCAATCAATTTGGCCCCTTAAGCTGATTTGGCTTGAGGAAGAGGACCACTTCAATTACCTCTAGTAAAGAAACCACAGCATATCCTGCTCTAAAATTTCCATCCTCCCATCTTAAATAAGACCCATCTGTATACCATTCTATCTCAGCATTATCCAGTGGCATCTCTTGTAGGGCTGTCCTGGGAGCGAGAAGTTGGTCAGTCATCAGAACATAGTCATGAGGGTTTTCATCAGAAGAATCAGGCAAGAGAGTGTAAGTTAATTATTTGGAGCATATTATCTCAGTCAAACTGTATAAAATAATCTAAAATTGATTCATTTGGGTTCTGGTGGCATTGCTGGATTTTATTCCAATCCACAACCCTTTGGAATATTGAAGAAATGATATTTAACAGAGCAGTTGCTCATTCCCACACATCTTTGTGCCTGTGCTCTCGATTTCTGGGGGCTGGTTATTGTAGCTCTATTGGGCCTTCAGGGGTTAAGTCTGCTACAGGGTCTGACCACTGTACTTTCTCCAGTCATTCCTTAGCTTTAGCTTCCGAGACCAACATGTGTACCAGCTGTTAGAGGTCTGAATGGCCTGGGTCATAGGTTCTGATAATGAATTCAAATTCTTGGGCAAACCCAATTGGATCTTATGCAGACCCAGAAATTCTTTATGCCCTGCAACTCAGCCTTTGACCAGGGTTGGTAGACAATGACTGGGGTTCCCCTACGTGTTGCCGGTTGTTCCCAAAACAGGGTGATCATGAGAGATGGCCCTGCGGGGTCCCCCTTTTCCACATCTTCCAAATGAGAGGCTGCTGCTGGCACTGTCAGGGAATTGTCAGGAGGTAGGATCTTGGAAGTTAGACTCCCTACTGCCTTCTGTTGAGTGAGTGGCATATAAGGAGGGGAAGATGTTAGATTGAAACATGCAGGAGAAGGAGGGAACAGATCTGGTCCGGGAAGTTCAGAGAGGTCAGGGGTAAAGTAGGGGTGTAATTAGAGATGGGGAGGTGCCACGGGGAAGTAAGGGATTCTGAGGATTTCTTTAAGAGAGACAGAACTTTAGAGAGTCCTTGGTTAGGACTCTAAGTTGTTTGTTGGCTTCTTGTAAGGACATGAGGCGATCTTCCCCCTATTTGCTCCTCTCTAGGTACCACTGAAAGTAGCTCTCCCATTCTGGTTGTTTAGTTTTTGTGCCTGCGTTTTGCATCCTAGTTCACAGGTACACTAAGTTGGGCATCTCAGAAGATCCCCATCAAGGCCACTGTAAGTTAGAATCTGCCTTGGTTATAGTGGTCCACTTGATTAAATATTTGCATGACAATTCACTCTAAGTGTTTTTGCACATACCTGGCTGGAGTTTCTAAGGGCGGAACTTTGTGTTCCACAGCTGTGGGGCTTTTAGCCAACTTAAAGGGCTCCTTCCACATAATTTAGAGTTTTCTTTCAGATTTGACCAAGTCGGAGGGTTTGTTGGATCCAAAGTGTGCTGCTTGGGGACCTAGCTTTTCAGGGCCGTTACTCCCTGAACTGGTATGGTGGCTACCTGGCACTGTGTGTCAGGGGCTCAAGGTGTGGGAGATGAGCTCCTTGTTTGCACCTGCTAGCTGAGATTAGACCCTAAGTATGTTCTTCTGATGGGAAATCCTACTCAGAGCCATTGCACATCTGAGAGGGGCGTGCTCTTATTTCTTTGGGGAGGAAAATTCCATACTCATAAGCTAGAGGGTTTAGAGTTGGCCAAATCCAATAAGAGAAGGACTGAAACATACAAAAATACCTAACAAGACAGAAACAAACAAGACATCTAAGCAAAACGAACAGCAATCACACAAATTATACAATTTCTGAGTGCTCTAAATGTAAGGAGAAATCAAGACCAGCTGGTTGTTAACAGTAACTTTAGTTATTAACGAGAATTTGCAAGACAGAATCTCAACTCAGCTCCTTACCTAGTGATGAGGCTCAAGCTGAAGACTGTTCTCCACTGATAAGAAGCAGACAAGCTTGCCTGCCTTGACGGAAGCAAGTAAAAACTCCCACCAAAAAAAAAAAGTTTTTTTTTTTTAAACATCAAATTAAACCTCAGAGCCCCAACTTCCTGCAGGGAGGAGGTCCCAGACCTCGACAAATTGTCCTATTGGTTTGGGCTATAAAGAGCCCAAACTGGTACCAATAGGAGAGCTGCTGCAGGCTGGGGCCACCTTCACTCAGGATCCCTCCGTGGTCAATCAAGGAAAATGACCCAGGCAAATCTCAATCATTTTTTGAGGTTTATTTGCCAAAGTTAAGGATACACACCTGGGAGATAGGTCTATTCCTTTCCCCAAAGATGATTTTGAGGGTTTCAATATCTAAAGGGGAAAGGGAAGGATATTGAGAAATACATAATTTTCATGTGAGAAGAGGGTAGGGGAAAACAGTCATTCATGCCTTTGTCTGGCTCAGTGAATCTGCATTTTTACATAATATAGATAATGTAGACGATAGAGCAGAGGAAACAATCAGATATGCATTTGTCTCAGGCGGGCAGAGGGATGACTTTGAGTTCGCGCCTATGTCCCCACACCTGTGGAGAAAAGCTATCGGTTCACATTGCCATGATGCATCTTAACAGAAACACTTTAGGGTAAAAGTCTTGGGGCCTCCAAGGAATTTCCCTGTGGGCGAAATGTGATGGAGGTATGTAGCTTTTTGTATTTTAGCCATCTTATTTAGGAACCAAAATGAGATGCAGGTTGGCATGACCCAGTTTCTAACTTGACGTTTCCATTTGGCTTAGTGAGTTTGGGGTCCCAAGATTTTTTTTACTTTCACACAATCATAATCAGTAAATCACTGTACTTTATCTTTTTCATCTAATTGGGAACTCTGGGTGTTTTTTAATTTGGGGGGAATGAACAGTATTTTCTAAATTCATTATGAATTGTGTGTCATGACAGTTATTGTTTCCATATTCTATTTTGTAGTGATAAGAAACTGATGTTGGCAAGCTACCAACTTTGTTTGCCCAGGTGTTTATACAGTGCATTGCTAGACTAATCTTAAACATCAATTATCGCCAATTTGGGGCTTTATTGTTTTGAAATCTATAACTCATACTTTAGTACTTTGTAACATTCGCACTACACTGCATGATTTTTAACTTCTAGTTTGTCTTGTGTTTCCAATTAGACTCCAAGTGCTTACTGGGTTTAAGATCATCATAGGACCCTATACTTCACCTAAAATGTACTTTCATTTGAGCTTTGACTTGACTGTATTTTTATTGTTTTCTCTGGTTGAAGCATTTTAGTTGGGGGAAAGAAAAACTTGTATCTTCTCCCTGTATTTGTAACCAGAGCATGATAGGTTCTAAACACCTTCGTTGCAAATATTTTTAAATTGAACTGACTCCTGAGTTCGTGCAGTTTGTATAAAAATATCTGGAAGACTAGAATGTTCATCTCACTGATATCAGGTGAGATCTGCTAATTCATTCCACTGAATTTGGCTATTGTGAAACGGTAGGGAGAGGAAGCCTAATTATAGTACCACCCATCCTACGCGCTCAGCTTTCCTCCACCTAGAGTCTGGGAACACCCAGACCAGCAATCCTAGCCTCACTGAAGAAAATAATTAAAGAGTAGGCCACTCAACACTGTTCTAATAAGACAAAGTTGTTTTTACAACGTTAAGATTGCCTAATTAACAAACTTTTTATGTTGTTAATTTCATCATGTATGAGTTGCTATTTCCTGGATAAAAATTGAAACATACATGTTAACTTACATAATGTCTATAACAGTGGGAAATAATATAGAGCAAAAATATTTTCTCCTACGTGTACTATTTTCACCTTTGGTTGGCCTAAGAGAAAAATCCTTACATGGTGATATGAGAACATTCTTCATCAGATACAGAGGAATCTTTAACCAAGCCGTACAGCAGCCTCTTATTGAATAGACGTACATTTTAGAACTATCATGAGAGAGAACACCTTTTATTCAATATATTTATAGTATATTTATAGCTCTTCTACAGTATATGTGTGAATTACTAGGAGAAATGAGAAAAAAATAGGTGACTGTCTAGTCCTCAAGGATTTTAATGCCTGGAAAGAAAGATTAAATGTATAATATTTTCCTGAAAATATACAAGAAAGTCAAATTATGAAATTTTGAAAATAGCTTTACATATTTCAGTGGAAATTTTTATCCTATAGAGAGCTAGAAAATACTCAATCCCTAATGAAAGCTCACTTTAGATATAATCTTTGACAATATTTTCATAAACAAAGGCTCTTTAGTTTATCTTCTTTCACAAGGGAACAGCATCAGACTTAGTGCCCAATTACGTGTCTGCAGGAGGCCAAAGAAATATCATTGCCGAAGGTAGCATCTTTACCTCCAAGTGAGCAAGACAGGTCCCATCACTGCTATAAGAACTTTGAACTTGGGAAATAATCAGTAATGGCTTCCAATATTGAAAGATATTTAAAAGCTGTAACTTTGCTGAGAACATTATAGATAAAAACACTGTAGAAGTTCAGGTGTTGAGAGATTATCTGCAACTGAAAGGATCTGAGAATCAGAGGTCAGAGAAACATACAGTCTATCACATACTTTCTTATCTTTTTTTGGTATTTTTCTTTTTTTTTTTTTTGTTTTGTTTTGTGCAGAGCAGTGGTTCTCAAATATTAGCATGCATGAGAATCACCTGGAGGGCACGTTAAAGCCCAGATTGCTGGCCCCACCCAAGAGATTCTGATTCAACAGGTCTGACGTGGAGCTGGAGAATTTGCATTTGTAGTAAGTTTCAGGTGTTGCCACTGCTGCTTGTCCAGGACAATTTTGAGGGTTTCAATATCTAAAGGGGAAAGGGAAAGATATTGAGAAATACATAATTTTCATGTGTATTTTTTCTGCAAGAGAATGCTACAGTGGAATGACTGGAACAACAGCAAAGAACACTTTAGGTTCTTGATACACTGTCGGGTTGCTATCAAGAAAGGGTATACACATTTACGAACTCGCCAGGGGAACATGAATGTTCTTCTCTGAATAACCTCTGTTATTGAGAGTCATAGGTTTTTTGTTGTTGTTGTTGTTTGTTGTTGTTATACAATTTGATTTGATTTTTGTATTTCTTTGATTAGGCTGAATATTTGTCTACATTTATTAACCGTATATATTTTATCTTACGTAAACTTTCTCTTTGTGTTCTTTTCAGTTTTCAATCAGTGTCAAAATTCCTACTTGTTTTCAATACTTGACTTTCAATGCATCTCCTTCCTGTGAAGTTCTCCTGACAACTCTACACGTGGTCCCTAGTTTGGGCCTCCTCTTCTAATAGTAAATTTATTACTACTTCTAATAGTAAATTTATTACTACTTCTAATAGTAATAAATAGTATTGCGTACTCACAATACTTGGAGAATTTCTATGCTGTATCCTAACTGTTTACACTCCTCTCTCCTGCAGTGGACAATGAGCAACTCAAGAACTATGACTAAGTCTTATTTTTATTCTTTTCTTCAGCACCTAATCAGCTGCTTGGCACAAGGTCTCTGTCAATTATTTAATGAATTAATGAATAAATCTACAAAGATTATGGAAGAGTTGGTTTTATCTCAACATGGACTTCATCCAGATGGTATATCTACATTTTGTATAAAACAAAAAGGAGTACTAAGTCCTTAGGTAAGTCTATGAAAGCTTGTTTAAAGTAATGTAAGTGTTAATTGGACAGTGTATAAAAATTCACACTATGAAACTGCTAGACAATGAAATATTGCTGGCAACAGTTTGCTCAAAAGAAAACCAAGCTTTTTTCTTTCATTTAAAGAAAAGTAATTTCCTCTGCAAAATATTATAAAATTATATTTATTGATTCATCTGGGGCCTTTTCAAGTTAACTGGACAATTATCATGACACACCTCTCCAAAAAAGAATACAAGAAACATTCTTCCTCTGACAATAAAACACACATGTACTTACACATTGAAGATACAAACAGAAGTTAAATTTCAAAAACAACTGCATTTTTTTCATCATGTTATACTGTCAAATCATAATTCTTGTATTCCTAATTTGGCTTTTTCACAGTTTTGCTATACCAAAAAATTACATAAAAAATTACCCAGCTTTATATTATCTCTGAGATACGGGAAAAAACATAAGTGAAACAAATGAGGTTGCTGCTAAGTTGGAAATAAGTAAACATGAGTACTCTTGTCTTTGGAAGGGACTTCTGGCTGGAGGTCTTGAGTCTACGCAAATGTAGCAGCAGGCTTTGCATCTCGGAGTCCTGAGAGTGTCCGATCCAAAGGAACTCCAGAGATGCTGAAACCCCTCTAACCTCCCCGATCTGTTCTTTTACCAAAGGTGAAAGCTCTAACCTGCAAGTTGGGTTTAGAGTCTCCGCTTCAGTTGCAGCTGCGTTTCCTCCACTTTTCCCTTTCGGTCATTATGTTGCTGACCCTTGTAAACGTTTAAATGACTGTTAAAGTGCTCAGTTGTGCTCCTTTTCAGCTATATTCTGCTCCAGTTTTGAAGGTGTAATTTGAAGTAAAATCTTGTGAACCTAAGATCTTACTGTCTCCACAGACAGCAGAAAACGGCTGTAATAGGTAGCGTTAAGGTAGATGTTAAGGCCATTGTTAGTATCGTCAACTGAGGCTAAGTCCTGGGTGGGCTTTTTGCTGTGCCAGATGCCCCACTGTGCCACACAGTCAAACAGTAAACATGGCTCTACAGTAAGTCACACACTGGTTTTCAAAGAAGCATAAATCCTTCCACCAAAGAATCCACTGATAGGATAAATCTTTTATAAAACGGAGGTTTTAAAAACTGAAAGAACATTTTGCAACCCACCCCCAAATTTTGATTCCTACTGACACCCTTGACTCAATACAAAAGAAACTGGACTTCAAAAGATAAAAATGAATTTTTGCTTCTTTGGGTTGTGGGCTATAGTCATATCTTGCTCTGTGTCTAGTTATAGCTTCAGGTCTCCACATGAGGCAGCAAGTACTCCCCGATGGTGGCTGGGGAAGCCCCTCCAACCGCCTGACCTGGTCATATTTCCCACCTCGCTTCTTTATGAATATCATAATTCAGGCTATGCTTAGATCAATTGGCAAAGAAATGAACTAAACAGGGGCAATGATGATATAAAATCAATGAATCAGGTTTCACCAAAAAATGAATAGGGTAAGAAATTATGCTTTTTAAGAATGCCCATCACATAATCATAAATGGTGGTGTTTCCACTATATTTTATAAGACCCATATGTCTCAAGGCCTCTCTAAACAGAACAGGGCCACCAAGTACAAATGTAGGGACAATACCATTGCTTTTTAAGAATTTTAACATTGGTGACAATATATGAAATTTTAGTTGCTGTTAACAACAAAGTGAAAATGCACTGAAGGGGTTCATGACTATAGAATGGTAACACATTGTTAAGATATCAGATACTTTTGAAAATACATATACATGCTTTTGTTATGGAAGATAACTTCTAAGATAACTTCTAATTTAAATTGTAAGTTTTTTTTAAAATCATGGTTCTTTGACTGAACATGTGACATATTCCTCAGCGCACCACAGAGTGAAAAACACCATCACAGACTGGATTCCATGTGAGTGGAACTGCTGCACCAGTTCCTGTACGTAAGAGGTCTTATGAAAATCTTGTGAAAAAACATCCGAAATACCGGAGTTCTGAAAATGATAAAAATCCAAGGGTCCACAATTGAAATCACAGATAGAAATCTCAAGGCTCGGAGGTCTTCTGCTTCTTCAGAGGTCCTGATCTTCTCCTTGATATCCTTAAATGCTCCATAGTAAGCGCGATACTGTTTTGAAGAAAAACATTCCATTATGATGTGGAAAGGTTAATGGCAGCAATCGATTCACTTACTTCACCTAAGTTTCTGTAAGAACATGGCAGCTTAGCTTGGAACACTCGTTTTTGGTACATTTACAAGTAGCTAAGGCCACTGCAGCTGATGGGTGCAAGCGGGGAGCTGGGAAGGTGGGGTGTGGCCAGACCTGGGAGGTAGGGCAGAAGCTGAGAACTTGTCAGAGACCCAGTCTGATTAAGTTCCTGAAGGCTATTCTACCTGCTGGGCTCAAGTTTCTAGGTCCCTGCCAGGCCAAGAAGATTTGCTGAATCTTTTACAAACAGGGTCACCATGCTTTCATAGAGTCTCCTTCTAGCTAGCGTCCTTGCACGTACTTTCTTCAATTCTCGTTTCTTCTCCCTGCTTCCTGTCGTCTCCTATTAGTTCTCTCAGAAATAAGTCACACCTGTGAAATGTCACATGTATGCAGACACCAATAGAATGGAAGCTTTTAATCAAAGTGAAGAAACAGGAAATATGACAATGAAAAGACCTGAGATGACTTGGAAAAAAATACTGTTCAACTCATGTAAATTGCTCTACTTTTTCTTAGCACAGATTGTTAACCTTTTCATGGGTGACATCCCTTTTTTTTTTTTTTTCCAATCTAGAAGGCAAAAGCATGCACTAAAATATAAGACTGCCCTTCCTAGGTCCAACTAACTCCTATTGTCTGATCTTCCCTGGGGTCTCTGTAGCCTCCTTGGAGCCTTGCAAAATGCCTCAAACAACAGCTTTTCCTCCTATTCAGTCACCACTGATCTCTAGACCTAGCAAAACCATCGCTTTCCACTCTGCCTAAGGCTGGCCACTTCTTTTTGTTTTTGTTTTTTTCCATTGCATTATCTATGCCTACGATTCTAAATACATATTAGGATAAATGGACTCTAATGGAACAGGAAGCATGCAAACTCAACATTAGTAAGAAGGGATATGGATAAGAGACTGGACCTATTCGAGGCAATCAGAGAGCATCTCCTGGAGAAGATGCATTTTTCCCATAATCATTTCCTTACTGTTCTACTTTCTTCTCTATAGAGCATTTCAGTGGGCTCAGCCACTCCAATCTATTGCACTTAGGAAGACACCCTACATTGGACTCAGCTGTTTAATCTGGATGCCCTCGCCCATCTGAAGTCGGGCGGTGGCAGAGGGAATCTTAACAACTTCTCCATAACATAAATATTGTATTTCATTAAGCTTGATGCAAAGTTTGTAGGCATATGATTTTTAAAATTCACTTTAATGCTGAACACTTAACTCGATTGAATTTTCAAATTTCCAGTTTGATATAATAGGAAGAAAGTGTAAGTGTAGATAATATGGCATGAGCTTTAAAGGCAGCTTGCAGTGCATTCTCTAAGGCATGTAACATATTTTCAGGCCAGGCACGGTGGCTGATGTCTGTAATCCCAGCACTCTGGGAGGCTGAGGCGGGTGGATCATTTGAAGTCAGGAGTTTGAGACCAGCCTGGCCAACATGGTGAAACACCTACTAAAAATACAAAAATCAGCCAGGCGTGGTGGTGGGCGCCTGTAATCCCAGCTACTCGGGAGGCTGAGGCAGGAGAATTGCTTGAACCCGGGAGGCCGAGGTTGCAGTGAGCCGAGATCGTGCCATTGCACTCCAGCCTGGGCGACAAGAGCAAAACACTCTCTCAAAAAACAAAAAAACATGTTTTTGCCCAAATTATTTTTACCTTAGAAAACCACAATGTTCTGGAGGTTGGTGGGGGAGCAGGGATGGATGAGAGAGGATGTCCATGTATATATTAGGTGTTACAAGAGAGAGGTCTATAAACCAGGTAAAGATAAGTACAAGCTATTTAATCACTTGTCAGAATCCATGAAGTCAGAGAAGAGATAGAGGACACCCTGAGTGCTTGAGACAGCTCTTAGGTGTATGCTATTTTAGGAAGCAGAAAGAATGGGTGCGATGCTAGTTTCAAAGGAGGCTGTTGGAGGCCTGTAAGGGATAACAGGCAAGGGATGGGCCCAGGGAAAGGGTCTGAGGTAGATTTAAAGAGCAAAGGGCAAGGTCTGTTGTGTTACAGTACGTGGACTGGATAGAAGAGGGCATCAGAAGCCAGAGAGGGCTGCTGGGCAGGGATGTCCAGGAGCTGGCAGCAACATTATTTCAATGCCTCCCATGTCCATCAGAGGGCGTTCTTCTCACACCAATTCTTTCTGGATGTTGAGCACTTTTTAAAAATGCCTGTGTATTATTATTATTATTTTTTTAGACAGAGTCTCACTTTGTCACCCAGGCTGGAGTGCAGTGGCACGATCAAGGCTCAATGCAGCCTTGACCTTCTGGGCCCAAGCAATCCTCCCACCTCAGCCAAGTAGCTGGGACTACAGACACGTGTCACCACACCTGGCTAACTATTTTTATTTTTATTTTTTGAGGCAGGGTCTCACTGTGTTGCCCAGGCTGGGCTCAAACAATCCTCCTGATTTGGCCTCCCAAAGTGCTGGGATTACAAGTGTGAGCCACCACGCCCCAGTGAACAATACATTTCGAATACAAATCCAGTGACTTGAAAGTCAAAATAACCTAATGGATTTGACGTGGATAAATGCTGGCTAGAAAATAAAATAATTTGTTTTAATTATGCTAGTATCATTTAGTTGTCTAGATCCCAACTAATCAAGCATTCTCAAATAGTTGGAATTATATTTTGCCACATTCCACTTTGAGGAGAAAGGGGCAAATGGAAAACAAATTATGTAAAGTGTTTTCTTTTTAAGTCAACCATATAGCTTATTGTCACCCATGTCTCCCCCTTCAGATAAAGATACAATTGCTAGGTCCATTACTTAGAAGAGTGTAAAATCTCCAATAGCTATTCAATGTGTCCAGTAGGTCAAAGCTACTGTCATTAAAAACATGATTTGCCTTTTTCCCCTTCATTCTCTCACAGGTGTACGGTGAATTTTATGAAGGCTAGATAACAAATGATGACGTCACTTTCACAAATAATAGAATATGTGGTTGTGTATCCTTGTGTTTTCTAGACTTTTTAAGGTAGTAGGTTGAAGGTACACGTGAGTTTTCAGAGATGTTTTCAGTACTTTTGTGCTCTTAACAGGATTTTTCCACTTTATTTGCTATAATCTCTGTAACTTTACTATCATTCAATCATTTTGAAATCCCCACATTTTACTTGTACATATGGAAAACACAAGAGGTACATTTTATCTTGTTTTGCAACCATATTTTTAGAATTTCTTAGTTTTATTTTCTATTATGAGAAACACTGATGATTTAATCCACATAAGCAAAAGCTGTCTGGGTCATTAATAATTTTAAGAGTATAAAGGGGCCCTTAGACCAAAAAAAGTTTCAGAGCCACTACCTTAGCATATAGCACTATCTCTTGAGAAGATAGCAGTTCTTGATTTTTTTTTTCTGTCCAGCAGGCAACAGTAATACATGGAAGTTATAAATAGTAATAATAATGATGCTAATTATTGAGGCAAGGTACTGGGCTAGGTGATGAATGTATATATTGTGTATATAATTTCAAATCTTATAGATTTGAACATGTTACAGAACTATCTTACAGAACAAGTATGGTTATAATCATTTTACAGATGAGGAAACTGAGGTCAGAAAGGGTAAATTAGCTGCTACCATAGCTAGTAAGTGATGAAGCCTGATTCAAACCCATGTCTGATGCTAAAGCCCTTATCCTTTCTAGAAAATGGTGGTTCTTGTGAAGAATGCTGTCAACATTAAATATATTTGGAACTTTGCAAGTTTTTTAGAAAATCTTTTTCAACTCCATTATTTCCTTCAATTCTCACATTACCCTATGAGTGATCCAAGTCCCCTTAGAGACATGTCCAAATGCAGTGTTCTTTCCACTGTATGGTGCTGCTTTCTGCATTGGTCTAACTAAAACATTCAAACTAAGGTCAAAATTTCCATGCATTTGGCTACTGTCTGCTTTATCACAGCATAGATAAGTGAGG
Organism: Macaca fascicularis; assembly: GCF_037993035.2. Lineage (NCBI taxonomy): Eukaryota > Metazoa > Chordata > Mammalia > Primates > Cercopithecidae > Macaca > Macaca fascicularis. The sequence continues at coordinate 120,113,146 of NC_088381.1, read as the reverse complement.
CCCTAACTTTATAATAGGAGCTCCTAAAAGATTTTCTAAAGGGCCAGATAGTAACTATTTTAGGTTTTATGAGCCAAGAGACAAAATCATAAATATTTGATAGGTACTAATATAACATGGGAGAAAACACATTTCCACATTTTTTTTTGATGGAAATCAAAATGTATTAATAATTGAGTACAATTTTTTTTTTTTTAGACGGAGTCTTGCTCTGTCACCCAGGCTGGAGTGCATTGGTGCGATCTCAGCTCACTGCAACCTCTGCCTCCCAGGTTCAAGCAATTCTCCTGCCTCAGCCTCCCGAGTAGCTGGGATTACAGGCGCCTGCCACCATGCCCAGCAAATTTTTGTATTTTTAGAGACAGGGTTTCACCATGTTGGCCAGGATGGTCTCAATCTCTTGATCTCATGATCTGCCTGCTTTGGCCTCCCAAAGTGCTGGGATTACAGGCATGAGCCACCATGTCCGGCTGAATACAATTTTTTTGTAATATACTTCTACTAAGGAGAAGAATAAAATGTTTTCTTGGAACAGTACTTTTCTTGAAATAGTACTTGGCTCAATTGAAGCTCAAAGCTCTTGGGCCTTATCAAATTGATTGCAGAGATTCATTTGTAAGAATTATTCTTAACTCCAGGGAGATATAGAACAGTGGCCAGGATAGATTTGGCCTGTGAGCTATGGTTTGCCAACTCCTGATTTAGAGTGTGATTCTACAAATGTGAACCCTGAATCTGAGCTTGCATATCACCTGGGAACTTGTTAAGAATGAAAGTTCTTTAAAAATGTCTGAATTAGAAACTCCAGGGAATGGGGTCCAGCCATCTTTTTTCTAGAAGCCCTGCTGGTGATTTTGAGCACGTTAAAGTTTGAAAACCACTGCTATATATCATCTGTGCCTATGTCTATATTTAGACGGATATAGATTCATGTGTTTATTTATTCTGGAGGCATACCGTTCCCATCCCTGCATGCTCATGCCCCAGACTTCTTTTCCCGCACACAATAAGGCTTCAGTTAAAGGAAAATTGCTTTGTATTTTCCTTTCATTCACCATTGAAAGTAATATCCAAAATTGCTACACTCTGAGAAGAAATTTAACAACTTTCCTATTCACAGAAGTCTCAGGATTTCGAGAACATGGGATTGGCAATGGAATTTCTTTTAGTGTTGTTTTTGTTGAACAGGTACCTTGGGGGTGGGAGAAAGGAGAGAAGCAACACTGAAAAAGTTTCCTCAAGTCTCACCTACTCCCAGGTGTCTTGGCGGGGACTCCAGGAACAAATGCCTTCAAAACGAGGAGGTAATTTCATCTCCATCGCTATCCTCATTACTAAATTGAAACCAGAGATAATGGCTTTCGTGTCACCTCACTTGCCAAGATACACTCAAAACCCGTCAAGCCAGGTTATGAAAACGACACCAGCAGCTAAAACATACAAAGAGCCTCGGCCTCCATCGCCATAATCCCTGGCGGATGCAGCACCAGAAACAGCAGCCGTGGCGCCTCAAAGTTTACGCACACGTTTTTCAAAATTGAAACTATGCATCTGCAAATCACTCTGGCTGGATGAAACTTCTTTTTCCCTATCTGTGCCAACACCGGGGAGATCCTCCCAGATGCCATTCGCCCATTTCTGATACCACTGAAGTCATGAGCACGTCTAACAAAATAAAACATCACCCAGGCGTCGGGAAGTAGAGGACTCCTATTGCCAAGGAGGAACTAAGTTCTGCTCCTCCTAAGGCGCAAAAGTTACCCCGAGATCTCCCCAGAAGGAAGCAGAGAGGAAAGAGTTCTGCCACATGGAGAAGGTTTTGCTGGGCTAAGGAGACACAGCCAGGCTCAGTCTTTCCCTTCCTTTCTCTAACTTTCCCTCATTTCGCTCCGCAAACTGAGTTATATCTCGGGGCTGTGGAGGGAATCCAATTTTGGGAACTCAGCAACAAACCTTCCTTGCCCAGGGCGCAGCTCGCCTGGCGCCGCGCCCATCCCACTCCGCTCCACCCTTCCCGCCCCGCATCCGCGGCCGGACAGTCCCAGTGCCCTGCTGCCTCGGGGCCCGGGAACTCACAATTACGGGCAGAGAACACATAGTGAAGAGCACGGTCATCAGTGCCAGCAGCAGAAGGTGATCCAGCTCCTCCAGGGGCTGCGGGGACGCTTCCCTCCCGTCCGCACGCGGCTCGGCACGGTCCCTGGTGCAGGAGCGCCGCTGCTGCTGCAGCCGCCGGTGCATCGCGTAGAGGTTGCGCATGGCGCCGAGGTTGCACAGCACGGTGGCGAAGACCAGCAGCGCCATGAGGCTGGAGTAGAGCACAGAGTACCCCAGCACCGACAGCGAGCCCTCCTCGTGGACCATCTGGATAAAGCACCAGGTGCCCGGGCAGTACTGCACTAACTTCCCGAAGCCCAGGAAAGGTAGCGCACAGAAAGCCAGGCAGAAGGCGCTCACCACCGGGGCCACCAGTGCGCCCCGGCGCAGGGTGATGTGCCGTCGGTAGAAGAAGGGGTGCCCTAGGGAGAGCCAGCACTCCAGTGCCATGGCCAGGAGTTGCAGTGTCGAGGAGAGCCCAAAGAAGGACATGAAGAAGGCGAATGCTTGGCACAGCGAGTTGTCCAATGCGGGCGCAAGCACCCGTAGACTCCGGTTCTGAGCGTAGGCAGCCAGCACCACGGGGCTTAGGAGGCACTTGCCCAGCAAGTCGGTGACCGTCAGGCCACACACCAGCACGTAGAAGACCGAGGGCGGCGGGCGCAGTGGACGCGGGGAGCACCACCCCAGCCCCGAGCGCGCCAGCAGCCCCAGGGCCAGCAGGTTGCCCAAGAGGCCGGTGCTGAAGAGCACCGCTCCCATCATCGCCGAATTGCCCTTTTCCACCGAGGTGGTGTTCTGGCAGCGGTAGAAGGGCGACCTCATGGCGTGCGGGAGCAGAGGGCTGGAGTGAAGGCTGCGGAAGGGCGAGGGTCCCGGCGCCCGGGTGCTAAAGAGCCCCCGGCAGCTCCGCGCGTGGGTCGGACAGAGAGGCTGCGCCACAGATAAAGCTCTGAGGGCGGCGGGGTGTTCCCCACAGCTGGAACCTCCTATCTGAACTCGCGGGTCACACCCCTCTTTGAGAGGCGGGACGCTCTGCAGGGTGAGCGCCTGGTGCTGGCATTGAGGAGCGCGGAGCAGGCTAGTGAAGAGCTCAGCCCGGATGCGCTGCGTTCTCAGTAGAGACAGACTGGTGCCGAGTCGGAAGGGCAGGAGGAAAATAGCCAGAATTCCAAGCACCCAACACCAGCCCTTCTAGCGAGGCAAGAGAAGAACTACTGAAATGGAGGGGAAATTAAGCAGCAGCCACCTGGGAGGAGGGCAGTGCGAGGGGTGCTGGTGGTGGAAATGGGGTGGCCAAGAACTCTGAAGATGAGCGAAGAGGGGAGGCTGAGAAAGGGCTTCCACCTAGTTGTCTTGAATTAGCGAGTTAAGGAAGGGTAAAGGTAACTCGTGTCTGGAAAGCCCCTAAGCCTTAGCTCCTCCTCTCTTCTAAATCAGTGCAATGTGGGGCATTCACGCTCATCTCCATTGCGTAGGCGAGGAAACTGAGGCCTTGGAAAGTTAAGTGATCTGCCCGTGGTGACAGAGCTAGAGAAGCAGCAGAGCTGGACCTCTCACCAGGTCTTCTATTTTGGAGTTCATCTGTCCTGTTCCCATGGCTCCTCCTCCCAAGAAGTTGTCCAGATTTCAGGGAAGTGGTTTGTGGGAAAGCCAAGAGCCAGTGTTGGTCCTGGGTACCATGAATCACAGTGACTGTAGAGAGTTGGTGGGAAGGGCATGGTTAGCAGCACTGTTACTGTCATCAGATAGGCCTGGATTCGAGTTCAGGTTCTGCTCCTCACTGTGTGTGTGACCCTATGGGACTTGCTTATCCTCTCAATCAGTAGCATCTATCTGACCTGCCTGACTCTTTTGAGGCATAGAAATAACACGTAAAGAGCAAGCACATAGAAAGTGCTCAATACATGCAATCACCATGATTCTCATTTGATAGAAGGGTGTTTTGGTAGCTAATGTTTAACTGCAGTTTTTAGCATGGATTTTGAAATCAGAAAATGGTGGATTTGGCATAGAGCTTTCTCACGCCTCTGATTTGTGACTACTAGAAAAAATTTATTCCTGTTTGGGCTTTGACTTGGCTGCATCATAAAGGCAAGGGAGTTAATTGTGATAAGCGTGATTTTATATCTGTAACTAGCACTCAGTGACCTGTGAGAGAAATTGGCTTTGAGTGTGGAATCTCAATGGGATGACTAAGGTTTTGTTATGTAAGCAAGTAGATTATGCCTTGGCTTGAAGGGGCTCAGTTTTAGGCCTCATGCCTGTTCTGATGGACAGACTCAGGGAAAGAGCAAGACCCTTGGGCTTTAGATGTGAAACCCTGAAGGGTAGAAAGAGAGGCTGCCTCCAGACTGAAAGTCTGGCCAGTAATTCAGGCCACAGGGTGGAGAAGAAGAATCTAAGCTTTGAAATTAGATAGTTCTGAACTCCACCACTCGCTATGTGACCCTGGGTTAGTTGTTCAACCTAATGGAATACGGGACTTATGCTGAACTTGTGGGGTTGTTGTGAGGTTGAGAAAACATGAAGTGCTTTGGCAAAGTGTAATAATAATAATAAGAGCTCATTTTTATTGGTCCTGATGCAGGTTGGACACTCTCTAAGCCTTTCACTTATACTGACTCAATAGAAGGCCTTCTATAGAGTTACTTCCCCTCTCTTCTACCTGCTGTCTCTCTTTCTCATCTCTAGCCCCTAGCACATAAGAATGGGTTTAGAAGAGCCCCACTTGACTTAATGAAGTGAGAGGAAGAGCAGGCCCTATAACCAAAAGACATGAGAATTTGATGAAAGCTGTGGTCTCCTCCATAGGCAGACAGACACACACACATGCACACACACACACAGGCACACATACACAGACACACACATATACTTTACATCAATCTCAGGCTGTTCACCATTTCCTGAAGTCCCTCTATGGTACCCAGAGGAGACCCAATGGACACTAGCTTAAGAATCCTTCCTTTAGGAATATTGCATGGGTTGTTCTTCTGAAGCGTACCTACTTCAATTCTTTGCAGCTTTATTTTCATGTTACAGTGGCTTACAACTCTGTATTTATCCTAGGAGCCCTAAGATTATAAATAACTTTTAAAGAAAACAACCCCAAAGTATGACTGTTGGGCCAGCTGTGGGTCCTTGACAAGGTTTACATATGTCATGCTTTAAGGTTGAAGGTTTTGAACAAGTGCAATTCAGGAAACCACGCATTTCCTCTCAGGCACTGTAGCTGGCCTTTATGATGGGGTTTCCGGTTGCCTTTCCTGCCTGCTTTGCTGTTGTCCATCCTACCCTGTTCTCAAGCCTAACTTTGGAGTCTTCTGCCCCAGTTCCTGAGAAATCCTATTTTGTAATTTCACTGTACAACCAAGAAAAGTATCATTTGTTCATGCGTCAAATATTTTTTGAACTCCTGCTCTGTACCAAGCATGGGGGTGAGGGGGATGAAGCATGTGGGCACTGAGGGACATACAGCAGATAAGGAAAGACAAACATCATGTTGTGTGACCTCTACAGGCTTATACATTTTTATATTAGCTTTCAGAGTAACCAGGTTAAGTACATTTTTTCCTTAAAAGGGAAACCTTTAATGAAAATATCTTAGGCTAAGTTAATGGTAAAATTACCTCCATTATCTACAGAGCTGTACCAGGCTGCTTAATTGGGTTATAGGACAAATCTTCTGAAAATATATGACATCATGTGGATGACTATTTTAAATATATAATTATATTATGGCAATGTAAACATAAAAATCATAGATGCTCATGGACAAGGCTCAGAAGCTGACATAGGCAAATGAAAGCATTCACTTACACTTGAGACGGGATGGTAGAAAAATGTCTCCTTAGATTCTGATATTTTCAATATTGTATTTGTAATAATTATTTTAAAAGACTTTAAATGTAAAACAAGTGATATGGTTTGGTTCTGTCCCCACCCAAATCTCATCTTGAATTGTAGCTCCTATAATTCCCACGTGGTCATGGGAGGGAACTGGTGAAATGTTATTGAATCATTGCGGCAGGTCTTTCCCGTGCTGTTCTGTGATAGTGAATAAGTCTCACAACAACTGATAGTTTTATAAACGGTTTTTAATAAAGTTCCCCTACACAAGTTCTTTCTTGCCTGCCGCCAGGTAAGATGTGACTGCTCCTCATCCACCTTCTGCCATTATTGTGAGGCCTCCCCAGTCATGTGGAACTGTGAGTCAATTAGACCTCTTTCCTTTATAAGTTACCCAGTCTCAGGTATGTCTTTATTAGCAGCATGAGAACAAACTGATAAAACAAGTGTGTGCTTACGGTGGGGATTTAGGAAGGCGAAAAAAGGAAAAAAGAACATTTTTTTTTTCTAGATCCATTCTAACTATGCTTCTAAATCTTATCCATTGCTCACTTCTACTGAACTCCAAGTGATATTTTGGGCTGGGGATTGTGAAGAGCAAGAAATGGAGAGGAGGGATGCTAAAAAACAACAAACAAACTTAGCTCTCAAATTTGGAGCATGTTCTGCATGCTAGAGACCATGCTAGACATTTCTTCACATTTAGGACATGGAGTGGTAGTGTAGCAGTGTGGCCATAATGTGTTAGGTCCTGGGAGTCATGCTGTGTGAACTTAAATCTCAGCTTTGCCCCTTGCTAGCTCTGTACCCTTGCATAATCTTCTAACCTTTCTAAACCTCAATCCCCTTGTCTGTAGAAATGAGGGAAGGAGGGTGAAGGGGGATAATTGGACTGAACTCTTAGAGTAGTATCTGGTTTAAATAAAATAATCTGCATAGAACAACAGTTATCAATCTTGGCTGCACTTTGGAATCCCCTGGAGAGCTTTAAACCTTTCTGATGCTTCAGCACCCCAAACTGATGATATCAGACTCTTTGTGGGTGCCCTCCAGGCTTCAGTATTTTTTTGAAGTTCCCCAGTGTGCAGCTAAGGTGAGAATGTTAAGCACTGTGCTGTGGCCTGCTCTGCGTGGCTCTGTAAGTGATGTTCATTAATGTTTTTATTCCTGCCGACTGCACTGCAGAAGTTTTCTTGCATAAGGAAAGTGAGACTCAGAGAGGTTAATAACTTGTTTAAGTTCACATAACTGGTATGTGATGAGTCTCAAATGGCATCCAGGTCTTTTGGATTCCCCAAGCCTCTCCCTTGGAGAAAGAGAATTGCAGAGAAGACCAGAGAGTCAGAGAGAAAGGAGGGACCCTGCAACTTCCTCTATCTGCTCAGAAGTCAAGAGGTAGAACTACCACCAGGGACAGACCACATGTCAGTGCCCTGTGTTTCTGTGGTCATACAATGTCTTGTGGTGGTCTGCCCAAATATTTTGACATCTGTTTGCTATTTGCAGGTAGTTTAATAAAATCTTCGTTTTTGTTTGATTCTTATTCCTGCTTTTCAGGCTTCCCCAACCTTTTGTCTAGCAAGAATTTCCATTTTGATCTTTGGCTGCTAAATTGAGATTTACACATGGACTTCTGTCCATGACGTGGAGTGGTAGCGTAGCAGTGTGGACTTCTGTCCACGTGTAAATCAGGATCAGGATCTCTGTACGTGTAGGAATTTGAGAAAATATACTTTCAAAAGATCAACATGAATTTTTTGAAAACGTCTTTGGGTGATGACCTGAGAGTAAAGAAGTGGTGGAATAATCCATTTGTAACCTGATCATAAGTTGTGAGGGTTCATTCATTGCTGAGCTTCTCTAGCAGCTTGCATAAGCTTCCAAGAGAAGGTGTTGGCAGGTGTGTCTGGTTTGGTTGCCTGAGAAAAGCAGACTCTGAGATGGAGATGAGGATAGGATATGTAGCATACCTATTAGGAAGTGCTTTTGAGATTAACACCTGTGAAAAAGAAGGAACAGAAACAGGATTGAGTTGAGAAATTGGGTTGTGATAGTTCCAGTGAAAGACCTTAACCAACCTGACTAGAAACTCAGAAGCTGACAAGGCCCCTCAAAGTTGTGCTGAGTTGAAGGTAAGGGTACTAGGCTTTTGTATCCCTGAATGGGCCAGAGACTGGGGACATGTTACCCTGGGGAAGGGCATAGAGCCTTGGGTGCTGCAGCTCTCTCAGCCAAGGCAATACATGGAGGGGGCTGATGGCTGAGGACTGTGCCACAGCGTGGGGAATAAGCCTTTTAGTCCTGAATGGGATCTGAGTGGCACATTACAGTGTCCAGTACTGATGGCAGTGCTGGTGAGCATCTCAGCTGAGACTCAGAGGCTGTGGGCCCTTAAGGCCCACTATACCTACCTCAGGTTTAAAGGACCCTCCCTGAACACCTTTTTGGTGAGCCAGGGAAGTGAAGCCACTGCCTAGGCCACAGCATTCCAATACTAATTTGTGTTTTACTCATACTGTTTGTGTTAGGTTGTTCTTATGTTGCTATAAAGAAATAACTTTCACAGTGACAGACAACATTAAACAATTTTAAAAAAAGAAAAAAAATGCCTGAGTCTGAGTAATTTATAAATAACAGAGGTTTAATTGGCTCACAGTTCTGCAGGCTATACAGGAAGTATGGTGCCGACATCTGCTTGGCTTCTGGGGAGGCCTCAAGGAGCTTTTACTCATGGAGGAAGGTGAAGGGGGAGCGGGTACGTCACATGGTAAGAGTGGGAGCAAGAGAGGGGGGGAGGGTGTCACACATGTTTAAACAACCAGACTTCATGAGAAATTATTCACTATCTTGAGGACAACACCAAGCAGATGGTGCTAAACCATTCATGAGGGATCCGCCCCCATGATCCATTCACCTCCCACCAGGCCCCACCTCCAACATCGGGGATTACATTCCAACATGAGGTTTGGTGCACACAGACATCCAAACAGTATCACTGTTTTTGATTTACCTTTTCTCAGCAGAGTCTTGAATTTTTATTTCATCTCTCTGATCACTCAGCAATCTTCTTCAGATTCTTCCCAGAAATTCCTCACCCTCATTCCAAACCTACATTACCCAGTCCCTTGGATTCCTTCAAATGCCCCAGACATTTGCTGTATAATGTTGTGTGTTTGTTCGCATGTTGGGTGTGAGTCTCTCAAGGGCAGGGGTGATTCCTTATTCAACTTTGTGCCCCTCTGTCCCAGCACACACTGCTAGACACACAATAGATTCTCAATAAATGTTTACTGAATGAATGAACAACAATATTACCTTCTACTGTTTGTCCATGTCCTGAAAGACTATTTTTGAGTCTTAAACAATTTGGTATCTTATCTAAGAAGCAAAAGTATTCTTCTGTTCAACCACCAAGCAGAGAGCCCAGGTTAAATGAACACAAATTGTATGCAAATACAAGTCTGGGACTCAAAATTATTTTATATACCTGGATGTGGCTCTGGAGGAAGACATAGAGTAAACAATTGAAATTGACTTTTGAAATTGATTGTTTTTCTCTATGACATCAGCTGATACAAATTTTTATGAAAGATAAATTATTTTAAAAACACAGTTTTTTAAAAAAGCAAAAAAGCTTTGAGAATAAACAATTGGAAGAGTTGGACATGTCCAACTTTAAGAATGATTATCATTACTGTTAATAAAACTGGAGAGAGAGGAGGAGCAAATTACCTGGTCCAAATGTTTCTATGATAAGCTTGAATTTAAATACAGGTTAAATTGTCTTCATACTAGACAGAAATCTGAGCTGGATGAAGGATAATTTATAGGTGTGACACTTTTAACCAATGGATCAAGAATAGACAGCAAACTTCATCTAAGGCTGTAAACATGGTAAGCAAATGCTGGGGAGGACTTTGATTTAGATTCTACAGAGTGATTTAAACTAACAAGAGAGTTGTTGATCTGGGCAGTGAGACAGATCTGTGATCTCTGCATGTTTATCAACTTCATCTGTACTTTTTTTGTACTTGGTAAAAAACATTATTGTGGACAATAACCAACATCAGTCCAATTTTGTAATTTTGCTTATCTTTGGGAATTTTAAATTACAAATTTATGGACAACTTATTAATTCCTTTATCTCAGTATTTACTTCTCAAACTTCACTTTTCATAACTGTAAAAGCTCATGAGTCTGATTGTGATTGGGAAGAGTTCTTGTTAGGGAAACGTGAAAATTAACTTGTGGGTTAACAGCAGTAAGAAGAAGAGAAGATGTTAAGAATAATACACTTGTTATGGTGGAGAGTGAAGAGGAAACACTGATCTTTGGCTTTAGGGACTGATCAAGTGAGGTTTTCTGCCCTAGGATACACCCAGTCAGGAAGCAGTGACTGTGGTCTGTTCCAATCATGCCTGCAGATCTGGCCGGGTTAGAATCCGTTAGTTGAACGACCTTAGCCATCTGGCAGAGACCAGCTGGTTTCTCACAAAATCCATTTCCTGCTCTTGAGCAGTCCCGTAAGCTACATTTTTCAGCCTCCCTTGCAGTAATGTATCACCATATAGCTGAGTTCTTTTCTCCCGCATGCTGCTGTTCATCCTCTTTCCCCATCTGCCAGCTGGATGTGGAGGACTCTGAGGTCTTAGAAAATGATGGAGAAATATATTAAAGGATCCTGGACCCCAGAGTGACCATGTGGAATGTTTACTGGTGACCAGGAATATGCATTTTGAACATGGGCGAGCAAAAATATCCTATTGTGTTATACTGATGAGAATTTAGAATTCATTGTAGCAGTGGGCATTAACCTAATGAATATAAGCATGTCACCTTACATTTCGTAAGACCATCTCTACTGCAAGAGAGACTGGGGAATGTTGTCCTTCAGTTGGACAGATTACCATCTTGAATAAAATTGGAATTGTGTTGTTAAGGAAGAAAGGGAGAATGGGATATTTGGTGGTCAACCTGCAGTCTGCTACAGCATGCAATAGTTCAGATTTTGCAGAGTGATCAAGGAAAATGAGAACTGAGAAAAGATCATTGAATTTGGCAACAAGGAGTCACTGATGACCTTTACGAGCGCAGAGTAGGGTAATTATCAGATCACAGAAGATGGAGTGCATGGGTTATGTGTCACTGGAGGCAGCAATGTAACTTTAGTGTAAAAGAAATTAAAAGCTTGAGAAGCAGAGGGATAAAATGAATGTTTTAAAAATAGGTCAAAAACTTCATATTTTGAGGGCTGACAAGGAAAAAATAGTATCGCTCCCATGGGACATCCAACATCGGAGCTCTTGGTTCTTGGACCTTTGAATTCCAGACCTTTCTCCAATTCCCCCCCACCCCCGCCCACCCATTATCCCTGGTTCTCAGGCCTTGGAACTTGGATTGAAATACAACAGTGGCTTTCCTTGTCCTCCAGTGTGTCCGCATATTGGACTTCTCAGACTCCTTGATCACCAAGGCGGAGACTCTTCAGATGTCTCCCAGTCATGCCAAAGTTTTTATCAGAATGTTGCGAGGAAACACCAATGGGCCACCCGGGATGACCTTCAATGACCTAAAGACATTTACTGAAGGAGATGTGTTAAGTTTTTATAACATCTTCTACTGAGTAAAAGTGAAGAGCTTTTTACTTGATTGAAACCAGTTGAGAAAGAAATTCTATCAAATATCAAGTATGTGCACAAACTTTTAAAAAGACAACTTTATTGACCTATATTGAACTTCATAAGTTTTGGCTGTTAACAAGAAAGCTACTGTGAGCATTTTTGTACAAGTCTTTACAGAAATATACAGACATGTGCTTTCATTTCTTTTGGCTAAGCTAGGAGTGAAATGGTTGGATCGCATGTTAGGTGTATGTTTAACTCTCAAAAGAACTGCCACACTGTTTTTAAAAGAAGTGGCTGTACCATGTGCATCAACTTTTGTTTGAGAAACTAAACAATGAATGTGTCATTTAGTTTTTCTTGGGCGAGTCTTGTGATTTGGTAGAGAGACTTGGCTATATATAATTTACTGCTTTTTGATTATGGGGATATAGTTGTAATCTCTGAGCTTCAGTTTTCTGATCTGTGAAATGAAAGACCTACTGATATGCTTTCTGAGCCAGACACTTTTTTTGATACTTGTGCACTTTATGTCCTTCGTGTTCTAGAAGCAAAAATGCTGAAATGACAGTATATTGTGAAAGTACTTTGCTTTTCAAATAGACTTGTTTTAGATGAGAAAAAAAAAGAAAAACCAGTGGAAAAGGAGAGCATAAAGAGAAAGAGGAAATGATTGAGGGAGGAAGGCTCAAAGATATTAGGATGGGACATGATGTTAAACAGATAAGGCCGGGCACAGTGGCTCATGCCTGTAATGCCAGCACTTTGGGAGGCTGAGGCAGGCAGGTCACCCGAGGTCAGAAGTTCGAGACCAGCCTGGCCAACATGCTGAAACCCCATCTCTACTAAAAATACCAAAAACTAGCTGGGCATAGTGGCGGATGCCTGTAATCCCAGCTACTCAGGAGGCTGAGACAGAAGAATTGGTTGAATCTGGGAGGTGGAGGTTACAGTGAGCCGAGATTGTACCATTGCACTCCAGCCTGGGCGACAAGAGTGAAACTCCATCTCAAAAAGAAAAAAAAAAGAAAAAGAAAGGAAAAAAAAAAGCTAAGCCATAGAAAGATCATCTCCATATCTCCATGACAGGAGTTATGAATGTGAAAATGCTATATATAGAGACAGATGTTTTGAGGTGAAAAGTGAGATACAAAAGTGAAGTACATGATGTACCTATTTGGCTGATCCCAAATAGCCTCATTTGTTAATCTACCAGATATCACTGGAGATAGAGCTGTGAACATGGAAAATGTGGTCCCTACCTTCGTGAAAAGAGGAGAGATGGTCATCGAACAGAAATGGCAAATAGGAAGAGATGAGTTTGTCTTAAAAATAAGGAATCTCAGGGGTATGAAGAATTAGGAGAAGAATGGAGCAGCCAATGTGGGGAAGGCCCTTAGGCATTGTTAGGAGGTGACAGAGTAGTGGTGATGGTTGTGATGGTGGCAGTTGGCCAAGAACAGCTGACAGCACAACTGCAGTGAGTATGAGGGTCCGTTAGCACAGTTCCTTTAATTTCTCGTGACCTCAGGGCAGGAATGGAAAAATAAAACTTGGGACAGACCAGGGGTTATGCTGCTCCTAATGCTATATGTAGTGGATTTTGGAATAATGATCCACAGTAGTGAAAATTCTAGTCTATGGTGGACTATTTAAAAGCCATTAGTTTTATTATTTTTGTGAATGTTAAGGAGAAAAAAAAACCACTAACAGGAATAAATAACACTTTAGTATTTAGTTTATGTTAATTTTTATTATATCTGAGTTAATTTGAAGACAAATTAAGTGTACATTAAATAATTCTTCTTGAGCTGGGTTTGGAAAAAGTCAATTATTTTCAATTGAATTCTTATTAATTACTATGGTAGAGACTAACTCCTTGCCAGACCAGTTTCTTCCTTTTCCTGGGCACATAGCTTGATGACATTTCCTGGCCTCTCTTAAAGTTGGGTGTGGCCATGGACTGAGTCCTGGCCCATGCAGGTGGGTGAAACTGATGTGCACTGCTTAGATACTCAGCCTGTGAAAAGCAGCCTTGCATAAGCCTCCAGTTACTCTCTTCTTTCTCCTGCTGGCTGAAAGCAGAGGAGGCCTCAGAGGTACAGAGATTAAAGAAGGCAGCATCCCTGATTTCCACATGGAAGGCTGCCCACTGGAAACACATGAACTCCGTGAGTACAAAGTAAAATTCTACTGCGCTAGGCTTCTGAGATAAATGGTTTGTTTGTTTTAGCAGCTAGCTAGCATTTCTTCCCCTGACTAATCAAGTTAGTAATCAGACGGAAAGTCAGATTACTTAATACTCATGCAGTTATCTAGTCTGAAATATAGCAAGCCCTTCTCAACCTTGAATTTCTTTTCACAAAAATTAAGTACATACCCATTTACTTCTCAATACCTTTCCAACAATTAGAAACTGCTGAATAATGTATATGTGGGTTGCAAGTCACCAATACTGAAGATTAATGGGAAAGTAGTGAAGAGAAAAGGGAGGTGAAGTATATGAGAGCCTGGGAAGAGCCTTTGGGATGCAGCCAGGGGAAAGTAAGAGAACCTGAAGCAAAGTCTTCCTGGGTCTTGCACCTGTATTTCTGACACCATACCGGGGAAATAGCAGAGCTGCCTGAGCAGCAGTGTACTGATGTCTGCTGGAAAGAAATTTGCCAGTGAATGCAAGTTTTTTAAATCCTAGGAGTGAGGACAGGGGTTTGAGAAATACCCCAGGGTGCCAACCTGGAGTTCTTCTTCTTCTTCTTTTTTTTTTGAGGCAGAGTTTTGCTCTTGCTGCCCAGGTTGGAGTGCAATGGCACAATCTTGGCTCACGGCAACCTCCGCCTCCTGGGTTCAAGCAATTCTGCCTCAGCCTCCCAAGCAGCTGGGATTATAAGCATGTGTCACCATGCCAGGCTAATTTTTGTATTTTTGATGGGGTTTCGCCATATTGGCTGGGCTGGCCTCGAGCTCCTGACCTCATGTGATCTGCCTGCCTCGGCCTCCCAAAGTGGTGGTATTACAGGCATGAGCCACCGCGCCCAGCCTGGAATTCTATAACTAGTGAAAATATTCTTCCAGTAAGAGAAAACACAAGGACATTTTCCAGCAAATAAAAGCTAAAATAATTCTTTACCAGAAGATTCACACTGAAAGGAATACTAACAGGAATTCCTCAGGCATAATGAAAATGATCCCAGACAGAAAAACAGAGATGCAGGAAAGAAAGAGTAAACATGTGGATAAATCCAAATGAATGTACACTCTACACAATGATAGTAATCATGTCTTGTGTAGCCTAAAAATATGTTAAACTAAAATGTATAACAACAGTAACACAAAAGGCACTGGGTGGGGATAGGTAGCGAACGGAGTTAAGATGTTTTGAGGTTTTAGCATTGTCTAGGAGGTGATTAAAATATTAATATACACCATGTAGTAATAAAGAATGCGTGTCATCATCTGTAGAGTAACTGCTAAGTAAGAGTAAAAGAATACATAATAATAAAGTAGAAAATGCAATAACATATGTGCAAATTCAAAAGAAGGAAAAAAGGAAAAACACAAAACAAGTGGGATCAATAAAAATAGGAAGATGGTAGATATATATACAAACATATCATGAATACCATTAAATGTAAATGAACTAAAGTTATTACAGATTTTTGATCTGAAAAAAAATTAAGCTGCTTCTCACTGGATAGAAGCACATACCAACCACGTAGTAGGTACAGTGAAACTAAGAACATTAGGAATCTATTTATGTTCATTTACAATGAGATTAAAAGCAAAGTATTCTTTGCAAACCACAAGTAAGTCAAGCTCACTCCTGCTCTTTTGTCTTTCCAAATGAGGTTTCCCAAGGTTTGAAACATCAATCAGCAGTGAGGAGATGGGGGAATGGGAGGAAACAAAACCAAAGAAAAGGAAAAGAATTACAACTCTTTAAAAAATTGAAGTCTAGAGCCTTTGGGGAAGGCTTGTACTTAAACATTTGCATAGGAGATAGGTAATTAATATTTCAAGATACTGAGAAAAGAAAGTTATAAGTTAGCATATCAATTCAATTTTTTTCTCCGGAAAAATGCTGATGAAAAAAATCCCGTAAAGTGAACTGCAAACATCTAAAAACAGAACTGGAGCTGGTAGCATGTCACAAGGGTATATGAAAAAATATTTTTTTTGGTCTGGCGCGGTGGCTCAAGCCTGTAATCCCAGCACTTTGGGAGGCGGAAGTGGGCAGAAAACGAGGTAAGGAGATCGAGACCATCCTGGCTAACACAGTGAAACCCTGTCTCTACTAAAAATACAAAAAATTAGCCGGGCATGCTGGCGGGCTCCTGCAGTCCCAGCTACTGGGGAGGCTAAGATGGGAGAATGGCGTGAACCCGGGAGGTGGAGCTTGCAGTGAGCTGAGATTGTGCCACTGCACTCCAGCCTAGGTGACAGAGCGAGACCCTGTCTCAAAAAAAAAAAAAAAAAATGTATAATACATATATATTTCTTCTAAAGAATGCAAACTACTCTACAACTAGGAAGGCTTTTGAGTGTAGGCTCTGAGTCTCATGGCTAGAGACCATTTAGGGGCAATCTTCACTGCAAGTTTCTCAAACTTGAACCCCCATATCCCCAAAGATGAACAAATTCCATAAGAAGTTTTAATGTTACTCATTTAAATAATTTTAAACATGCACATAAATCTCTTCTGGCTCATGTAATCAGTGTGACCTATTACTGTTCCCATGGGCTTCTCTTTACAATCACATTGGTGCCAAGGTCTTATGTCATGGCACAGTGTAAGAAGAAATGTTTCACCCTTGTTCCAACAAAGAAAAGCTGTGGGAGAATTGTTTTACCGCATGGCATATTGTAGTGATGTAGGCCCACAGAATCCAATAAAACCATCAAGGCAATAGTTAACTCCATACTCATATTCTGAGTAGATGTATTTTCCAGATCTTATGCTTGTGTGTACCAACTTCACCACGTCTATCAGTGGTAAATGTAATAATGAAAGCTCAGTGAAGACTTCTTTGTTAAATGTGTACTTTGGGGTCCACAGTGAAAAAGATGGAGCCATTGAAATAATGGATCTGTGGTTTAAAATGAGTTCATTGTAAAATGGAAACAACAAAAGCAATAATGACAATGATAGTTCATCATTTTCAAAACCAAGTTGTAGCTGGGCTCCCTTCTCTATGGTCCAAATGAGAGCTTGAAGACCACAGTAGGAGAGCCTTGAGTAAGGAACCATGAGTGTTTATGGCTGGGATTGCTTGGCTTAAGGAATCCTTGACCCTTGAGGGATGAGTAATATCAGCTCTGGGAAACATCACCAGGCTCTTTGGGTTCTTAGGAAATGAAGAAGCATGAGACCTTGCTAACATGGGAGAGCAAGAGAAAACCAGGGAACAGAGAATGAGTTCCTCCTGGAAGCTACCTGCTATAAAACAGCACAGATTGCTACAGAATATAGATAAACTGAGTCTCTATGAGCAGCACCAAGAGAAATAACAAACCCAAAGAGCCAAGCATCAGTGGAGAGGAAGAACAACTAAAACAGGCTCTAACACACCAGAGCCACAGAATGGGACTGGTTGTACTTTGAACTAACAAAAGTCAATAATAAAAGCACTTAAGGCAATTCAAGTGTAACTCAAAAAGATTTTCTGAAATTAAAAACATGAGTTTCAAACACAACTTAGTAAGTGAATTGAAGGAGAAGCTGATTGCTTTGAGACTGACATGCTTTCTTTGCCTGTGTCTGGTTGTTTTTTCAAAGGATGAGTTCCCTTTGGGTGTTATGGTTGGACTTGTTCATAGTTTCTTTCTGAACCCCATTATAACCTGAGGAATTTTGTTTTGGACCCTTTATTTAACAGTTATCTGTGTTAATCCATTCAGACTCTGAGCTGACTAGAGGCTGGCTTGTAATCTCTATGAAGCTACCATAGTCTGAGGGAGTTAGTGGGGGCTGAAATCACACCAATAACTCTGTTCCCTGAGCCATGATCCCCACGGTGAGCTGCATCTTCCCATAGAAAAGGGTGTGCTTTCACCTCACATAAAGTTGTATATATGGACTAGCAGATGCCTGTTTTTCACGTCTTCCCCTTACTGTTGTTTTCAGGGAAAATGGAAATGGAAATGGGTAGACATCTTATGGTAATCTCAAGCATTGCTTATGGCTTCCCAAAACTTACAGTTTTGAAACTCTGAGAAACTACAAGGCAAAGTAATTGAAAAGAGCAGCATTAGTCCATCAAAAAGACATGGGAGTGGCATCATGATGAATGAAGTCTAGTTTAATAATTTTGTAAAAAAAAAATCACTGTCCCAAGATGTTTAGATATCTAAATAATTCGGAACAGGACTGAATGGCAAAGAGTAATTCAGGCAAATTTTCTCCAAAGTTCCACATATATGTTCAGTAAGGTTCTTGGTTTCAAGATGATGAAAACAAAGAGAGTAGAAGATTTAGCAAATCATTAGAACCCCTGCTAAAACTAAAAATAAGACTAAGACTGGTCATCTAATGTGGTCCTTTAAGCTGGACCCACAATAGACATAAACCTGTTTAAAATACTTTTTAAATTATTTAAATCATGTTTTTAAATAGGTACTTAGGCCCCCAAATAACAGCAAAAAAATTAAAAATAAATCCTGCAGTAGGTTTTGGCTAAAAGGGGCACAACTTGATTTAACCCCAAACAACTTTGCAATTACATAATATTTACCATGAATTAGTACATTAGGTTAAATGATATGAAAGAAAAAGAGAAAAGTGCTGATGCCTACATTGCATTTTTCAACTGTTTATTTTCAGGAGACATTTGTAGGTAGCTTACAGCACATATACTTGCACATTTGTTAAAGTTCATATCCTTTTAGAGTAATTAGGAATTTTCAATTAGATATACTTAAATATCACATATACTTTAAATATTCAATATGAACACTTAATTATGCTTTTGTTTTTGACAGAGTCTCACTCTTACTCAGGCTGGAGTGCAGTGGCGAGATCTCAGCTCTCTGCAACCTCCACTTCCCAGGTTCAAGCGATTCTTGTGCCTCAGCCTCCTGAGTAGGTGGGACTACAGGTGTGCAGCACCATGCCCTGCTAATTTTTTTGTATTTTTAGTAGAGACAGGGTTTCACCATATTGTCTGGGCTGGGTCTCAAACTCCTGATCTCAAGTGATCTACCTGCCTTGGCCTCCCAAAGTGCTGGGATTACAGGCATGAGCCACCATGCCTGGGTCTTAATTATGCATTTTTAATTAGATATACTGAAATATGAAATATAGATTTTCATATAAATGAGAAAGGGCATCTAACTGTGAAAACTGTCTCTCTCATAATGTTTTGTTCTTCCTTAATGGATGTGCTATATCTTGTTGAGATTTCTTGTTCTCTGCCCTGCTCCATCTCACCTGGATGTTCATTCCCCTTGTCTGTGGTGCAAGTGGCTGGTTCTGGAAAGCAGCACACGCAAGGTGAGTGTGTTGCTTGGTGTGCTCTCCAGGGACTGGCATCACAGCTAGATAAAGAGAGGTGTGAGCCTGCTCCATTCGTTATACCAGGCCAGACCCAACACAACTTTTGTTGACTTTCCACAGGTTGTTGTGAATGAGTGCTACAATCCTTAAATCTCCACCTCCAGCTGAACCTGCTACTTTTAGCACTGGCAATGGCTTCCTTCTTTTTTTTTTTTTTTTTGAGACGGAGTCTCGCTCTGTCGCCCAGGCTGGAGTGCAGCGGCCGGATCTCAGCTCACTGCAAGCTCCGCCTCCCGGGTTCACGCCATTCTCCTGCCTCAGCCTCCCGAGTAGCTGGGACTACAGGTGCCCGCCACGTCACCCGGCTAGTTTTTTGTATTTCTTTTAGTACAGACGGGGTTTCACCATGTTAGCCAGGACGGTCTCAATCTCCTGACCTCGTGATCCGCCCATCTCGGCCTCCCAAAGTGCTGGGATTACAGGCTTGAGCCACCGCGTTTGGTCATCCAAAGTAGACTACTTCAGCCTGTGCCTCGTGACCTCACAATACATCTTCACAGGCCCTCCCTTCCCTTCCCCTTGTCTTCCTTCCTCTCTGTGGTGCTCTGAGCCTTTCTCACATCTTTGATAACTTTACCTCCCACCTCAAAAAGTACTTTGTCACTTCAGCTATCTTTCTTCTCTAACAATTTCCACTAACTTATTCTGTACATATAAATGAGCCCAAGTATCATTAACCTGAAAAAGAATCGTAAGTTTATCCCTCTTTTCTCACTACTGTCCTCTCTCTTTTTGATAAGGTGGTTTTCTGGTCACCACACCCCATTCTCCCACCCTCTCCCTGTTTAATCCTCTGGAGTTGGGCTTCTTCACCACTGCTTTGCTGAAAGTGCTCTCCAGAAGGTCTCCAGTAGCCAACTACTCATCCCTCAAAGGTTTTTCTATGTCCTGGGCCATGGATTCTTGGAGAGATTTATGAATAAAAACAACCTCTGCCTTCTTGAAACTCTTTCCTCTCTTCATATCCGTGACTACTCAGTGCTTCCCTGGATCTGGGCCCCATGTTCATTCAGTCCCTCTGCCTTCTCTGGCCACACAGCACAGTGTACAGCTCTAAAATCACTTACTGTGTCCAAATCCTGGTTCAGCCCCTTCCTATCTGGGCCATGTTAGACAAGTCACTTTATCCTGCTGTACCTTGGTTTCCTCACCTGTTAAATGGAAATGGAATGATATCTGCCCTTTGGGTTTTGTGACGATTCAATGGCATGATGAATGAATACAAAGCACTTTGTAGGCTGCCAGGCTTGTAATAAGAGCTCAGAGTTAGCTACCAGTATTTTCTCCCTCTTCTTGGCTCTGATACATTGTCTTCCACCAAGTATACCTACACATCACTTCCTAGACTTTGTGTGTGCTTTCCTGCCTTGCTGCTCTTGCTCACACCATTGCCCCTCCATCACTCTTCCATCCTTCCATCCTCACCTACCTCACCTGTCATAATCCCTCTACATCTTTTTGTTGTTGTTGTTGTTGTTTTTGAGACAGGGTCTTGCTCTGTTACCCTGGCTGGAGTACAGTGATGTGATCACAGCTCACTGTGGCCTTGAAATACTGGACTCAAGCAGTCCTCGCACCTCAGTTTCCCAAGTAGCTGGGACCACAGGCACATGCCACTATGTCCAGCTAATTTTTAAAATTCCTTTTTGTAGAGACGGGATCTCACTAATGTTGCCTAGGCTGGTCTCGAACTCCTGGGCTCAAACAGTCCTCCTGCCTTGGCCTCCCAACGTGCTGGAATTGCTGGCATGAGTCACTGCACTCGGCCTCTCCACTTAAGACCACACTTAAATGCCACCTTTTCCCTCAAGCCCTCTCAGGTCGCTCAAGCCAAAGGTGATTTCTTCTCTAGTAAAGTCTCATAGTCTTTTGCTCATTCTTTTGGCATATTTTGCATTGTGTTACAATTGTTTAATCTGATGATTTATCTTTCTTACAAGATTTAAGTTCCTTGATGGAAAAAAGAACAACTAGTAGGTGTTTAATAGTAGGTGGCCATTAATGCAGGAATATAGTGAAGGAGCTTTAGGACCATGTGTGCTAATCCAGGGAGGAAAGCATTAGATGAGATTCAGTGGAAATGTCTTTACAAAGTATATAGATGATCCCAAGAGAGTACCGAATAAAGTTGACTTAGAGAATTGTGAAACAAGATTATATATGGGAAAACCAAAAGAATGAGCACATGGATTTTTAATATGTTTTTAGTGATTATAAAACACTGGGGATAATATATAGGAAACCGAAGGTTATAATCTCACAAAAATCTATTTGACTTTAACATACACGTAATGGAATGGGAAGCCCAGGGAATTTAGGAATTAACCAAGTACAAAAGATAAGTTTATATGTCAAGTCCATGCTTGTTTCTGGAAGCTCAGGAAACAACCAAGAGAGAGTTTGGATTTGTCTCAATAGGAGAAAAGAAGGGAAGAGAGACGCTGGGACAGATCCTACACACAGTCAGTCTTCACTAAATATGAATGTATTAGTCCATTTGTGTTGCTATAAAGGAATACCTGGGGCTGAGTAATTTGTAAAGAAAAGTTTATTTGGCTCACGGTTCTGCAGGCTGTACAAGACGCATGGCACCAGCATCTGCTTCTTGTGAGGGTCTCAGACCGCTTCTATTCATGATGGAAGACAAAAGGGAGCCCCTGTATCACAAAGGGAGAGAGGGAGCAAGAGAGAGGGCAGGGAGATGCCAAGTTCTTTTCAACAGTCAGCTCCCATGAAAACTAATAGAGAACTCAGTAATTACTGAGAGGATGGCGTCAAACCGTTCATCAGGACTCTGACTCTATGACCCAAACACCTCCCATTAGGCCCCACCTGCAATGTTGGGGATCACATTTCAACGCAAGATTTGGAGGAGACAAATGTCCGTACTATATCAATGAGTGTACAAACAAGAAATGGATTTGTCAGGATAAAATCTTACTGCCTTAAAGTTACTATATGCAAGGAGAATAGATTGATCTTGATTATTTGCCTGTATGGCTTTAACAGGGAGGACTTCACTTTGCTAGTATTTGTCACTGTTGCAAGTTTTCTTCTTAATGTTCTCTCATCTCCTGGATTCTGTCAAGACACCACCATAGCTTTTTTCCTACTTCTCTAGCCACCCTTTCTCAGCTTCATTCCTTCAGTAGTCCATTCTAGCAACTCGTCTTTTCTCATTTTGCTCTCGGTATCCTTCCTAATATGACCCATCCGGACCCATGGTTTCAACCCTCCTCCAGATGCTGATACCTCTCAAATATGCTTATGTGTTCCAGACACACACACATTCAACCTTCTACCTGAAACTTTCAAGTTTCACTTGACATATGCTGACCAGATCTCAGTGTCAAGGTCATGAAAGACAAGTAAATACTAAGGAACTGTCACACACTGGAGAAGAGTAAGAAAAAATAACAAGTAAATGCAATATGGGAACTGGATAAAATTCTGGAACAGAAAAAGAAAATGAATGGAACAATGGGTGAGATGTGAATAAGGTCTGCAGTTTAGCCAATAGTATTGTGAAGCTCACTGGTAAACTTGACAGTAGATGGAAATTGGACGTGCTAAGTATAGGCAACTTTTCGAGGAGTTTCATTGCAAAGAAGAGCTGACTAATGGGGTGTTAGCTGGCAGGGGAACTGAGATCAAAGAAAGGATTCTTGAGATGGGGGAGATAACAGCTTATTAGCATGCTGTCAGGAATGATTCAGTAGGAGAAACAAATTGATGATGTAAGCATGAGACAGAAGCACCTCTGGAGTGACGTCCTGAAGGAGCTGAGAAGGAAAGAGATACTGAAGGGGTCACTCTTCAGAGTCTTTGCTCTAACTCCCTGCTCCTCCGAGGCCCAAGCTTCATCGAGTGTCAGTTAAGTTTAAGCTCTTGAAGGAGGACAAAACTTCCTACTGTTATTCAGAGAGTGTCGCATCTGCTCAGGCACTCACCATTCTGATTTTCAGTTCCCTCTATGTTTGGTATCTCAGGATTTAATTTCTTTTTCTGTGGTATCAATTATGGTTTTGAACTAATTTTTAAAACTTTTACCCTTTTCATATTTTTTATGTGAAACCTTTTCTGGCTCTCTCAGTGTATGGTCTTACTGGAAATGGGAATCTCCTAGAGTGATTTTTCTCAAATGCAAATCTGATTTGGTCTTTTTCCTACTTCAATTTCTGTGGTGGTTTACATTTACTGTAAGAATAACATCCAAGCTCCTTAAGATGACATATAAAACCTTTCTTTCCTGTCTGGGCTCTTAGCTGTTCACCTCTCCAGCCTTGGTGAACCCAGTAGCTCCTAGGACTCCCCATCCCCTCCAGGGGCTCACTTTTGCACATGGTGCTGATGTGGAGAATCTTTCTGACACTCCTTATCACCAAGCCTGGATTAAATGCCTGTCTCATGTGCCCCCACAGCCCGTGCTTAGCTCTAGTCTAGATGTTCACACTGTATTGTCACTGTCTGCTGAATTCCTGGTTTCTTCTGCAGAGTCAATTCCTGGTTGACTCTTGATATGGTTAGGCTTTGTGTTCCCACTCAAATCTCATCTTGAATTATAATCCCCCATAATCCCCATGTGTCAAGGGAGAGACCAGGTGGAGGTAACTGGTTCATGAGGGTAGTTTCCCCCATGCTGTTTTCGTGATAGTGAGTGAGTTCTCACAAAATTTGATGGTTTTATTTTTTATTTTAATTTAATTTAATTTTATTTTTTTGCGACGGAGTTTTGCTCTTGTTGCCCAGGCTGGAGTGCAATGGTGTGGTCTTGGCTCACCGCAACCTCCGCCTCCTGGGCTCAAGCAATTCCCAGCCTCAGCCCCCAAGTAGCTGGGATCACAGGCATGCACCACCATGCCTGGCTAATTTTGTATTTTTAGTAGAGTCCGGATTTCTCCACGTTGGTCAGGCTGGTCTTGAACTCCTGACCTCAGGTGATCTGCCTGGCTCCGCCTCCTAAAGTGCTGGGATTACAGGCACGAGCCACCAGCCCAACCCAAAATTTGATGGTTTTCTAAGTGTTTGGTAGTTCCTCCTGCATTCATTCTGTCTGCAGACACCCTGTAAAGAAGGTACCTGCTTCCCCTTCACCTTCCACCACGATCCATAAGTTTCCTGTGGCCTCCCCAGCCATACAGAACTGTGAGTCAATTAAACCTCTATCCTTTATAAATTACCCAGTCTCAGGAAGTTCTTTATAGCAGGGTGAGAACAGACTAAAACACCAGGTGCTTCCATATGCTTGCCTTGATACATATTTGTGTTGAGTGCAATAAGGTTTATGATATAAATCATATAAATTCTCAAAATAGATTTAAATCACTGGAGAGGAAAACATATCTTATTTCTACAAAAACATATTTTATTGATTCCTACATCCTTTAATACATCATTGACACAACTCAGAGAAATATAGAGCCTTAGGAAGTTTAGATCTTGAAAGAATCTTAGAGATGACTTAATCTACCTCCTTTATTTCCTGAATAAGGAAATGTATCTTTCTTTGTATCAAGTTATGCATCTATCAGCAGTGTACAAGAATGCCTGTTCCTGCACACAGTTTCTCACTAGCTCTGGGTATTTTCTGCGTTTTATAACACTAATAAGTGAAAGTGGACATATTTTTATGTATTTCTTGGCAATTTATTTTCATTCTTTATGAAATGTCTATTCATATCTTTTCTCCAGTTTTGATTGAAATGTTGATATTTTTCATATTTATTTGTTAGTGCATTTTCTAACTGAGGATATTAACCCTTTGTTTTTCACATACATTGCAAGTGTTTCTCTAGGTTTGTATAACTTTCTTTATAGTGTCTTCCTTCATCTAAGTTGTCAAACGGGTCAGTTTTCTTCTATGGTGTCTGACCTTGATATCATTCTAAGAATGGCCTTATTTACTTTAAGATTATAAAACTGTTCTATATTTAATATAGTACTTAATTTTTTTTATGTTTCAGATTTTAGTCCACCTAAAAAAGGTTTAGTGATACAAGAGAGTAATCTAACTTTACTTTTCCTCAAATTTTTAGCAGACTGTTCCAATACCCCTTCTGTAATTGTTTTAAATAGTGCTGATACAAAACGAAGACTCTAGTATATTTTTATAAAGAGTGTAGATTTGGGGGTCTGAGAGGTCTGGGTTTGAGTAACTCTGCCTGCCTTGGTGAGGGTTCATGGACACAGTTTACGGCATTGGCACCAAGGGGCATTGACTAGTTTCATGGTGTTGGGTACCATTATGATTTATTAGTAGTTTTAGTATAAATGGATGTTTTTGGACTCTATTCTATTCTGTTGATGTATTCATCTACATCTGTGTCAGGACTATAGTGCTTTAACTTCTTATAGTTTGAGAGAATATTTTAATATGTAATGAAAGTTAAACAAGGAAGTTAAACAAACAGAGAAAAATACTTGCAATATATATGAAAAACAAAGGGTTAATATCTTTAGTTGGAAAATATACTTACAAATACAAAATCTCCTCTGTGGACTTTAAAATTTTGTAAATGATTTTTAATTGTGTATGCTGTAATGCTTTTCCTTACTCTTCTTTCCTAAGTCATTAGTTATACAAACATTTAAATATGTTTTGGTATTTATGATTTAAATAGGATTCAGAATGTAACCTTAATTCAGGAATTTACAAAAGAGTTACAGAAAATGGATTCAATAAAGAAAAGTTGAATGGTTTAGTTGTAATTTGGATTAGCTTGAATTTCCTCATGAAGAAGAAATTAACTTATTTTCTGTTGCTACTGAGAACCAAATTAGGACATCTGTTTAAATTGCAAAATGAGTTCCAGTCAGACAAAAAGTTTTTTGTTTTGTTTTATTCGATCTGAGTCTGACTAGAGAATGAAGAATGCTTCCAAAGAAAAACATTAAACCCTGTTTTGAGATTAGCTCTGGTCTAGATGTTCATACTGTGTTGTCACTGTCTGTTGAATTCCTGGTTTCCTCTGTAGAGTCAATTCCTTTTAATATCTGGTTTTCCCCACCTTCACCCCATGCTTGACTCTTGTCCTGATGAGGGCAAGAGAACAAAACCCAGCTGATTGTTTGCGGGATTTTTATCATTGCATGAATGTTAACCTTTAATGCAGACTAACCTGCATTTTGGGGACTTTCCACATGTCGGAACCAATGTACTGCCATCCTCATCAGACAGCCTTGCTTAAGCACAGTTTTGTATAATAATGTCCACCAATGAAAACCTTCGTTTCCTTTGTTTTAATCAGTTCGTCTTGCATTATGTTTGAATCATACTACTGAGTCATTATTTTTTCACATTCTATCTTAAAATATGGCCTTTTCCCCTTGTTTATTTTGGCACATATATCATAGGATGGGGAGCCGCAGGAAATGATCCTTCACTGACCATTGTCATTTAGTGCTCTGTGGTTTCTTTTGCTCCATGGTTGTTGTTTTTTTAAATTCACATTCTCACTAATTTTATTAACGTTCTTCCCATAGTAATACACATTACTGATGCTGCTTTATGCTTGAGAAAATGGCACAATGTCACTCAGGGAGCTGAAAAGGGAAACAATGGAGCACTGCAGTTTCCAGAAAACTTTTACTTTCCAGAAACATTGCTTTCAATAAATACCGGTCAATCAAATGTTTTCTCGTGGTATCCTGGATGTTTTGTGAGATACAGAAGAAGTATTTATTTAGTTATTCATCCATCAAGTATTTATTGGGAGCCAACTGTGAGCCACACAACAGATGCTGAGGGTATACTGGACAAAAAACTAGATGAAGGTTTCTCTCTGGCAGAGGAGGTAGGCATCATTGTTATAAGTGCTATGAAGACAGGTATCAAATGAACTTATTTGATACCCATTCCTTGACCACCTCCTGCTTTGTGAAAGCGCTGAAGTTACGTAAACTGGGAAGTAGATCAGCAGGGCTTTCTGTGAGAAAGTGACCAACTATAGGGGCTTTTTGTAAGTTGGACCGCTCTCTTTTCTCCAAAAGCAAAAATAAATATTTTTCCATGTGGGGATGTTATGTTTTTTCTCTTTATTGGGTAATGAACTCTCAAGACAGGATGTGGGTAAGGATAGCAAGCACCTGAGGAAGTTTGAGCTGCAATATATTTTATTTTTCTCTACCCCAATCAAATAACAATAGTCAAACACAATTTAAAATTTCCTTCTCCCTGAGACTGTCATCCTCACCTCTGGAATTCCTCTGGAAAAATTTTGCCTGGTTAATGATACTAATCTCTCTCTCTCTCTCTCTCTCTCTCTCTCACACACACACACACACACACACACATACACGAACGTTAATAATAATCTCTCTCTCTCTATCACACACACACACAGGCACACACACACACGCACACACACACACACCCCGCCCACACACACACAGCCTAGCTCTCTCACTTTGGCCTCATTCTTCTGCCTTCATGGGAACTTAAGCCAAGTTTAATAAGAGACTTACAGTGAGTTGGTGATGTCCCAAATTCTCATGCTTTCAGGAGAATGGCAGCCAGTAAGTGATATCACCTGAAATTCCCAGGAAACCTGGGAATGTTTCCTTTGTGATATGTTCCTGGGTTGGCCAAGCCACAGAGATTGGGTAGGAAAATGATTGTTTGGCACGCAGGTACATAGGCGCACTCCTGATTATGTGGAATAGAGTAGGACTGTCTGACTTTAAAGTGCTTGTGAACCACATGGGGATCTTGTTAAAATACAGTTTCTAACTCAGTAGGTTCCTGATTCTGCAATTCTTTTCTTTTTCTTTTCTTCTTCTTCTTTTTTTTCTTTTTTTGAGATGGAGTCTCACTCTGTTGCCCAGGCTGGAGTGCAGTGGTGCGATCGTGGCTCATTGCAACCTCCACCTCCCAGGTTCAAGCGATTCTCCTGCCTCAGCCTCCCAAGTAGCTGGAATTACAGGTGCGTGCCACTGTGCCCGGCTAATTTTTGTATTTTTAGTAGAGACAGGGTTTCACCATGGTGACCAGGCTGGTCTCTAACTCCTGACCTCAGGTGATCCACCTGCCTCAGCCTCCCAAAGTGCTGGGGTTACAGGTGTGAGCTACCGCACTTGGCCAAGGTGCAGTAGCTCATGCCTGCATCCCAACACTTTGCACCCTGCATTTCTAACACAGGTGTGCATAGGTGCTCTATGTACAGAAGAATGGCCTCTCCCTGACCGTCTCTTCCTACCTCTTCCCCGTCACAGAATTTCAGAACTGTTGGTGGGGGAGCGGAATTGAGCTTCTTGTCTAGTTGCTCCTAAAACACTGGTCTACAGAATGACTACCTGGTGATTTCACCAGGGAGATATTTTTTTAAAAATCTAGATTCCCAGAGATTCTGATTCAGTAGTTCTGGGGAAAGTCCCAGTCATCTGTATTCATTCAAAGCTCCCAGGCCAATTGGAGGAGCAAAAACACTTTGAACCATTAATATCTTTCTTATTTTATAAATAAGGAAACAGGGTGGTTGCATGACCTGCCCAACGTGACCTAGTTGTGGTCATCAGTACTAGAACTTAGGGACCCTTTTCCAGCCCAATATCCTGTTGTTTCCAATTTGACTACCCAGGGCAATTGCTTCCACTATGAAAGGAAAGCAATTTCCTACCCCTGAATAAGTGATTCTTAAGTATCAAATAAATGTCACGTTCAGTGCTGTTTTATGGACCCATAACATTTTCCTCTTGTTGGACGCAAACATGAACAGATCTAAAGTGCAATTTGTTTCCATCCTACTCTAAAAGGAAGTTGGATGAAGTGTGCTATGGGAATGGAAATGTTTCACATTTTATTCCTCTGGGAGGTAATTTCATAATTTAAAAGGTCTTTGTTCTTGGGTGTTTTTCTGATAACCAATGAAAATATCAGTGCTTTCAGATGGTTTCTATATAATCAACAATCCTTGAATTGACATATTGATTCTTCTTTTCTTGGTACTTGAAGCGTTCATATTTATTTTCATTTCACTTGCCATGGTTCATTTATTGGCTGCCTGGTCTCTTTGACACTGAAACTTTGCGCAAAGTCTATATCTTCGTCTTCCCTCCTGAGCTGTGCCGATTCATGCAGTGGAACTATGATTTGGATTTTTCCCATGGTCTGGGTAGTTCTTGTTCCACTGTTTTTAGTTCTTTCTTTATGGAAAGAAGAAAACCTTCATTAATGTTAAATAAAAGTATATGCTGGTCTAGTCCCACATAAACAAGCCTGTTGAAAGGCTGAGAAAGGTATTATGGCTTTGGGAGGGGTTTCCTGCAGAATCTGCATCTCTAACCCAGACCTTCTCTCCATTTACAGGGAAGATGTCTCAGCCCAGAAGCCTCTCCGCCCCCATCCTGCAGCCACACTGGGCTGCTCTGGCAATGAGAGACTCTAGTCCATGGACAGTCCTCTCATAAAGACTTTCCTGGGGGCCGGGCGTGGTGGCTCATGCCTGTAATCCCAGCACTTTGGGAGGCCGAGGCAGGCAGATCACGAGGTCAGGAGATCAAGACCATCCTGGCTAACAGGGTGAAACCCCGTCTCTATTAAAAATACAAAAATTAGCCGGGCACAATGGCAGGTGCCTGTAGTCCCAGCTACTCGGGAGGCTGAGGCAGAAGAATCGCTTGAACACGGGCGGCAGAGGTTGCAGTGAGCCGAGATTGTGCCACTGCACTCCAGCCTGGGTGACAGAGTGAGACTCCATCTCAAAAAGAAAAAAAAAAGAGTTTCCTGGTAGATAAGAAACCTTACAACCGTCCAGGTCCATTCTCCCTGCATGCAGTAAATCAATCACTGTGACACAGGTTTTGCAAAAGAGAAAAGATTTGTTCACAAGGGCACCAAGCAAGGAGGCAGGAGAACAGCTCTCAAATTCACCTCCCCAAAGATAAGGCTTAGGGTTAGGGAAGTGGGATGATCTAAGCCTTGGGGAAATGTGATTGGCAGTGGGAAAAAAACAAAGAAACAGATTCGTTCTGCACAGTGTGGTTGGGGTTTATGGCATTTCATAAGACATATGTGCAGACAATGATGGTGTTAGCATGATCTGAGGTTGGAGTTTTTGGACCTCTGACATCAAAGGCCACCTCTTGGGCATACCCAGTTGAAGGGTCGGTGGTCTCAACTGGTTTAAACTGGACAGGAGCTGGCTCAGGTTCCTGAACAACAACTGAAGCAACCATTACCATGGTGACCTATAAATGTGTTATCTGTAAAGTAGCCAGTGAAGGTTAAGTTTCAGTGTTCAGGCAGGGGGTGGTAGCTCGTACCTGTAATCCCAGCATTTTGGGAGGCCATGGTGGGAGGATCGCTTGAGACCAGCCTGGGCAACATAGTGGGACCTCATCTCTACAAAAAATAATTTTTAAAAATTAGCTGGGCATGGTGGTGTGCACCTGTGGTCCCAGCTAGTCAGGAGGCTGAGGCAGGAGGATTGCTTGAGCCCAGGATTTCAGGGCTGCAGTGAACTATGATCATCATTGCACTCCAGCCCTGGTGACAGAGTTAAAAAAAAAAAAAAAAAGGTTTGGCATTTAGCAGTGAGGACTTCAGCTACTGTGCCTTCAGCTTCGTGGAAAAGGTCGGGGAGGAAACAACCTAAAAAGCAATTAACCAAAAGCAAGTAGGGCAAGCAGACCTTATCAAATTAACCCCTCCGTTTCATGTTTGATTTGTTCTCATCCTATAAATGCTACCTCTACTGACAGAACAAACAGAGGGGGAGCCTTCTTGAAGTGTATTTTCTTTCTGGAGCAGTCTATTAAGGAAGTGGCCTGATATTAATTTTCTTTTTCTTTTTTTTTTTTTTTTTGAGATGGAGTTTCGCTCTTGTTGCCCAAGCTGGAGTGCAATGGTGCATGCTCGGCTCACCACAACCTCTGCCTCCTGGGTTCAAGCGATTTTCCTGCCTCAGCCTCCCAAGTAGCTGGGATTACAGGTGTGCGCCACCACGCCTGGCTAATTTTTGTATATTTAGTAGAGACGGGGTTTCACCATGTTGGCCAGGCTGGTCTCAAACTCCTGACCTCAGGTGATCCACCCACCTTGGCCTCCCAAAGTGCTGGGATTACAGGTGTGAGGCACTGTGCCTGGCCAAGGTTAATTTTCATTTAAAGACATGACAAACATGTTGGGAGCACTGGCTGTCAGCAGGTGTTTCTATTATAAGGTGGACTGAGCCCTGGA
Source organism: Macaca fascicularis (assembly GCF_037993035.2). NCBI lineage: Eukaryota > Metazoa > Chordata > Mammalia > Primates > Cercopithecidae > Macaca > Macaca fascicularis. The sequence continues at coordinate 120,081,852 of NC_088381.1, read as the reverse complement.
TTAAGGTGAAAGGGCCAAGTGCTTGACTCTACTCCCCTCTGCATGGTCAGGTGCCCTAGGGAGCTTCAGAATTCCTACCCTTATAAAGGAGGGAATGCCACCCTGACCATTTCAAATAAGAGGAGATATGTGAAAGCCCAGGATAAGCTGTAAACCTTGAAACAAATATATGGTAGGATCGTTAGCACCAAGATAATGTTCTACATGTTATGGGTAATAAGCGATCTTCTTCCTATTAGACTTTTGTAAGTGGTATAAAGGATGGTGAGGCAACTGTGTGGTTTCTTTGGAAATTCTCCTCTCAGATCTCCTACCACGGGAGCATTGTTAACTGAGGGTCTCAGTGCTGCCATCTGAAATTCCTCACAGCATTAACTCCAGGCCATGCTTTCTAGGGTCTTAGTCCAGCCAATCATAACTGTAGCAAGGATACTAAGACATGAGAAACACAGGATTCCTCTAAAGGGTGATTTTTGGCTCGAGGACTCATCAGTCATGCTGAAACTTTCCTAGAGCTGCACAGCAGTTGAAGGCCTCCCTCCCTCCCTTCCTTCCCTCTCTCCTTCAGAGGCCTCAGAACTCACTGTGGTCTGATTGTTCTGCCCACCTCCTCAGGCTCTGGCTCCCTCCCCATTTTTTCTCATTGGTGTTATGCTAACAAATCTCTTGCTTATCTTAATCTCCTTATAGCATCACTTCTTAGAGACCCAGATTAATGCAGACCATGAATTCACCTTCCTGTGAATGTGTCCAGCACCTAGGATTGTTAGCAGTGACCATTCCCCTGAACCCGGAAGCTTCTTTGGCACAGGCTTCTTGGACTAGGTCAATTCTCTGATTCTCCCTTGCAAGCATCCTGCTTTTGACCTCAGCATTCTCTGGCCACTGACTACCAAAGAGAGTCACCTGTAGGGACAGAGGAAGTCACTTGCAGTCACTTGCAGAGACAGAGCCCAGCTGCCCATTCCAGGACCCTTGGACCCGCTCTTGAACATGCTCCCCAGCCTCTCCCTTGGGGCAACCACTTCTCTCTTTACTCCCTCATCCACAAAAGCCCTCATTCCACTTCCTTCTCCAAATACACAGTAGCCCTTAATGTACCCTTAATAGCCCTCTATTAGAATGAATTAGGTTATGATAGAGGTTTTTTTTTTTTAAGTGTCAGTGATTTAAAGTAACAAAGGTTTATGTCTTGCCCCTTCCATGTCTAACATGGATTGGCAGGAGGGTTCTGCTCATCACAGTGACTTAGGATGACAGGCTCGGGGAAACTTTTCTCAGTACGTGCTGTCCTGAAGACCAAGAAAAGGAAGAGCAGGCTGGAGTTTGAGTACCGGCAATTACATGCTTCCTTCCAGAAGTGACACATCAATTCTACTCACATTTCATCAGCCAAAGTAAGTCACTTGGCCATGCCGAACTGCAAGGGGGTAGGGAAGTAAAGGGAAGCAAATGGAACACATATGCTACCATCCCCTCAGAAAAGATAGCTCCAAAGGAGTCCCAGTTTTTAGCACATAAATGCTTCACCATCCCTAAAATCCTGAGAGAGTTACTTTCCCTGAGGGCTGAGAAAAATATTTAAATCCACGCAAGGATGAAGCAAAAGATTTCTAACAAAGCAAAGGAAGAAAGGTTAAGTTTTTCACATTCTGCTGCAGAGTTAACACTGCAAATGCTGGGCTTGGTTATGAGAACACAACCAGCAAAGTCATGGGGTTTGTGTAGGCACTGTTGATGTCAGTAAAACGTCACATCCCAGACTTGTATGTGGCAATAGGCCAGTTCATCGTTCCCTGCTTTGACTGCACCTCTACACCTGTTCAGGGATCCTGGAGGAGAAACAGAAACTCAGGCAGACAAGTGGTGATTCCTGCCACTGTGTCAGGGTATTTTTTTCTTGCAAAAGTGGGCCCCGATTAAGTGGGACAATATCCCTATATATTGTGAAACTGACCCTTGAAATGCAATGAAGTCCCATTGTCAAAACAGCCTTAGAAGGACGGAAACATCGTCTTGCTCAGTCCCTTTGTGACCTTCATTCCCATAGAGGGGTGGAAAAGGACTCTCTTCTCTGGCCTTGGCTAAATGGCTCCCTTTCTAGAGCTTTTCTGTTTGGTCCATGCTTTTCCTAGGATATGGGAGGGTTTTAAATGCTTTGGATTTAAAATACCAAATACAGTGTGGATTGCATGTTAGTTCTGTTGGGTACCTCAAACAGGCCAATTCAATAGAAAAATTAAGTCAAAGGAGTTTGTTATGTTTTGTAAGGCAAATGACTAACAAATGAACTACGATGTTCATTTTCCAGTGGCTGTACAAAATTAATTTGCAGAAAATGAAAACATATAAAACAGATGAATAAAGTTAAATAAAAGTCTTTCTCTTCAGGAGATGGGATAGCGTAAACTAATTTTTAAACAAAGTAGTTTGAAATAGTATAGTAAAATTCAATTTACCTTAAAATAAAACTTGTGGTCTTAGAGTTCACCTTTTCTGGGTGACAACTGCGTTATAGCACCCTGGTTTCTCTAAGCTTAAAATTATTCAAAAAAATATTATGTGCAATCCTGAGCCAAGCTGTATTCTAGGCACTGGACAGACAGCCACGGAAGCTGCTTAGCATTTTGGCATGACTGACAGAAGTAGTGCTCTAAAATGTGCTGATGTGCCTTTTCTTGGTTGCTGCTCATGAGACGATGACCAAGTGTTCTTTGCTGCTCTGCAAAACGAGAACGCAGTTAGGCTTCTGTGCATGGCATGGAGCAGTATGTTCTCTGGGTGCTGTTTTACAGACATATTTGCCAAGTTTTATTATGGAATGATAGTTTATCCTTAATAGTTTTTATCCACCCTGGAATTACAAGGACAAGGCCCATGTTTGCCTAAGGAAGGACAAACAGGATTGATTTCAGTCTGTCAAAATCTGTTGGTATAAAACATTGAGAGAACCTCTCTCAAAAGGCATTTCTAGAAGAGCATTAAATCATCACTGACACAGCGTTTTACTGAGTTCAGGGCCCTCTTGTTCTGTCTTAGTCTAGGGAGAGTTTGGTTAAAGGGTGTAAACAGGTGCTGACCCTGGTCTGTCTAAGGATCAGAATTAGAGGGAGATGCTTTGCTTCAACGTTACGGAAAATTCCCTTCTTTGAATTCATATTAAGCAAAATTTCTATTATTAATTTATAGCATGGGTCCCTAATTGGAATAGAATGAAGGTTTCCCAGACCTTTCTCACAGATCGACTTTTTCAATATTGGGTGAATATTAATCTTCCCAGAGAGGATCAGCATATGTAGAACTTGTTTTATCAAACCAGTTTGTCTCCAGGTGGGACTTTAGTGACACTATTACTAATCATGGCCTTTAATATGCCAAAATAAAATTCTAGCTGATTATCGAGGCGGGCAGATCACTTGAGGTCAGGAGATCGAGACCAGCCTCGCCAACATGGTGAAATCCCCTCTCTACTCAAAATACAAAAATTAGCCAGGCGTGGTGGTACCTGTAATCCCAGCTACTCAGGAGGCTGAGGCAGGAGAATTGCTTGAACCCAGGACATGGAGGTTGCAGTGAGCCAAGATCATGCCACTGCATTCTAGCCTGGGTGACAGAGGGACACTTCGTCTTAAAAAAAGAAAATCTAGCTGATTATCAAGCACAAAAGTATAGATGATGACTACAATTTACCTAACATCTACTTATATAGTTATATTCTCAGTACTTTACAGGCTTTATCCTGTTTAATTTACCAATCAACAGATGGTATAATTGAGACCGGACTGGTATTTCTCAGCCTCCTTCACAGCTATATCTAGCCATTTGAATAAATTCTTGTCAATGAAAAGTAAACAGAAGCAATATATAGAACTTTTGAGATATCTCCAAAAAATGGAAAGGTCAAGAATCATTTTCTTACTCCCACAAATAATCTAGTGAAGATGCTATTTCCAAAGAAATCCATCAAGACTTCCAGTTTAACATACTATATGGAACACAGATTTATATCTGCTCTCTCCCAAAACTCCACTATAATGATGCTGAATAAATTAAACAAGCAAGTGGGAGTGAGGTACCATATGAGATCAGGCGGATGAAGTGAAAGACTCTATATCGAATTGTGAGATTCCTTCCCAGTCTCCTCCTCTTGGCTACAAAAAAAGTTGACTGCCAGATTTATCACCTCTAGCCCCCACTTTCCCATAATCCCACCAGCCAGGAGAAGATGACTGGCCTGTAAAAGTATATTAACTTGAAAATACTTTAGCCTAGCTTAAAAAGAAAGGAAATGAGTAGATCACAAGGCATACATGTATGTAAAAAGAAACATAGATGGCTGGGCGCAGTGGCTCACACCTGTAAGCCCAGCACTTTGGAAGACTGAGGCGTGTGGATTGCCTGAGCTCAGGAGTTCAAGACCAGCCTGGGCAACACGGTGAAACCCCGTCTCTACTAAAATACAAAAAATTAGCTGGGCGTGGTGGTGTACGCCAGTAGTCCTAGCTACTCAGGAGGCTGAGGCAGGAGTATTGCTTGAACCCGGGAGGTGGAGGTTGCAGTGAGCTGAGATCACGCCACTGCGCTCCAGCCTGGGCGACAGAGCAAGACTCCGTCTCTAAAACAAACAAACAAACAAACAAACAAACAAAACACAACACACAGAGAAATAAGAACTTGGTTGAAACAAGTACTTTAGAATCAGGGTTGAGTTAAATGCCTCGTGTTAATGAGACATGGATAATTAAAGATTCTTACATTTTATTATATCAAGGACACGATGGTTAAAAATTCTAAGCCAGACAGGTGAAGTTCTGTGTAGTTTGGCTTTTTGTTTACATGTGCTCTGACTCTTGAAAATGTAATTATACTTACTCTTAAATATTTGCTTACTAAGGGCAGAGAATCTCCATGGCAAGCAACATCTAAATACAACAATTGTAATTTATAATCTTGAGACTTTGTATACTGCAGAAAGTTCTATTTGGTAGAGATAGCTCTTTGTTCACTTGTGTTATAAAGTTTATTAATCATGGGAAATTGAATTTTCTGTCTTGTTTTTGTTATAATTAAGCCACTAATTATCGCCATACTTGTTACAAAGTTTTAAGTATTTACCATGTAAATTTCCTAGATATTTCCTCCTTGTAGTTGTGTAGGTGAAATATGAGACGGAGTTTATAAAATATTCATGTCTAAAATGCAACACAAAATCTCATCTTGCATAGGTTGAAAAGACCTGTAAACACTGACACATAGTGATCCCCTGAAATAAAAGCAGCGTCCCCCCATGTCACCCTCTAGGGAAGCAGCCCCTCTCCTGTAGACAATCTCTGCCCAAGCACGTAGAGATTCCGATCTCTCTTTTTTTCAATGCTTCACTCTTAAATATAACCGAGCATCCATGGGACATCCAGATATTTGAGAAAATCTTTCAACATTGAAGATAGAGAACAAAATAATCAAGAAGAAACCTCCCAGAGAAAGCAGGGACAATGCAACAGAAGAACACTTTAGATTAGAAGAGCAATGCTATCTATAATAAAATAATTGAAATGTTATGTAAAGAGGGGCTTTTCAGAAATAGCAAGAAAGAGGATAACATCAACTTTAAATGGGAAGTGGAGCAAGAAGACTTGATGGACAATAGGAGAGAAAAGAACAAATTAAAGATCAATCCAGCAGGTCTAACATTAGTCTTATAGGCACAAAAGTAAGAGAGAACAGAAACAATGGAGGGAAAAAAACTGTCAGAGAAAGAATACAAGACAATTCTGCAGAACTTTAGGATAGAAGTTTTCAAATTTAAGAGCCTACTGAGTACTCAGCAACATGGCTAAAAAAAGACCACACCAGAGCATATCATTATGAAATTTTAGATCACTAAGTATAAGGGTTAACTTTATTATATCAGATTTTGACTTCTTGACTTCAACACTGAAAATTAGGTGCAAATGAAGAAATGACTTCAACATTCAGGGAAATACTGCCCAAACTATTGATCAAGAAGGCATGCAGAATAAAACATCTTAGACACCCAATATTTCAAAAACTTTACCTGCCATGCACCCTTTACAAGAAGATAGTAGAGGATGTGTTTCAAAAACACAAGGGGTTAAAAAGCAAAAAGAAGACATAGGATACAAGAAAGAGGTGATCTGGCACAAGAAAACAGTAATGGAATTCCCAGAATGATGGGGGAAGAACACCCAGAAATCCTCTAGGGCAACTACGCCTGAACGCAGCAAGATGATAAAAGCTGCAGGGAAAAGCGTCTCAAGAGGCAAAGAAAGGATTCACAGTTGAGTCCTGCTGAAGGGCTCAAAGAAAGGATTCACAGTTGAGTCCTGCTGAATTAATGGGTACATAGAAAAAAAAAGAAAATGAAAAAAAAATAGGCAATTAACTCCAAGAAAAGTAAAGTGCTGTACAACAAAGGAAATTTAACCATAATTACTATAATAGCACAATGAAAATATTTTTTACTTAGTCATAAAATATGTTATTTGATATAACCCAAACCTAAGCCAATTAGCTTTCACTATAAACGGGGGTCCCTGGGGGAGACTTTTATACAAAATAAGGCAATGTTCCTGTAATCCTGCTGGAAATAAAACTGTTTCTACTTGGGATCAAGTATGTTAGAACAGGTTGCTATATACTTCCTGAAGATTGTTTGCAAGGCACAGAAATGCACCTGAGGATGCTTAAGTAAAAAAGGTGTTTAAGGGATATGCACAGAATGCAAAGCAGGAAGCACCCCAGGCCTCATGGGAATGGAGAGTCCTCAGGGCACAACCTTCTCCTTCCTTCTCCTTCCCTTTCTGGTAGTCTCCTATCTCTGCATATCTCCTTTCTCCTCTCAATGCAAATTACTTCTTTGAGTCTTAGTTTCTATTTAGACCCTGGCTTGATTGAGATTCTGACTTTCTTGATGCTGTCAGGGAGAAAATAAAGAAAATCAAGAGAGGCTCTAGATACTTTCCAAATAACAAGTAAAGACAAGCACAAGTTTAAGTTCTAGAATAATTCAGAGAAGCTGTACAGTGTAAGTTAGAAATCACAGTGCTAGTTTGTGTATTCCATTTTTAAGGGAGTGGCAGAGATTAACAATTGTTCACCAATATCCACTCTCTCTTCTTCTGATAATCAAACCCCCACATTTTAGCAAGGCACATGGCTGCCTAGCTAGAGACATTCACAGGCCTCGGCTGGAGCTGGACAGATGTGGCCATGTGACCTAGTTTTGAACAATAGAATGTTAGCAGAAATGGTCTGTCTACTTGTGAGTAATATCTTGCTTTCTATTGCCTCTATTGCTTAACGCATACCAGAATCCCTAGCTACTGTAACTTAGATTTGCTAATTTTTGAAGTTTATTTCTTTTAAGCTCATAATCCACAGATTTCCACTCTGTCCCTTTCTTTTCCTGACAATTTATCTGTTGAGGAACCCAGGCGCTTTAACATGTAGTTTCTCACAGTCTGGATTTTGCAATTGCACACTCACAGTGAAGCTTAGCCTGTTCCTCTGTCCTCTGGTACTTCCCTTCCCTGACAGCTGGATTTAGAGGATTGATCCAACACAGATTCAAACCCCTTGATAGGCCACAGGTGGTACTTTGTTTTCTCATCAGTAATCCTTCTAATTGAGAATGCAAATTTATTATTCAAAATTCACAAAATTAAATAAGTATAACAAATTTAAATACTTAAGCTTTTAAAGCAGAGGTCCCCAACCCCCAGATTGTGTACCCATCTCCTATCAGATCAGGGGCAGCATTAGATTCTCATAGGAGCGTGACCCCTATTGTGAACTGTGCATGCGAGGGATCTAGTTTGGGTGCTCCTTATGAGAATCTAATGCCTGATTATCTGAGTCTGAGGTGAAACAGTTTCATCCTGAAACCATCCCTCTGGGCTCCTCGTCTGTGGGAAAATTGTCTTCCATGAAACCGGTTCCTGGTGCCAAAAAGGTTGGGGACTGCTGTTTTAAAGGATATGTTTTATAAATTCCTAACATTTGTTTTCCTGACATTTTAAAACTTAATATTGCCCTAAAACTTTTGGGACACTATATTTATAAAGTGACGATAAAATATCTCCTGGATTTATATTGATACTTTGGATTCAAATTCAGCACTCTAGGGCTTTTTCTCTCCTCATTTTGATACTTCTGTATCTCCTTTGGTTTACATTCAAATTTCAGACTCCCAAGGAAAAAAGAGAATTACAATATCAATGTTTAGGTATTCTTAACCATAACATGAAATATGCTTAATAAAAAGGACAGCAGATACACAATTTTGTGTAATCTACTCTTTGATTTAGAGATACAATTAGTGAAATTAATATTGTATGGGTAAACTGTTTTAAGACTGTATATATGGAAATAAATTATTGTATGCCCCAATATCTTTGATTCAGCCTTGATTAAAATTATACTTCACACAGAGTGCAAATTGCTTTTAAACAGGAACTTGTAGGAAAACTGCAGGAAGTTGTTGATATAAGTGTCTTTGAGAGTTGAAAGCATTGAAACTGCTGGATTACCAAATAGCCTTTATTTAGATACATAAGGCAGATGGTGAGTAAATATTTACAATATGGCTTGCCATAAAATGTAACTTAAGTATATAATTACTCTGTTTTTTACTGTAAGTTTGCAGCTTCAGCTTGTAACCAAACACAGGTGCAGAGGCTCACCACTTACAGAGTCCAATTAACAAGAGGGAGCTCTGGTAGAAAGAAAGTGACTATTAGCGGAAACCAGGAAAGGGGAAGTGACTGGATTCCTGTTCAAAGTTTTGATTTTAGGGTTGGGGGGAGGCAGGGGTTTAAAAAGGGAAAACTTGATGAGGAAGGCATGCAAGAATTGGGCTAAGTACAATGTGTGTCTGGTTCAGGTGGCTCTCTTGGGTCCCAGTCCACCTGGATTGTGGGCTGGAGATATCTGGAGACATCTCAGCAACGGCTGAGTTACTGATTAGCCAGCTTGACGTAGTCTTTGGAATTGTGCCACTGAGTCTCCGGGCTTGGCCTGTGTGTCTCAAGATTAGCCCCTGGAACTTTTAAGAAGGCACACAATTAGATACCAGTACACAGTTAAATAAATGTGAAAAGAGTGTCTATGGGTGGGAAGGGGAGGGACGTGCAGTCTATTTTAAGGCTGGGGTAAAAGGCTTCTGCAGTTTGCTTCAAGGTTCTGTCTTGAAACCCAAGAGAGAGGCAAAAAAGATTTTTAAAAAAGGTTTGAAGCTAAGCTGTCCAGTTACAATTCCCTGCTGTCAAATTCCATTCCATTTCTTTCTTTTTTTTTTTTTATGCTTTAAGTTCTAGGGTACATGTGTACAATGTGCAGGTTTGTTACATATGTATGCATGTGCCATGTTGGTGTGCTGCACCCATTAACTCGTCATTTACATTAGGTATATCTCCTAATGCTATCCTTCCCCCCTCCCCCCACCCCACGACAGGCCCTGGTGTGTGATGTTCCCCACCCTGTGTCCACCTGTTCTCATTGATCAATTCCCACCTATGAGTGAGAACACATGGTGTTTGGTTTTCTGTCCTTGCAATAGTTTGCTCAGAATGATGGTTTCCAGCTTCATCCATGTCCCTGCAAAGGACAGGAACTCATCCTTTTTTATGGCTGCATAGTATTCCATGGTGTATATGTGCCACATTTTCTTAATCCAGTCTATCATTGATGGACATTTGGGTTGGCTCCAAGTCTTTGCTATTGTGAATAGTGCCACAATAAACATACATGTGCATGTGTCTTTATAGCAGCATGATTTATAATCCTTTGGGTATATACCCAGTAATGGGATGGCTGGGACAAACGATATTTCTAGTTCTAGATCCTTGAGGAATTGCCACACTGTCTTCCACAATGGTTGAACTAGTTTACAGTCCCACCAACAGTGTAAAAGTGTTCCTATTTCTCCATATCCTCTCCAGAACCTGTTGTTTCCTGACTTTTTATTGATTGCTAGTCTAACTGGTGTGAGATGGTATCTCATTGTGGTTTTGATTTGCATTTCTCTGATGACCAGTGATGATGAACATTTTTTCGTGTGTCTGTTGGCTGCATAAATGTATGCTTTTGAGAAGTGTCTGTTCATATCCTTCACCCACTTTTTGATGGGATTGTTTGATTTTTTTCTTGTAAATTTGTTTAAGTTCTTTGTAGATTCTGGATATTAGCCCTTTGTCAGATGGGTAGATTGCAAAAATTTTCTCCCATTCTGGAGGTTGCTTTTTCACTCTGATGGTGGTTTCTTTTGCTGTGCAGAAACTCTTTCGTTTAATTAGATCCCATTTGTCAATTTTGGTTTTTGTTGCCATTGCTTTTGGTGTTTTAGACATGAAGTCCTTGCCCAGGCCTATGTCCTGAATGGTATTGCCTAGGTTTTCTTCTAGGGTTTTTATGCTTTTAGGTCTGACATTTAAGTCTTTAATCCACCTTGAATTAATTTTTGTATAAGGTGTAAGGAAGGGATCCAGTTTCAGCTTTCTACGTATGGCTAACCAGTTTTCCCAGCACCATTTAATAAATAGGGAATCCTTTCCCCATTTCTTGTTTTTGTCAGGTTTGTCAAAGATCAGATGGTTGTAGATGTGTGGTATTATTTCTGAGGGCTCTGTTCTGTTCCATTGGTCTATATCTCTGTTTTGGTACCAGTACCATGCTGTTTTGGTTACTGTAGCCTTGTAGTATAGTTTGAAGTCAGGTAGCGTGATGCCTCCAGCTTGTTCTTTTGGATTAGGATTGTCGTGGCAATGTGGTATCTTTTTTGGTTCCATATGAATTTTAAAGTAGTTTTTTCCAATTCTGTGAAGAAAGTCATTGGTAGCTTGGTGGGGATGGCATTGAATCTATAAATTACCTTGGGCAGTATGGCCATTTTCACCATATTGATTCTTCCTATCCATGAGCATGGTATGTTCTTCCATTTGTTTGTGTCCTCTTATTTTGTTGAGCAGTGGTTTGTAGTTCTCCTTGGAGAGGTCCTTAACGTACCTTATAAGTTGGATTCCTAGGTATTTTATTCTCTTTGAAGCAATTGTGAATGGGAGTTCACTCATGATTGGGCTCTCTGTCTGTTATTGGTGTACAGGAATGCTTGTGATTTTTGCACATTGATTTTGTATCCTGAGACTTTGCTGAAGTTGCTTATCAGCCTAAGGAGATTTTGGACTGAGACGATGGGGTTTTCTAAATATACAATCATGTCATCTGCAAACAGGGACAGTTTGACTTCCTCTTTTCCTAATTGAATACCCTTTCTTTCTTTCTCTTGCCTGATTTCCCTTCTAGGTTTTCTAGTTTATTTGCGTAGAGGTGTTTATAGTATTCTCTGATGGTAGTTTGTATTTCTGTGGGGTCGGTGGTGATATCCCCTTTATCATTTTTTATTGCATCTATTTGATTCTTCTCTCTTTTCTTCTTTATTAGTCTTGCTAGCAGTCTATCAATTTGGTGATCTTTTCAAAAAACCAGCTCCTGGATTCATTGATTTTTTTGGAGGAATTTTTGTGTCTCTATCTCCTTCAGTTTTGCTCTGATCTTAGTTATTTCTTGCCTTCTGCTAGCTTTTTAATGTGTTTACTCTTGCTTCTCTAGTTCTTTTAATGGTGATGTTAGGGTGTCAATTTTAGATCTTTCCTGCTTTCCCTTGTGGGCATTTAGTGCTATAAATTTCCCTCTACACACTGCTTTAAATGTGTCCAGAGATTCTGGTATGTTATGTCTTTGTTCTCATTGGTTTCAAAGAACATCTTTATTTTCGCCTTCATTTTGTTATGTACCCAGTAGTCATTTTGGAGCATGTTGTTCAGTTTCCATGTGGTTGAGAGGTTTTGAGTGATTTTCTTAATCCTGAGTTCTAGTTTGATTGCACTGTGGTCTGAGAGACAGTTTGTTATAATTTCTGTTCTTTTACATTTGCTGAGGAGTGCTTTACTTCCAACTATGTGGTCAATTTTGGAATAAGTGTGATGTGGTGCTAAGAGGATGTATATTCTGTTGATTTGGGGTGGAGTGTTCTGTAAATGTCTGTTAGGTCTGCTTGGTGCAGAGCTGAGTTCAAGTCCTGGATATCCTTGTGAACTTTCTGTTTCGTGGATCTGTCTAATGTTGACAGTGGGGTGTTAAAGTTTTCCATTATTATTGTGTGGGAGTCTAAGTGTCTTTGTAGGTCTCTAAGGACTTGCTTTATGAGTCTGGGTGCTCCTGTGTTGGGTGCATATATATTTAGGATGGTTAGCTCCTCTTGTTGAATTGATCCCTTTACTATTATGTGATGGCCTTGTTTGTCTCTTTTGATCTTTATTGGTTCAAAGTCTCTTTTATCAGAGACTAGGATTGTAACCCCTGCTTTTTTTGTTTGTTTGTTTTGTTTTCCATTTCCTTGGTAGATCTTCCTCCCTCCCTTTATTTTTAGCCTATACATGTCTCTGCAGGTGAGATGGGTCTCCTGAATACAGCACACTGATGGGTCTTGACTCTTTATCCAATTTGCCAGTCTGTGTCTTTTAATTGGACAATTTAGCCCATTTACATTTAAGGTTAATATTGTTATGTGTGAATTTGATCCTGTCATTACGATGTTAGCTGGTTATTTTGCTCCTTAGTTGATTCAGTTCCTTCCTAACATCAACGGTCTTTACAATTTGGCATGATTTTGCAGTGGCTCATACCGGTTGTTCCTCTCCATATTTAGTGCTTCCTTCAGGAGCTCTTGTAAGGCAGGCCTGGTGGTGACAAAATCTCTCCGCATTTGCTTGTCTTTAAAGGATTTTATTTCTCTTTCACTTATGAAGCTTAGTTTGGCTGGATATGAAATTCTGGGTTGAAAGTTCGTTTCTTTAAGAATGTTGAATATTGGCCCCCACTCTCTTCTGGCTTGTAGAGTTTCTGCCGAGAGATCCACTGTTAGTCTGATGGGCTTCCCTTTGCGGGTAACATGACCTTTCTTTCTGACTGCCCTTAACATTTTTTCCTTCATTTCAGCTTTGGTGAATCTGACAATTATGTGTCTTGGAGTTGCTCTTCTCGAGGAGTATCTATGTGGAGTTTTCTGTATTTCCTGAATTTGAATGTTGGCCTGCCTTACTAGGTTGGGAAAGTTCTCCTGGATAATATGCTGAAGAGTGTTTTCCAACTTGGTTTCATTCTTCCTGTCACTTTCAGGTACACCAATCAAATGGAGATTTGTTCTTTTCACATAGTCCCATATTTCTTGGAGGCTTTGTTCATTTCTTTTTACTCCTTTTTCTCTAAACTTCTCTTCTCACTTCATTTCATTCATTTGATCTTTAATCACTGATACCCTTTCTTCCAGTTGATTTAATTGGCTACTGAAGCTTGTACATGCATCACATAGTTCTCCTGCCATGGTTTTCAGCTCCATCATGTCATTTAAGGTCTTCTCTACACTGTTTATTCTAGTTAACCATTCGTCCAGTCTTTGTCAAGGTGTTTAGCTTCTTTGTGATGGGTTCAAACATCCTCCTTTAGCTTGGAGAAGTTTGATTATTACTGTTCTTCTGAAGCCTTCTTGTCTCAACTCGTCAAAGTCATTCTCCGTCCAGCTTTGTTCCATTGCTGGTGAGGAGCTGGGTTCCTTTGGAGGAGAAGAGGCACTCTGATTTTTAGAATTTTTAGCTTTTTTGCTCTGGTTTCTTCCCATCTTTGTGGTTTTATCTACCTTTGGTCTTTGTTGATGGTGACGTACAGATGGGGTTTTGGTGTGGATGTCCTTTCTGTTTGTTAATTTTCCTTTTAACGGTCAGGACCCTCAGCTGCAGGTCTGTTGGAGTTTACTGGAGGTCCACTCCAGACCCTGTTTGCCTGGGTATCATCAGCGGAGGCTGCAGAACCGCAAATATTGCAGAACGGCAAATGTTGCTGCCTGATGGTTCCTCTGGAAGCTTTGTCTCAGAGGGGCACCTGGCTGTATGAGGTGTCAGTTGGCCCCTACTGGGATGTGCCTCCCAGTTAGGCTACTTGGGGGTCAGGGACCCACTTGAGGAGGCAGTCTGTCCGTTCTCAGATCTCAAACTCTGTGCTGGGAGAACCACTACTCTCTTCAAAGCTGTCAGACAGGGACATTTAAGTCTGCAGAAGTTTCTGCTGCCTTTTGTTCAGCTCTGCCCTGCCCCTAGAGGTGGAGTCTACAGAGGCAGGCAGGTCTCCTTGAGCTGTGGTGGGCTCCACCCAGTTCGAGCTTCCTGGCAGCTTTGTTTACCTACTCAAGCCTCAGCAATGGTGGGCACCCCTCTCCCAGCCTCGCTGCCACCTTGCAAGTTGATCTCAGACTGCGTGCTAGCAGTGACTGAGGCTCTGTAGGCGTGGGTCCCTCCGAGCCAGGCATGGAATATAATCTCCTGGTGTGCCGTTTGCTAAGACTGTTGGAAAAGTGCAGTAGTAGGGTGGGTGTGACCTGATTTTTCAGGTGCTGTCTGTCACAGCTTCCCTTGGCTAGGAAAGGGAATTCCCCAACCCCTTGAGCTTCCCAGGTGAGGTGATGCCTCGGCCTGCTTCGGCTCACGGTCTGTGGGCTGCATCTCTGTCCTGCACCCACTGTCCAACAAGCCCCAGTGAGATGAACCTGGTACCTCAGTTGGAAATGCAGAAATCACCCGTCTTCTGCCTCACTCATGCTGGGAGCTGTAGTCCATTCCATTTGTATGAAAAGCAGCTACTTCCTGCTGAGAAGGGTGTAGTTAGGGAGTATTGGAATGGAATCTGTTGACCAGGAGCTGGAAATATTCTTGAGTCCCTGGAATCATAGTGGGATTTGTTGGAGCATTATGGTGTGAGGACCTAGGATTTTTGGGGAAAGCATGTCCTGCATTCCCATATAAAGTGTACAGCAGCAATAAAATCCATAAGAAACAAAGAAAGCAATGAGTAGAAAGCCAATTATACTGTATAGGAGAGTCTTCCATGTGTTAGGAAGTTGACTAAACCATGCTGTCACAGGGTCTTGAGAGAGAGCATCTATAGTATATATAATATCCAATAGAAATATGGGTATTTAAGGCCTGAATAGCTTGGGTTATACTGTGAGAAGAATCTGGTATCTATCTATATCTATATCTATCTATATTACACAGCCTTAATTAATGCACAAGTGTTGCCCTGGGCCATAGTTAGGATATCTAAAGCCATATGATTTAAAGACATTGTGGGATTAGACGTAGCACTAGTTTGCCTATGTGTCTTGTAGGGCTGAGGATATGCTTTCAGAGTTATCCAGGAAATATGTACAGCGTTTAGTCTTAGTTATAGTTCATGGTCCCCACTATTAATTGAACCCAGATTTCTTCTGCGCACATGACAACAGGTTGGCTAAATATACATACTTAACAGGTTGTAGGAGAAACTATGAATATTTACAAAGATGGTCCTGACATATGTGTATTGAACAAATATGCATGTATGACCCAAGTTTATTTTGAGGTGGAGAATTTACATTTAAATATATTACATTTAGGACTTATGTATCAAAAGGTCTTTATAGGACATAAAGACATGTAAGTGTGCACTTTCTGTAAACTAGCCCATGGTTTGTAGTCTTTCATCAGGAGAAAGTTATTGAAATTAGTCTCTTGTCTAATTAAAGTCATAGTTATGGCTGGTGGCACAGAGGCCAGGAGTCAGTCAGTCAGCTGATCTTGAAGCCAGGTATTGTTTGGCTGCTAGAGAAAAACAAAAATCTTGAGGCATTTAAGACCTAGTTTACTCTTTAAGTGTAGGAGTGAGTGACTTAACCCTTGCCTGGCATTGCCCTATGTCCTGTTTGTAATTTGGTGTTTTATCTTTACAGGTTCTGTTTGATCAGTCTTATGAACTGTTTTAATGTTAATGCCAATCAGTTGTGCCTAAAATCCAAAAAGCTGGGAAGGTATAGTGAGGTGTGTCTGACTCTCCCCTCTTCCCATGCCCTGCTTCCCATCATGGCCTTACCTAGTTTTCCAGGTATTTGTGGGGACTGCTGGCTCCAAGTTATTTTTGTGACAAAATTGGAATCTGTTCCCATGGCTAAATTTTGTTTGCCCTGATAGGTAATCCAAGGAAAGCTGTGAACCAAAGTTTGGGGTAAAGCAGTCTCTGTGGCAGTTTTTTTTCCTTCAGTTTCAAATGAGTTTTCAGTGTTTATATTCTAGTTAGACCATAAATAATGAGTTTTATCTCAGCACCAGCAGCTTCATAACAGCAGATTTAAAGCAGGCAGAAAAGAAGAGAAGAAGATAGAGACCTTTTGAAGACTCTACTTAACTCTGTAGTGCAGGTTAACCATTCGAGGTCTACATTTTTCTTGTTGTAACTTGCCCATCAGTTTAAAATGTGCACATAAATGGGCCATAATACGTAACCAGCTGGAATCCCAAAGAGGATGACAAAATCAGGGGCCAGAATGTTGGAAACTGCTTTTCCCCCGCCATGTTGGACCCCTGGATTGAGAAGGAAAAGAGAGAAAGAAGAGACAGGAATGGAGAGGAGAAAGCTCAAATTTTATAGGAGGGAAGGGGAAAGAGAAAGGAAGAAGGGGAGGCTTGTGAGCCTCCCAACTACCACATGGTGTGGGGTCATGGAGAGCCTCAGCACCTCAGACCTACACAGTGGTATCTATCTATATCTATATCTATATTACACAGCCTTAATTAACACACAGGTGTTGCCCTGGGCCATAGTGAACCAAATGGTGGGGAACAAATCCCTCCTACCTCCGCAAGTCACCAGTCAAGGTGAAGTGTTTCCAACCAGAGGGAGCTAAAGGTGCTTTCAGCTGAGAGGAATAAGGCTGCAGGTGGCTTCTGAGATAATCAGGAGGAGGATGTTTGAACAAGGGGAAAGAGAGAGAGAGAGAAAGAGATCATTCAGGGCCCACATACAAGGGCCACACATTCAGGCACCTCCAAACAAATCACCAGTTAAGAGGCTGAGTACAGTCTCAAATCCCTTGCCTCAGTTTCAAGCCGGCCTCCCAGGAGAATAAGTCTGCACTGAGCAAAGCCCTAAGGGTGCCACAAATACAAATAAATATAAATGCATAAAGTGCTCAAAAGGTGTCACCAGCGGCCAAGTCTAAATAGAGCAGAGCTCCAGCGACACCCCAAAGGAGGCAGAGGGTGGTCGGGTGCACTCCAATGGATTTACCCAGTTCCAAGTTTCCAAAATTCCAAAATGTGTCGAGTTCTCTAAAGGTTACTCTCTCTGCACCAGCAAAGCACTGAAAGTAGCAGGCACCAGAGCAGGAAGAGAAAGACGATCCTTGAGACAAAAGCGTCTTGGCAGCTGCAGGGGAACTCCCTAATGTTCCAGCCAAGGGGACACAGTAGCCACAGTAGCTGTAGCTCACAGGCGGCCCTGTGCCCTGCCAGACAGAAACTAGACCGGCAGGCTAAGGCCAGGGAAGCCCACAGTGCTTCCTATAAGGGCCACCAAAATTGTAACCGAACGCAGGTATGGATACTCACCACTTGTAGAGTCCAATTAACAAGAGCGAAGTCTAGCAGAAAGTGACTTTATTAATATTAACTGAAACTAGTAAAGGGGAAGTGGCCAGATTCCCATCCAAAGCCACCACTTCAATTTTGCGGGGGAAGGCAGGGGCTTAAAAAGGGAAAACTTGGTAAAGAAGGCATGCAAAAATTAGGCTGAGTACAATGTCAGAGTGTCATGTTCAGGTGACTATCTTGGGTCCCGCCCACCTAGATAGTGGACCGCCATCTCAACAATGGCCAAGTTGTTAGTTAGCCGCCTGGAAGTGGTCTCTGGAATTTTGTAGGTGGGTCTCCAGGCTTGGCCTGTGTGTCTCCAGATTAGCCCCTGGAACTTCTAAGAAGGCACATAATTAGGTACTAGTATACAGTTAGATAAATGTGAAGGGAGTATGGTGAGAAAGGGAGGGATGTGGAGTTTGCTTTAAGGCTAAGAGAAAAAGCTGCTGCAGTTTGCTTCAAGGTTATGTCTTGAAACCCCAAGAGAAAGGCAAAAAAAGTTTTAAAATGCATTTTGAAGCTAAATTGCCCAGTTACAATCTAAGTCTATTTACTAAGGAGGGCCAAGAGCTTCTTCAATATTGAAAGTTCGTATTAATAGTTCTAAGGACTGTTGAGAAATAAATGTTTGTTAGCACTCGTGTTGGGATGTGTGCTGTAGAAAACAGGGTTTATTCACTCAGTGTTGTAAACTGTGTTTGCCATATTAGGTTGTTCTCAGTCACCAACTTGTTATGACTAACCAGCTGATGGACTTCACTGATCTGGTAAATAAAAGTAAAAGACTGTAATATACAAATTTTCAGTTCAAACAAACTCTGCTTTCTGAGATGTACATCACATATCATCATTAGGTGATATATGATGTATTATATATCACAATATATATTAACTTTCAGATAATAGATGCTTCTGCTGTACATTAAATTTTATGTTTGATATTTAAGTTTGGCTATAAAAAGATAAGTCAAACTATTTTATTTGCTAGTTTGCTATACAGATCTATCTTGAGTTGCCTGGATAACTTCCATTTTAAATATGTTTACACTATTTTCTTTTTAAAAGTATAGAATTTGTGGATCAAAGAAATTGTCTTACAGATCTATTATAGTATTTACTACTCTCTGAAAATATGTATAACTCTAATAATAATAAAATACAAAGAGAACATAGTAGAAATCTTAAAAAGGAAGTAAGTTGGTGACCAGTGAAACAATAGACTGAACAAAACAGGTAAAATGAGAAAGTTTCAATGGCAAAGATGTTTAAACCATTAAGATAAAAATGAAAGTGAAAGCTGTCACAAGTATGAAATTCACTATTTCAGTTTATCTGTGCACAAAGGTTGGGGGCTCATTATAGTACTATAACTGGACTCCATTTAGGCCTTGCTAATGGTGGGAAACTTAGACTTGCTAATTTGATATAATGCAGTCCCTTTAGGTTTAGAAATATTTTTATCTAATTGCTCTGTTCATTTGGCAACTCTTCCTCTTTTCCTTTCCTTCTCCTTGGGAGAGGCCTGAGGTCCTGGGAAGTGTTCTGGCACTGGGGGAGGGGGAGGAACGCCTGTGCAAGGGCTGGCCTCTGCCCCTGTGCCTTCTCTCTTGAGCTTGGCCATGCACTGTGTCCACCCTGCTCTCTTGCTGACATCTTCAGCTCCACCATGGCTTATAGTCAGCTGTTCCACCAATGTTGCTTCCCCTTTGTCCCATCATAGGACCTTTTCATCTGCAGCCTTCCCTGTGTCCTTTGTCAGAGCAAAGGACATTTCCAGAGGCTGTCCTGTGCCACCTGGCCGGTGTGGGCCTCTGTGGGGCTGCTGTCCGGTCCATTTTCCTGGACAACACACTCAGCAGTGCTGGGGTATTGCTGAGTCAGACTGGACTTGGAGCTTCTGTGGGACCTTTTCTTCATTTCCTCAAGGCCACAGCTGGGAAGGGAGGCACAAAGTTCCTCTGCTCTGCAGGCCCCCCAAACTCATCAGAAAGCTCCATCAACCCCACAACTTTGGGGTTCAACCTAAAGAGGAGAGTGTGGGTGCTGGACTCTTCTCATAAACTGTGCCTCTCAACTCACATCCTTTTTTCATCCCTTTTTCCAGCCATTGGTTGAACTCTTATGTTTTTTGTGGGGAGGGGAAACAGTTTTGATATTACCATGCATCTCTCTCTAGAGTGACATAAATGACATTCTATGGGGCCTTAGGGTTCTCAAAATTAAAACACAAACAAGGCACTTCCGGTTCTTGACAAGTAGGAGACTAGCATGGGCTGCTGGTCTCCTCCTCCAGACCTATCCCTGGATGGCCCAGAAAAAGGCAGAAATATATGGAGCTGTAAATAAGTGAAGAAAGAGAGGGTACTTTGGGAGGCTGAGGCAGATGGATCACTTGAGGTCAGGAGTTCAAGACCAGCCTAACCAACACGGTGAAACTCTGTCTCTACTAAAAATACAAAAATTAGCTGGGTGTGGTAGTGCATGCCTGTAGTCCTAGTTACTCAAGAGGCTGAGGCAGGAGAATCTTGAACCCAGGAGACAGAGGTTGCAGTGAGCCAAGATCTCACCACTGCATTCCATGTACTCCAGCCTGGGCCACAGAGCGAGACGCCGTCTCAAAAAAAAAAAAAAAAAAAAGAAAAGAAAAGAGACAATGGAAAAGGGAAATTTGAGCAAGACCCTGTAGCTGAAAGAGGAATGTAGAGCCTGATACGTTGAGGGGCCAGGACTGACAGCCTGATAAGAAACAGGCAGATACCCATGGAATATAAAAAGCTCAATTTTTGCCAAACTAATCGATAACATTAATACCATAAACCTTGAATTAATAAATGTTGATACAATAAAAAACCTTTTCTGTGGAATTTAATAATCTGACTCTAAAACTCACATGAAAGATCAAAGGGCCAAAAAGAGCCAGGAGTAATGTTAAAGACGAAAAAGCAAGGAGACATGTCATGTTAGATAACAAAATTGAAAATAAAGTTAAGTAATTCAACAGTGTGATGTAAGTGCAGGGCTAGACAAATGGAACAGTGAGACAGAGTAGACAGTCCAGGAACAGGCTCATGCACATAAAAAAACATGCTCAAGAAATGGAAGAAGGCCAGGTATGGTGCCTCTTGCCTGTAATCTCAATAGTTTGGGAGGCCGAAGGGAGAAGATTGCTCAAGGCCAGGAGGTTGAGACCAGCCTGGGCAACATGGCAAAACCCTATCTCTACAAAAGATACCACAATTAGCCAGGCATGGTGGCATATGCCTGTGATACCAGTTACTCAAGAGGCTGAGGTGGAAAGATCGCTTGAGCCTGGAAGGTCAAGGCTGCAGTGAACCATGATAATGCCACTGCACTCCAGCCTGGGTGATAGAGTGAGACCCTGTCTTGGTTAAAAAAAAAAAAAAAAGAAAGAAAAAAGAAACAAATGAGATAGCAATACAGATCAGTGAGGGGAGGGTGGAGTATTGATAAATAGAAAAATGATGAACCACAAGGAGAAAAAGTAAAACTAGAGTTCCACATCCTACCATGCACAAAAACTGACCTACATGAATTAGAAATTAATGTCCAAAGCAAAATCTTTTTCCTTTCTTTTTTTGAGATGGAGTCTTGCTGTATCACCCTGGCTAGAGTGCAGTGGCACGATCTCTGCTCACTGCAACCTCCACCTCCTGGATTCAAGCAATTCTCCTACCTCAGCCTCCTGAGTAGCTGGGACTACAAGTGCTCGCCACCACACCCGGCTAATTTTTGTATTTTTTAATGGAGATGTAGCTTCGCCATGTTGACCAGGCTGGTCTGGAACTCCTGAACTCAGGTGATGTGCCAGTCTTGGCCTCCCAAAGTGCTGAGATTACAGGCGTGAGCCACTGCACCTGGCCTTCTTTTTATTTATTTATTTATTTATTTTTTTGTCTTTTCTGTTTTTAAGAGAGAGGGTCTTAGGCCGGGTGCAGTGGCTCATGCCTGTAATCCCAGCACTTTGGGAGGCTGAGGTGGGCAGATCACCTGAGGTCAGGAGTTCATGACCAGCCTGGCCAACATGGTGAAATCTTGTCTCTACTAAAAATAAAAAAATTAGTCAGGCGTTGTGGTGGGTGCCTGTAATTCCAGCTACTTGGGAGGCTGAGGCAGGAGTCGCTTGAACCCAGGAGGTGGAGGTTGCAGTGAGCCAAGACTGTGCCACTACACTCTGGCCTGGGAAACAAAAGTGAAACTCTGTCAAAAAAAAAAAGAAAGAAAGAGAGAGCATCTTGAGCTATTGCCCTGGCTGAAATGAAGTGGTACAATCATAGCTCACTGCAGCCTTGAACTCCTGGCTCCAGGGATCCTCCTGCCTCTGCCTTCCAAGTAGCTGGGACTATAGGTAGGTACCACCATACCTGGCTAGTTTTTTATTTTTATTTTTGTAGAGACAGGGGTCTCACTATATTGCTCAGGCTTGGTCTTGAACTTCCCAAAGTGCAGGGATTATAGGCATGAGCCACTGTGCCCTGCCCTTCAGTTGATAGGAGGGACATTTAAAAGAATTTATGTTAGAGCATGAAAATATGTTTTTTAAAAAGACAAAGTAAGTCCAAGCCATAAAGGAAATATCAATAAATTTGACTACATTAAAAAAAATTCTGTATTATAAGAGATAGGATGGGGGACATGGTAAACCACAGACTGGAAGGAGGTGTTTACAGTGTAGGTGATGGACAAAGGATTAGTATTTAATATGTGCAGGATTCCTAAAAAGAAGCAGAACCAAGTTGCAAAGGATATGGATACGCAATTCATGGAGGAATAAGAGCTTAAACTCAAGAATAATTGCTACGGTTTGAATGTGTCCCCTCCAAAATTCAGGCATTGAAACTTACAATGTGATGGTATTAAGAAGTGGGGCCTTTAAGAGGTAATTAGATGATTAGTGTGCCTCTCCTTATGAATGGAATTAGGGACCCTTATACAAGGCCTTGATAGACTTGCCCTTCTGTCTTCCACCATGTGAGGACACAGTGTTCCTGGGCTCTGGAGGGTGTAGCAACAAGGTGCCACTCTGGGAGCAGAGAATGTTCCTCAGCAGACAGTCACACCTGCTGGCACCTCGATCTTGCACTTTCCAGCCTCTAGAACTACGAGCAAATAAATTTTGGTTCTTCATAAATTACTCACTCTTAAATATTAGCAGCACAAAGGTAGAAATCAAAGAAATGTGAAAACAAACAAACAAACAAAAAACCTCCCAGTGAGGTAAAACTTTATGTCTATCATATTGGTAAAAGTTTAAGTCTGAAAACCCCAGTGGTGGGTCCTTATGAATCAACACTGTTGGGGCAGGAGTGGGTGTTGGGGGGTGTAAATTAGAATAATCACTTAGAACAATTTGGAAAAATTTGGTCAAGTTGAGAATGTAGATTCCCTCTAATGCTGCAATTCCACTTCAAGGTGTACACTCCCAGAAATTCTTGCACAGGTGCACAGGGAGCCATATACAGGATGCTCACTGCAGCATTCAATATTTGTAATGATGAATACCTGGAAATCACATTGATGTCCACAAGGATGCATAAATTGATTGTGATGTCTTCACAGTAATTTACTGATCATGTGATTTTGAGTTTAAACCCCAAATTTTTCTTCACTTGATGATGAGGATCACAATAGTACCTATCTGATAAAAAGATTTTTTGAGGATAACATGATTAAATACTAGAACAGTGTACAATACTGTAAAATGCCTAGAACAGTGTCAAGAACAAAATAAAATCCATTAACAATGGTGACAACAGCAACAGCAGCAATAGTAGAAATACTATACAACAGTACAATGAATATATCAACAAGGCTGAATGGTACAAAATGTGAAAGAGAAGAAGAAAGTTGCAGGAGAATATATACAGTATAATACTATTTGTGTGGAGTTTAAAACCATAAATTCAGTACCATATAATGTCTATGGAAACATACATATGTTACAGAATTGTAGAAATATGCATGGGAATGATGAACACCAATTTCTGGATAATCTAAACCATCTAAAATGGATTTTGAAGATGGAGATGGGGAAATAGGATCTAACAAGGTAATGGAGGCTTCAGTAGTATCTGTCTCATTTTATTTTTAAACTTGATTTTGTATATTTGCCATCTATATTATTGTATGCCTGAAAACAATAAATTTTAAAGGTGTTACTTTGGCTGGGAGCCTACTGTATGTTGTTCATCTACCCCTTACCCATGCCCTTATTACACGTTGGCTGCTCTGAAAAATGATTCAATCTAGGAAGCCTTCATTTAAAATGTCCAGAGCAAACAAGCAATCTCATTTCAAAAATTCATAGAAAAATGCTTCCATTTTTTTTTGGCACAGAAATAAGTTTCTTGAGAAGTGGGGCTGTGCTGTGTTTTGTTTATTGTCTAGCATAGGACAGGAATTACAAATACACTCACAGATTAGTTGATGATTCACTTCTTCAGAATTTAAAAATAAATTTCCCACAAGATAATAATAATTACTATCTTTTGAGACAGGATCCTACTCTGTTGCCCAGGCTGGAGAGCAGTGGCACTAACATGGGTCACTGCAATTTCAAATTCCTGTGCTCAAGAGATCCTCCCACTTCAGCCTCCCAAGTAACTGGGATCACAGGCATATGCCACCACACTTGGCTAATTTTAAATTTTTTTGTAAAGAGGGAGTCTCCCTGTGTTACCCAGGCTGGTCTCGAACTCCTGGGCTCAAGTGATTCTCCTACCTTGTCCTCCCTAAGTGCTAGGACTACAGGTGTGAGCCACCATGTCCAGTCCATGAAATAATTTAAAGACAGTGACTAATTTCTCAACTTACCTATAAAATCCTGTTTAGTCCACGTTGTTCTTTAAATTGCAGGCAATTGTAACAAATGCAGAAAAACTTTTTTTTTTTTTTTTTTTTTTTTGGCTTGGTACTATTGTGATAACATCAGTCTCAATACAGGCATACTTTCATTGAAAAAGGAAAATTCTAAATTAGCTGGTGTTTTAAATTTCTCTATCTTTCATAGTATTTAGTAACCTCCTCTGTTTGCAAATACACAATTCATCTTAATTCCAAATAATGCCATAATTACATTTTTATAAAACGGATTTTTTTCAGTGTTAGAAATTCCTAATTGAAAGCCTGCACCCCTAACTGATTTGTGGGAGCTCTGAAGAGAAGTGTCAGGAAAACTCTAGCACAGCTCGGTCCTGCTTTCTTGGTTACTACCTGCTTCCCACTCACTTTCAGGGCCAGAAACTGTCTGGTGAGAGAAAGGTGGACACCCCTACCTCGGTAAATAAAAGGTAGGGGTAAAGTGGGGCTGGGCAGAAGTGACAGAGATGGCACAACCAAGGAGAAAAACAGGATTTCATCAAGAAGATCCAAGTGGAAGCCAGGAAATGACAGGCTCTCAGGAAAAAGTAGCATGGAACAAAGTCAAGAGTGAACAGGAAAGAAATGAAGATCCAAAAGCAGGAAGAATTTAACTTGTTCAAAATCAAGGCTGTTGATTAGGGCTGGAGTTTCTGCTTAGGTGGGAACTGTGTGGCTGCGCTGGGGGCAAGAGCTTAAAGGAGTTACAGACTGGACATCTGGGAGGAATTTCCTTTGAACAAACCAAATCCCTCATCTATCTGAAAATTGAAATCCATTTCTTCTCCCTCTTTTCTTCCTTTTCCATATTCTCCATCCTTATTTCTTTCCTCCTTATTGTTTCATTTGGAAAAAATTTCATATATGTTCCACCATCTAGAATGAACAAACGTTATTCCATTACATTTGTTTCAAATATTTTAATAAAAAAATTAAGTATTAAAAACAAAATTGTACCTCTTCTCAGTCCCATACATCTCCTTCCCTCCCAAGCACATCCACTATCATGAATTTCACGTGTATTCTTCTAGTTCGCACCTTTTTTTCTTTGGAAATTTGACTATGCATCTATTTGCCTATTACTAAAGAAAAATATATATATATATTTGATTTCTTTTTTTTATTGTACTTTAAGTTCTAGGGTACTAAAGAAAAATATATTAAATAATACTTATTAAAGAATGGTAAGGATGACTTTATTCAGGACCATCATGATAGGCATTGGGACCACAGCAATGAGATTTTGCAGTGGGGAAGAGGGATTGGGCTCAACTTTGAATTCAGCATGGGCAAGTGGGAATTTACAGCCAAGGAGTGGAGTGGGGATCAGTGGATGGAAAACTACTAAGAGAAAACATCAGCCAACAGGAGGGGGATTCTGTCTAAAGTGACCTAATGGGATTCTTGCTGAAGACGGGCCAGAGTGATCAGACGTCACCTGGGAGGTAGTGGAGGATGAACTCGGTCAGATATCGAGCATGGTTAGATATCAAGGGTGGGCATTCTTGCTAAACTGACTTAGCAAGGTTCTTTGCTAAAACTGAATTTTGTAAAGAAGTCCACAGACGGGCTTATGAGAAGGTTCAGGAGACTGACTAAAGTTTGGCCAAAGAATATTTTTTTACCATAAACACTATAATATACTGTTTTGTGTGTCTTAAAGATAGATGTAAATATGTTATACCTTGCATATTGCTGAACAACTTGCCTTTGTCATGGAACATATTTTTTAGCTCTAGCCATGTTGATTTATGCTGATAAAATTTGTTCCTCTTAAATAGTGTAGTATTCCATCATACAACACGCCACATTTTATGTATCCATTCCCTTCACAATGCGTATTGTGTGTTCAATTTTTTTTTTTTTTTTTTTGCCATTATAAACAATGCTACATTTTGGAATTAATTTCTCCTTTAACAATGAAACAGCTATTTCCAGAGCTAGAAAAATAATAAGCTATAATTCTGATTTTTTATGCAACCTATGTTAAAGGACTAAAATGCATCTAAATTTAAATTTAAATTTAAATTGTGTATGAGTTAACTGTGTCTAGGTCTCACAAGTTTGTTAATTTTAGGTTAAGATTGCTTATCTTGGTAGAATTCTCTACTATGTAAAAGTGTAGCTTTGAGAGCCAAAGTGCTTGGGTTCAAATTTTGTCTCAGTCTCTGATTAACTGAGGCTCATTGGCCAGTTGGAAAATTCTTTCCCTTTCTAGTATGTGGCTGATGCGTGAACTCAGGGCCGTCTTTGTTGGCTATCAGCACCTTTGGGCAGTCTTCCAGTGTTTGGGCAAGAGAGTCCCCATCTTAGTCTCTACTTTCTACTAAGTAGCTGGGGAACAGATATGGAATCTGGGATCAGTCAATCATTTGCCAGAGCTGGAATTCTAAAGAAATGGAGTCCATTAAGGCTGGGGGAGGCTGTATCCCACTTTCAGAGGCGGTGAAGTTGTAGGTTCCTAAGGTGGCATCCAGGCCCATTGTCCAGTATCAATAGTCTTGGTGATGCAAGCAGAAGTGTCTATGGGTGGTAGCATCAGTGGTGAGTTCTACAGTGTGATTTTGGGCATGGTTCCCAGTGGGGTTGCCTCCAGATCCTGTTTCTCCAGCCTTTAGAGAATCTTAAACTCCATTCATGAACTATTTTTTCTATTTTTCTATTTAAACCAATCACTTCTTTTCAGTTGTTTGCAACGAAGACCTCTTTCTAAAAGAGGTCAGATGTCACAGAGCACTAGTTGAGTCCTCCCCTTCTGTCTCATTCAGACTTTTCTTTCTCAGGATGCATTGGCTCTCTGGTGAGTGTGAGCTGGAAGAGTTCAAGTCTGAATTCACATAGCCCTACAAACCCCACTTTTTCTGACATTCATGTCGTGTGGTGATGTCCACGGTGTTAGACTTTCCTTACTTCTTATTTCTTTAAGGAGCACCTATTTTTCCCTTCTGGCTTCTGTGACCCCTCCCAACTCCAGCCACTACACTAGACACATCATGTATTATTTGAATCTCAATAGTCTAATTGTGGAGAGAGATGATTAGATTATTTTGCAGTAGGGTTTCCAGGCTCCAGAGAAATCAGAAGCAGTTAGATTATTATTTAACTCTATTTGAGCAACTCATGGTCATTAAGGAGGCTTTCATTAGCGGACAGTGGGACCACGGAATCTAGAGTTTACTCATAGCCAGCCCTTTCCCTATGACCTCTAAGGGAGGTGAATGTACAGAAAAGGTGAATGGTGAGAAAAGGAAAGTCTCATTCTAATTTTTGTTGTGGCTCAGACTCTCGTCCCTATTTTCAGAGGGCCTGGTAAGGTGGGTTCTGCTTTTTTTTGTAAGCCACTTAGACAATATGGCTTCAGACCAAGGAAGCTGTAAGTTCACATTTCTTTCTCTCACTCATTACTTCTTCCTCCCCCATCCCCCTAACATTGCACCCAGGACACATCCTGATCTTAGAGCTCTAATTAGAGACTGACCTAACACACACCTGTCAGGACCTGGCTGGAAGACACCACAGAGGGACATGACATGAATGTGCTTACCCTTAGCATGGAGCTGACTGGTGCCACAACTGGGGCCTAGTACAGGCCCAGCAGGTAGAAGGAGGGACAAGAGGAAATAATATATTCCCTTGTATGTTGTAACAGATCCTGGCTTAGAACTTCAGCAAAGAAGAAAGAGGAGTTGAAAGAAAGAAAGCCATATCTTTTTTTTTTTTTTCTTAATTTAACTTTTATTTTAAGTTCAGGGTTACATGTGCAGGTTTGTTATATAGGTAAACTTATGTCATGGGGTTTGCTGTACAGACTATTTCCTCACCCAGGTATTAAGCCTTTTACCCATTTGTTATTTTTCCTGATCCTTTCCCTCCTTCCACCCTCCACTCTCCAATAGGCCCCAGTGTGTGTTATTCCTTTCTATATGTCCATGTGTTCTCGTCATTTAGCTCCCACTTATAAGTGAGAACATGCTATTTTCTGTTCCTGCGTTAGTTTGCTAAGGATAATGGCCTCCAGCTCCATTCATGTTTTTGCAAAGGCCATGATCCAATTCCTTTTTATGGCTGCATAGTATTCCATGGTGTATGTGTACTACATTTTCTTTATCCAGTCTACCATTGATGGCATTTAGGTTGATTCCATGTCTTTGCTATTGTGAATAGTGCTTCAATGAACATATGCGTGCATGTGTCTTTATGATAGAATGATTTATATTCCTTTGGGTATATACGCAGTAATGAGATTGTTGGGTCAAATGTTATTTCTGTTTTTAGGTCTTTGAGAAATCACCACACTTTTCCACAATGGTTGAAGTAATTTACACTCCCACCCACAGTGTATAAGCATTCCCTTTTCCCCACAGCCTCACCAGCATTTTTGACTTTTTAGTAATAGCCATTCTGACTGGTGTGAGATGGTATCTCATTGTAGTTTTGATTCACATTTCTCTAATGATCAGTGATGTTGAGCATTTCTTCATATGCTTGTTGACCGCATATATGTCTTCTTTTGAAAAGTGTCTATTCAAGTCCTTTGCCCACTTTTTAATGGGATTGTTTGTTTTTTTTATTGTAAATTCGCTGAAGTTTCTTATGGATTCTGGATATTAGACCTTTGTCTGATGCATAGTTTGCAAAATTTTTCTCCCATTCTGTAAGTTGTCTGTTTACTCTGTTGATAGTTTTTGTTTGTTTGTTTGTTTTTCTTTGCAGAAGCTCTTAAATAAGATCTCATTTGTCAACTTTTTGCTTTTGTTGCAATTGCCTTTGGCATCTTTGCAATGAAATGTTTGCTCATACCTAGGCCCAGAATGAGAGGAAGTCAAATTATCTCTATTTGCAGTTGACATGCTCCTATATCTAGACCCTTTTGGACCCATAGTCTTGGCCCGAAAGCTCCTACAGCTGATAAACAATGTTAGCAAAGTCTGAGGATACAAAATCAATGTACAAAAATCGCTAGCATTTTTATACACCAGCAACAGTCAACTGAGAGCCAAATCAGTAATGCAATCCCATTCACGATTGCCACAAAATAATAAAATACCTAAAAATTTGGTATCTCTAGGTGAAATATCTCTATAAGGAGAACTACAAAACACTGCTCAAAGAAATCAGAGATGACACAAACAAATGGAAAAACATTCCATGCTCATGGATAGGGGAGGCTTATCTTTAGAGCTTTTAAACCCTGTGGCTCTACCCACTAGAAAACTTAGTGCAAAATAAAAGAGAGAGGCTCTGGGAGAAGAGAAGAGCTTTGTGAGTTTCCCCCTCCCCAGGCCAAATACACATAGAAGTTTTACCAACCCTGAGATGCTGATGGCACTGGGTCCCTGCTTCATCTCAAGCCAACACACCTGATACTATGGTGTCTAAGTGTTAGCATTTAGATAGGGGCATGGGAGAACTGGTTATTAGCTATATCATGTTAAGCATATAAATATTTATGTTTATGAATTGCTCATCATAAAATCACAACAAAAGAGGTAAAATCAGTCTTAAAATATATATTTAAAAAATCACCTCTTGTTTCATCCCAGAATCATGTTTTAAAGACTTGGAAAATTTCCACTAGCTAGATTTCTCAGGTATCTAAAATGTAAAGCATGAGACTCAAAATCCTAACTTATGATCTGGTAGTAATTTATAGTTCTATGGTTAGAATAA
Source organism: Macaca fascicularis (assembly GCF_037993035.2). Classification (NCBI taxonomy): domain Eukaryota; kingdom Metazoa; phylum Chordata; class Mammalia; order Primates; family Cercopithecidae; genus Macaca; species Macaca fascicularis. Next base: position 120,051,793 of record NC_088381.1, on the reverse strand, counting down.
TTAAACTGTTGTGTACTTATGAAAAATGATATAAATTCTTGGCTGTTACAGCAATCTTAAAATTATTTAAAAATAACCCTGGAAAAAAGCTTCTGTTTATCTGATGTTTACTAGTAGCACTGCTCCTTGCTTTTTGAAATGTCAGGACTCGCCTTGTGTTTTTCTGTTGTTTCCCAAGACTGAATCTATCTATAGTTTACTCTAAAGTTTTCGCCGTCTGGTAGAACCACCTTCATCTTGACCTTGTTGGTGACCATTGATAACTTTCATATTACTTTCCTATATTAACTGAAGTCTTCTTCTACTGAATGAACATCTTTTAACTCAGCCAACTATGGCTCAGTTGACTATCGTGAGGAGGCAGTTGGGGAGAGTCAGAAGCCCCAGACTAGGATTTCCCGAAAGGCAGGGAATGGTGCAAATAATGAATATAGTAACTGTTTGAACCATTGTCTTCCTTCTAATAAAATGTATTTTGAGGAATACTAGTGTCATATGATTCTTCAGTTAAAAAAGTCATATGGTCAGTTCAGTTTTTGTAAAACTGTACATTATTTACCTGTCTTGGAGACGTATAATGCACATTAGCATGTCTGAGAAACCCCCTAGTAAAATAACCTGGCTTAATGTTCTTTAACCCATAATTACTTAAATTTATTTGGCCCTAGCAGTGCTTTTTCTTAGGTAATCCTATTCCACTAATGCATTATGGAGATTGGGCTCCATGGAAACCATTTGGAGAAGAGTACTGACAGGCATTTGCCATCAAGGATTCAAGATGAAGTAACGGGCAATAAAACAAAGGCACGCACAAGGCTAGAAAAGGTCAAAGCTCGTACGAAGCTTTAAAAAAACAAAAAAGGACGGGAGGAGCCTAAGCTGATAGGTGAAGCATGAGCCTCTTGCTGGGGCAAGGAGCCTAGAGAGGTGAAGAGACTGGGGTCACAGGAAAGGGTTGCTCCGTGGAGTCTAGTAAGGACTCATATTTTCAGCAGCCAAGTGAGATAACTGCTATTACTGCACCCATCTTACAAATAAGAAAATGGAGGCTCCAAGAGGTTAAGTTGCCCACTGTCACTTAGCTGATTGGAGGCAGAGATGGGGTTCAAGGTTGGGGTGATTCCATAGCCGGTGCTCTTCCCACTGTGCCACGCTCTCTTCTAAGTCCTGGTGATTTTGTTTTCTAAATACATGTGCAAAATTTATTCTCCTTTCCATCTATCCCACGGTAGGAGTAGATGACGAGTCAAGTTTTCAGACATGTTGAATTTTGAGGTTCACATGGGACCAACTTCATTTCTTCTTTCCACGTAATTACACATATTTCCTTCTCTGCCCTGAGTACTCTCAGATCTCTCTTTCCCAATCCCCTTCTTTGCCTCTATCCCTTCCCTACATAGTGAACTCATCATAATCATCACATGTATACACATACACACACGCACATGCACACACACATACATTATATATGTATAAAATACATATATATCTTATACACATATATACATACATATAAATTTTACTGTGTGTATAAGATATACTTGTCATATATCCCTTTAACATACAAACATATATAAACATACATATGCTATTCATCTGTGATGAAATTATTTGCAAAGCTCTCCCCCACCCATTTCATATCCCCTACCTGAAAGTCATAATTCTCATCTTGTGAATTTATGGTCAGATGCAAGGGAAATAATGTAGTGGTTGTAAATGGATGATAATGACTTTGGGTGGGGCTTCTGAACTCTTAATTGGAATTTTAATTTTGTTGTCTTGCTGCTACTTTGGGTTCCATTCTTTTTAGTGTGAAGCTTTAGTAAAATTCTATTAGCCTTCTGGGAGGGGTTAATTAGAAATGTAGACAAAGGAGAACTAGTCAATATAATTTATTTAGATTTTTCAAAAGGCTCTTAACAAATTTCCAAAACCAATACTGTATTAAAAATATAATTATACATTGATGGAAATATTTTGTTACTAATAAATCTTGGATTAAAAATAAACTCCAGCAGTTCTTGGACATTTTTAACAGAGATAACAACAAAAATTATATAAAATATATATATGTGTGTATATATGTATATATATTTTGAGACAGGATCTTGCTCTGTCAGCCAGCATGGAGTGCAATGGTGTGATCACAGCTCATTGTAGCCTCTACCTCCTGGGCTAAAGCTATCCAAGTAGCTGGGACTATAGTTGTGCACCACCATACCCAGCTAATTTTTTTTTTTTTTTTTTTTTTTTTTTTTTTTTTTGAGACAGGGTCTCACTTTGTCACCCAGGCTGGAGTGCAGTGGCAAGATGTTGGCTCACTGCAGCCTCAACCTCCTGGACTCAAGTGATCCTTCCACCTCAGCCTCCCAGGTGACTGGGACTTCAGGTGTGTACCACTATGCTGGGCTACTTTTTATATTTTTTGTATATATTTTGTTTCACCATGTTGCCCAGGCTGGTCTCAAACTCCTGAGCTCAAGCAATCTGTCTGTCATAATCTCCCAAAGTGCTAGGATTATCGGCATGCCAGCTAATTTTTTAATTTTTTTTACAGACAGGCTTTCAATGTGTTGCCCAGCTGGTCTTGAACTCCTGAGCTCAAGAGATCCTACCACCTTGACCTCCCAAAGTGCTGGGATGATAGGCATGAGCCGCTGCACCTGGCCTGATCTTTTTATGTATAACATACTTGTGCGTACATAAAAGGGGAAAATATAAACTATCTAAATTGGTTAAATCATTAAGATTTCCCAAACCTTCGCATTTAGAGTCCAACTCTTTGGAATCACTTTTCACTCACCAGTTGTTGATATGTCATATTTTACCACACAGTGTTATCCAGGATTAAGAGAACTGGTAATGTACTGCATCTTAAAAGAATGCTGACTGCTTTCCCCAGAATTTCTTTCAAGACACTTATACCCTGTCTGCAAGTTTTGAAGAGCATGAGTGGGTAATTATAGCTATATCATGATAGCCACAATCAGAAATTTTAAAATATCATGCTATTTTCAGAGATTGAGTGTTAAGATTGATGAAAAATATCTGTTAGGAAAAAAATAATGTTGCTAAATTAATTTGTATTGAGTTATAAATGACTGGTTCCAGATTTAATTTAATTTTAAGTGAGCACATTTTCTATTGTTAATTTTAAGTCAAAACACACATGCACACATATATATATTTATCAAACATCTACTATTTATCCTGTGCCACAGAGGTTTAGAGGAGAGGTTCAGGTATAGTTAAATAAAGAAGGTAAGATTTGAATTGGTCCTTACAGGATGAATGAGATTACACATTTTAGAGGTGGGATGTGACACGTAGAAAAGGAAGCAAAGAGGAACAGTTGAAAAAATTAACTTCTGTGATGTTAATGACTATACAGTTGCAAATGAGATAAGAACCAGCCTTAGGTCAGAAACAGAAAAATTACACAAGAATAAATGAAACAAAAAACTTATGAACACAGAGTGATTCATTGAAGCCACCTATCCTCTAGCCAAATATCCAAACTGAAATGAAGCTCTTAATCACAGGCAATAAAATGATTTTTTTTAAAAAAAGGAATAGAAGCTATTTTCAGTATAGTATTAGATTTGAAAGTGGGATATAAAAATTACATAAACAGTATTATCACAACAATAAAAATATTTGCAGAAACTCAAATTGCAGAAAGAACTTAGGTAGAAATATTTTCTTTCCAGATTTTCTTTAATACTATTCTTAAATCCTATTTTTAATAATTGGTTTGAAGGTACATATGAGAAAGAGTGAAATCAGCAGGTTGGCTAGGAAAGGAAGAATGATATCGTAGGTAAGTCAAAGGACTGAGATTGTAAAAAGAGAAGAAATTACTATAAAAATATTATTTTGATGTGAACATAAGTTTATATTTCTGCTTATTTAAGCATAATATTCTAATAAGTTAGCCAAAGAAATCAGAAAAAGAGAAATATGGTATAATAAAGATTTTATGAGTTAAATGTCTCATGTTAATATTCATAACCAGTTTTTTTATATGCAATCTAGTGAATGCCATAATTTTTTAAAGAAAAGCATAAAATTAGAAAGCTAATAATAGTGACTATTGGCTTATTGACTGCCTAAAACATCTACATTTGGACTTTTTAAAAGATATGTTATGATTTTAGTGTTGAAAATAGACTTCCCATATTATATATTACCATGTCCAGTACTCTTTAGTTCTTTCTGTAAATTCCAGTTTCTATATGGTATCATTTTCTCTCATCTGGAACTTCTTTTAACATTTCCTGCAGTGCAGATCTGCTGATAAGAAAATGTCTCTATTTCACCTTAATTTTTGAAGTACATATTCACTGGATATGCAATTACAAGTTGATGAAGATTAGAAGGTCCTTCCCATCCCCTAGTGATTTAAAGATGTCATTTCGTTGCCTTATATTCCCCCATATATAACATATATTTCTCTTTGGTTATTTTAAAGATTTTTCCTTATCAATGATTTTTAGCAATGTAATTACAATGTGCCTTGATGTAGTTTTCTTTGTAATTATCTTTCTTGGTGTTTGTTAAACTTCCTGGACCTGTGTGTTGATATTTTCCATTAAAAAAAAAAAGGTGGGCATTATCTTTCCAAGTATTTTTTTGGCCCACCCTATCCTGGAATCTCAATACACATATACTATGCTAGTTGATATTGTCCCAAAGAACAATGAGTTCTTGTTTTTTAAAAAAATAATGTTAATCTACTTTATGTTTTGGAGCAGTTTTAGGTTTCTAGAAAAATCAAATAGAAAGAACAGAGCATTCCCACATATCCCCACTTCTGGTGCAAACAGTTTCCACTATTGTTAACATCTTGCATTAATGTGATACATTTGTTACAATTGCTGGCACAATGTTGACACATTATTTTTAACTGAATCTGGTAGTTTATATTAGGATTCACTCTGTGTTGTACATTCTGTAGGTTTTGACAAATATATGATGACACGTATTCACAATTACAGTATAGTTCAGCATAGTTTTACTGCCCTGTGAATCTCCTGTGCTCTGCCTCTTCATCCCTCCCCACTACCCCCCTCTTAATATGTGGCAATCAGTGGTCCTTTTACTGTTTTGCCTTTTCCAGAATGTCATATAGTTGGACTTATACAGTATGTAGCCTTTTCAGATAGACTTCTTTCATTTAGCAATATGCATTCAAGCTTCCTAGTTGTCTTTTTGTGGCTTGATAGCCCATTTCTTTTTATCATTAAATAGTATTCCATTGTTTGGAGGTACTACAGTTTATCTTTTCACCTATTGAAGGGCATCTTGTTTGTTTCCAAGTTTTGGCAATTGTGAATAAAGATGCAATAAACATTCATGTGTAGGTTTTTCTTTGTACATATGTTTTCAACTCCTTTGGGTAAATACCAAGAAGCACAATTACTGGCTAATAATTCTCATGTTGCTATAAAGAACTGCCTGAGACTGGGTAATTTATAAAGGAAAGAGGTTTAATTGACTCACAGTTCTGCATGGTTGGGGAGGCCTCAGAAAACTTAGAATCATGGCAGAAGGGGAAGCAAATACGTCCTTCTTCACATGGTGGCAGGAAGGAGAAGTGCTGAGCAAAAGGGGAAAGCCCCTCATAAAACCATGGATCCCATGAGAACTCACTCACTATCATGAGAACAGCATGGGGGTAGTCACCCCTGTGATTCCATTACCTCCTGTTGGGTCCCTCCCATGACATGTGGGGATTATGGGAATTAAAATTCAAGATGAGATTTGGATGGGGACACAGACAAACCATATCATTCTACCCTGACCCCTCCCAAATCTCATGTCCTCACATTTCAAAACACAATCATGCTTTTCCGAAATCCCCCAAAGTCTTAGCTCATTCCAGCATTAACCAACCCAAAAATCCAAGTCCAAAGTCTCATCTGAGACTTGGCAAGTCTCTTTCACCTAGGAGGAGCCTGCAAAATCGAAAGCAAGTTAGTTACTTCCTAGATAAAATGGGAGTAAGGTAATTGGGTAAATATACCCATTCCAAATGGGAGAAATTGGCCAAAGCAAAGAGGCTACAGACCCCATGCAAGTCCAAAACCCAATAGGGCAGTCATTAAACCTTCAAGTTCCAAAATGATCTCCTTTGACTCTATGTCTCACATCCAGGTCACACTGAAGCAAGAGATGGGCTCCCATGGCCTTGGATACCTCCACCCCTGTGGCTTTGGGCTTTGCAGGGTACAGCCCTCCTCTTGGCCGCTTTCATGGCTGGTGTTGAGTGTCTGTGGCTTTTCCAGGTACACAGTGCAAGCTGTCAGTGGATCTACCATTCTGGGGTCTGAAGGACAGTGGCCCTCTTTTCACAGCTCCACTATGCAGTGCCCCAGTGGGGACTCCGTGTGGGGGCACCAAACCCATATTTCCCTTTGCCCTAGCAGAGGTTCTCCATGAGGGCTCCTCCCCTGCAAGAAACTTCTGCCTGGACATCTAGGTGTTTCCATACATTCTCTGAAATCTAGGCAGAGGTTCCCCAACCTCAGTTCTTGACTTCTGTGCACCCAGAGGCCCAACACCACATGTAAGTAGCCAAGGCTTTAGCTTGCACCCTCTGAAGCAATGGCTCAAGCTGTACCTTGGCCCCTTTTAGCCACGGCTGGAACTGAAGCAGCTGGGATGCAGGGCACCATGTCCTGAGGCTGCACAGAGCACGGGGGCCCATGAAACCATTTTTCCCTCCTAGGGATCCAGATCTGTGATGGGAGGGGCTGGGGTGAAGGTCCCTGACATGCCCTGGAGACATTTTCCCCATTGTCTTTACATTTGTGATTAACATCTGACTCCTTGTTACTCGTGCAAATTTCTACAGTGGGCTTGAATTTCTCCCCAGAAAATCGATTTTTCTTTTTCATCACATCATCAGGCTGCAAATTTTTCCAAACTTGTATGTTCTGCTTCCCCTTGAATGCTTTGCTGCTTAGAAATTTTTTCTGCTGTATACCCTAAATCATCTCTCTCGAGTTCAAAATTTTACAGATCCTAGGACAGGGGCAAATTGCTACCAGTCTGTTTCCTAAAGCAAAGCAAGAGTCACTTTTGCTCCAGTTCCCAAGAAGTTCCTCATCTCCATCTGAGACCACCTCAGCCTGGACTTAATTGTCAATATTGCTATCAGCATTTTGGTCAAAACTATTCAACGAGTCTCCAGGAAGGTCCAAACTTTCCCACAAGTTGCTGTCTTCTGAGATCTCTAAGTCTCTAGGAAGTTCCAAACTTTCTCACATTTTTCTGTCATCTTCTGAACTCTCCAAATTGTTTCAGCCTCTGCTTGTGACCCCATTCTAAAGTCACTTCCACATTTTTGGGTATCCTTATAGCAGTGCCTCACTCCCTCAGTAACAATTTACTGTATTAGTCCATTCTCATGCTGCTATAAAGAACTGCCTAAGACTGGGTAACTTATAAAGGAAAGAGATTTAATTGACTCACAGTTCCACAGGGCTGGGAGGCCTTAGGAGACTTAGAATCATGGTAAAAGGAGAAGCAAAATGTCCTTCTTCACATGGTGGCAGGAAGGAGAAATGTTGTGCAAAGGGGAAAAGCTGCCTATAAAACTGTCAGATCTCATGAGAACTCACTCGTTATTATGAGAACAGCATTGGGGTAACCACCCCCATGATTCAGTTACCTCTCACTGGGTCCCTCTCACAACATGTGGGGATTATGGAAACTACAATTCAAGATGAGATTTGGGCGGGGACACAGCCAAACCATATCAAAGAGTATGTTTAGTTTTGTAAGAAACTTCCAAACATTCTTCCAAAGTTGCTATACAATTTGGCATTCCCCTTAGTAATGAGTAAAAGTTCCTGCTTTTGAGCAAGGTGCAGTGGCTCACACCTGTCTTCAGCCACACTCAGGATATGTACAGTATGTTTGTTAGAAAGTACATTTTTCTCGTTTAAGGGAAATGAGAAGAATTCATCATTTATTTCTTGTGCTTTATTTGTTTGGTGGTCTTCCAATTAGATAAACACTTTTTAGGAATCTGGAAGAGGAAGTTCTTGATTCAATGGCAGTCCTAATTAAAGAACTCTCCATTGTCTTCTGATTTAAAGATGCTATAATGATTTAGCCTTGATGAGTACCAATTGTACTAGTTAATCCTGCTTCCTTCCATCCTATTCCACAACATCTTCATCTGTAAACACTTGTCTTGTATACCAATACTCTTACCACTGCAAGGTTGGCTTTGAGCCAAATTCAGCTGCTGTATCTTCCTTGCATCAACTCTCCCGAGGTCATAAAGCAGAGCAGCCATCATGGGACCCTCTGGACTCCCAGCACAGTGGGATCAATCTCAGGGCAACTTCGTAAAACCAGAGTTCCCAGTAACTTGAGCTTCATTAGTCTGCCAGTCAGGCTAAATTATGCTTCACTCTGGGTCAATGACAATCAGGAGTTCAGCCTTTACTAAATACAACTTTAAAACAAAAACATACTGATGTTAGTGATGAGAAAGAAGATTTATTACCAGTTCCCAAATGCACAAGGCAAATTATGAAATCTGGCCTAATCCCAAACTTCAGAGGTCTTCCAGTTCCTTGGTAGTTGGTGGCCCTGTGGAGAGATAGCCAATGCTGTTCATTTACCACTGGGGTCAAAGAAAAATAAAACCATTATTCTCAGGAAAAGGCCTCACCATATCTAAACTAATTATAGAAGGAATGCATAATATTTTTTCCTTCAAAAATATTTATGGCATTTACTATATATAAATGTCAATAAAGATAGCAATCTAGGTTTGAAATATAGCCACACACTGCATGACAATGTTTCTGTTAACAAGGAATCATATGTATGGTGGTCATCCTGTAAGATAATAATACCATATTTTTTCTGTACCTTCTTTATGTTTATATATGCAAATACTTACCATTGTGTTACCATTGCCTACAGTATTCAGTATGGCCACATGCTGTACAGGTTTGTAGCCTAATAATAACAATCAGCTTGAGAGAGAAAAGAAATTTTTATCAGAGGAATGTGAGTGCCTTTAAATTATCAGGCCCAGAGAGATATTAAAATGTGACAGCAGTCTCATCTCACTCACCCTTTGAGCTAAATAATTATCTCTTGAAGCCACTTGCTATGTGGGCTCTAGACTATCTGATGCCAGGTAGCCATAAAATGCCACATGTCGGAAGCTGAAACTCATACTCTGTAGTTCAACAATGTGTAGCAAGTTACTAATCGATGTTACTTCTGTAAACCAATGAGAATTCCTGTCAAAGTTTTCTATCAGCCCACTTCTTGTCCCCTTTTGCTTTTTAAAACCAGCTTGTAAGGAGGGCCGAAATGAGCACTTCCCAGTGTTTCCAGGGCTGCAGTCCTCAACCTTGACCCAAATAAACTCTCAATATTAATTTTGCCTCAGTTTCCTTTTTTTGTCATCAGGCTATCTGTATAACCTAGGGTGTAGCAAGATGTACCATCCAGATTTGTGTAAATATACTCTATGATGTTTGCGCAATGAAGAAAATTGCTAATGGTGCATTTCTCAGAATGTATCTGTGTTGTTAAGGGATGCATGACTGTAGTTGTATCTTTTTTCCCTTAACTTGGAAAAAAATACCTTCAAATTTTGAAACCCTTACCTAAATATCCCTTTACAGGCTCAAAATTCCCTTAATATTTACAATGAAGTGAATTATTTTCCCTTTTCTTTTGGAAAACAAATGAGATTAGCAAATTTTAACCATTAATTTTTTTAAAAATTGCTAACCACATGCAGATCTATGTGCACCTTTCCCAGAAAACAAACTATGCATATTGTAATAAGAAGAGAAAACCAAATGCTTATGAGGTCCTTATGAGATTTTCCTGATGTAAAGTAGTTTTAGAGAGGGCCTGCCCATTGAAGCCAGCCTCAAATAAGTTAGCTGATGGAGTGCAAATGTTATCTCTCTGACAAAACTTTCTCCAACTCACATAAGCCATTCCCCAATCATAACTATTTGCTCAGTATGTGTCCTGGTGCTTCATTTTTTATCTCTATTTTTAGTCACAGGATTTAATTATATTTTTCCTTCACCAAAAATAAATGTGAGTTAGGTAATACATTGTGCTGCCCAGCACCTGGTCCACACTGGTGCAAACCCTAGTGTTTTTCAAAAGAGGAAATGAATGAAGTGATATTTTGTCACCTTTGAAACTTTTTCTTATGGAAATGTTCAAACTTGCACAAAAAGTACAGAAAGCAGTATAACAACCCCCCATATTATGCAACAACTGACTTTACATTTCTCACACCCTACTAGATTATTTTAAGCAAAACCCAGATATATCATTTCTTTCATTAAGACACCAGTATATGTCTCAATTGAGACAAGGGATCTCTTTTGTTTAATAGAACCATAATGCTAGTTTCCTAAAACTAAATATATGAAAACATATTCTTAATTTCCTCAATATCTGTTAGACTTAATATCATCATTCAAATTTCCAAATTGCCTCATTAGTGTCTTTTTATAGTTGGTTGGTTTGAATCAGGATCCAAACAGGGTTCACACAGCGCATTTTGTTGTTAGTTCCTAAAATTTCTTTTAATCTGTAACAGTGCCCCCTGCAGGTCATTTGTTCTGTAAACTCATCCGAATTCTGAATTTGTGAGTTAGGTTCATAGATGGTGCCATGGCAGCAGGAAGCACATAATGCATTGTCTCTGTCTTTGAGATGTTAAGATTGATCTGTAGATCTGAGAGTTGTTAGGCTAATTTATTCATCATACTGTTCCAAACCAGCCTTTCACCTGCTAAGTGATAATGTTCATTATTTCATTAGGTGTTATAAATGGGTAATATTTTAATTAGGAGTTATTAATGGGTAGTATTTTAATCATTTTTAATTAATTCTTTCTGCATGTATTACTGGAATTTAATCATAAAGGAAAGATAGAATAAATGCTTGCTTCTATCCGTTATTTATCACTTCATATTAATGAATTAGTGTTCTAACAATTTCCAAAGGTGACCATCAATTTTTTTTTTTTTTTTTTTTTTTTTTTAAGACAGAGTCTCGCTCTGTTGCCCAGGCTGGAGTGCAGTGGTGTGATCTCGGTTCATTGCAACGTCCACCTCCTGGGTTCAAGTGGTTCTCTTGCCTCAGCCTCCCAAGTAGCTGGGATTACAGGCATGCACCACGACGTCCAGCTACCATCAATTTTAATATATGTATGTGTGTGTGTGTATATGTGTGTGTATATATATGTGTATATATGTGTATGTATATATATGTGTGTGTATGTGTGTGTATATATATGTGTATGTGCGTGTGTGTATATATGTGTGTGTGTGTATATGTATATATGTGTGTATATGTGTGTGTGTGTATATATACACACATATAGATAGATCATCATAGACTTATGGATTCCACCATGATGCTTTTCAAATCTAGCTCAAATTATTTTTGATGCTCAAATTGGACCATTTTTAATCAGTAGGACACTTTTCAATTTGTCTTTCATATTCTTTGATAGTTTTCTCTCTTTCTTTCCAGTGTGATAAGATGTTCCAGCGTCTTGTGTCTTTCTGCCTCAGACTCGGGATCTGACATTTATCCAAAGAGTTCTGACTCCTTTTAGTGAGGAATGATATTGACAGTGCTAATTGTTCTCATTTCAATGGGTTGACTGTTGCCTCTAAGCCTTTTCAGTGGACAGAGATGGTATAAAAATTATGACTTCATTTTCCTTTTTTTTTTTTTATTTGAGACGGAGTCCTGCTCTGTCATCCAGCCTGGAATACTGTGGCACGATCTCGGCTGGCTACAACCTCCGCCACCTGGGTTCAAATGATTCTCCTGCCTCAGCCTCCCGAGTAGCTGTGACTACAGGCGCGTGCCACCACGCCTGGCTAATTTTTTTGTATTTTTAGTAGAGACGGGTTTTCGCCATGTTAGCCAGGATGGTCTCAATCTCCTGACCTCGTGATCCGCACCCCTCGGCCTCCCAAAGTGCTGGAATTACAGGTGTGAGCCACTGAGCCTGGCCCATTTTACATTTTTAAATGGAGAAAAAGAACATGATTTGGCCAATGTCTTGGTCTTGGATGCTGCTGGGTGAAATTAATGGTTAAGATAAAGTGTTTGCTTTATACTTGATTATGCTAAACACAAAAGATAAAGTGCTTACTAAAGTACAGGAATATTGAGATATTGTGGGTTCAGTTCTAGACCACCACAATAAAGCAAATATTGCAATAAAATGAGTCACATGAAGTTTTTGCTTTCCTAGTGCATGTAAAAGTTATGTTGACACTAAACTGTAGTCTATTAAGTGTGCAATAGCATTATACCTTAAACCAATGGACATACCTTAATTTAAAATATTTTATTGCTAAAAAACACTGACAATCACCTGAGCCTTTGGTGAGTTATAATCTTTTTGCTAGTGGAGGGTTTTGCCTCCATGTTGATGGCTGCTGACTAATCAGGGTGCAACTCTCCCTTTCACGTGAATACTTAGAGGCTATTGTTAGGTTATTAATTGGCCTAACTGCAATATTCTTGTGTCTCAGGGACTATGGAGGCTAGAGGAGAGGGAGAGAGAGATAGGGGAATGGTTAGTCAGTGGGGAAGTCAGATCACACGCATTTATTAATTAAGTTCAGGTGCAGTTTATGAGCCCCAACACATCTGCAATAGTAAATCAAAGATAACTGATCACAGATCACCATAACAGAGACAATAAAGCTGAAAAGGTTTGAAATGTTGTGAGAATTACCAATATGTGACACAGACTTACAAAGTGAGCACATGCTGTTGGAAAAAATGGCCCTGATAGACTTGCATGGTGCATAACTGCCATGAACCTTCAATTTGTAAAAAATCCAGTATCTGTGAAACACAGTAAAACAAAGTATGCCTGTATACATTCAGTCATTTGGAAAGAAATCAGAGACCAGCAAATCTCACAGAATAAGTGGAGTGAGATCTCATAAAATATACATTAATTAGTGGTACTAAATAAGCCATTGCTAAAATAAGAAGTAGGAAATTAGAAAATCTAAACAGACACTTAGTACAGTGTCCAGCGTATGATATTAACTCACTAAATGATTACGGTTTATGTTTTTTAGAAACTCATATTAATTAACAATGAGACATATTCTCCAATAAATATTATCTTTGTAAGCTGCTTGCATTTCTTCCCTGTTTCCTGGATAACAAGATCTAGGTTGGAACTCTTTAACCTCTTGAGCCCGGTAGAGTTTTCAAGTGGAAAGTGAGGCCTTATTTTGCACAAATGTTTGGTATGTGAGCATGCACAGTGTGAGATGCAAAGCCTTCTCAATACTCAAAGAAATAACAGCTTTAGGTAGTTGCAACCAAAATATTAAACACATGTAATAAAAATATGCATGTGCACGTCTTATCTTTGACAGTCTGCATTACATCTCATGTTTTCCCTTAATGTGTGTGACTACTTTTCATTTTAAAATACCTTTCTTACTTCCAAACGTGTAAAAGTATAATATCAAAGCCAAAGTTTCCTGCTTATTGACTCAACATTCGATTTGCTATTTCATCAGTCTAGAGATTACTCATAACATTAAAGATTTATTCTACTCTGACATTTGATACAGGAACTGAAAGAGGATATTAAATCAATATTAACAACTTTGAAAACACAGATTCTCTGTAAAAAATTATTATTCTTATTTAGAAGTTGCCTCAAGAAATGTAAGCTTTATGTTCAACTTAGAAACTTCCTGATAAATAACATTTTTAACGTGGTTACAAAATCCAGATTTGAATTAATTTGACTACTGAAGGAGAATTCATGGAACTAACAAAAACTTAAAGCACTCAGAGCATTATAAAGTGAATTTTCAAAAATAAATTAATAAACAAAACCACTTCCCAGACTCCTGAGTAGCTGACATGGGCTCCTCAGCAGAGTTGGTGCTCTAAATGGTCCTTTTGCAATGCAAGAGAGAATGCTTGAAGCCAGCATCAGTTAGTAATGTGAGGCTTTGAACCTGTAAGTTACCTAGTTTATTAACTCCAGCATCTCTTGCTGCTATATTAGAAGTTTGTGGAACTGAGGCAAGTGGTCTCTGTGTGCATGTGTTTGTTGCTTAGTAGTGAGCACTGCAAGGGAAGGAACACTGTGGGGAATTTAAAGGAACTGGCTGTGAAACCTCAAGACAGGAAGGAAGCTTCGCAGCTTGGTAGGTGCCAGTGGAGAATTGTCCAAGCAAGACAGAGCTACAGCCTTGTTTGCGTCCTGTTCTGAAGGCAGCGGGGTGGGTTGCACGACATTTTTTAACACTTCTAAGTGGCTGTGGTTAAAATACACATCCTTAATGCAAGAAAATCATCAGGTGGCACAAAGACAGGCTATAATTACATTCAGGTCAACGTTGCTTAATCGAGGAAAAATAGAAATGACCTAGATGCTCAATTATGACAGATTTTTAATATAAATTATTTATCCATGTAATAGAATGCTAAGTAGTACCTAAAATAGTATTGTAGAAAAACATTTAATGACAAATAAAGCTGTTTAGGAAGCAGTAGTCTAATGATTAAAAGTATAGACTCCAGAGCCAAAATGCTTTGCTTGAGTCCTGGCTCTACTTACTAGCTGAGCTAAGGTGGGCAAGTTCCTCACTTGAGGGGTTAGAAGAGTTATTATAGGTAAAGCATGCAAAAGAGTTTCTGGAACATAAGAGGCACTGTGTATGTGTCAACTACTATGATGATTATTGTTGTTGACTGAATGTTTGTGTTCCCCCAAATTCATATATTGAAATCCTCAATGTGATGGTAGTAAGAGGTAACTAGGTCATAGGTAATTGCCTCTGGGAGGTAATTAGGTCATAATGATGGAGCCCTAGTGAATAGGATTTGTGCCCCTAGAAGATGAGACAGAAGAGCTTGTTTTTCTCTGCCATGTGTGGATACGACCAGAAGATGATCATCCGCAAATCAGGAAGCAGGCTGTATCCAGACACCACATCTGCCGGTATCTTGAGCTTGGACTTCCAAGCTTCCAGAACTGTGAGAAATGAATGTTTATGGTTTAAATCACTCAGTCTATGGTATATTTGTTATAGCAAGCCAAACTGACTAAGACAATCACATTCTTAAGGAAACCAACAAGGTTTAAAAACAAGTATATACTAATTAATCATGTGTATTTACTTTTGTTCCTTTACAAAATCTCACTAAAAAGGCTAGGCATGGTGGCTCATACCTGTAATCCCAGCACTTTGGGAGGCCAAGGTGGGTGGATCACCTGAGGTCAGGAGTTCAAGACCAGCCTGGCCAACATGGTGAAACCCCCTCTCTACTAAAAATGCAAAAATTAGCCAGGCATGGTGGTGCACACCTGTAGTCCCAGCTACTCAGGAGGCTGAGGCAGGAGAATCACTTAAACCCAAGAGGCAGAGGTTGCAGTGAGCAGAGATCATGCCATTGCACTCCAGCCTGGGTGACAGAGCAAGACTCCATCTCAAAAGCAAACAAACAAACAAAAAACTCACTAAAAGAACAGTAAAGAAATTGAGAAATAAAAGTCCATAAAGGCAGAAGGAAAATGGAGATGCAGCACATACATGTTTTGACCAAATGCTAAATGGGTGAATGTTAAAATCAATGTTAGTCTAAAACCAAGGCTAACATCAAATAGCGCCTTCATTTGATTAAATTTCTGAGATGGGAGAATAAAGTTTCAGTTAATATTTCAATTGTATTATGAAAAATTTTAGTAGTCAAATATTAGAAAATTGACATTGTTGGACAGTTTTCTCAGCACTGTCAGCTGTGGAATGCTCTGAGGGTCACTATATTGCACATTGGCAATACTAAAGGCATTGTTGGTTTTTACCTGAGGTGGGTAGAGTGGAAGATTTTTCTTTTTTTCTTTTTTTTTTTTTTTTGAGACAGTCTCACTCTGTCTCTCAGGTTGGAGGGCAGTGGCATGATATCGGCTCACTACAAGCTCCGCCTCCTGGGTTCACGCCATTCTCCTGCCTCAGCCTCCTGAGTAACTGGGACTACAGTTGCCCACCACCACGCCCAGCTAATTTTTTGTAATTTTAGTAGAGATGGGGTTTCACCGCGTTAGCCAGGATGGTCTTGATCTCCTGACCTCGTGATCCACCTGCCTCGGCCTCCCAAAGTGCTGGGATTACAGGTGTGAGCCACAGTGCCCAGCCAAGTGGAAGATTTTAGTAGTAGTATTAGTAGCAGCATTTTGGCTGGCTCTGCCAGTGTGGGATAATTACTGATTGTAATGTTAACACTAAGTTACCAAGTCTTTTTCCCTCCCTTTAACTGCCTAAAGCAGAGAGTTAGCTCCTCTTTGGTTTCTGCAATTAAAACTTAAATGATGGTAATAGTGCAATTTCATCGAGGCAAACCACTTCCTTTAAAAGATGCTTAAATATATTTAGAAAGAAACTTAATATCACTGCCCTCCTTTCTTTTTCTTTTTTTGGGGGATAGGTGGGCAGATAGGCATTGGATGGTTTACCAAAACTTTATCAAAAGTTTTGTCCTTATATCCTGATCTAGAAATGTGGCAACGGATAGATGCAATTGGCTTTGAAAATTAGAAAAATCCTCTTTAAATTTCCATTTGTATCTCAATTTTTATTGTATGCACTCTAATTCCAGCATCTATCCTAGAATAGAAGGATAGATGGAACTTTGCAACAGGTAACATATAAAAGATACTTGGCCTCTCAAGGCACATCAGTTTGGTATACTTTGCAGCATACTCCAGGATACAAACTGCTTTTTCTGCAAGCAACTATTGGATTTTTGATCTGCTAGATTGACAGAAAAAAAAAAGTTCCTGAATTATAATCTTCTCCATGTTGTTTACAATGTGCTATTTCTGTATTTTGTATTTGACACTTGGACATGCCATGTGTGACCACTTGGTGAATTAATGTTGATTATTGTTGACCTCTGCTTCTATTTCACTTGGCTGCCAAGAGCCTTCTGGGTCTCACACAGTTAAAATCACATTAAACCTAACTGAAGAGATATTTACATAACGGAAAGTCAGTGAAGAAAAGTGTTAGGCAATTGTCAGTGACAATATGACAGCCATGATGAAGCCTATTGATTATTTAGGAGCCACAAGCATCTGATGTGTTGGTCATAGGCTTGGTTGTGTGTTCAGACAGTAATGATAGCATGCAGTAAGGTAACAGGAGTATTAGAAGTGGACAGTGAGAGAGTGGGCCCCTTGCCTCAATCTTCATCTCAATCTACCTGAATAAAAGGGATTTGGAACTGCCTTGTCTACTCATGCAACTTGTTGATTTAAGATGGAAAGAAAGCTGTGCAATGTTAAAGAACTTGTTTGAACAAAAACAAGTCTTAATATTGCTTTTGTATGTAACATTGCCAGCCTAGCAGGACAAAAATTCACCGACTGATATGCCTAGTTTTTCTGCAAGGAACTTTTGTACCTAGAATTCATAGCTTCAGCAAATTGCCAAAAAATATTTTCTGTTCGATTATTGAAAATAGTTGGCAGTACATGGCAATTATTTTGGCAAGTTTCCATTTAAATTGCTGGCCTCTATAAGAGACTCAAAATTATAAAGTGTTTTAATTAAGGAGATTTGGAATTTGGAAGTTTTGCTATTTTGAAGTTTTATTACTAGAAAAAATTGTTAATTAGTAGAAACATTTCTCTGTTTTGCTGAGACCAGCTCTGTTGTGGAGACCCTAACCCAGTGGCACTAGAGAAACTAAAGACACACACACAGAAATATCGTGTGTGGAATGGGAAATCAGGGGTCTTGCAGTCTTCAGAGCTGAGAGCCTTGAACAGAGATTTACCTACATATTTATTGACAGCAAGCCAGTGATAAATATTGTTTCTTTAGATTATAGATTAACTAAAAGTATTCCTTAGGGGAAATAAAGGGATGGGCTGAAATAAAGGGATGGGTCTGGCTAGTTATCTGCAGCAGGAGCATGTCCTTAAGGCACAGATCACTCATGCTATTGTCTGTGGTTTAGGAACACCTTTAAGTGGTTTTCCGGCCTGGGTGGGCCAGGTGTTCCTTGCCTTAATTCCAGTAAACCCACAACTTTCAATGTGGGTGTCATGGCCATCACGAACATGTCACGGTGCTGCAGAGATTGTGTTTATGGCCAGCTTTGGGGGCCTGCTCCCAACATGTCCCCATTCTTTGTTTTGCAAAGTGATAAAAGCAAAGGCAGCTTTGTTACGGTGAGCTACTTCTCACAGGAGTCTGGATCTGCATCTGCAGACCATACAAAGACAAACAACACAGATTAAAAGCACAATCATCATTGAAATCACAGAGCTTCCAAGTGTTTTTATCCATTTCAATGGGTTACTAGCTGCTAATCTGTCTGCAGCTCCTTCAAGCACTCCAGTTCCTGGCATTAAGGCCAGGTGTGCCTGGGATGCTTTAAATATTTGTTCTTTTAATTTTGCAATATCCAAAGACAAGTTTGTATAGTGTCCTTATAGATGTTTTTTAATTCTTTCCCAAATTTTGATCTTGTTAAGAGCTATTAATAGTTTCCACAAATCCTTATGTTTAGCTCCTACAACGAGCCATATCATTTGAGGTTGAGGTGCCACTATACCACGATGTTTCCAGATAATAGGAACTCTTGCCATACTTCTTACCATTTCTACCATCTGACGGTTTTGTTAGACCAGCTGAACGTAGTGTGGCTGTGGCATGCAGACTGAGGGGTGCAATTCAAGCTAAACATCCCCTTAGGGGAGCAATCAATAATGATTCCATAGGAATCGTTGCCCAGCACCTCTGCCTGTTCTGCAATGCAATCTTCCTAAACAAGCACATTCATTTTTTTCTGGGCAGGTCCAATCCTGTTTACATTTAGGTTTTTGAGGGCAGTATTCCTTAATTATAGGGGCAGATTCATTATGGTAAATACTGAGATCAGAAAGCATGTGTAACTGTGTCATAGAGTGATTACATCCAGGCGTTATTGCCAGCCAAGATTGATAAATATGCCCAATAAGTATAATTGTTCTCTGTGTCAGCCCTTGTTGAAGGAATACTCACGGCAATGGTGATCACCACTATCATAGCTACCGTCAGATTACTCCTTGTGACTGGTTGTCCCGCTTTCCTCAGGTTTTCTTCTGCCATCTGTGACAGCTTCTTGATCTGTCCCCAAGTAAGTGCCTGTGTTTGACAGGTGTTGCTCATGACAGTTGAGGTCCTCCTCAGAATCAGTCTCGACATGACTGCAACCGGGGGGTCCTCAGGATCCTCCTGGAATCTCTTCCTGGGCATCTGACTCATGATAAGGTTTCAGGTGTCTTGATGGTAACCAAACCAGCTGTTGATTTGGTCCTGGAGAAACACAAGCATAACCTCTACCCCAAGTTATTATTTTACCTATTTCCCAACTTTTGTTATCGGATCTCTCCACCAAACCAGTTGTTCTGCTTCTGTCTTTGCGGCTGGTTTCTGTAGATGCTGTTCAGCTGCTCATAACATCTGGCCTTTAGGCAGGCTCAAAAAATTTAAAGTTAATAATGCTAGATTCAAGTGCATATGGGGTGTCCCGTAGTCTGTTCCCCTGCCCTCCTGCTTTTGCAACTCCCTGAAACAGCAGTTGTAATTTTTAAAATGTTAACCTGCAAAGCTTTGATAAGACACTACTCTTCGAAGTCTTATGCAATTCTTCTGGGGCAGGATCTATTTTTGGAAGCTCTGCGAGTATCTTTGCTTTCCCAGGCAATGCTAACATGCAGCCAGGGTTGAGAATCATGCCATAGAAAGATGTACTAAATTGGCTAGTTATTGGAATCAGCTAGAGAACTTCAAAACCGCCAGGTTCTTGGGTTCTCTTCAGACCTGCCAAGTCAGATCCTCCAGGAGAGGTTTTCCCAGAGAATCTGCCTATACAGTATTTCTTATGACGCTTTATGTTGCAAGTGATAGAAAATTTATATCCTGGGTTAAATTTTAAAAATAAAACATTGTAAGAATTGGTTTATATAACTGAATAGTCCAGATTGAGCCCTGACTCCAGGTACAGTTTGATCCAGGAATCAAATGGTAAGTCTTGGTCATAACTCTTAGTGCTTTCTTTCCATCAGGCCCATTCCCTTCATGGCAGCAACATGGCTGCCACAGTTCTTAACCTCAGAACTTCATTCAGCAACACCTAGGTGGCTACCACATTCTGACCAATCCTCATCTTCTCAACAATTCCTAGTATTTACTCTGTCTCATGGGTTTGCACTGGGCAACACAGTCATCTCTGAACTAATCACTGTGGCCAGAGAAGATGGAAGGTGCTGACTGACTTAAGGCAATCCCTTAGAGCTGAAGACTAGGTCATTTAACCAAAATATGTGACCAAAACGTGTGGATGAATTTCCCAAAGGAAAATCAAAATGGCTGCTGTCCAGGGACATAAATAATGTCCACATTTACTATGTGACAGTACACTCTGTAGTCATCAAAAACCCATTTCGAAAAGCAATTTACAGCCTTCTGGTCAAGAGAGTTTCTCTAGGGAGTCTGGCCTAAGCCCCACAAAGTTGTCAAGATGTTTGTTTTATTGTCTTCTTTCCCCTTATCTCAACAGTCGAGAAATGGAGGATATTTTTGAGGACAGAAGCTAGAAGGTATTTTGGAGGTGAAGGAGGGTTGGTTTTGAGATGTTCTCAGAGCTGAGTACTGACTCTTGTGTCTAACTCTCCAGCTTCATTTACCCAGCCTAGAAATAAATTTGCTAAATTGTAGTTAGTTCTTGATTAATAGGCATCCACTCTCTTATTATTATTACTATACTTTAAGTTCTAGGGTACATGTGCACAACGTGCAGGTTTGATGAGCTATACATAGGTATACATGTGCCATGTTGGTTTGCTGTACCCATCAACTCATCATTTACATTAGGTATTTCTCCTAATGCTATCCCTCCCCCAACCCCCCACCCCTCTGATCAGCCCTGGTGTGTGATGTTCCCTGCCCTGTGTCCAAGTGATCTCATTGTTCAATTCCCACCTATGAGTGAGAATATGTGGTGTTTTGTTTTCTGTCCTTGTGATAGTTTGCTGAGAATGATGGTTTCCAGCTTCATCCATGTCCCTACAAAGGACATGAACTCATCCTTTTTATGACTGCATAGTATTTCATGTTGTATATATGTGCCACATTTTCTTAATCCAGTCTATCATTGATGGACGTTTGGGTTGGTTCCAAGCCTTTGTTATCGTGGCTGAAGAGTATTTTCCAACTTGGTTTCATTCTCCCCATCACTTTCAGGTACACCAATGAAATGTAGATTTGGTGTTTTCACATAGTCCCATATTTCTTGGAGGCTTTCTTCATTTCTTTTTATTCTTTTTTTGCTAAACTTGTCTTCTCACTTTATTTCATTACTCTGATCTTCAATCACTGATACCCTTTCTTCCACTTGATCAAATCAGCTACTGAAGCTTGTGCATATGTCACAAAGTTTTCATGCCATGGTTTTCAGCTCCATCAGGTCATTTAAGGTCTTCTCTACACTGTTTATTCTAGTTAGCCATTCATGTAACCTTTTTTCAAGGTTTTTAGCTTTCTTGCAATGGGTTAGAACATGCTCCTTTAGCTTGGAGAAGTTCGTTATTACCGACCTTCTGAAGCCTACTTCTGTCGACTCATCAAAGTCATTCTCCATCCAGCTTTGTTCTGTTGCTGGCGAGGAGCTGCGATCCTTTGGAGGAGAAGAGGCGCTCTGGTTTTTAGAATTTTCAGCTTTTCTGCTCTGGTTTCTCCTCATCTTTGTGGTTTTACCTACCTTTGTCTTTGATGTTGGTGACCTACAGATGGCGTTTTGGTGCGGATGTCCTTTTTGTTGATATTGATGCTATTCCTTTCTTTTAAGTGGAGATCCACTAGCAATAGCCACGTCTTAGGCTTGACAAAAAGACCAGTATATCGAGGACAACCTCATCATTCATCCTGGATGCTGGGAACCCTGCTCATTTCTCCTTCCTTTCCTCGGGCCATTGATAGATCCTTACTTTTATAACCCAGAGGTTTAGGAGGCATATTTCCTAGACTGCCTCCTCTCTTCATAAGCTGCAGAGGACCTGGGAGAGAGTGGAGAACCTTTGGGTAATCCTAGTTGTTAATTTGAGCTCGTCTACCCCTTAGCAGAAAATTGGCACCTGCTTTTTTTTATTTCCATAAGGGAATAAATTAATTAAAATTTAGAATGACACTTCTGAAAGATTATCATCAACTCCTGATATAAGTCATATAAGGGATGGTCAGCAGCTGAATTCCCAAGATATGGAGTGGAAGAGATAAGAGGAGTGCTGAACGTTGGTCTCTCAGCTCTTGTAAGGTCTTAGAGATGAAATGAGACTGGAGTTGGCTGATGGGACCTGTCAAACTTCCAACTGGTGGTGGCCTC
Organism: Macaca fascicularis; assembly: GCF_037993035.2. Taxonomy (NCBI): domain Eukaryota; kingdom Metazoa; phylum Chordata; class Mammalia; order Primates; family Cercopithecidae; genus Macaca; species Macaca fascicularis. The sequence goes on along the minus strand of NC_088381.1, from coordinate 120,029,344 downwards.
TGTGTTCCTTGCCTTAGAAATTCCAGGAGGAATATGCTTCAGTTTCTGTTGCAGGCTACTAACTGTGTCTTACAGTGTGCCCTGCAAAGCAATAGGAATGCTCTCTAAGAAAAACCACTCTACTGAGATTCGAGCTTTCAAATCAAAGAGATGGGATCAGCAGATGGAATTTAGAAGGCTCTGCTAAACAGAGATATTTCTAGATGTGTGACATGTGCTGCATTTCCTGATGGGGCCAGCAATGGCTACAAACAGATCTGTAGTATTTGGCGTAGTGACTCATGCCTGTTTTTTCATCAGGCAAAGCAAATGGGGCCAGGATTGGCAGTACCGCTTGCCTGATAGTCAAAAGACAACTGTTTGACCTTTTGAGTGGTGGTGCTAGAAGACAGGGCCAGGTTAGCTACACACTAGGCTGTAAAGCTGTCAGTCAGTCTTTAGTCTTCCTTTATCCAACCCTCTGGTAGTACAGCACTGGGCTTAGGGTCCAGAGTTCTACATTCAAAGCCTGGCTCTGACATTCGCTGTATCTTGCGCAATTTTTCAACATCCCATAACTCTAGTTTCCTTTGTAGTATCCTTCCTGGCCCTGCTCCCACTTCCAGTTGGAAGGAAAGTGTAGTGGTTAAAATCCCAGGCTCTGGGGTCAGACTGACCCAAGTTCAGATGCTAGCAGAGCCATTAACTGGCTATGGGACCTTGAGAGGAATTCCAGACCTTATCACCAGATCAGCTGAATTAGAATGTTTGGAAGAATGGCCTTCCTCCTTAACAAACTGTCCAGGTTTCATAGGCATTCTAAAATGTGAGAACCACTGCCTGAGTTCTTTCTCCATCCCGTTCCATGGATGTGCCAAACACACCATGTTCCATTTTCTTATTATTTGGTTCTTGTCATAAAATCTTAATTTGAGGTTTTAAAACAAGGGATTGTTATTGTTTATTTTTGTTATTAATTTTGTTTTATGTAGGTAGGTGGATTCTTTGGAGAGAAGAATTCAAAAGGTCCTTGAATTTGGAAAGAAAAAAGTTACTTCTTTTCACTAACCTCAAATTACAACTAAACATTCCAGTATGAGCACAGATAACACACTCCAGGAGTTACAGCAATCCCTGAGATGCTGTCACCACAGGAAACACAGATGTTCTTATAGCACAGATATTCTCTATAGTCACTGCAGACATCTTGAAAGATCATAAACCCTTGTTGCTACCTTAAAATGATGGTAGCTATGAAGAAGCACCTATATTGTATCACAATTTTAAAAGTATTTTGATAACAATTTCAATATCATCTGTTTCCATTGTAGTATCTGTTTTTTTAAAAATGCACTTAAAAATATGATGCAGGAAGGGATCCGTAGGCTTTACCAGTTTGTCAGCGGGGCCCAGGGACCAAAAAGCTTGAGAATGTTTGTACAGAGGGAGTGTTCGACTCAACACACACTCCAACATGCAGCTAACTCTTGCTTCTCTGGTAGTTCTCCTTGCTAACCCAAATAAGCCACTAGAGGATAGCATTTCAAGCGTCGTCGTGAGGAAGATATTGGAGATACGCGTGGCCCTGGTGATGGGCGTTTTCCCTTAAATCTTACCTCCAGCTTACTGCACTGACCAGCTGTGGGAAGGTGTAAGGAAAAACAATGTGTCTTATCTTTCCTCAAGTAGGTCCTGACTTCCTACTCCTTAGGATTGACATGTCAGGAACCTCCATCCAGCAGTCCTGGAAGTCTCTGAACTGTGATTTAATTGTTCTTTTTTTGCTTAACCTATTTGAGTTCAGTTTCCATCTTTGTAACTGAAAGAGTCCTCCTGATACAGTTGTAAATGTTATTTGACTGTAACCCTACCTTCTGGGTATACCTCATTTTCGTGTTTTATTACTCACGGGATATTTTTGTCTGCTCATTGCTTACAAAAAATATTCCTCCTGTCCCTAATCTCTCTGCCAGCTTGATAACAATTATTAGGTTAAATCATTTGTTCAAGGTAACAGGAGCAGAAGTGGGATGCAAACTCAAGTTTGTATGATTATAAAACGATGAGTTTTCTACTATACCAAGCTTCCTCTCCAACTTGACGCAAAAATGTTTTCCATGTGAATTTGTCTTTGACGTTATGGTGAAAGTCAGTGAATAAATAGATTAATTTAGCAAAATTCACTTTAAATGTCTTTTGTGGGTCAAATTCTTTCTGAGAATTACCACTAGAAGTGATGTTTTAGCAGTCACAGAGGCTTGTGCCTGTACTCCCAGCGACTTAGGAGGCTAAGGCGGGAGGATAGCTAATTCCCATGAGTGTGAGGTCCAGTAAGCCATGACTGCACCAGTGCACTCCAGCGTGGGCAACAGAGTGAGAACCCCACTCTATTTTATGTGTTTATTTATTTATTCATTTATTTATTTATTTTTCATCAATTTGAATTTATTTCTATCTCATTTTGTATCTTTTTTAAAATATAACTTTTGTTTTAAGTTTGTGGTACATGTGCAGAGTTGTTATATAGGTAAACTTGTGTCATGGGGTTTTGTTGTACAGATTATTTCATCACCCAGGTGTTAAGCCTCACCCATTAGTTATTTTTCCTGATCCTCTCCGTCCTGCCACCCTTCACCCTCTGATAGGCTCCAGTGTGTGTTGTTTCCCTCTATGCGTCCATGTGTTCTCATCATTTAGCTTCCATTTATAAAGTAAGAACATGTGTTCTGTTCCCGAGTTAGTCTACTAAAAATAGTGGCCTCCAGCTCCATTCATGTTATTGTAAATGATATTATCTCATTCTTTTTTTAGGGCTGTATAGTATTCCATGGTGTATATGTACCACATTTTCTTTATTCAGTCTATCAGTGATGGGCATTTGGGTTGATTCTGTCTTTACTTTTGTGAATAATGGTGCAATAAACATATATATGCACGTGTCTTTACAATAGAACAATTTATATTTTTTTGCGTGTAAACCCAATAATGGGATTGCTGGGTTGAATGGTATTTCTGTTTTTAGGTCCTTGAGGAATTGCCACACTGTCTTCCACAATTATTGAACTAATTTACACTCCCACCAACAGTGTATAAGCATTCCTTTTTCTCTGCAACCTTGCCAGCATATGTTGTTTTTTGACTTTTCATTAATAGCTATTCTGACTGGTATAAGATAGTTTTGACTTGCATTTCTCTAATGATCAGTGATGTTTTACTTTTTAAAATATACTTTTTGGTTGCATGTATGTCTTCTTTTGAAAAGTATCTGTTCATGCCCTTTGCCCATTTTTAATGGGGTTTCGTGTGTGTGGGTGTGTGTGTGTGTGTGTGTGTAAATTCATTTAAGCTCCTTATAGATGCTGTATATTAGACCTTTGTCATATGCATAGTTTGTAAAACTTTCCTCCCATTCTGTAGGTTGTCTGTGTACTCTGTTAATGGCTTCCTTTGCTGTGCAGAAGCTTCTTAGTTTAATTAGATTCTATTTGTCAATTTTTGCTCTTGTTGCAATTGCTTTTGGTGTCTTCATCATGAAATCTTTGCCTGTTTCTATGTCCAGAATGATATTGCCTAGGTTTCTTCCAGGGTTTTTATGGTTTTTGGTTTTACATTTAAGTCTTGAATTAATCTTGAGTTAATTTTTGTATATGGGGTAAGGAAGGGGTCTAGTCAATTTTCTGCATATGGCTAGCCAGTTATCCTGGCATCATTTATTAAATAGGAAATCCTTTCTCCGTTGCTTGTTTTTGTCAGGTTTGTGGAAGATCAGATAGTTGTAGATGTGCAAGCTTATTTCTGGGTTCTCTATTCTGTTCCATGGTGTATTTGTCTGTTTTTGTACCAGTACCATGCTCTTTTGGTTACTGTAGCCTTGTAGTATAGTTTGAAGTCAGGTAACATGATGCCTCCAGCTTTGTTCTTTTTGCTTCGGAATGCCTTGGCTATTCAGACTCCTTTTTGGTTCCATATGAATTTTTAAATAGATTTTTCTAATTCTGTGCATAATGTCAATGGTAGTTTAATAGGAATAGCATTAAATCTATAAATTGCATGGGCAGTATGGCCATTTTAATGATATTGATTCTTCCTATCCATAAGCATGAAATATTTTTTCATTTTTTTGTGTCATCTCTGATTTCTTTGAGCAGTGTTTTGTAGATCTTGTAGAGATCTTTCACCTCCCTGGTTAGCTGTATACCTCAGTATTTTACAGTTTTTATGGCAATTGTGAATGGTATTGCATTCCTGATTTGGTTCTTGTTGGTGTATAGGAATGTTAGTGATTTTTGCACACTGATTTTGTATCCTGAGACTTTGCTGAAATTGTTTATCAGCTTAAGGAGCTTTCGGCTAAGACTATGAGATTTCCTAGATACAGGATCATGTTGTCTACAAACAGGGATAGTTTGACTTCCTTTCTTCCTATTTGAATGCCTTTATTTCTTTCTCTTGCCTGATTGCCCTGACCAGTACTTCCAATACTATGCTGAATGGGAGTGATGAGAGAGGGCATCCTTGTCTTGTGCTGGTTTTGAAGGTGAGAAGTGATGCCTTATATTACAACACACATGTCTAACCTGCCTACCCCAGACCCCTGCAAAATAAATGCGTATTTTATAGTACTTCAATGCAACATAAACAAAGAAAGATTAGGCCTGAAAGTGGCATTTGCCTTCAAATTGCTTTAACTCCAGTGATGAAGATGCACATACAATGAAGCAAATATTTTGCAAGCCAGAGTTAGATATATGATACCATCAGTTCAAAAGACGGTCTATGGCCACAGAGGAAGGACCAAGTATTAGTGGGGATGAGTAGACCAGAGAAGGAAGACTTCAAGGACGGGGAAACATTGAGCTATGACTTAAAGCCTAAGAAGAATTTCTCAGAGAAGAATGTATGTGTAAGTGATCTAAGAGTTCACAGTCAATCCTGGATCCTAGAACACTGTAAGGTTTCTGTATTGATCTGGATGTGCAGGCGCTGGCTAGGTGCTCAGAATACAAGAGGGAAGCCACAAAGTTCCTGCCCTCACAGCACTTACAGTTTGGGGGATACAGACTGACAAGGGTTTGCAATGTAGAGGGATGAGGGTAAAGTATGGGGTGCGGTGGCCCTGTCTCAGGCAGCCAGAGACACTGAAGATGGGATCTGACGGTTGGGTGGAAATGGGCTAGGAAGAACGGGGGCACATGTCGTTAGAGGTCTTGATGTCAGTGGATGACCATTTTGGGGACTGGTGATGATGTGACTCATTTAGAAAGCTGCAGGTTGTTTGCTAGAACATTTCAAGGTGGGCTGGAGCCAGATGATGAAGTGGGAGAATACACAGGGATGGGATGGAGATGGGCCTTGAAGAACAGTGAGGAGTTGGATTGCCCCAAACCTTGTCCTTGCCTTTGACATTAGTGTAAACGTGAAGAATTCACATTTGGTGAGAGAGATTAGAGGCTTACGACAAAGGACCCCAGTTGCCACTCTCTTCCATTTATTGGTCATCATCGAACCCATCCTCCCTCAGCTGAGCCTCACAAAGCATTCTGAGTTTCTGTCGCCTCTACGTTATTGGTTACACGCAGTCCCCAACATACGTTCATCTTTGCACCATATTTCTTTTTTAAAATTATTATTTTATTTTAGTTTTTTTTTAAGTTCTGGTGTACATGTGCAGGATGTGCAGGTTTGTTACATAGGTGAACGTTGCACCATATTTCTTATGCACGAATAACCTTGCAGGAATGGCCTCCTGGAGATGACCAGGCAAGTGACTTCCTTTCCCCCTCCCCCAATCTCAGCTGCCGTGGCATTCCTTCCTTTTCTCTCACCTAATCTTCTCTGAGCTGATATGGAGATTGCTCACCTCTGCCCCGTGGGCATGGTTTTTATCTCACCGTGGGGTAGCTTGGCAAGAGGGGAAGGAGAGGGAATGGGAGAGAGTAAACATCAAGGGCTGTCCTCTGCCTCTGCCTCCCTGGCCTCCCGTGCCAGGCCCTGTCTTCCTGCCCCCTCAGGCCTCCACTTCCTCACCGTGGGTGATAGAGGGACCCCTCTGGTAACCTTGGCTTTCAGCTTTCTCTCAAATATCCAGGTCCGCCACTTCAGAATACAAGAGGCAAGCCACAAAGTTCCTGCCCTCACAGCACTTACAGTTTGGGGGATACAAATCACAAGGGTTTGCAATGTAGAGGGAGAGGGACGAGGTGTGAAAAGGGCCATTGCTAGAACATCTATGTGTGGATTTCATCTTTCTCTATGATAGTTCAGTGAAAACAGAACAAGGTGCAGAGGAGAGCCTCATAATCCCAGGTTGGCCTCCCTTTATTATCGTAGATGAATTAGAACCCTTTTAAGAGAAAGCTTGCTTTGAGGATAGAAAACTAACAGGAAAGCTCTGCGATGATCATTTGTTCCTTAATGGAAAGGTAGCAAAAGTTTTCACAGCTACAGACAGCCAAGGCCTGTAGCCACTGGGAGACAAATGTAGCAGGGGTACACCCGAGTTAAGCAGAAACCCTGTTCTCAGCCTTTCTCATGATGACAATTTATTCTCTCAGGTTTTAGCTGCTAAAGGATCATATACATTTTAGATCTAGAAGTGAATGCAGAAGTGTGTCTGTAAAAGAACGCCACTGCCACCTCAACAACAAAAAAAAACATTTTCCTCCCAGCCTAACATAGGTAGGTCCTTGGTGGTCAACCACTGGGGGGCAGAAGAGGATAAAAGTTTTCCCTAGAAGGTGCCTTGTCGACGGAGTCATTGGTCTCCCTGGAGCTTTTCCAGTTCTCCTTCTGTGATCTTGTTCAGGCTAACTCTCTCAGAGGAGGTTTTAGAGGAAATTACAGTTTGATCTTCCGGGCGGGAAGGTTATGTAGGGCACTGGTCCTCAAAATGTCCTCAGGTTCCTGGGGGTCCCGGAGACCCTTTCAGGAGGTCCTGGAAGTCGAACTATTTTCAGAATAATAACAAGATATTATCTTTTTTCCCTGGGTTGATACCTGCACCAATGGTGCAAAAGTGATGGTTAAATCCACTGGTAGCTTAGCACAAATTGAGGTACTGGCACAAAACCCTTCTAACAGTCATTGTATTCTTCACTATCACACACTCGCAGTTAAAAAAAAAAAAAAGCCAGTTTCACCTGGGAATGGCCTTGATCAAGTGGTAAAAGTTACTGATTTTATCAAATCTTGACCCTTGCTTGGATTTATTTCCTTTTACTATTCAATGTGACAGAATGGGAGTTCACACAGAACAGTTTTGCTGCATACTGAAATAGGATAGTTATTCTGAGGAAAAACACTCCTGCAACATATACAAGATTCCCCCGAACATCATTTTTACTTTAAAAAAAAAAAAAAAACTAAAAAAGTGACTGACAGAGAAATTATGGTTTTTCAGACTTCAGTATTTGGCAGATGTTTCCTCAAAAATAAAGTGAGCTTATCCCTTTAAGGAAAACAAATAACTACAGTATGTGTGTCAATGACAAAATTTGAGCTTTCAAGCAAAACTTGGAAATCTAGAAAACTTGCATCTACCACAGTGAGCTTCACAAGTTCTCCATATCTGAAGACTTTTCTGATCGATCTGATGGTGATATTAATAAATTTGATATTTTTATATTGTATAATGAAATGTATCAAAATGGTGATGATTTGCATAACTCACTGAATGACTATTTTAATGACTATTTACCCTACACATGGTAAATTAAAAGATCTATTCAAAGTGTAAGACAATAAATGGATTTTAATATAACAGAGTACAAAAAGTTCATTGATATGGTTTCAGATTCCATATTACTACTAATCTTTCAAAAACTAACATTTTGGTAGTTTGATTTTTTTTTCAATTGGCCACAAAAATATCTGAAAAGCTGTCGAAATACCCCTTCTTTTTCCAACAACTTATCTGTTCATGGCTGGATTTTCTTATCTGTTCATGGCTGGATTTCTTATCGAAACACCGTAGGGTTGGGCGCAGTGGCTCAAGCCTGTAATCCCAGCACTTTGGGAGGCCAAGGCGGGTGCATTACGAGGTCAGCATTTCAAGACCAGCCTGGCCAAATGTGGTGAAACCCTGCTACTGAAAAATACAAAAATTAGCTGGGCATGGTGGCAGGCGCCTGTAATCCCAGCTACTCGGGAGGCTGAGGCAGGAGAATTGCTTGAACCTGGGCGGCAGAGGTTGCAGTGACCAGAGATAGAGCTACTGCACTCCAGCCTGGGTGATAGAGTGAGACTCTGCCTCAGAAAAAAAGCAACAAAAAAAAGAAACACTGTATTACAGCCAACAGAGAACAGGAGCAGATATGAGGCTCTGCTAGCCACTAACCACTAATTCCACCATGTTTTGAATAAACATTCAGGAAAGTAGGTGTCTTGGTTTGTTCCCCTGTCATTTAATTACTACAGATAAACATGACTTCCTCCTTTGTCTACGAATGCTCTTCTTTTGAAAACAAAAGATCTTGACCAGGATGGTTTTACCCGGTGACCTGTGCTTTGCTATCAGCAATATGATCATATCATTTATATTGCAAATGTTTTTAGTTTACAAATACTGTGCATACATTCCACTCAAATACTCTGAAGTCAAGACAGGATTTGCCCAAGGTTGTGTAGTAAACAGCAGCAGTGTCACTGAAACTCTGTTTTTATGACTTAAGGTCGTTTGCTGCCCCATGACACTGCTTGATCTGGAAAGTGGCTTTGCCTAGGCAGTTTGCCAGAAGAGGGAGAGAAGAAATTAAAGAGGCCAAATAACTTTGCATTTGGTAAAGAACAAATCTGTCTCTCTTAGGCAGGAGTGAAAAGGATGAGATTCTTGTGTGTGGTAGGTTATGGGTCTGAACTATAATTCAGATTCTTTTTTTTTTTTTTTGATAAGGTCTCTCTCTGTTACACAGGCTGGAGTGCAGTGGCACAATCTGGATTCACTGCAGCCTCCACCTCCCAAGCTCAAGTGATCCTCCCACCTCAGCATCTGAGTAGCTGGGACAACAGGTGCCGCACCACCACGCCCGGCAAATTTTTGCAATTTTTGTAGAGATGGGGTTTCACCATGCTGCCCAGGTTCGTCTCGAACTCCTGGACCTAAGCGATCCACCCGGCTCGGTCTCTTGAAGTGTTAGGATTACAGGTGTCAGCAATTGCATCTGGCCAAACAATTCAGGTTCTTTTTTGTTTTGAGACCGACTCTCAAATTGATCGCCCAGGCTGGAGTGCAGTGGCAAGCACTCCAACCTCTGCCTCCCAGGTTGAAGGGATTCTCGTGCCTCAGACTCTTGAGTAGCTGGAGTAAGATTAATTAATTTTTTCTTTTTTTTTTTTTTTTTGTATTTTTAGTAGAGATGGGGTTCCACCATGTTGGCCAGGCTGGTCTCAAATTCCTGGCCTCAAGTGATCCACCTGCCTCTGCTTCCCAGAGTGCTAGGATTACAGGCATGAGCCACCAAACCTGGCACATTTGTTACATTTGTAGACAAGTGGGACAAAATGAAGGGAAGGAAGCTGTGTATAGAATGAAAAAGGTGATTCTTCAAGAGTTAGGAGTAGTTTATAGAATCTGTCACCAGTGTCTTCCTTGTATTCTGTTTTCCCTTTTCACACATCTCTTTCCTAAAGAGTTGTCAACTTCAACAATATTTACATTTGCACGGCCCCTCTCAATTTTGAAAGTATTTTCGCAATCATTGTTCACTAAGCCTCAGACAGAACCTTCCCTCTGTGAGGAAAGCTCACAGAGTAGGTGCTGTTGGCTCCTGGTGCCTTGGCAAGCAGAAGTATTTCAGGAGATAGGCGAGCTGACTCTAGCCTAGTCTGGAGGATGAGCTGGTAGGGTGGGGAGAGCCTACCCCAACTCAGCTGCCCACAGCATCAGCACCACCCTCCACTTGGAAAAGAGGAAACACCAGAACCCAACGTTCAGCCAGACAAAAAGCCCCAGGGTTTCTGATTCAGTTGGTTAAGGTTGAGGCCTGGGAACGTGCATTTCTATCACGTTCCCAACAGATGCTACTGGTCTGGGAACTACACTTTGAGAACCACTGCTTTAATTTATACCATATGTTTGCAGAATTGGTCCACAAACTTGTATGTTAGGTGACACCTGATAAAAGAAAAACTTCATCTGAATTAAATTTAAAGCAGTTTAATTGAGCAACAAACAATTTGCGAATGGGGCAGCCCCCAGAGTCACAGCAGATTCACAGAGACTCCAGCACAACCACGTGGGGGAAGAAGATTTATAGACAAAAAAAGGGAAATGATGTACAGAAACAGGAAGTGACGTACAGAACGGCTGAATTGGTTACAGGTTGACATTTGCCTTATTTGAACACAGTCTGAACACTCAGCAGTGTGTGAGTAGTTGAAGTATGGCTGCTGGGATTGGCCAAGACTCAGCTATTGTTACAGGCGCATACTCCTAAGTTAGGTTTTCAATCTTGTCTATTAAGCTAGGTTACAGTTCATCCAGAAGGACTCAAATATGGAAGAATGGAGTCCTTCTCAGGCTATATTTATTTTGCTTTAACACACCTATGTCCTTGAAGGAACCCATGAAGAGCCCTTTCATGAAGAGTCTGTTTTGCTGATGAGGAAGATGAATAGAAATAAGCAATTTGTCTAAGGTCACGTTGATAGAAATTTGGTAGAGTCCGTCCAAAGTAGACCCATGATCTTCTGATTCCTAACTAAGGGTAGTTCCTAAGGCTGTTAGTCTTTCACAACTTTCTTTAATAGCAGACAGGAGTGATTAGCAGTTGTTGTTTGCGAAATGCCTAAGAGTTCATGCCTGGGTTGGCCCTTGAGTTCATAACTGTGAAAGTTAACCTATTACAACTATTTTTGTTTGTCTGTTTGTTTGAGATGGAGTCACTTTGTGGCCCAGGCTGGAGTGCAGTGGCCCAATCTCGGCTCACTGCAACCTCCATCTCCCAGGTTCAGGCAATCCTCCCCGCTCAGCCTCCCAAGTAGCTGGGACTACAGGTGCATACCACTATGCCCAGCTGATTTTTTAAATTTTTAGTAGAGATGGGGTTTCACCATGTTGGCCAGGCTGGTCTTGATCTCCTGACCTCGTGATCCGCCTGCCTCAACCTCCCAAAGTGTTGGGATTACAGGCATGAGCCACCATACCTGGCCCCCCATCACAACTATTTTATGGTCCGGGTCGCAGATTTTATTCACCTCTCTACCCCCACAGCAACTTACACAGTGTTTCCTGCATTCTAGATGTATTAAATAAATACATGCTGGCTGAGCACAGTGGCTCACACTTGTAATACCAGCACTTTGGGAGACTGAGGCAGGAGGATTGCTTGACACCAGGGGTTTGAGACTAGCCTGGGCAACATAGTGAGACCCCATCTCTAAAAAATAAGTTGAACCTTTTGCTGAGCATGACCTAATAGCAAAGAAGAAAAGAATCCTACCTATTTTTATCCATGACACATTATAGGAGGTAAAAATGTCCTTCAGCATACCCGAGATTATCAGGATAAAAGTACATAAAACATTAAATTTCAGCTCTTTAGAATTATATGCCTAAATGCTGTTGGGTTTCCAAAGATAGTGGATTTCAACCCAATTTAATTTTAAAAAATGATGTTTACTCTAAATAAATAACTGTGCTAGGGTTGTAAGTAAGATCTAGTTTTTGACTTACAGGAATTTATTGTCAAGTGGGAAGACGCAGAATGTTCGTAATTAACTACAGTATTACATGAAATAGAATGTGATACCTGCCAAAATAGAGATCTGCGGTGCAAAGAGACAAAAAGGTGAGAACTGGCTTTCACTTAGGAGAGTGAATGAAGCATTTGTGGAGGAAATGATATCTGAGCCAAGCCTCTAAAGGGTAGGTGGATCTTGCCTGTTAAAGAGAAATAATCTTCTGGGCAGAGAAAATCACGTGGGGAAAGAGATAGGCACGAAGCTTGCTTGCGAGCAGCTACTTTTCCATATGGACTGGACAGGGCACACGAGTGAAGTATGAAGTTCAACTGGAATGTCATTGGGAACAGCTAAGGCCGAGAACTATGGAATAGTTTTAAGCCAGGAGAGATATGATCAGGGCTGTGCTGCAGAGAAAGTGGCTGCAGCAGGGAGCAGTGTGCAGGGCAGGGGGAAGCGATAAGAAGAGAGAGGTGAAGAGTTGGAAACCAGTAAGAAGGACACTTCAGAACATGACATGAGTGAAAGAGTGGGTTTGGGCTCCTCTGTGGTAAACCTCATTTTGAAACTGGTTTCACTCGCTACCACCACAATTTAGGCTTTAAAATAAGACTGTCCTTGGACTTGGTTTTCTCACCTGTGAAAGGACAGGGTTGATGCTGGGGAAAGTCGGCCGTCTCTGATGGTCTGTGATTCTGAGCATCTTATTTGTCATCTGCTACAAATCCAATTCTGATGGCCGAGGTCACTTTCTCATCCTTAAAATTTGCTAACATGAATTTGGTGCTGTTTGCTGCTGTTTGCAATTGGAAATCCCACTGGTATGGCCATGATCTGGGGCAGGATTGGGAAGATGAAATCATTGAGTTAGAGTTTATTCCAATTTGCCTTATTTAAAACTTATTTCAGTTATACCAACTTTTCAAGCATGGCTGAAAAGAGAAAATTTATCTTGCTGGGTTTACAAACTCGGGGGACAGGAAGTAGGTTTCCAACTCTGAACATGTGGTAGGTTACTTAGGTTACTTCTTATAAACACAAGGGTTTTACATCAGGGGCAGAGGCCAGATTTCATGACTATAACTGGAAATCTTAGGAAACAGATGAATCATATAACCCATCACTTCAACCGGAAAGCAAATGTATCCTACTGTTAAGAGTTTATCTCGAAATGCTTTGGGAAATCTCAGGGGGCTGGAGGAACCCTTAGCTCAAGCCATGTGTGGGATGTGATGGTCCGGCATAGACTCCAGCCAAAAGACCAAATATTGCCTTTTGTTCTTTCCTGGAGGGTGGGAAGGATATGGACAACAATGATCTGGCCATGGGGAAGATTCGAGGGAATAAAAATGAATCATCACCAGCCACCAGGAAGCACCAGGAGCTCTTTAATGGAACAGAGGCCTCCCGTACCTTGGGTGGTTGAGGTAAAACAATAGCTGGTGGGGGAGACAGAGGTGGAGACAGGGACACTCAGCTTTACTGAGGCTGGCAACCATGGTGAAGGAACTAACCAAAAGAAATATGAGCTTTCTGCTGCCCCGAATTTCAAAAGAAATCACTTCGGGGCTGGTTTCCTGTAGTGTCCCCTTAGGGAGGTTTTTTTATTCTTTTTTTTTTTTGCCATGCTTGGTGAGTTCTTCATCAGCTGCCTCAGCTCTAGTATCCACCACAAGCAATGTCATCTGCATAAAAATGTGGAGAATGTAACCAACTATTCACTCCAAGTCCAAAAGGGCTCTGTGAACTGTGAGGCTGCACGTGCAGCCTGCTGCACAAAGAGCCTCCAACCAGAAGCCTGGAGTGCTAATTGCTGCCCTAGGAAGGAGGGTGGAGGGACATCTGCAGTCCAGTTCAGGTCCTCAGTGGCAGCTTTGGGGGAATTTTAGGCACACCCTGCTAATTGCTGGACCCTGGGACATAGGATTTGAGCTTGATTCTTTCTTGTCTTCTTGTGCTTTTTAGATAATTTAATTAATTACCTTTTTAAAGCATCCTTATATCTCTCCATTTATTTTTGTCTTCTTTAGTGTTTCTAAATAAAGTCTTCTTTTAACCTTAAAAAATTAAGGATATTTTCAAACATACACAAATTAGAGGATAGTGTGATGAACCCACACCACCTAACTTCGATATCTGACCAAGTTTGTTTCACTTATGTCCCTTCCAGTTTTTTTCTAGATATGTTAAAACACATCCCAAATATCATGTCATCTGTACAGTCTTCAAAATATATTGCTAGCAGATAAGGAGTTTTAACAAGTAACAGTACTACTATTATATGTAACAAAACTGGTAATTTTTTCATCTCATGTAATACCCAGTGATCCACTTTCTTTAGTTGTCTAAAATGTGTCTTTTCTGAAGTTGGCTTGAGTTGGAAACCAGATAAGATCTACACAAAATGCATATTAGTTCCTATCTTCTTTTCATGCTTTTCATCTGTAGAAGAAATCAGATAATAGGTTCTGTAGAATTTCTCATAATCGAGCTTTGGCTTATCGCATTCTTGTGGTGTTTTCCCAAGGAGCACTTGTATCCAGATGGTGGTCTTTCAATAACATTTCCCAGTTTTTTATGATTACAGGGTTTTTACTTACTTGATTTTATATTTGTATTTTGTTGTTCCTATGCTGAAAAGCTCAGTTTCTATACTAACATATTACTTATCAACTTTAGCTTATAACACATATATAGCTTAAAAATAATAGTTCCCATATTACTTACTACAGGACTCCTGGACATAGGTTAAGATTTCTTTGCAATAATTCCATGGAAGCAATGTCTTCTTTTACATCCCTAAGGATATTTACTATAGTTCCTTTTTGCATTGATGTTTTCCTTTATTTTTCTTTATTGTTTCTGTTTTCACTTTTCAAGCATTGATAAATCTTGGCTGTTGCTTCAAATATAAATGATTCTAGAACATCAGAATAACTAGTAACAGTAAGATTACTGAAATAAGCACATAAAATCAAAGAAGGTAAGTAAAAATATTATATTCTAACATTTGAATTGGAAATATCACTATAAACTCAATTTTATCTTTTAAAATAAATTTTAAAATGCATATTTCATTGCTCTGTCCCTTGAAAAAGTCTAAAAGAAATGACAACTCAGCAGTTATTAACACAATAAGCATCCAGATTGTGGTTTCTAAATCCTATTCCCCACTAACAGGAACTAGAGCTCTTTGGAAAACTGCTTCATTCCAAGTCTAGGGCAAAAATTAAAAGGTGAGTCTGGGACATTGTTTTGTGTCAAAGAAGAAACAAGAAAGCCTTTCAAAACAAATGGGGCTGTAGTTATCCAATGGGTTCTTCCTGCCCACTGCAGAGACAAAAACCATTCACTGAGACCACAGTGTTTCAGTAAAGAAGGAGTTTAATGAATACGAGGCCAGCCATGCAGAAGAACTGGAATTATTCAAGTCAGTCTCATGAAGGCTCGGAGGTTAGAGTTTTTCAAGGATAGTTTGGTGGGCAGGAGGCTAGGGAGTGGGAAATGTTGGGGATGCAGTCACAGGGGCCTGGAAAATGGTCCTTATCTGCTGAGTCAGCCTCTGAATGGGGGCCACAGGACCATTTCTGTCACGAGTCGTGGTCTGGGTAGAGTCAATCAGTTGCCATAAATGTAAAAGTCTAAAAACATCTCAAAAGGCCAATCTTAGGTTCTACAATAGTGATGTTATCTACAGGAATAATTGGAGAAGTTAAAAATCTTGTGACCTCTGGAACAATGGCTGGTCATTGTTTAACTATGCCTGTATCTTACCAGAATTCAGGCCCTTCTCATAATCCTAACCTTGTGGTCTTCCGCTATTTTTACAAAGGTGATTTAGTTTTGGGAGTGGCTGTTATCATCCTTGCTTTAGGGTTAAACTATAAACTAAAATCCTCCCAAAGTTAGCTTGGCCTATGCCCAGAAATGACAGCTTGGAGGTTAGAGGCAAGATGGAGTCAGCTTTCTCTTACTGTCATCACTTTGTAAAGGCAGTTTTAAGGATCATATCAAAAAGACACAAGAACCACCATTAAGGGGCTCCCACTGACCAAAAATGGGATAATTTGTGTATGAGAAAGAATTAAAACACATCAGACATCTAAAAACTCAGGAGTATTTGATGACTTTTAAAATCCCTCCTTGGTCATCTTTGGAGGCTGCTAAAATGTACTGAGTAAATGTATTACTCAAAAATGTATTGAAAAGGGAAATATAAAGGATTTATTCTGCCTTTCTTATATGTACTGTATTTCAGGGTAACCGCATTGTTGATGAGGGAAAGCTCTTTACAGGATAATTTCAATGAATAAATGCAGAAGAAATGATAGACTTAGAAAATCATCATTTTACAATCCCTATAAAATGAATCTAGGCAACAATTATGAGTTGCTTTTAACCTGTTTGCTAATACAGGTTAAAAATTGACAAAGAATTTCATAATGGAAATATTAGGCTTCTCTCATCAAAACCCACTCACCAATCTTGGTATCATTAAAAGTACAACTGGACCACATAATGATGTTGTGCAGTGGAAAAAACATACCGCCACTTAGAAGTATTCTTGCCTAAAAATCGTATCAAGCCAGTAGGTTTAACTACCGGTTTACAGAAAACAAAGTAATAGAACAATTTAAACAAGACTATGAAGATGCAATAAACCAAATCCTGAATGAGATATTCTACAAACCAAACGATCCAGTTTCTCCAAAAAAAAATGCATTAAAAAAAGAGGGATACATTTTTAGACAATAAAAGATACTTAAGAGATGAAATAACTGATGTGTAGACCTTGTTTAGATCCTGATTTAAACAAACCTACTATAAAATACATCTTTGAGATAATCAGAGAAATTTGCACATAGACTTAGTATTCAAGTATACAAAAAAGTTATTTTAAGTTGTATTACTGTCATAATGGCATGACTGCCAGTTTTTAAAAAGTTCTTATTGGTAAAAGATGAATGCATATTGATGTATTTACTGGTGAGTTGATATGACGTCCAGGATTTGCTTTAAAATACTCCAGGAAAAAAAATAAATAGGAAGAAAAGAGGTAAAAAAAGGAAGGAGAATAGCCTTTTTCTTTTTAATGGCAGACTGTTGATTAATTGTTGAAATAGGGTAATAGGTGCATGTGAGTTCATTGTACTATTCTTTCTATTTCTAAGTTTGAAAATGTCTGTTTTTTCGAAATAAACATAAAGGTTTTCAAAAATAAAGAAAATAGTAAATTCTTGGTAAATAATTCAAAATCTAAATTATTTCTAAATAATAATAATTTAAAAACAGTGGAAAAAATAAATCTTAGTAATCATAGGGTATGGCAAAAAAGGAAACTGAATATTCAAAAAAAATTAAATGAGAAAAATTATCTCATGAAGTAACCATCTTGTCTATAGGATGATTTATCTTTATATTGTCACTGCCAATTATCTAGAACCCAGGAACCCTCTCTTCCATATGATTCTGGTAGTACACAGACAAATTCCAATTTTTTTGGACTTTTAAAAAATGTTCCTTCTGTTTATATTTGTAATGTCATCACCACTTAATCCATGCCATTATGAAATTGCCCCATGATTAACATGATTTGTGGATTTCAGTTTGTTTAATATGGCTACATATTAGATTTCTTTTTCCTGATGTCACCAAAGGAGGCACCCAAATTGTGTTTGAATCACAGTGTTGGTTAGGGTACAACTCACTCCTTCCAAGCTGGGCCATTTCCTCTCCATTGGTGGATCCTGGCTTTGTCACTCCATCCCTGACATCAAATTAGGGACCCACTTTTCACTCAAGCCTATTACTTATTAGAGTGACCCATCATCTACTTACTACAGTGACTATAAACAGAAATGAATTTTTTAGTTTCTAAAAATGAGCCCATTTCACAACATAGCTAACAACTAGCCTCATTCAAGAATTCCAACTCTCCTAGTACAGACTTCTCCTTCTCCTCAGAGGCAAACGCTGGGGGTTGGGGCAGGGCGGGAACAACTGAGCCTTGTGCTCTGCCCTCAAGGTCAACAGATTGAATGTGGCCTTGTGTGTGTTGTGAATGTACAGTACATGACATCATGCATATTCAGTGGGCTTTTCCAACCGCCAGTCTCACTAATGATCAAAATTTCTTTTTAGAAAGGCACCCTTCTTTGGCTTTTGAGATTATTTGACTATCTTGGTACTCTTACCTCCTTTTCTGTCTTAGCCATGATTCTTCTTCATCCTGACTTGCTCCTTTTTCTCTCTCCTCTCCTCTCCTTTCTCCTTCTCTCCTGCTGTCTCCTCTGCTTGCCCTTTCTCTCTTTTCCTTTCCCCTCCCATCGCCTGTCTTCCCCTCCCTTTTCCTTCCTCTCATCAGTAGTCAGTCTGCCTTCCTCCCTTTTCCCTTTCCATTTTCCATACATTACACCAATAGAGATACCTGACCTCAACTATCTATTTTAAGTGGATAAATTTAAACCTATACCACTTTACTCCAGTTCCAATTCTATACCTTCCATGGACTGTGAAATATTTATACTTATATATCCCATTATTAAATCCAAAGTATTAGGTTGTTGCAAAAGCAATTGCAGTTTCTGCCACTGAAAGACACATCAATTTCTTTAATTAATTTGCATCAACCTAATAAAACTTATCTCCCAAAAATATTTCCCTCTCTTTTCTTTGACTTTGCAGATGACTTCCATTCTCCAGACTTGGAGCCATGTAGTCATCTCTTATTCTTTCCTTAACCACTTTTTTGAGCTAGGCAATGAATTCTGTCCCTTCAACGTTTAAAACCCATCCTAGCCCATTCCTCCCTCCATTTTTGCCAGTACGACGGTGGTCTAGGCCCTTGTCATGTGAATTATAATAATGCGCCCCTTCATTCTTCTGCCCTCTATACATTTTTTTCTCTTGGGTCTCCTGGGCCCATGTTCAGCCTGGATGATTCTCACTTGAACACTGCTTAACTTGCCTTGATACACTTAAAACCTGTGAATATTTAACTAAACCTCCTCTGCAGGAACCCATATCCTTAGGCTGCCATTTGAAATTTTCTTTGCTTTTTTTTTTTCAGTTCAAACTCATTTCCCTTTTATTAAAGTCCAAGTTATCATTAGATGGTTTGGCTCTCAGTAAAGGAAAACTTGTTCAAACAAGGTAATATATTATCACCAGTATTTCCAGGTGACTGTTTACACTTAAGTAGCATTATCAATAAAATCCTTGAAAAGCCCCTCCATGGGGTTTACACATTGTCAAGGCTCAGTTTCTCTGGAGTGAAGATGCCCAATTCATTTAAAGTTGGTCTGAGTTCCTGGGTGAAATAGGGGTAGATTTCCCTGTGAGGTCCTGCTTTGTCCTTAACAGCCTCTAGGATGTGAACTGCACTAGCAACATCATTTAACTGTCTGAATGCCCACAAAGCAGCATGAGTGATTTGGGCTCTGGAACCAGATCATAGCCAACAAGTGTGTTCACCCCTTTACACAATTCCCAGGCATCTATATCTGGCTTGTTGAAGTATGTTACCCAGACAGCATCAAATTCCTTATCTGTCTCATGTGACCCATGGGAATAGCAGTGAACTGACTGGATAGCCATGGCCAGGCGGGGGTCATGGCTGGGTGAGGAAGGCCTGGAGGGCCAGAGAGGTGTGCCTAGTAAGATGGTGATGGTGGCGTGCAGGCTGAGGCTGGAGAGAGGCTGGGTGTGAGCTCGCGGGCTGCTCCAGAGCTGGCGGGTTGAAACTTTTCTTAATCACTTCCACCTGATCTGTCCAACTTTCTCTCCATTCAGGAGGGTTTCTTCCTGACTCTGCAAACATAATTTTCATTTCCTGTCCAAACTTCTTGTTCTTTCATTCCCTGGTAGGATGCCACTCTGCCTTCTTCCCACCCTATCTATGACCTTTCCATTCTCCTAGTCCATATGAAAGCTGTCTTCCTCCCGAAGGGATTTATGGATGAAACGACTTAGATGTCTGGTTTTGCTTTAAAGTAATCTGGTGGGCAATGGAAAAGAGCATGAGAGCTATAAATGAGACAACCTCAGCGATGTGTTGATGTGTTAGATATATGGGGGCTCATTATCCTATTATCTCTACTTTGGTATTTGCTTGAACTCTTCCACAATAAAAAGTTTTTTTAATGAAGAAAAGAAGCTATGAGTGTGGTTATGAAACCGGATGCTCTATACCAGCAGACTCATCAGCAGCTGGGGAGGATCCCAGCAGAATGGCAAGTTGGTCTTAGGAGGGATGGGAAAGAGGTGGCCAAGTAATTTCCTACAAAATGGATTCCACAAGGGTGAAGCTTTGCCTTCATTCTGTTTATTGCTGCACCCAGCATATGGAATATTTCTGGCCTTCCATAGTATTTATTGAGTGAATAGATGAATCTACAAATCAAGGCGGGTCTGAGAATAGCTTGCACATCCGTTCTGTGGGAGAAGAGGGAAACGACCATGTTTCTACTGGGCTCTAAATTTGCTCAATGTGCCACAGAAGTATCGATAAAGACATCAGACAGCTCATCAATTCCAAAGGTCATCATTGTGTGCATCCCTTGTTTTACAGGTGGATAAGGCAGAGAACAAAGAAGCCTCTGCCTTCTGGGGCTTATACGCTGGTGGAGATACAGACAAGAAAACCCATTGTTAAAGCCTATTGTCCAAGAGGTAAATGCAGGGTGAGATACTTAGTGCAGTGGGAGGACAGAAGAGGCTTCCGCAACTATGAAAGCACAGCTGAAACCTGTTGGCATTGTGAAAAGGGGAGAGAAATCCATTCCAAGCAGAGAAAACAGCTTGGAGATGAACAAATGGAAGAAGTTTGCTATGGGTGGGTTATTGAACAAAGGGGACGGGGTGGGGTGGTTGTTGAAGTATCAAGAGATAGGATTAGACAAAAAGGCAGGAGCCAGATGCTACAGGGTCTTGTAGGTCATTTTAAGAAATGTGACTGTATTCACAGAGCTGCAGGGGGATGTTTAAAGTTTTGGAGCAGCTGGAGCGATCTTTGCATTTTAGAAAGATCTCTCTGGCTGAAGTGTGAAGAATAGATGGGTGGGTGAGAGGAGGCGGAGCCTGGAGACAGCAAGAAGAGTTAGCGGTTGCAGTGGTTCTAGAGAGATGAGGGGAAATTGACCTGTGAATAGAATGGGATACAGAAATTTTAGGATGGATAATAAGGTCCTTTTTCAAATTAGGAAATGAAGAAATGAAATAGATATCTATTTGTATGGGTCTTACTCTAATTTAAGTTATTTTTCCTAAATAGCTTTTATTTGGGAAAATAAAGAAATGTCTTTAAAATCCTTCTACTATATAGGGAGTGCCCGACTTAGGGAAGGATGCAGTGTGGAGAAGGGAAAAGAATGGTGGCCTGAAATGAGGAAACCAGGATCCAGCCTTGAAGTGCTGTTCTGATAGCTCCACTGACTTTGTATTATTATCCATAAGTTCTTCCACGTCTTTAGTTCATTGTCTCCATTCATGGAGGTTGATTTTCTCTAATACTTTGTGTTTCTTGATTATGGGCTCATCTTTGTGGTTGATATTTCCTGTTAAGACTCTTCCCACCTGTTTTCATGGTCTTTTTGGGAAAGACAAGAATGCCCTTGTGATTTGCATCCTGACTTGCTTTCAGGAAGAGGGAGGACAGGATGTATCATCTGGCAAGGCCATTGAGTGGTTGCTCTGTTGGGTGTTGGTACTGCCCACTCCTTCCTAAGGTCACTGGCCACCTGTTACCCTGTCTCTGATCTAGTGTGGCCTGGAGGCAGACTCCCCATCATTGCTGCCTGGTGGCTACTGCTTTCACATCTACACCCTGTCTGTTGCCTCAGACCCCTTTCTGCTCCAAGTGTATACAGCCTCCAGGCATAGCCTACCTTTCTCATTGGTCTTCTATAAGTTTGGACTATAGATGTCCTTTTCAGGCCAACCTTCTTGGGTGCAGTGGCTCATGCCTGTAATCCCAACACTTTGGAAGGCTAAGGCAGGCTGTCACTTGAGCCAGGAGTTTGAGACCAGCCTGGGCAACATGGTAAAACCCCATCTCTACAAAAAATTAGCTGGGCATGGTAGCACTCGCCTGTGGTCACAGTTACTTGGGAGGCTGAGGTGGGAGGATCATCTGAGCCCAGGGAGGTTGAGGCTGCAGTGAGCTATGACAGCACTACTACACTCCAGACTGGGTGACAGAGCAAGACTCTGTCACAAAAAAAGGAAAGAAAGAAAGAAAGAAAGAAAGAAAGAAAGAAAGAAAGAAAGAAAGAAAGAGAGAGAGAAAGAAAAAGTCTGGGTGCTGTGGCTTATGCCTGTAATCCCAGCACTTTGGGAAGCTGAGGCGGGCAGATCAATTGAGGTCAGGAATTCAAGACCAGCCTGGCCAACATGGTAAAACCCCGTCTCCACTGAAAATACAAAAATTAGCTGGGTGTGGTGGCACATGCCTGTAGTCCCAGCTACCTAGGAGGCTGAGGCAGGAGAATCACTTGAACCTGGGAGGTGGAGGTTGCAGTGCAGTGAACTGAGATCATACCACTGCACTCCAGCCTGGGTGACAGTGAGACTCCGTCTCAAAAAACAAACAAACAAACAAAAAACCACCTCTTTAACTTTTACTCCTTAAATTATTTGTAGCCAAATTCTTAATCTAGTTTTTAAGCAAAACTATTTCTAGAAATTTGGAGGAAACTACAGCTTGTACATGGTCTACCATTTTGAAACAAAAGTCTCAGTTCTGGCTAGACTAGCCAGATATCTCAGAAACCAACCCTTAGATGGCCATTGGGATTAGTGTTTATTCACCACCTTTGCTCTAAGCAACATAAAAAGAAGATGTGCAAAGGGAAGAAAGGACAATTTATTTTCTTAAAGCTGATTTCTTATTAATGCCTAAGTGGGAAGTAAGAAGTTTACATCCAAATGAATATAGTTTTGGCCATTGGGAAATGGGTCAATAAAACACACTTAATGTCAAAAAAGTACCTCTAGTTGCATTTTGGAGTTTGGAATTATATAATCCCCCAAATGACTACATTTCAGACCCCTGGGTTTGGCAGAGCTGCTTCTCTAGGCTGGGAAGCAGTTTGGTTCCAGGCAGCTGGAGGATTGAAGGGCACCTGAGTTCAATCCAAGTGAGGAGGAGAAAAGCTTGAGAAGGAGGTAGCCAGGTGCATGGCACGATTAAGGCCACAGCTAGGCAGAGGGCAGTCCTCCAGGGCAAGCCCCAGCCTGAGGGGCTGTCATCAGTGCGGAAAGAATTTGGAGGGCTCTGGGATTCTCCTTAGGCTTTGGTGGTGAAATGGAATGTGGGCTTTGATCCTTTGGGGAGGGGTAGGCTCTGTTGAGAGAGATTCCAATGAGAGAATCTCTAGAGAGGGGAAAAAAAGATTAGTCCTGAATAATTAAGAACTCTTTTTTTCCCCTCTCCTCTCCTCTACTCCCCTCCCCTCCCCTTCCCTTTCTTCCTTTCTTCCTTTCTCTCTCTCTCTCTCTCTCTCTCTCTCTCTCTCTCTCTCTCTCTGTCTCTCTCACGGAGTTTTGCTCTTGTTGCCCAGGCTGGAGTGCAATGGCACAATCTTGGCTCACTGCAACCTCTACCTACTCCGGGTTCAAGCAATTCTCCTGCTTCAGCCTCCCAAGTAGCTAGGACTGCAGGCGCGAGCCACCACGCCCGGCTAATTTTGTATTTTTAGTAGAGATGGGGTTTCTCCATGTTGGTCAGGCTGGTCTCGAACTCCCGACCTCAGGTGATCCACCCGCCTTGGCCTCCCAAAGTGCTGGGATTACAGGCGTGAGCCACCATGCCCTGCTCTTTCTTTCTTTTCTTCTTTCTTTCTTTTTCTTTTGGATAAATGTGTCAATCTACTCAGGTTCATTTTAAATAGGGATTAATGATTTAAGAAATTGTTGCTTTGTTTCCCTTCAAGAAGCTGTATAAAAAGATTCAGGACCACTTAGTCATTTTTAAATGTGTGTGGTCTACACAAGGGTGGGTAATTGGGCATGAAGAGATTAATTATGGTGCTTAAACAATGTATTCACCTTGTCATATGTTTTTGTAAAATTTGTAAAAGTAAAACCAGGATCCCTTTCTATACTGACTTCCCCTCCATCAGCATCCATCCATATCTTATGGCATTTAGTGGCCCAGGGAATTTTGGTATGTGGCTAAAGGGATTTTAAATTAAGGATATATTTAGTTTGGGTTTAGCATATTTATGATATAATAAAAAATACAGTCATAAATTAATTAATGAGGATATGATGTTCTGAGAAATGCATCAGTAGGCAATTTCTTCATTGTATGAACATTATACAGGGTGTACTTATACAAACCTAGATGGTAGAGTCTATTGCTCCTAGACTACAAACCTGTACAGCATGTTACTGTACTGAATACTCCAGGTGACTGTAACAAAATGGTATTTGTGTAGGTAAACATATCCAAACAGAAAAGGTACAGTGAAAATGTGGTATAACAGATAAACAATGATGTATCTTCATAGGACACTTACCATGAATGGGGCGTGCAGGACTAGAAGTCAGTGAGTGGTGAGTGAGTGTGAAGGCCTAGGGCATTACTGTACACCACTGTAGGCTTTCTAAACACTGTACACATAGGCTGCACTCAATTTATAAAATCATACTTTTCTTTCTTCAATTATAAATTAACCTTTGCTTACTGTAACTTTTCTACATTATAATTGTTTAATTTTTAAAACTTTTTGAGTCTTTGTAACAACACTTAGCTCAAAAGATAAAACATTGTATAGTTGTATGAAAATATTTTCTTTATATCCTTATTCTATTTGATTTTTTGTACTTTTCTTTTTTTTTTTTTTTTACTTTTTAAACTTTTTTGTTAAAAATGAAGACATAAACACATGTTAGCCTAGGCCAACGCATGGTCAGGAGCATCAAAACCACTGTTTTTTGCCTCCACGTCTTGTCCAACTGGAAAATCTTTAGGGTCAATACATGCTTGAAGCTGTCATTTCCTCTGGTAACAATACTTTCTCTGGAATACCTCAGAAGGACCTGCCTGTTTTACAGTTAACTTGTTTTTAAACAAATAGAAGGAGTACACTGTAAAGTTATGATAAAGAGTATTATATAGCAAGTACAGAATATAGTAATATAGTCATTTATTATCATTATCAAGTATTACGTACTATATGTGATTGCAAGTGCTATACTTTCGCATGACTGGCAATGCAGTAGGTTTGTTTACACCAGGATCACCACACCCATGTGAGTAATGCGTTGTTCTATGACATTATGATGGCTATGACGTCAATAGGAATTTTCCAGCTTCATTACAATCTTTTTTTTTTTTTTTTTTTTCTGAGAGTCTTGCTCTGCTGCCCAGGCTGGTGTTCAGTGGGTATGATCTGGGCTCCCTGCAAACTCCACCTCCTGGGTTCAAGCAATTCTCCTCAGCCTCAGCCTCCCAAGTAGCTGGAATTGCAGGCATGTGCCACCACACCCAACTAATTTTTGTATTTTCACCATGTTGGCCATGGTTGGTCAGGCTAGTCTCAAAGTCCTGACCTCAGGTGATCTGCCTGCCTCAGCCTCCCAAAGTGCTGGGATTGCAGGCATGAGACACTGCACCCAGCCAGCTTCATTACAATCGTATGGAACCACTGTTGCGAATGCAATCCTTCCTAGACTGAGATGTTGTTATGCAGTTCTTCCTAGACTGAGATATATTTGCTTTCAGCTCGGGGTTTCTGGCACATAGCTCCTAATACCATTGGAATCTCCAGAGGGAAAACAGTGTCTTTTGTAGGTGAATGAGATGACTGAGGGTTGGGGCCTGTAGATAGCCCCTTCTCCTATACTTCAACCTCTACATCTCTTCCACTTTTCTTTTGTCTGTGTGCTCTGTAACATTCTTTATAATAAACAAGTACGTGTAAGTGTTTCCCTGAGTTCTGTGAGCTGTTCTGGCAAATTAGTTGAACCTGCAGAAGGGGTCTTGGGAATCCCTGATTTACAGCTGGTCGGTCAGAAGCACAGGTAAAACAACTGGGGGCTTGCAACTGGCATCTGAGGCGAGGGGAAGCCTTGTGGAACTTAGCGCTTGGCATGTGGGACCTGATACTGTCTCCAGGTAGATAGCATCAGAGTGGAACTGAGAGAGGACAACCCACTGATGTCTGCTGGAGAACTGCTTGGTGTGTGGAATCTGGTTTTAGAAGTATTGTATTGAGCGGTATGTGAAAGTAGGAAACACACTTCATTTTTTTCCAACTTTATAATATTTACATAGTTTTCAGGCATTTCTGGGTATAGCTATTTCTAGCTATTTGAATGCAGGAAATGCTTCCAAGAATGCCTCTCACTTTTTTAAAAAAATGAGAGATAACTCACATACCGTAAAATTGACTTTTAAAGTATACAATCCAGTGGTTTTAGTATATTCACAAGGTTGTGCAACTATCACAGCTAATTCTAGAACATTGTCATTACCCCCTACAAAGAATTCCGTCAGTAGTCACTTCCCATTCTTCCTTCCCCTACTGCCAGCTTCTATCTCTTAATCTCCTCCTATTTTTTGTCTCTATGTATGTGCCTATCCTGGACTTTTCATATAAATAGAACCAGCCAGATGTGGTGGCTCATGCCTGTAATCCCAGCACTTTGGGAGACTGAGACAGGCAGATCACACGAGGCCAGGAGTTCGAGACCACCTTGGGCAATATGATGAAACCCCATCTCCACTAAAAATGCAAAAATTAGCCAAGTGTGGGTGGTGCACGTCTGTAATCCCAGCTACTCGGGAGGCTGAGGCATGAGAATTGCTTGAACCCAGGAGGTGGAGGTTATAGTGAACCCAGATTGTGCCATTGCACTCCAGCCTACGTGACAGAGCAAGACCTTTTGTGTCTGGCTTCTTTCTTTTAGCATATTTTCAAGATTCATTTATGTTATACCATGAGTCAATACTTTATTCCTTTTTATGGTTGAATAATATTCCATTTCATTTCTCCATTCATCAGTTGATGGACACTTGGGTTGTTTCCAGAAATATTCTCTCTGACCAATGTGTTAACTAACCCAATGAGAAGGTCTAGGGCCAGAGGGAGTATCATACTATGAACAAGGTCCAGGGTGCCTGATGTCAGAAGTGTGAGGGGTGTGGAGAAACAACAAGTTTGAAATACCCGGAGTCAGAAGCTGCCATGATGGAAGAATGACTAAATCTATCTTTTCTCTCTATAGAAAATGAGATTGCAAGATTGTTGTTAAGTGAAGAGATTATCAAAATATTTACAGTTCCCAAATGTAGAAAAACATAGAGGTGTCAGATAGTTATCTTATTTTTCTGGGTTTTGATATATTTTTGGTAATTATCAGTTTTTTCAAAACGTGTAACTTACGGTTTATCTTCCTTCCTTTATTTATTAATTATTATTATTATTATTTTTTTTTTTTGGAGATGGAGATGGAGTCTTACTCTGTCGTCCAGGCTGGAGTGCAGCGGCATGATCTCTGCTCACTGCAAACTCCACCTCCCAGGTTCACACCATTCTCCTGCCTCAGCCTCCCAAGTAGCTGGGACTACAGGTGTCTGCCGCTATGCCTGGCTAATTTTTTTGTATTTTTAGTAGAGACGGGGTTTCACCGTGTTAGCCAGGATGGTCTCCATCTCCTAATCTCATGATCCACCCGCCTTGGCCTCCCAAAATGCTGGGATTACAGGCATGAGCCACCGCGCCCAGCCCTATCTTCCTAATCTTAATCTAACTTATATTTGCAATTTTGCATTGCTTTTCTTTAAGAATTCCCCCCAAATCATGTATATAAAAGCCCCTCAAAACCAGGATCCACTTTCCTTTCAGGTAACAGTTTGAACCCACTTTCCTTGCGGTCAGAGGAACTTAGATACTGTGTGAGGGACTTCCTCTTTGGGAATGACATGGCAAGCTGCTCATTTCATTGCTTGCCATCCTTTTATTGTAAACCATTTTCTTTCTCAGCTTGGAGCACTTTCAGGAGAAACCAGCTCATGCAACACCTTCATTAAATGTGCAGTACTTGCAGCATTGCTATGGTTGGTTGAATATTGTTCAGCAAAAACTCCCTCTCTCTACTCCCCTTTCCTTCAGAGTAGAGACTGCTTCCTCATCCTTCTGACACTGGGCTTGGCCATGTGTCTCGCTTTGGCCAGTGGAAACTAGACAGAGAAGACATGGTGAGAGTTTTGAGCACTCATCAGGGTCTTCCCTTGTCTACCTATTGGGAACTCATGCTCCAGTAGCTGGTGGTCCTTTATTATGAGTCCAGGAAGAAAATACACAGGAAAGACCTAGATCTTGCATCCAATATTCAGCATAAAGAGGAGACACTGCTGCTGGCCTGCAGACCTTGAGTAAGAAATAATTATTTGTTATTCTGAGCCACCAAGACCTGGGGGTTGTCTGAAACCCAGCAGAATTGTAGCAGGAGCTGACCACTACAGTTATACATTCCTAACCTGAACGACAGAGCTAATATCACTTACCTCCCAGGAGGCAGCTAAGCTTGGACCCAAAGCTCAAACTTCCAAGATCTCTGACAGCAGCTCCCAATACAGCACCTTTCCAGGTTCCCGCTTTAGCCTGCTTCCACCTTACAAGGAAAACTGTGTCTGGGAAAAGGTGCTGTCTCCTTTCCCTCCCTCCTTCAGCCATAATTATAAATGTGAGTTCATGGTTTCCACTCTCTATAATCGCATTTTTGTCACTGCAGTTCATCTCCTTCCAGGTACAGACCACTACACTTCGCCTCATAAACGCTCTACTCTTTAGCTTCAGTTTGACAACCCAATCAAAAGTCTAAAAATATCTGGAGGATTCTTTAACCAAGCAGTTACACTTTCAGAAATTTAGCCTGAAGGATACAAAATATAGGAAACAATCTATATGTCCAACTATAGGCAATTCATTAAATAAATTAAGGTGTAATGGAATACTCACACTACATCATTACGAGGGATACAGTAAAAATGTGTTTTTCCTTGACACAGAAAGGAGAGGGTTATCAAGAGGAATGCACAGTATAAATTCATTTTGTGAATAAAAAAGTGTATATTTATATATTTAGAAGGATATATGTTGATTATGTACAGTTGTTATATCTGATTGTTAGAATTATGGGTAATGTTTATTTATTTCATTTTGCTTATGTTTTTTTCTTCTTTTAAAATCATATTTTCTAAATGCCACACATGTTTAACCTGTGTAATAAAAAGTAAACAGTAAAATGTATTGTTATTTTTGCCCCTCACAACTGTTTTAGATGAGTAAAGAGGCCTTCTTATTATGAAGCTGTCTACTTTTTTGGAGAAGAAATCATTTCAAATCCAGTGTTCCCCATCTGAAATAAACCACAGTAAGGAAATAAAATCAGGCCAGGCTCCGCGCCTCTCCCCTGTAACCCTAGCACTTGGGGAGGCTAAGGTGGGAGGACTGACCACCTGAGCTCAGGAGTTTGAGACCAGCCTGGGCAACATGATGAAACCTCATCCCTACAAAAAAGAGAAAAACTTAGCTGGGCATGGTAGCATGTGCCTGTGGTCCCAGCTACTCTGGAGGGCTGAAGTGGGAGGATTGCTTGAGCCCAGAAGGCAGAGGTTGCGGTGAGCTGTGATTGCACCACTGTATTCCAGCCTGGGTGACAGAGCAAGACTCGGTCTCAAAAAAAAAAAAAAAAAAAAGAAAGAAAAGAAAGAAAACCAGTAAAACGAACCGCTAAAATATAGGCAAATAACTATAATAGTGTAAATAACTTGAGATAAAATGGTTAAACAATCTAAGTTTTAAAAGGTCACAGAGTAAGACTGCGCTGTTTGACTAAACGAAGGTGGTTAAGGCCGCAGTAGAGAAGAGAGCTGGACTTCTTCATAGCGGGAACTTCCTAACAGGGCTGAGTCACTCTGGAAAGCAACAATCCCTTAAGTAGGCTTGACTGTTGCAGATCAGAACACGTAAACGAGTGGAATGTTGGAAAGGCTCTGGATCTCTTCCTGGTTCTGTATTCAGTGACATCAGGCTAGTAGCTTAAAATCAGCTACGATGGGACTACCGACACCGTAAAAATCAGCAAATGCTACAAATCAGGGCTCTCTTTTCCCTGGAGAATTGGTTGTTAAACATTTACCTGAGACAAACCATATAACCTTCCAGGGAAAAATCCAGGAACCATCAGAATCCTGGCAAAAATTCAAAGTTACACAAACACCTTCCCCAATGGCTTCTCCTCACTAACCCCTGCCCACCACGGCGCCCCAGGACTCCCACCAAGCCCACCTCCCCAAACCCTGCTCTTTATGCCCCAGTGGAAGCTCCTCAGGGGATCTGAGTCAGGCCTGAAAATAGGGTATGTTCTCAAGGAGAAGCAAACAAATGAATAAAAAATGACTTCTTCCATGCACGGGCCACGCCACCTCTCAGCACAAAATGAAACTTGAACTCTCCATCTCTTTGAACTTACAAGGAAAATATAAAAAGAATTTAAAATGCCCCTAATGGCACTTGCACTTGTAGAAGAGTACATCTAACTTCCTTTATATTTTTTCTCTAACATTAGTAGCTCTATCTTGAGTAGAATTGCAGATGTTCTCTTGTTACTTTTTTTTTCTTTTGAATATCTGGAAAAACAGCTCAGCTTTCAAAGCAGAATTACTAAAATAATTCCAGTTAGAGTGTAGAATCTTTCACTTTTTCCAAGACATCAACTCTTCCTGTATTACCATAAATTCTATAACTTGACCTACTTCTCTCACTGTCTTGACTGCAGTCTCGTTATAAAGTAGGTTCAAATGATTCCTTCTTCTGATTGGGTTTTGGTAGGAAGAGGGAAAGAGGGTGGGGGCAGAGAGAGTGAGTAGGCAGCTACAGTAAAATAACAGTTTGCACCACTGCTCTCCAGCCTGGCGACAGTGTGAGACTCCGTCTCAAAATAAATCAATAAATAACACCCTGTTTTACTGTCCACTTGACATGGTTCTCATGTTTTATGCTGGTGTCTGTAAATCTTGTATCTCTGTATGACTCTGTCAGTGGTATCTGTTTAACATCTACTTTTAAGAACAACTGAAGGGAGGAAGAGGGGAAGGGTTGAAAAACTAACTGTTGGGTACTATGCTCAGCACCTTGGTGAGGGGATTCATCACACCCTGAACCTCAGCGTCACACAATATCCCCAGGTAACAAACCTGAACATGTACCTCCTGAATCGCAAATAAAAGTCGAAATTATTTTTCAAAAAGAACAATTAAATATTTAATTTAATGGCCACCATATGTAGGGAGAAACAAGAAAAAGAAGCACCAGGTTTTGGGCAAGATATTTTTTAAAAAAGAAATTGTACTTTGGTGAAAAGCAATGCTTTAAAGGTTCCATTATAAAAGTATCCATGCATATTAAAGAAAATTTAGAATATACAGAAGCATTAAAAAAAGAATAGAAATCACCAGAATCCCATTATCCAGTCATAATGGATGTCTCCATTTTGATCTGATTCTGTCTTATAACTATTTATGCATGCATATCTTTATTCAAATATAGCAGAAGGTATAAACAAACAGCCTTTGGGGGAAAAAACAGTTTGATGTGTTTTATTTGGCCTAGGCGATATATTTTTAACCTAAATTAGATCTTAACATGCAAAAATTAAGAGATGCCACATTAAGTTTAGATACAGGGTTTTTCTTGAAAAATTGAACCTGTATTCCTAAATGGCTGGAGTTGAGGAAAGGTGGCCACTCTCAGAGAGGAACATGCTTGCCAATTTGCCATTGTCTCATTGTTTGGCTCTTGTAGATACTTATGTTTGATGCCCCTGTAGAGTTTTTTTTAATCTTTGCACTCATTTTTATATGCAACTTTATCTTCAGATGCTTTCTCTGAGCAATATATTATTAATCTTGCCATATGTTGTCCCCTGATTATACCAGTGTATCTAGTAGTACATATCAAGTGCTTAAAAGTATAAACAGGAAAGTAACTATTATTTGGAATATTTTCTTCCAATTTTTTCTATGCAAATATCTTTTTAAATGGTGGAAATCATACAGCACACAATCCTGTATCCAGCTTTTTTCACTTTTTGTTGTATTATAAACATGCTACTCATAAAATATATGCAATGTAGCTAAGTCTTTTTCCTATGGTTGGATAGACTGCAGCCTCCACCTGCTGGGTTTGAGTGATTCTCCTGCCTTGGCCTCCCGAGTAGCTGGGATTACAGGCATGCACCCACTCCTGGCTAATTTTTTTTTTTATTTTTAATTTTAGTAGAGACGGGGTTTCACCATGTTGGCCATGCTGGTCTCGAACTCCTGACCTCAAGTGATCTGTTCGCCTCAGCCTCCCAAAGTGCCAGGATTACAAGTGGGAGTCACTGCTCCCGGCCTAGATTATCCTTTTTCTATCATAATTATGCTATGATGAATATTTCTGTGCTGCAGGATTTTCTTTCTATATTAAAGATTCTTGTTCTAGGATATATATTCCAAAAAAAATGGGCTATGCAATTGAAGAATACAAACAGTTTTAAGGCTTTTGATGTGTGTTGTCAAATTGTATCCTAAAAGGTTACCCAGTGTTCTGATTTGAATGCCTACCCGCATTGTGTGAGAGTATGTTTCAGGACACATTGACAGAATTAACTATATATATATACACACACACACACACACACACACACACACACAAACACATATATAGTTATAATTGCATATAATGAAAACCTATATGTATATATGTGTTACTGATTTGATACAGAATATGGTACCTTCTGGGTTTAACTTGCAGTCTTTTCCTCTCCAAAAACCCAACTTTGCCCTTTGAAAGGACCAGAACAGCAAGGATGGAACTCACTAATTCAAAAGGATGGCCTCAGCAACGCAGGTAGAGGCAAGTGTTGGGGCAGAAACCCAGAATTCCCCACATTAGGCAGAACTGGAGGAAGAGGCTGGAGCAGAGACACCTGAGGACAGGATGAGGCCACGAAAGTCAGTCCTGTGAAAACCAGGAAGGTTCACACCACAGTCTAGGATCCAGACCTCACAGCTAAACCCAAAATAGCTAAATCCACAGGATCCAGATTTTTCATCTTCTAATGTATAATGTTTTCAGGTCTTATAGTCCTAATGAGGCCCACAGTCTGGGAGGTCACTTTAAAATTTCTGCCACAGGCAATTTCTTTATTTTGCTATCAGCTGTTTCTCCCTAGTTCATTCCATCAGCTTGAAATTCCTGTTGAAAAAAGATTTGTCCAGAACTGAATGTCTTGAATCAGAATCATTTATTCAACTCACAGAAGCACATAACCAACCTAGAAACCAAGTATCACAGACCTGGACTGCTGGCCTGTATTAAAACCACCCAAGACAGGAAGGAGAAGCCCAGGTGGCCCATTCGATTGGCACCAAGGGCAACACAAAGAGTGGCCAGCGCTCACGGCCTGGAGCTATTCGTTATTAACATGGAGTGAAAAATCTCTTCATATTTATTTGTGAACACTTCATGAAGCCAATGTTTGAAGTGACAAAAGAAGTATGAGTATCTGAAACCTCATATGAATAAATGAGTATACGTAGCTACAGCAATCTGTAATCAGACTTGAAGAGAATGATCATTTCTGGATAGAATATGAAATCTTTTTCATTAGAGGCATTTTTATTCCTTTCTACCTCTGGGTTTTTGGATTTGATAGTAGTGTTTTTATTGCCTGGTAAATAGGAGGGGAGGATAAAAGTGATAGCTGTCTCTTGCTTGCAATGTGTTAATATAAGTATTGAGCTCTACATCAGGGTTAGCAAATCTAGCCAAGTCCTAGTCTGTGTTAGTACAGTCTGTGAACTAAGAATAGTTGTTAGATGCTTGGAAGGTTGAAAAAAATCAAAAGGAAACAATATTTTTTTACATTTAAAATGATATGAAGTTCAAATGTTAGTGTCCCTAAGTCAAGCTGTATTGGAACACAGCCATGACTTTTTGCCTATGGATTCTCTGTGGCTGCTTCTGTGCTACAATGGTAGAGTTGAATTGTTGCAAAAGAGACCATACAGCCCACAAAAACCAAAAATATTTATTCTCTGGTACTTTACAGAAAAAACTTGCTGAGCCCTGCTCTAATATATTTAGAGTCATAGCCTTATGTAATTTAACACCCTTACCAGGGGCTCTATCATGACGGGAAGATACAAGAGAAAGACATCCACATGACTTGAAATCAAGTATTGAGCTTATGTTTGTTAAATTTGTAGATGCTGTTAAATCAAGCAGGATGAAGAGGGAGTTGTTAATGGAGTGTCAGAAAAGGAATTAAAAATGAAGATGATAAATGATTAAGTTTAAGTGGGCATTTAGGATCTAAAATGAAACGCTACAGATACAAAATGAGGAAAGCCTGAGAGAAGTGTGGCGTTAATATTCTGATGAATGTTGTCAAATTGTGTTCGATAGCAATGTCACATCCTCAAGAGAAGGAAACATGGGCAAGCTGTAGGGCTTGGCTCAACATCAGGGCTGCACTTCTTGGTTTGTGTTGACTCATCAGTTGATCTCCACATTGGTGTTTGCATTTTGAAGCTCCTTGCTCTAAAGAAACATGAAGCTGAGGGTCCTACAAAGATGTAAATGAGGAGAAACAGATGTATGAAAAACGGCCAAATGTGCTGGTGTATTTAAACATCGAAGCTGTTGTGGAACAAGGACTGGATGTGAAAAGACTTGTTTTCTAATGCCTGGCCTTGCCATCTTCCAACCATGCACTTTAACCTCTCTAGGCTTCCTTATCTATGAAACAGATAACATCTCTGTAAATGATTCTTGAAGGAATTAAATGAGATAATATGAAAAGAGCTTTGTAAACTCTCAAGCACTGTGCAAATGTGAGATACTGTTGTTGGAAAGCCACGCTGTGACAATGAATACCTGGAGTACTGAAGAATTATCCCATTCAGTTGTGGAGTTTGTGCACTGCACAAGGGTTTGCAGCCCGGAAGGTCAATGGGGACTTGCAAAACGGCTCTGGCTCAGGCTGGATTCCTCAGGAAGGGGAGCACTTTCTTCTCCTACTGAGGCATCATCTGCTTGTAAAAACATGTACCCACCTAGAGGAGGTATCTTTCTTCATTCATCCTTATAAAGGGGCTGGATTGGTTTTACACATTTATATATAAATATACAGCAGTGTTATATATCTCAATGGTAATCAAACATTAGACTACTTAAAGTGATAATAGAATGTCCACTTTTGCAAAATCTTTTAAGACAAAATGGAAAACTCTCTCAGTGTCTGCCAGTTAAATGTCTACCTGATACTCCTGGTTCTCTGATTCTGACATTTATCCCTAGATTAAAAGACACATAGCCTTCTAAATGGCTTCCCTGTGCTTCACTCACAAGGAAATAAAAGTTCCTTTTTCTTAAATTTGTATTTATCCAAATATCAAGCTGCATTGTATTACCTATGGGATGGTAAAGATAAGTAAGAAGAAAAATAGATAGGGAATATTTTAAACTTTTTGGAGTCTTTTTAAATGTTTTGTGTCCTGTGCATATATCCTGTTTACAAAATTTTCCTAATATTTATTGATTAATCTATTCAGCTTTTGAGCTTAGTCCGTAAGAAGTGCTTCCTGCATTAGCAAGAGGCTGAGTGATATAATCTGCAGGCATCAGTAGTGATAACGCTGCCTGCTCTGAACTAGGAGTTGAAATAAAAGCAAACAGGTGAGCTATTGGCTTGAGTCAGATGTAACTTTCAGTGATCCCGCATGTTAATTTCCCTTCCACTTTCAGAAAGGCTGTGAAAATTGTAGCTGAATATTTCTGGGCTGAAATAATGGCTTCCCTCATGAATACTTTATGCAGAGGACTGTGCTTTCAACACGTTTTTGCAAAGCAACGACCTTGTTTTCTGTCTGACTTTGCACCATAGAGGATTGTCTGGTTTTTCAGTAAAAGCAAATGGCCTACAAACTAAATACTGCTTAAAATCCATGTGAGGTCTAATGGAGATATCAAACACTTTTAATATAGAATAGTTTACATTATAAGTACATTTCTGTATTATATAATTTTTATTAACCTTTGTAATAACTCTGAGAGACACAGACAAATATGATCGCTGTTTAACAGATAAAGGAATACAGTTGAAAGTAAGTGAAATAATGAATTCAGGATCACACAATAAGTCAGTAACTAAATTAGGTTTGACCCATTACTCTTGGTCAGGTTCTTTTTGGGCTACTTACTCTGAATAACAGAAAAAAAGTGGCTTATTTTTGGCTATTCTAAAAGATAAACAAGCGGATATCACCATCAGATCACATTAGATGTTCAATTATATCAATTCTGTCAATCTCCTTGCTGCTGCATTTCCTAATATCACATGGTTTAAAAATTATTTTCAGGGTCTTCATGAGTACAGTATAGGAAAAGATAGGAAGACCTTGACCTCCTTTCAATTGTTCTTTGTTTCCCTGGATTTAGACCTCTAAAGGTTGCTTTCATTCCATTATCAGCCAAATAACCCCCCACAAACATACTGAGTGTCTGCTATTGAGAAATTTACAATTAAGTCAGGAAGACTGATTTTACATATTCAAAATGGAAAATACAAATGTAATGCCAGTGTCTAAACCTGGTAAATACGACTATGGTCCCTTCGATGCACATATCTAGTCTTGATGGCAATTGACTGCAAGATGTCCAATCTCTTCCAAAGCCTCTCTCCTTAAATAGATCTTGAAATTCCCAGAGATGCACACTTGTGTCCAAGATCCAGTCTTGGTTATTGAAGCAACAGTGAGTGACAAAGCCAGGGTTCTGAGCTCCTGGTTCTGACCACCCTACAAAGGTGTCTGCTTGGACTGTGAGGCACTGCTTGCCCTGCATGGCCACTGCCACAGCCACACATGTGGCCACTACCAGAGGCCAGCTGAGTTGTTCTGTCCAATTGCTGAGAATACTTCTATGTTGTCCTTTATCTGTGCAAGTGAATGAAACCTATTTATTCAACAAATTCTTATTGAACATTTCTTATCTGCCAGGCACCATTATAATACATTTAGGCAGACTGAAGTTTCAATGGCAAACAAGGCAAAGTTTCTCTTCTCATGAAACTTACATTTCTAATGGGGGAGAGAGTCAAGACATAAGCACACAAGTCTGTCAAAACAAAATCTTGGCAAGGTGTGGTGGCTCACACCTGTAATCCCAGCCCTTTGGGAGGCAGAGGTGGGAGGACTGCTTGAGCCCAGATGTTTGAGACCAGCCTGGGCAACACAGCGCAACCCTGTCTCTACAAAAATTGTTTTAAAAAGTAGCTGGGCATGGTGGCGTGTGCCTGTAGTTCCAGTTACTTGGGATACTGAGCTGGAAAGCTTTCTTGAGCCCAGGAGGTTGAGTCATGTCATTACACTCCAGCCTGGGTGACCGACCGAGACCCTGTCTCAAAAAAGAAAAAAAAAAAAAATCTTAAGCAAGATTTACCATGAGCGCCTCAGTCTCTTTTTGTGCAGTGTCGTCAGTAAAAAGCAGAGAAATACAAACATGTATGACAATAATTACAAATACCAAAAGACCATTGGAACCAATTTTTTTCTCTATGGCTCTTTTATTTATCTATTTTTAATTTTTATGGATACATAATAATAGATGTACTGGAATAATAGATGTGCTGATTAGGCCTAGGCTAACTAAAAATTAATTTTAGTTAGCCTAGGCCTAATCAGAAGAATATGCTCAAGGATCGGTTTGATCAGTTTTAATTGAGCAAATGACTTTTATCCCCTTTATTGATTGTTTTTGATGTATTTACTTAGGAACAATAGAATGCATTAAATATTATAGACTCCATTTTCACTAGCCAGTAAATAGTCTTGGGAAATTTTATTACTTAGGACAATTTTAGCCACCAAATTTATACTAGCCTCTTGGACTCAAGGTGGAGTTTTTGTTTTTGTTTTTTTTTAATATGTTGCTTTTTTGATTTTTCTATTGTCAGAGATAAATTGTGGATTATACATTATACATTCAAGAATCCTAATGTAAAACAATGAAATACACTGTATTGAACCACTCTTGATAGGGTACCATGTCAAACTCTCAATAAAATGTAAACACATGGAAAAAAAGGCTTTGAATACTTGGGAAAACTAGATTACCCTGTCTAAATGATAGATCACATATTGGCATGGTAAGGACAAGAACTCTGTCATTATGCAAGAGGAATAGACTCAGGTAATATCCACTGAGGTACTGTTTAATGAGGTAGGTACTAATAACAGTCTGATCTTAATAGGTCTAATTTTGAGTGACAGAATCCCTGGGAGAGTTTTAAAAATCATGCAGTGATTCCTGCATAGCTTTATGGGAAAATAATTGGACC
The DNA here is from genome assembly GCF_037993035.2 of Macaca fascicularis. NCBI lineage: Eukaryota > Metazoa > Chordata > Mammalia > Primates > Cercopithecidae > Macaca > Macaca fascicularis. The sequence continues at coordinate 119,991,289 of NC_088381.1, read as the reverse complement.
ACAGTTTGCATAATTAATCTTTGCACAGTTTGCATAATAAGTCTTATCCTCTTATTTTCTGATGTCCTTGGATTCCTTTGGGGCTCTGAGAAATGTCAGTAACAGCAGTTAATTGATGGGGACCTATGATCCCATTAAAGTATGTGGATGTGTCAAAGTTAAAATACATATTTTAGTGAGTTTTGAGAATGTATATCAAATTTAATACTTAGCAAGATTGTTAGTCACTGAAATGCCTTGAGAAAGACAAATTTAGTTCAGAGAATTTTATAGGAAAAGAAGCAGTTAAAATGAGAGCAAAAGGATTAACACAAAAGGAAAGAGCTAAAGAACAAAGAGACAAACAGTACAACCTAAGTCCAATTGTAAGTCCTTTGATACAAACATAGATGTTGATCTAAAGGTATTGAAAGGAAACGGTCTACACCTAATGTCATCTTTTTCATCTCTAGAGGATTGGGAAGGAAGCTGAGGATTTCCAGAAGTTGTCTGCTTCTAGAGGGTTTTCAGTGAACCTTTGGGTCAGATGTACCATGGTGCTGATTGTCAGATAGGAACTGAGGATCTTAAGCATGTTTACTGTGAAGCTTGTGTCTACAGTGTGTGTTCTGGAACTTCAGAGTAGTATTTGTGGTTAACAGTACCTGAAATGGCCCTTTTCAGTGTATTTTTAAGGGTGATTTTCATTGGGGTCATTGCATTTCACAAATGGGGTCTGTTTGAATATATTTGGTCTTCTAAATTTATATCATGTAGTGAATCCAGCAGGGTACCTTTTGGAGGTGCAGCTCACATCTGTTGGATTTATGACTACATATCCTCCTTATCGTATCTGACAAGACCAGAATGCTCCAAATGATATCTGATATCTGTCAGAGGGAGAGTCAAGTGTATCTCATGGGGCTTTTTGTAACCATTTTATACAGTGAGAATTTATAGAGATTTTGACAGATCTCATTAAAATGGAAAACGGGGACAGTTTTGATTATAAAATGCTATTAGCTCATTTTATATTTTTAGAGCATCAGGAATAATATGTCAATGACACTTCTTGAAATATTTTAACTGTAAAGTGAGTTTTTTTAAAAAAAATACAATTTTTTCTGTTTATGATTATTAGAGATAAGGCAAGATTTGGTCACCTATTGAATCTCTCAGCTAATTTTTTTTCCACCCATAGTTTTATAAAGTCTGAACCAATTTCACCCTGATTTTGTCACTTTTTTGGCATATAGGTATAAAACATAAGCCCTAGAGACAGGGCTTGGAAAAACATCAAATGGTTTGAGAAAATTTTGCAATTGTCATTATATTTATATAATGTAAATATATACATAGTTATACTTGAGTAAATCTATTTTATTATGAAATCACATTGAAGAACTATCTTTTAATGGCAGTAACACCATTAACAACTGTACATTTTGTATAATGCAGTTGACCCTTGAACAACAGTAGGGTTGCGGGGGTGCTGACCCTCCATGCCGTTGAAAGTCTGTGTATAACCTTAGACTCCCCCAAAACTTAACTACTAATAGTCTATTGTTGACTGAAGACTCACCGATAATATAAATATAATTTGTATGTTACATGTATTATATACCATATTCTTACAATAATTTAAAGAAAATATTAAGAAAATCAAAAGAAAAAACATATTTACTATTTATTAAGTGGAAGTAGACCATCACAAAAGTCTTTATCCTCATCATTTTCGTGTTGAGCATGCAGATTAAGAGAGGGAAGAAGAAAGGTTGGTTTTGATGTCTCAGGGGTGGCAGATGCAGAAGAAACTATGTATAAGTGGACCCACGCCGTTCAAACCATGTCATTCAAGGGTCAACTGTAGTTGGCTGGTATATTTTCTTTTAGAATAAGCTTTAGTCTTAAGTATTGAGATTTTCTTTAGATGGTAGATTGCTTCCAATAAGTAAACAGTTTCCTTTAAAAATTTTTTATTGAGGTGCCTGCAGAAGTTAGAAAAATCCTTTGTTTTTTTTTAAACTAATATGTCAAAATCTTAAACATTAACTTAGACCTGTCTTAATTGTAGCATGCTCATGTCAGAGATATGTGAAAAGAAAAAGCGATTGATAATAGAATATTTAGAGTATATTGTTTAGACAGCACAGTGTATACATTGATTGTTCTTAAGGTATGAGCGACCACCAAATAATTTCATATTAGGGTTGTCATCAGGGTTGAATGTCAGTCAAAACAGAACAGGGCATGATTAGAGCAGATGTTGGACATTGTGAGAGTCATCTAAACTAGGAAGAGAAGTTAGGGTCTCTGGATTTAGATCGGAGCAGCATTTAATCAGTGTGTAGGAAGCAGACAACCAAAAATTTTATAGGTGACAATCAACTGGCCTGTATGTGCTTGTCATTGCTAGGATTCCTGCAGCAGATAAACAAGGTCAATAAGCCTCAGATGAGGGCTCAAGAGGAACAGTGAGGTAGGTGATGGGTTCATGGTAAGTTTCTCGTTCTTAATAAGTGCCCTTAAAATTAACATTGTCTTTAATGTACAAGTTGTGAAAAGAGGTTAGCATAGTTAGAAACAGCCAAAGTAAGGGGTTGGTCTAGTTTTCACTTAAGAAAGAAAAATGCTGACTTGGCTTCTGGATCCCCAAATCAGACATTGACATACTTATTTCAGTCATTCGCAGAGTTGATAAAGCTAACTGAAGTATGAATGTCATGAAACATACCTTATTATTTTCATATCTCTCCTTTCATAAGGTTAGGAGATAAATCTTATTGGTTACCTGGGGACCATCTGGAACGCCTCAAAGATAGTTTAGATGTAAAAGAATCTTAACGTTTAAAAAACACTTACATTTTGGGCTTAAATTTAGGAAAGACCAAAAAAGGGAGTTCGTATGCATTGGTGGTGCTTTAGGAATAATGATACAGCATCTATATGGATGATTTGTAATGGGGAAAGTCTACAGCCAAGGAAAGAAGTTAGGAAAATATTGCAATGGTCTAGGCATGAGGTGATGAGGGCCTCAACAAGAATCTGGCATTGAGAATAGAAAGAAAGGGGCAAATTGGCAGCAGCAAATGAAGTGAGGACTGGCCAATGAAGATTTAGTGACTTCCTGAGAGAGAAGGCAAAGGAGAAGCCAAAGATGACTTCTGGCTTTTTCAATCCCAGGTCATTGGGAGGAAGAGGGGAATCCTGAGCAGAAATAGGGATATAGTATGGTAGAGCTAAAGTAGGAAAATTAAGGAGACAAGTCAGATATAACCTTATAAAGGAGGAAATAGAAGGATAGATATGTGTGTTTTTACTCATTCATTCATTCATTCATTCATTCACCATACCACCTCATTCCATAATAAATCTGAAACCATTAATAAAATTACATAGAACATAAATAGATGAGGGAATTGGTAGATGAGAAAGATAAACATAGGAAATATCAAATCCAGATGTGATATTAGCACATATTTTTGCACACTGTAGTTTCTCTATGCATGTTACTGGAGTTATGGTGTAAATTTGGCTTTAGACTTCTTAATGACCTGTGCAGACACGGAAGCGCGACCCGTGGAGGATTGCCAGTATCTATAAAAATGAATCTGCTGTTAAGCAGGAGCATAGCTCTTCGTGATCCTGAAGCCTATATATTTTCCTCTGCTCACAGAAAGAGGACACAATGATGTAACAGAAGACGTGCTCTCTTGTCTAACAAATCCTACAGGGATTTGTGATGGAGCAAATTTATAACTTTTAATATATGAATGTCACCAACCTTTCCCACCCCTGTACTCCTCAAGAGCTTTTTGGCTTTGCTCCCTCAGTTTCTTCTCCTCCTCCACAATTTGAAGAAAGGTCTGCCTTTGTGGGCTTTTTTTTTTTCTGGATTTTGTTGATGACTAATTGGGAAGAAAGAGAAAGGGATTGAACTAAGGCTGGGAGAGGTGCCCTTTAAAGAGTGTTTGGAGAAGAAGTTGGTTTGGAAGAGTCAGGAGGCATGAAAAAAGTACAAAGAGAATAAAATGACTTTAAGAAACATTTATAATATTGGCTATATGTCTGTCTCACAGTGTTTGAAAATACTAGTCAGGGATTGCATTATTTTGAAATCTCAGCTGGTTGCTTGAGTTTTTTCTTGGACACAGGCACCACTCTAAGACAGGAAGATGTGGGTCCTAGACTCATGATGAATATATGAGGGGCCTGAATAGCCAGGTTGAATAGTAGACCTATGGTGCCATAGTCTAACTGTGTATTAGACTTAAACCATCACTGCAGATACGACCAGACGGCACTGCTTTATTCTAATGGTTAGGCCAAGAGCACACTTGGCCTTGAGACTTTGGAACAAGGGCCAGTCAAACTTAAGACTTTATCCACTTGGAGTTGCAAGCTAAGGGATAATGCACTGGCACATGTTCACTAAATAGAGGTTGTTTCATTAGAAAGAAAAGAAAACAAAATAAGAACTCTCAAGAAATGGCTAACTTGAAATTAGTTTCCATGTTAATATATATGAATGCCTACTGTCTCAAAAAAACCCCAAGAGGCACAGGCCAGATCCCCACTCTGCATGGCTGGTATTGTCCCAGCAGCACATTCATTGATAAGATGTTTTTTCGAGTATAGGACATTTCTTTGTGAGGGCTTTAAAACATAAGTGCTCTCATTCTCTCCTTCCCCTGCCTTCACTCCTCCTCAAAGGAGATTCTGGCTTTAGCTGTTTAGTTTTTCCTCTTCCCTTGTTTTCTAAGCAGGATTCTGAGGTTAGCAGACTACTTCTTCTGGGTTTTATGGTGAAGAATTGGTACAAAAGGAGGCGGGGTGGTAATTTTACATGTCAGCATGACTAGCTAAGGGATGCCCGCAAAACTGATAAAGAGTAGTTTCTGCATGTGTCTGTGAGGGTGTTTCTGGAAGAGATTGGCATTGAAATCAGCAGACTGGATAAAGAAGGTCCCCTTACCAATGTAGGTAGCCATCATCCAATCCACTGAGGGACTGATGAGAAGAAAAAGGCAGAGGAAGGATGAATTTGCTCTCTCTGCCTAAACTGAGACATCTATCTTCTGCTTCCCTTGGACATCAGCACTCCTGTTTCTCAGGCCTTCAGACTTGGACTGAATTACACCACTGGCTTTTCTGGTTCTCTGGCTTATAGACAATAGATGTGGGACTTCTCAGCCTCCATAATTGCTTGAGTCAATTCTCATAATCTTTCTCTCTCTTTCTCTCTCTCTCTAGCTCTCTCTCTTTCTGGTCTCTCTCTGTAGAAACAGAACCAATAGATTATCTATATCTACCTAAAAATATGGAAATTCTATAATTCTATTAGTTCTGTTTCTCTGGAGAGCCCTGCTCATATAGGTGGTGAAAGAAAATGGGTGAGCAGGTTAGGACAAGTCAGGAATTATCCCAGAGACTTGGGAGTTGAGAGACTCTGAAGGAAGTGTGGGGTATGATGGTTGAACACATGTGACATTTTTTTCTGGTAGTTTCATTTATTACTTTTTACAATGTTATTGAGGTATAATTGATATACAATAAATCACACATATTTAAAGTGTATTATTTGATAAGCTTCTATATATGTAGGGATTCATGAAGCTATCACCACAATCAAGATAATGAATTACAGATGAGATTTTTTTAAAAACTTTTATTTTAGATTCAGAGGGCATATGTGCAGGTTTGTTACTTAGGTATATTACATGCTGAGGTTTGGGGGTACAAATGATCTCTTCACCAAGGTATTATCATACCCATCAGTAAGTTTTTCAACCCCTGGCCCTTCTCGCCCTTTCCTCTCTAGTTGTCTCCAATGTTTATTGTTGCTAACAGATAATATTTTTAGAACTATTACTGTGTGGCTGGGCGTGGTGACTCGTGCCTCTAATCCCAGCACTTTGGGAAGCCAAGGTAGGAGGATGGTGTGAGCCCACGAGTTCAAGACCAGCCTGGGCAATATAGTGAGACCCTCATCTCTACATAATTAAAAAAAAAAAATTAGCTGGGTGTGGTGATGCTTGCCTGCAATCCCAGCTACTAGGGTCCTGAGGTGGAAAAAGTGCTTGAACTCAGGAGGTTAGGGTTGCAGTGAACCATGATTATGCCTGGGTGACACAGTGAGACCCTGTTAAAAAAAGAAAAGGAGAAAAAGAAATATTGCTGTGAAGTGTGTATTTCCTTCACTGTGCTTAAGAAACACAAGTTATAAGTCTGCATTATTTTGAAATTACTTTTTAGTTGCTGAACTTTGTTTTTTTGACTAGGACTCCACTCAGATTCTGGAACAGTGCTTCAGTAGGGTTACCTTCTAATACAGAATTTATATGGCTGTTTCTTTAACATTCTTCCATTGAAAATATAACCTCAGAATGTAATTTTGTGGTTGAGAGATGGCTTGGGAGGGAGAAGGAGGCATAACTTTACAGCCATGATTGCTAGACAGGTTGCTTGAGCCAAGGACGAAGTTGCTAATCTCCAATAGAGTGAAGGATTATATGCCATTTGGCAAGCTCCATTCTTGCAACTGAGCTTTGGATAAGTCTTGGACTACAGAGAGTTGAAAGTTGTAATATTTAGCAAAAATTTGGAGTTGCTAATAAAAGCCAGATCCAAATGCTTTAGCAATCAATAGAGTCAAAGGTAAGATTATGATTCTCTGACTGAAATTAAGGAGGCTGACCAGAATAGTTGCCTGGATGAATGGCTGCCATATCTCTGCATGGCAGAACCAAAATCATCCTCAGGAGACATTTCTGGGTCTACTCTAGTGCATAGGTATGTGAGCAATCGAGACTCTAGGATTCCAAAGTTCTATGACACAGAAGAGATTATTTAAATTGAAAAATTTTTAAAGAAGATAGTACTAACTTCCCTCCAATGTTTTTTGCAGAATTACAGATTGAATATTGAAAACATGTGCCAAAGATGATGAATTTCATTGAGATTCATTCTTAAACCATTCTTTCTGGCAAAAAATTTATTAGCAGACTAATAATCTATAATCTATAATAATCTATAAAGACCACTCCTAGGATACCGCAGTAAAATCATACCCTTTGCATAGAGAATATGTTTCCATTCTTGATGGCAGGCTCATTTAATTCAATCATTAAAATTTGAGTTTAAAAGAAGGAAATCTAAAACATCTCTCTTTTGCAGTGCTTCAAATGGTTGGTTATCTGATCAATTAGAAGATCAGTCCTATTAACCCTGCCCTTCGAGGATCTACTGAGATGTAAGTTTTGTATGAATATGATTACCTGCATGGGGTGAGGAAAGGGTTAGTATTGAGCTCATCCAAATAAGCCCTCTCTGACTCATGACCATAGAAAAGACCTCTCTGACTCATGACCATAGAATCACACATGAAAGAAAGGCCAATAACAGCTGTAAACAATTTTTGTCATTCCTGTCTTCAGAAGGAAATGGAGGGCCGGGGAGGTGGCAGTGGTAGGTGTTATCAGACACCTTCAGCTGGTCTCGCCAGGTCTTATTCAAGTCCCACTGTAGGCACCAGCACTGGCGTGGACTCAAACAGACTTTGCCCAAGCACACCCTGATAGGGTCTTATCCTCTCTACGTGGTATACCCTCTTGACCCCAGACCCACAGCTTCCTGACCACAGCTTCAGATGCATGAACAAACCCCTACTCTGTCCTCAGCCTGGAGGTGCAGAAGGCAGTAATGCCCCGTGGTGTATACTTGGCCAATGGAAGATGGCAACTGATAGACAAATTCTTTACCCTCTGTCCTCATCTTAGACACAGTTTATATAATGACTTTTGTAAAGGTCTGATGGCACAAGATTAAGGCATCAGTTGAAATCAGTGGCAGAAAACTCTATAGAGAACCCAACCATTGACTTTCCTTCCTTCCCTGTATCCCTCACTCCTGTGATTACACTTCCCAACAGAGTAGTGAGATAGAACACAGCTTCAGTCTCTGCTTTCTCTGCTGAGATAGTGGAGTGGCTAGACCTAAAATCTACTGGATCCTTGTAGAAAATAGATGTTTAAGAAGTTGAGGTTCATCATGTGTAAAGAGAAAATTTACACAGAGTTTAGAATAGACATATAAGCCCAGGCAAGGCAGATTAGACCTGGAGCCAGACCCTGGGGTCCAGCCTCTGCATGGGGATAAGTGAGTCCAGATGAGGTTGATGGTGGAAAATAGGAGAGGAGCAGTATTGCCGTGTGGGAATTTGGTTCAAGTTAGCCCAAAGAAGTAGAATTGCAAAGTCAGTTCGGAGATGGAGACTCCAGGTTTAAGATCTTGGAAGTGAAGGGTTCCAGTCATTGTGTGGACTGGGAAAAATCACATTTGGGAGGAAGTAAAAAAACATCTGAGCTGCAGACACAGGCTATGCAACCTCAGAAAAAGGATTTCACTTCTTGGGGTTCTATCAGTGGAACAAATCACAATTCTAACATCCGGTCTGTCTTTCTGCTTCCACAGTAATGGGACAGTGGCAGTGCAGCTCATGGCATGGTACGCCAGGGAAATTCTATGTATGAATGAAGGGGCAGCTGCCCACAGAGAATCTTGTATTTTACCCTGCTCTAGGGTACATCAAACACATTATGTGCTCTTGGCAGTCCTTCCAGCAAAAGGAGGAGACAGATGGTGGGGATAAAGAGGAAGTGGTAGAATTTCCCCAACACTGAAGGACCTTCCAGGGGCCATCCCTCCCACATCCTTCCTTCATCAGCTATGGGGTGTGGCTTCCAGGCTCCATTATGTCTGCTTTCTTTTTTTCCTGCTGTATATTTTGCATGGCCTGGCAACAGACTGAGAAATAAATGGCTGCCCCTTTCCCTAACTGCCTAGTTGGATTGCCTTGAGCTACTGCAAGGGGCCAAGGGCATCAACAGGAGATGACCAGCTACTCCCTCAATGACAAGGGAACTGAAGGGGCAACTTGGGAATGGACAAAGAATTCAGCCCTGTGGTTTTCTGGGCTATTTCTGCCATACAGCGAGGGGGACCTCAGGCCTAGGTCCTTCATTCACCAATTTTTATATTTGAGCATTGTTTGTTTCTCTGTGTTCTGTGCCCTTGGGTATTTTGAAGGTATTTTGAAATGTAGTTTTAGCTACATTAGAAAAGAAAAAAAAGGATGAAGGTTTTAAGATATTCAAAGGAGGAAGATTCTCTTGTTGGCAATGTATCAGACTCTTTTCCCTAGGGGGAAGACTGCTGTTGAGGGAGGGTGGGGTGGGTTCAAAAAGTTTGTAGCATGTTCTGGCTTTGGGCCCAACATTGTTGAAAAATGCTCAGAGCAGATTCCCAGAGCACTTGGATTTTGGCTTTAAAACTGTATTTGTTTAGATGTTCAAATTTGTTTAAATATTTTCTCAAACAGAAACAATAAAAGAACCCGAATAGAATTTTTTTTCCCCACAAAACAAATTCTTTCCCAACGTAGGCAGTCAAGCTCACTGTACAATCATATTCAGGTCTGCATTAGTACCATGCAAAAGAAGTGAAATATATAGGATGCACCTAAGACTTAAACTACTCCAGACTGTCTAACAACAATGATAGTAACCACTGTCATCCACTATTTGACATTACTATTTGCTAGGTCCCGGTCTAAGTGTTTCAAATACCTTACACCACTTAATTTTTCCAACAGGCCTTTAAACTAAGTATCATGAGCCCCATCTTAAAGTTGAGGAACTATAAGAGACTCAGAAGACTGGAGGAGCTTCTCTAGCGGGTACTACAAGTGTCAGAGCTTAGACGCAAACCTTGATTTGTTTGACTTTAGACCTGATCTCTATCAGTGGTGTTCTGGGGAATGTTTAATAATCAGCTCTCTGGGTAGGGAAGGGGAGACCTGCTTTACAGTGTTTGCAGGTTTCCCATGGTGTAAATATTCCCACCGTGGTTGATTCAAGCCACCAACTTGACTTCACTGAACACTGAATTGGAAAGAAATGCACAAAACTGACTCTGGCTGGTATCAGATGCTTCTAGCAAACTACACTGTACCTTCCATATTGTCATCAAATACACTTTGGAGCCTGGAACCACTGGTGTCACCTACTGCTTGGTGGAAAGTCCACAGTCCCTCTACTATTTGTGTCTCCATACGCTCTTTCTTGCCGGGTATTTTTTTGGAACACTGCTGCTGAGCACTTAATCCAGTCAGGCAAAGCTTCAAAGGCTTCCCGGGCATTTCCTCGCTTGATTTTCCCTACAGCCATTTTGAGGAGACAGCTCATATTTTTCTGATTTCAAAAAATGAGGAAACGCAGGCTCAGAGAGGATAAGTGATTTGATGAAGGTCACACAGCACACAAGTGAGGAAGGTCTGGCTAGACTAAGGCTAGACCTGAGTCTATGAACCCTGTAGATGATGAAATTTTCTGGAGGGACTGAGAAATGCATAGGAGTTGGAGAGAAGTAATGTTAGTCAAGTAAGATTGGAAAGACTGGACAGAAATGAAATTTTATCTACATAATGCCAGAAAATAATACATCAGTTGCCTGTACCTGGGAGATGGCAAATGTCAGAGGATTAGCTGTGTTTTTACTTTTTAACCTGGATATTCTGGGTAAAGCAATCATAGTACAGTAGAAAGAATATGGAGGGTTCCAAAGGTCTCGATTTGAGCCCATCCTCAGTCACTGCATATGCATCCTCAGCCACTTGGATGTGTCACTTGACCCCTCCTGGCTTTGACTATCTCATCTCTAAAATGGTTGAACAGGCCGAGCATGGTGGCTCACGCCTGTAATCCCAACACTGTGGGAGGCTGAGGCAGGAGGATTGCCTGAGCTCAGAGTTTGAGACCAGCCTAGTCAACATAGTGAGCCCCATCTCTACTAAAAAAAAAAAATTAGCTGGGCCTGATGATGCACACTTGTAGTCCTAGCTACTTGGAAGGCCAAATGGGGAAGATTGCTTGAGTTCAGGAGGTCGAGGCTGCAGTGAGCCGTGATCACACCACTGCACTCTAGCCTGGGTAATAGAATGAGACTCTGTTTCTTAAAAAAAAAAAAAATTGGTTGAACAAGTGCCAACAGAGACAATGTAAGGGAATGGAGTTTATGATCCACATGTTTATAATATTAGGTTTTGGGATTGAACAGACACAGCCGAATGAAAGGAACTTCTTTTCTTCACAGCCATTGAGCTTTTGAAAAAATATTAAGAGTTCAGAATTAGCTCAATTTACTGTGTACTATGGGGGTTTATGATTTTAAAAATTATACCTGATTTTTGAAATTTTCAAGGGCTTTTCAAATGTGTCCCAAATAATTGTTTTTCACGGAACTGAGAAATTGTGAACTTTTGGATAAGTATCTGGAGTCAGTCTTCTCCAGGAGAACTTGCTTCAGTGGTTTTATTGTTTTTTAGATTTTTTTTGTTCCTGCTGATTTTAAGGTTAAGTTGGATAACTACCTGAATAATCCAGATGAACTAAATATTGCCCCAAGTCCCTTCTTAGCACTGTCATCTAAAATTTACTCTGCATGGAAACGGTAAGCGCATCTCGCTGCAGGCTTATGGAAGTTTTCTCATACATCGACACATGCAAATCACAGGCACTATTGGGTTAAGACTTGACATTTAAGGAATTAAATCCTCTACATTCTCCTTTGACCAGAAGGAATGTTGAGAAAGAAAAGTATGGTTCTGTTTCTGCATAGATGTGATAAAGTTTGAGACTTGCAAAAGAGCTTAAGTAGTACAACTTGTGTGAGAAGAATTCTTTGGGTGCAGTTAGTATAAACAAAGGGTCCTTGACATGAACAGAGAACTAAGCAGCTGCAAAAGATTTGCTTAGAAAACCAAAAGATTAAATACTCTTAAGAAAAAAGAGAGAGAGGAAATACCCACTAAGGTCTCTGATATTTCCTTTTTCTTTTCTAACTCTGTATAGCCTGCTAGGATTAAATATGCTTATCTATGGCTAAAAAGACCAAAAGAATCTTCTACTTAAGAATGAACATTGTCAGTATTTTCCCTTTATCTCTGAATTTAAGTAAGCATAGGGACCTAAGGTTAAGTCACTAGAAAGACATAAAATAAATAAAAAAGAGGACACTGATAGTACTTTGACTCCCATGAGAATATTATGAGAGTCAATAGGAGTGATTGATGCAAAAAGAAATTGCCTTGAAATGAAATATACCAGAATCAATTTGTTTAATATGGAAAACCCAGTGGAACAAAAATACAGTGTCATACATTTCGGGTATTCTTGCTATTTCTTATGATAAAGCAGCTACTCATATTCCAAGTTTCTTAGGATATTCACATAAAATTAACTGGAACTTACTTCCAGTAAATTCCACATAATTCCACATAATTCAAGTGATCACACTTCTAAAATAGTCCTTATTGCTGCAACACAATTTTCAGCTCAAACCTGGGATAGGTACAAGGCATAATTTCATCATCAAGTTTGTACAACTTCACATGTTACTGGAATATATTTGAAACACAACTATTATTACACTGAAACATATGGAACTGTCAAAATGTGACGTTTGACCTAAAAAACAGCAAATTTATGTTCTACTAGAAAATACAATACAATAGACTATTGAATAAAGCATACAACTGAATATAGGCATAACTCATTCTATTACATTTCACTTCATTGAGCTCTGCAGATATTATGTTTTTTACAAGTTGAAGGTTTGTGGCAACCCTGCATCGGGCAAGTCTATTGGTGCCATTTTTTCCAACAGTATATGTTCATTTTGTGTCTCTGTGTCACATTTTGGTAACAACCAATATTTCAAATGTTTTCATTTTTGTTGTATCTGTTATAGTGGTCTATGATCAGTGAGCTTTGATGTTACTACTATAATTGTTTTGGGGTTCCACAAACTGCATACATATAAGACGGCGAACTTAATTGATAAATGTGTGTATGTTTTGACTGCTCCACCAACAGGCCATTTCTCTGTTTCCCTCTCCTCAGGCCTCCCTATTCCCTGGGGCACAGGTGTATTGTAATTAGGCCAATTAATAACCCTACAATGGCCTCTAATTGTTCAGGTGAAAGGAAGTATCTCTCCCTTTAAATCAAAAGATAGAAATGGTGTAGTAAGGAAGGCATGTCAAAAGCCAAGATAGGCTGAATGTCAGGTGTTTTGTGCCAAACAGCCACATTGTCAATGCAAAGAATTGTTCTTGAAAGAAATTGAAAGGGCTACCCCAGTGAACACATGAATGATAAGGATGCAAAACAACTTTATTGTCCACATGGAGAAAGTTATAGTGATCTGAATATAAGGTCAAACCAGCTACAACATTCCCCTATGCCAAAACCTAATCCAGAGCAAGATGCTAACTCTCTTCAATTCTGTGAAGTCTGAGAGAGGTGAGGAAGCTGCAAAAGAAAAGGTGGAAGCTAGCAGAGATTAGTTTATGACGTTTAAAGAAAGAAACTGTTCCCATAACATAAAAGTGCAAGGTGAAGCAGCAAATACTGATGTGGAAGCTGCAGCAAGTTATCCAAAAGATTTAGCTAAGATCATTGATGATGGTGGCTACACTGAACAATACATTTTAAGTGCAGACAAAATAACCTTCTATTGGAAGAAGATGTCATCTAGGACTTTTCTAGCTAGTGAAGAGAAGTCAATGCCTGACTTCAAAGCTTCAAAGGGAAGGCTGATTCTCTTGTTAGGTGCCAGTGCAGCTGGTGACTTTATGTTGAAGCCAATGCTCCTTTAGCATTCTCCAAATCCAAGAGCTCTTAAGAGCTATGCTAAATTTACTCTGCCTGTGCTCTATAAGTGGAACAACAAAGCCTAGGTGACAGCACATCTGTTTACAACATGGTTTACTGAATATTTTAAGCCCCCCGTTGAGACCTACTGCTCAGAAAAAAAGATTTGTTTCAAAATATTACTGCTCATTGACAAGAAACCTAGTAACCCAAGAGCTCTGATGAAGATGTACAAGGAAGTGAATGTTGTTTTCATGCCTGCTAACACAATAGCCATTCTACAGCCCATAGATCAAGGAGAAATTTTGACTTTCAAACCTTATTATTTAAGAAATACATTTCCTAAGGCTATAAGCTGCTATATATAGTGATTCCTCTGATGGATCTGGGAAAGTAAATTTAAAACCTTCTGGAAAGTATTCACCATTTCAGATGCCATTAAGAATGTTCATGATTCATGGAAGAAGGTCAAAGTATCAACATTAGTAGGAGTTTGAAAGAAGTTGATTCCAACCCTCATGGATGACTTTAAAGAGCTCAAGACTTCAGTGGAGGAAGGAGCTGCAGATGTGGTGGAAATAGTAAGAGAACTAGAATTAGAAGGGGATCCTGAAGATGTGACTGAATTGCTGCAACCTCATAATAAAACTTCAATGAATGAGGAGTTACTTCTTATGGATGAGCAAAGAAAGTAGTTTCTTGAGATGGAATCTAATCCTGGTAAAAGTGCTGTGAATGTCATTGAAAAAAGAATTATAATAGTCTATTAACTTAGTTGATAAATCAGCAGCAGGGTTTGAGAGGACTGATTCCAATTTGAAAGACATTCTACTGTGGGTAAAGTGCTATCATACAGCATTGTATGCTTCCTTTTGTGAAAGGAAGAGTCAATCAATGCGGCAAACTTCATTGTTGTCATATTTTAAGAAATTGCCACACTGACTCTTAACTTCAGGAGCCATCACCCTGATTAGTCAGCAGCCCATGGAGGTAAGACCCTCCCCCCAGCAAAAAGATACAACTCACTGAAGTCTCTAATGGCTATTAGTATTTTTTAGCAATAAAGTCTTTTTAAGATAAGGTATGTACATTGTGTTTTAGACATAATGTTATTGTACACTTAATACACTGCATTATAGTGTAAACATAACTTTTGTATGTACTAGGAAACCAAAAAAAGTGTGTAACTTGCTTTATTGCAGTATTCACTCTATTGCAGTGGTCTGGAACCAAACCCACAATATCTCCAAGATAGCTTATACTATAAAGTCATCAGAAAAAATGGGTGTTAATCTAAATATACTGATATGGAAAGCTATACATGATTATTGTTAAGCGATAAAAGCACGTTCTCATGCAGTACATATAAAATACCACCATTTTTGCAAAAACAAATACTATTATAAATAATAAATATTAGCATATACATGGAAAAATATGGAGGAATATACAGAAGTAGTTGTTAACAGTGGCTATATCTAGAAACTAATATAGGAAACTTTTGTGTTCTATATAATATATTTCTGTAGTATTTCAATTTTTAATAAGCATATATCATGTTTGAAGACTACTTAAAAACTTTGAATACACAAACAGCAAATAATCATATGAAAAGATGCTCCAAATCATTAATAATTAGAGAAATGTAAATTAAAACCACAATGAGATACCACTACACATGGATCATAATGTCTAAAAGTATAGTGACAACCAAATCCTGGAGAGGATGTGGCGAAACCAGATCATTTATACATTGCTGATGGGAATGTAAAATTGCACAGCCACTCTGGAAAACAGCTTGGCAGTTTCCTGAAAAGTTTAACATACACTTAGCATATGACCCCGCAATCCCAATCCTAGAAAAAGTGAAAGAAAAACTTATCTTCACATGAAAATCTGTATATGAATGTTTATAGCTGATATATTCATAAGAACTAACATCTGGCAAACGGTTCAATGTCCTTCAACCAGTGAATGGATAAACAAACTGTGGTACACCCGTAAAATGGAATACTGCTCAACACTAAAAAGGAACAAGTGTCCAGGCACCATGGCTCACTCCTGTAATCCCAACATTTGGGGAGGCTGAGGCAGGAGACTAGCGTGAGCCCAGGAGTTCGAGACCAATCTGGGCAACACAGGGAGGCCCTGTCTCTACAAAAAATATAAAAACTAGCTGGGCGTGGTGGCACACGCCTGTGGTCCCAGCTGTATGGGAGGCTGAGGCAGGAGGATCACTTGAGCTCATGATCACTCCACCACACTCCAGTGTGGGTGTCAGAGTGAAGAACAAAAAAAAAAAAAAAAAGGAATTTAAAAAGCTTTTTGATTCTATGTATTTGACATTCTGAAAAATGCACCACTATAGGGTTGGAGACCACATAGGTTAGTGGCAGCCAGGGATTAGGGTGGAGTGAGGAAAGTGGAAGAACTGGTGAATGTTTTGGGGTCAAAGAGCCATTCTATATCTTGATTGTGGGGGTTGGTTATGCATCTCTAAGTATTTGTAAAGACTCATAGAATTGTACACCAAAAAATTGAATTGTACTGTATATAAATCTAAAAACAACTTTAAAAAACATGCCATTGGAAGAAAAATTTAATTAATGTTTTATTTTTTTTTAAATGTCTCCACAAGTCTTGATTCATCCTGTAAATTTTCTGGATAGAGTTGGGAGAAACTGCTTTTAAATTGACAGGGGTGGTTGCCAAGTGTAAATTAACTCTGATATTCTTGCTATTTGAAGAAAGACTGGGAGTTCGGAACCATAGGTTGGAAGCTCTCTATATAAATGCAAACTGTGTGGAGTGGAGGGCAGGCTCAGTTACTCACCATGCATGACAGGGGTTGTGGGTAGTGTCCATCAAGGCTCGAACACCAGACGGCTCCCCCTTCACACATGAGGGCTATCTTTCCCTACCCAAAGGATGGATTGATCATGTTTCTCTTAAATTCCTCAAGTTCCTCTTCCTTCTATCGAAACTATGAATTAAAAAGGCACTTGAAGGGCAGAACCAGGGGCTCACTCCTCTTCCAGTTTAGCGTCCCTAATGCTTAGGCTCCACAAGGTAAACTGCAACGCTCATGGACAGCATGAGAATCGCCTCTTTAGCAGTTAGCATCGGATTTAGCAAAATAGCAGCACTGTTCCCAATTACATTTTACCTTGTAGCAGTAAAAACAAAACAAAACAAAAGAGGAGGAGAAAGAAAAAAAACACACACACACACACACACACACACAACAACACAACAGAATCTCCCAAGCCCGGGGCTGGAAAGCTGAGCTTTGCTTTGTTGAGTCCATTTTCCAGCTGAGCCTAAAAAAGAGACTGACTCTATTTATGTGGCTTATTAATGATCTAGGTCTGACAAATCTGGGTTTGTAAATAGGAGAGGCTGAATCAGACTGTCCTGTGTAAATAAGTCTTTAAAATCGCACCGTAAGTAACGGCTGTGGTACACCAGATGTTTTTAATGAAGTGACCACTTCACAGATCAGCACCCTGAGAGTCTAAGCTGATGGGAGGGCCCTCCCCCAAGTGCCTTTTTATTGTTTTATTCTCCTTCTTGGAATAGACCACCTTTTCCCTCCTGCCAGAAGAGAACAGTGAGAAGCGGGCTTTCTGCTTTTATGAATCTACCTGTTATTCTGTTTACTGTGGCCACCAGATGCTTCAAGTAGGAGCTAAAAGAAGGTATTTCCAATCCCAGCTATCAAGTTAATGCTCCCACATCTAAGTCAATGGAACAAGGGTCTATTAAGCCCTTCCTGTATACTTTATGTTTGAGGAGATAATAGCCAGAGAGCTCCGAAAGAGTGCATCACAAGTGCTTTGCGCGGATCTGACAGTAGGTGTTCTTCTTTCCTCTCCTCTGTTCATTCCTGGCTGGAAGTGCAGCAGAAAGGGCTGGAACTCTGGCTCACTGGCCACTAGCCTGTGACACCAGATACCTGGTTTTCTTCCTATTGGTGCTGTGACGCTTGAACGAGTGACTGAATGTCACTGAGTCAGAGTTTTGTCACACAAAAATGTGGAGATTAGATTACAGGATTTCTCAGGCTCCTTCCAGTACTACAAAGCTATGAGTCTGTGAAATAAGAGAGGAAATGTAAGAAACACATGTAGACCGAATCCATAATGATGCCCAAGGATACCTAATGCTCAGGATTCTTTCTGAGTCAACTGATAAATGTACCTGTTTATTCAATATACAGAATAAAAATTAAAGAAATGGCTAGGGGAGACAAATAACACTTTTTTTTTTTCTTTTATTGAGACAAGGTCTCCCTCTGTGGCCCGGGCTGGAATGCAGTGGTGCAATCAAAGCTAACTGTAGCCTAAAACTCCTGGGCTCAAGCAATCCTCCCTTCTCCACCTCCCAAGTAGCTGGGACTACAGACACGTACCACCATGCTCAGCTAATTTTTTGCAAATGACACCTTTAAAGGACAATTTAGAAAGGTGGAGATGTTCCTAAGGTTCTAGAGCATATGGCATAATGATGTTAAGTACTCAGGTTTTGGGTCAGCCTACTCAGGTTCAAATCTCAGTCTCACTACTTAGTAGCTGTGTGATCCAGC
The DNA here is from genome assembly GCF_037993035.2 of Macaca fascicularis. Classification (NCBI taxonomy): domain Eukaryota; kingdom Metazoa; phylum Chordata; class Mammalia; order Primates; family Cercopithecidae; genus Macaca; species Macaca fascicularis. The sequence goes on along the minus strand of NC_088381.1, from coordinate 119,973,013 downwards.
CCAGTTTCTTTCTCTGAGCTCATACATATAAAGTGGGATATTACTATTCTCCCCAAGAAGTTGCTAGGAGGATTAAATGAAATAATGGATGCATGCCTGGGCCATGAAACATTTGATAAAAGTTATATGTTACCACCACCACTACTACTACTATTACTACTAATACTACTACTTATAGTGCACAGTGAATGATTACTCCAGAAGTATTTACAGCAATGGATGGTGCTGAAGAGAAGAGACAGTTGTGGTGGAGAGACCAAAGCACCTAACTTCACATCCAAAGTCCAAGGTTTTAGGTAAAGATAACACAGAAGTAAAGAATGTGTTCACAATCAAAATTCCATCATGAAAATTATATCAGGTACTGCCCCACAAAGATATTAATGCCTATCTCTTAAGGGCGGTGGAATGAGTTACATGAGATAATGCCTGTGAGTCCTGCATTGTAAACCGTGAACTCCTCTACAAATGTAAAGATTGTTCTAATCTAGGAAGATTACGAACCAAAACCAATAACAGCAGTCTTTCTAAAATGAGACTGCTGTTTGTCTGACAGGCTGAAATACTTCGCATTTTTTTTTTTTTTTGGAATGACTGGGGGTTATCTTCATGGACATCGATTACTAACAAATAGAACGTCCCTATTCATCGTGCTCTGCTGTTTTAACTTGCTTTCATGTACATGACCTCCTTTCATTCCCATGACCTGAAAGGTACAGAGGGGATTTGTCCCCATCCTGATCCTCTCCCAGTTCTTCCTTCATAGCTGCCATGATCTGGCCTCTGCTCCCATTTTTCTTTCCAAGTAGTGATTATTGGAAACAGACATAAGAATAATATCAAACACTTATCTTGAATTCTAGGTCAAAGGGTGCCTTTGAGCAAGGAAGGGGCATATTCAGGAATTTTAGAAGGCTTAATGAGCAGCAGCTGACCTCAGAGAGACTAGAGTGTGTGGACTAAGCAGAGATGGATTCAAATGCAGTGGTGAGGGAGTGTCATATCATGAGAGCAAAGGTGGTGAGACCTCTGCCTGTATTTTGGCAGTGAGAGTGAGAAGCAGGCAAGACACTTTGCAGGAAGTAAATCTATGAACTTCATTTCTTCCACAAATGTTTATTGAACATTTACCGGGAGTCAGGTATTGTGCTAGGGGCTGGAAATATATTGGGGTGGGGGGGGGGTAAAACAGACAAAATCTTGATCTCTGTGAATTTATGATCTGTGGATGTCAAGTAACTGGATGTCAGTGAGAGGGGAAGTGGGAAGTCAAATGGCTAATTCCAGCTTGGCTGTCAGGGGAAATAGTGGTGCATTGGGCTGCACTGGAAGGCAGGAGGAAGACTGGGTTTGTGGGAAGACTGACACATTTGCTGTTCAGCACAATAAAGTTGAAGAACTAATCTCAAAATACTTTTCTAAAGTGAAATGAGTGCTGGATTAAACTCAGGTTTTGTGGCTGGCACTAAGTGACCTACATGGTGTTATACAGTGACTCAAAGTCTAATTAAAGCAGCACCTAGTTTGACTGCAAATCCACTTAGTCCTGGTCCCATATTTTAGAAGGCATTTTTCTTGCAAATCTTACATGAGAAAATTTATTTAAATAGTAGACAATGTCTTTGAATATAGCTTTACAAAAATGTACTGAAATGTATATCAAGTTGATTTTTCTCATAAAGACCTTCTATAAAAGTTGAAAGCACTACTCAGGAGGTTGAGGTAGGAGATTTACTTGAGTCCAGGAGTTCAGAACAGGCTGGACAACATAGCGAGACCCCATCTCCTAAAAGAAAAAGTTGAAACTATAAAATTCTAACTCGGTCAAGGTATTTTTGGGAGTGGTAAAATAACACAATCCAAGTAAATTATTTTCTCGTGATTTCACTTAATACAGGAATGTAGAGAAATGGTATGTCCCTTAGGTTGTGTCTCAACTATCAGGTGTGTCCAGGAAACCATTGTTAAGGGCTGGGTTGTGATTAATTCCTGGCCAAATTCTCTGGCTGGTGCCTGATATAGCAATATTTAGTGTGGTTCACAGGAAGCACCGTAGGCCACAGATGTGCAATAACAGAGTCGACATGTTATTGGGAAAACTTAGGAGCCTTGCTTTTTCCTTCGACTTCCCTAGAAGTAGGGCCAAGCCAGGGATCATTGTGCTTCCTCACAGATGTGGGCCACAGAGATGGTGAGATCATATTTTTCCCCCTACAAAAGTACTGAATCATTCTGACTCTTAAGGAACTTGTTTAAATGTCACTGCTTTGCCACATAAACTATACAGATCATTTTATCTTGAAAAAATATTGAAAGTAGGTTCAACCAATCAGTACCAAAGAAAAACCCATTTTTAAGGCGTCTAGAGAACAGTTGATCCCACCCTTGGCTATCCCTACACTTCGAATCACCTGGGGAATTTTACAATCTACTGATGCCTGAGTCTCACCCCTGGAATTCTGAATTAATTGGTCTGTGGTATTGTCTGGGCTTTGAGAGTTTAAAAACTTCCCCAGGTGATTCTGATCTGCAGCTATGGTTGAGAACTCCAGCTGTTTCTGAGGTCCGCTCAGGCTTCTTGGTAGTAAAACCACGGCATCAGCACAGAGACACAGAGAAAAGGGCTCTTTATCCACCTTACTTTGGCAGCGGAAATGAACCCTATGCAACTCCGGGGGTATCTTTGTCTATTAGTCTTTGTGTCTGATATGAACATTCTACTTTTTGGGGGTCTACCTACATCAGTGGAATCAAAGACTGGGGTGATTTTGTAGTCTTCACATTTCTCTTCATTTATTTGTTATCGTTGTAATTTCTAATGTTCATACATGGAGTATTTCTGATTCATTTTGGGGATCACAATCATTCTGAATGGCTAATGAACCAGGTTTCTGTACCAGATTACTGAAGCATAACTATGTTTATGTGTGTGTGACCCGTTGGGGCCATTGATATCTTACTTCAGCTAGTACTAGTTGTTACAGCCTGAGCAAGCCACTCAAATTCTCAGAATCTCATTTTCCTTATCCTGTAGGTTGTTGTAAGGATGGCAAATAATATGTTATAGTGTCTACTGCATAGTAAATACTCAATAAATTATAGCTATTATTATCTCCAAATCTAGATTGCAAGCTCTTAAGGGTATGAGGTCATGTTTCCTATACAAATTTTAGATATTTATAATTTTCTAGGCATTTACGAGATGATATTCAATACAGATAATACAATTCCAGCTTTATAAATGATAGAGAATACTAGATAGAATTCTTTCATCAGATTGGCAGATTTAGACGTATAGTCTAGGACCATGTTACTAAGTAAGGTAATTGGTCAATCAGAACCTCAGCTCTATAGTTTTAAGTGGTTAAGAGCCTGAGTTCTAGAATCAAATCTTGTGGGTTTGCTTTTTTGTGTATGGAATAGAGATGGGGTCTCACTGTGTTGCCCAAGCTAGCCTTGAACTCCTAGGCTCAAGCAATCCTCCTGCATTGGCCTCCCCAAGTGCTGGGTTTATAGGAGTGAGCCACCATGCTTGGCTGACCTCCTGGGTTTGAATTCTGCCTTCCATTCTCACTGGCTGGGTTCTTGATCAAGTTACTTAATCCCTCTCAGCTTAGTTTCCTTATCTGCAAACTGGGCATGTTCCTTGGATGAATGAAATATTGCACATATTGCATGCACAGTGCTTAACCAGAGCATACTACATTATAAAATTTCAATTAAGGCTTGCTATTATTATTATTGGCTTCATTCACATTGTTCTGACTCATGCATCAATTTCCAGAGGAGGTGACCGTGGCCAGCAGGTCACATGCAATAGAAGTGAGGTGTCACCATTTCATAAGAAGCAAAGCATGTCTAGGAAAGAAGCACAGAAGAAGCCAAGGACAACAGCCTCTGGAAACTCAGCGGTGGTCACTACCAAATGGAGACAGCACATACTGGCGTCACTCTTGGGCAGTCACCCAACTCACTAGAAGTTGACCAGCCCTTATTTATTCAACATTGTCTAAGGTAGCTATTAGAGTCTTGAAGGAAGTGAAAAGCAGTACCTTTGAGGAACTACAGTCTGGGTGGGAAGAGAAGTCTTCATGAAGAAGATGGATATTCATGTTATATTATTAAGTGCTAAATTGTGTGGTTCAGCCTGTTCTTTCAGTAGGAGTTACAAGAGGGGAGACAGCAATACTGGCCTTTCTGCACTATTCTTTCTGGAGGATAATGATGCCATTAGCAGTAACATTTTCAAACATAATTATCAGGGAAGGTATCTCTTTGCTAACATAAAAGCCAAACCATTTAATCTCCACTTTTCAGCAACAATGCAAAATGTAACAAATATGTGAAGAATCAGGGAGTGGATTATTCAGGAAATAAGTACAGGAGTTATGAAAGATTTTTTTAGAGGACGTTTTTCCTAGTTCAAATCACCAAGAGTTTACTGAACAGCCCTTCTGTAACAGATAGGCACTGTGCTAGACCCATGAGATGGAGAATGAGGAAGATACAGTCCTATCCTCAAGGGCTGGCTCATATTCCAGTGACTATGTGGGACTGTCGGGTCTCAGGACATTTCTAAGGCCCTTTTCTTTTCCTGTGCTCATGGTAAAAACAGTCTGAAATCAAGAAACTGAGGAGGTAAGAGGGCATAAGGAAAAAAGCAGTAAATAATGTATCATTCCATGAAAACTACCCTTGAAGAGAGTGGAGGGGACAGACATAAATAGACCATTTTAGCCACATAAGTGAGGAGCTCGGACAGGGGTGTGCCCGGGTGTTGTGCACGCGCTGGGGGAGAGGTTCTCTGTGGAAGCTGGAACTGAGAGAGGCTGCCAATGTGATGTGATGTCTGAACTGAGTACTGAAGGGAATGAGAGATCATCAGAAGATGGGAAGGGTGTTCCAGGCAAGGAACAGCCTATGCAGAGGACGACCAGGGTCCAGCCGCTCGTGTGGGTGGTGACCTAGAAGTAGCTCATCATTGCTAAGATGTCAGGCAGGCAAGGGCGGAAGGTGACAGACAGAAGCCAAGCCACAAAGGGCTTTCCCTGCTGCACAGCTTTAGCTTTCCCCAAAGGTAAGGGAGATCTATGAAAGGAACATGTGGTGGTCAGATGTGGTTTTAGACATACATATGTAGAGAAAGAATTGGGGGAAAGACTCGATCGTGAGGAGTGGGCGCTACTGCATGCATCAGTGGACTCAGCATATAGGGGTCTGTTTGCTCACATGCCAAGGAGTCTGGTGACGGCAGATACTGACTGACTCAGATACTCAGCTCCCCTCTGTGTTTTTGCTTGGCCATGCTTTTGTTCTCACCGTTGTACCTCACAGTCAGAAAATGGCTGGCCAAGCTCAAAACATCACCTCTGTGTTTAAGGTAGCAAGAATGGGGAAAGATACAACTATTTCCTTTAATCACCAACACAAAACCTTTCCAGAAATTCCCAGACTTTCAAGGGATGTCTGGAAGTTAGATCAGGACTATAACAAACAGCCACCTTTGGCTGCAAGAAAGGCTGAGAAAGTCATAATCTTGCTTCTACAGTGATGGGGCCAGGGAGAAGGAGGTTGGAAGTAAGGGTTGAAGAAGTGAACCTATCATTTCTGCCACAAAAGCTAGCAGGTGAGCGTTGGTGAGGACCTGAGACAGGACAATGGTAATCGAGAAAGGGTGAATATTGTTGCCATGGACTGAAATGGAAAACTCAGAAATACTGAGTATTGAATCTAGTTATGCTAGATGAAGGCTTAGGTATTGTTCCAGGGAGATGTTCAGCAGGGAGTTGGATGTTAGTTCTAAACTTAAGTGAAGGCTCAGGCCTGGGGATATATTTGAGAGTCATTAGAGCATAGGTGGGAAGCTGGGCCATCAGAGGAGTCAAGACACTCAAGGATAGCATGACATGAGAAGAGCAGTAGGCCATGGTCATGCCATATATTTAGACATTGGAAGCAGAGAATGAGAAACTCACAGGCGATATTACCACAAAATGGCCGGAAAAGTCAAGGAAGTAGAGAATTTCTAGAAATGAGTGGTCAGTAGGATCAGAAACAAAAAGACCCAGTAAGATAAAAACTAAAAACTACCTATAGCATTTGGTAATATGATTTCACTGTTGGTCTTTGCCTGAGCAGTTCAGTGATGGGGTTGGGAAGATTATTTTTGCCATGGAAAGAAGGAGGCAGGAAGTATAAATTCATTTCCAGTAGAGTTTTTGAAAGTAAGAGAAATAAAACTAAGGCAACCAATAAGTAGGGAAATTTGTTTTTTATTTTTATGGGTAAGACTGGGCAGAGGGGATTTAGAGGCAGAGGGGAAAAGGCCAACAGGGAGGGAAGGGTTGAAGTTACAGGAGACTGTATCACTATAAAGGTGAAAGGCATTATCATGATTGGCTTCCACCAATCTTAGGGCATCTGCCAGGGCTGAGGAAGCAACCCATCATTCCCGGGCTTATTGCACTCTTTACCTGAACAATATGGGGTTTCTAAAACCAAAAAAAAAAAAAAAAAAAAAAAAAGAGGGGACAGCTGTTGGGAGAGCTTCCAATAGCGTCTGCCACACCAACCCTCTCTCTGCTTAAAAATGTTACAGCAGAACTGCATCTGCAGTGATTCATATCAAAAGCTTGAACAGGGTCTTTTCATATTGCACATTTTAATTTAAATACTTTCTCACTTCATGGTTCTCCTTATGCCTAACCTACTTTCAATTAAACCTGAGTCTGTGAAGACATACTAATTTGTTCAAGTCCATTTTCTCTACAGGCTAGCACACACACCCTGGAATTTAATGGATAGTAAAATTATGCAAAGAAACATTGTGTGCAACAAGAACTGGGACATTTTCTGCCAAGCCCACCTCCAATACAAACATGTACACACAACCATCGGTGCTATACATAGAACTTGCTCTTAAATACCAAGATCCATTTGCCACACTGTGGAGCAAATGTGTTTCCATTCTAATGATTAAAATAACAGGAAGTATCATCATTCTTGAAGTCTTGGTATTTATAACAAAAATATAACCACAAAAAATATATAACTGTGGAGACTCTTGCTGAAGTCTATTGGCAAGGCATCTGGTAGCATCCTTGGCTTGATGAAAAGCTCTGCATCTAAATAATCTTATTTCTCAAGCAATGCTCTGATGTACCCTGAGGATCCAATCCAAGAAGGCTACAGAAGTCCTCTATAACCTCCAGTCTGAAAGGGGCCTCTGCCTCTTCAGCCAGTCTGGCAAGTCATGGAAATTCTACTCTTGCAAAGAGAGCTGTGGATACAAGCAAAGTATTTCTCCAGTATTTACTTTGACTGGTGAAAGAGCCACGGCAGATTTTTTTCTTTTCCCCCAAGACACAAAATGACATTTTAAAGGAGAAACCACCCTTGGTGCCATAGCATCTTTTAAAAATAATATCAGAATAAAAGCTCAAAGGCATGTCCTCTTAAGCACAGCTGTCCAAAGCCTCCTATTTCAGGGAGAATTCAGCCACTTTATGCAGACAGGAAAACAAGACTGTTCGTTTTAGCATCTTCTCTATTGGAACTATTTCTCTGTACTCAGATCGCATCAGATTCAAAACTAGTGACATCCTCTTATGCTCTGTTTCCCCAACCAGATCATGAGCTCTCTAAGGTCAGGGGCCACATTTTGTACTCCTTTATTTCTTGCAGAGTTGTGTTTGTCATGCTAAACTTTCAGGAAATTTTTGTTGAATGGATGAATGAATGAAAGAATGACAAAAATGGGAGAGCAGTGGTAGGTGAGTTGCTAGGCAGCCTGGTAAAGAGGATTACAAGAGTCAGGTCAGATTAGCAGGAAAGGTGGTGTAGGGGAAAGAATGTTGCGTTTTGAGCCAGCAGACATGGGTCCTCCTCCCAGGCTGGCTTGCTTGTTTTCACTAATTCAACAAACATTTCTTACACTTCTGATGAGCCAGGCAGGCATTGCGGCAGACACTGAAGAAGACAGAATCCCTGCCCTCCAGGTGTGGTGGTGGTGGTGGTGAGGGAAGCATGTGGAGATCAGGATTATGGGAGACATGTGTGATAGGGGGTATGATCACGGCAAGCACAGGGCACATGGAAGCCAGGAGAAAGGGCTTCTAAATCAGACTGTGGATTCCAGGAAAGCCTCGTCCACCTGAAAGGAAAAGACAGAGGCACAAAATATAACAAAACGTTTACTTGAGTCAAAGTGAGGACAGTTGCCTGGAAGACTTAGACCCAAGTAACCTTGGATATGAGCTTCACGCTGCCTTTATTACAAGCAGGTTTTTTACAGGCAGAAAAGGGGGACAGGGAGTAGGCTGATACAAAATTGTTTGACAGGAATTCACATTGGTTTACAGAAATAACATTGCTCACTGATTGGCTATGCACTGTTAAGCTATAGGCTATGAGTTATAGTGTCCAGTGTGACATTATTAGGTTAATGTATGTGGCAATAGCAAGCAGTTTCAAGGATGAATGTATAGCTCAAAAGGGGGCAGTAGAGTTACTGGAAAGGGTTCCTGATCCAGACCCTAAGAGAGGGTTCTTGGATCTGTTGCAAGAAAGAATTTGGGGTGAGTCTACAAAGTAAAGTGAAAGTGACTGTATTAGATAAGTAAAGAAACAAAAGAATGGCTCCTCCATAGGCAGAGCAGTGGCATGGGCTGCTTGACTGATTATACTTATGGTTATTTATTGATTATATGCTAAATAGGGGTGGATTATTAATGAGATTTTTGCAAAAGATGTGGGGAGTTCTTTTCTTTTCCCAGATTCCTGAAGGAGGAGGGTTTTGATTCAAGTCTTAGAGTTGAGAAGGTGTTGGCTTGAAATTGACCAAGAAATCTCACTGTAGGTAAAAGGACTTACCTGTAAGGATGTTGTATTTGAGAATTAAAGTCTCAGCTTCAGGTGAGACTTCAGATTGGCTGTGATGGGAGATAAATTTAGAGACATAGACTAGAGCTACTTTCCAAAGGGTCTTGCTACAATATAATTTAGTGGTTAGGAGTGCAGGTTTAGAGATCAGACAGAACTGGGTTCATATCTCAGCTCTGGTACTTACCAGCCATGTGATAATAACCGATTTTTTAAAATCCCATCTAAGCTTTAGTTTCCTTAACACAATGACTACCTGTTATCAGTTGTCTATTGCTGCATAACAAATTATCCCAAAACATAATAGCTTAAAGCAACACACAGCTTCTTCAGCTTCTGAAGCTGAAGCTTTAATTCTCAGTTTTGGTGGGTTTGGAATCCCACCAAAACTATAATTATAATCTAACCAAAACTATAATTCTCAGTTTTGGTGGGCCTGGAATCTGCACCTGGCTTAGCTGGGTCTTCTGCTTCAGGGTCTCTGGTAAGGCTACAATCAAATGTCAGCCAGCGCTGAGGTATCATCTCAAGACCCAACTGGGGAAGGATCCATTTCCAAGCTCACTGACATGGTTGTTGGCAGAATTCAGTTCCTTGCTGACTGTTGGCCAGAGGCTGCCCTCCTCAGTTCCTTGCTATGTGGTCCTCCCTGACATAACAGCTTGCTTCATCAAAATCAATGAGAGAGAGAGAGAAAGTCAGCTAACAAGGCAGAAGCCACAATCTTATTTAGCTTTCTTCTCATCACTGTTGCCACACTATGTTTGTTAGAAGTCACAAGGCCAGTCCACACTCCCGGGGCAGGATTTATACAGGGGAATGAACACTAGGAAATGGGGATCATTGGAGACCATCTCAGAGTCTGCTTGTTCCAAAGCTTATAGCGTAGTACCACTAAATAAATGTTAGTTATTATTATTATGCTGAATTGAGAGATAAAGTAAAACTACAGAGGGTCAGTAGTTTTATATCAGGGAGTAACTTCAGATGATGTTGGGCAAGTCAAGTCATGTAATGTCTTTGAACCTTCATTTCATCCTCAGTAAAATAAAAATTGTTTTTTAATTTCTGACCCCAGAAAGAATGAGAAAATATATGTGCAAGCATAAATATATTTTTGGAACATCAAATATACAATTCTCCACTCTGAGGAAGCAAACTGCTTTGGGCCAGTTTTCCATTTTGTGTCTGCTCTATGAGTCTCACAGTCTGATGTCTTCACAGTTTTTAGCGTTTGGTCCAGTGGGCCCATAGGAATAAACACCTACGAAGAGTAGTGTGTCTTTGGAAAGTCCTTTAAGGCATTTCCAAGGATTTGCTTTTTGGTTTCTTTCTTTCCTCCTTTTTAAATATTTTTGCTTTTAAGGACCCCATGGGGGGCCTGGGAGAGAAAACAGACTATCTGGGAAATTTCAAGCTCTTGATAATAAAAATGGTAATAAAATCTCCTCCGGCTCCTGAGGCTTCGCAGAGGGGATGTTTATGGTGGATGGGGTTCCCCTTCTCCTGCGCAGCTGGTTACGAGGTTGTGCGGTTTCCAGTCCTGCGGAGCAGCTCAGGTTACCGCCTCCGTGGCCACGGCGGGGGAGGGCAGCTCCGACGGCCGCAGCAATGGGCAAGAGATCAGGGTCTTCCCATCCCCGCGCCTCGCCCGTTTCTGCCTGGTGCCCAAACGGGATGCCTCATCCTACTCCCCAAACGGAGCGGATCACACACAGTCGCGTTTCATGGTCTTTCCTGCTGCGGTTTTCCCGGGGGCAGGTATTTCCAGCGGCCGGCCTTCGGCAAGGGGACAGAACTTAGGAGTCAGCCCTCTGACTTCGTACAAAGACTCGCTTCTCCTCAGGGCATATCTGGGTGGAGCGAAGCGGCCGAGGGGACCACGACAATGTCCCTTTGCTTCTCGGACCGATGACCGGGCCTCCAGGGCCAGGGGCACCCGGGACCCCAGGGCAGGGCGCAAAGTTCATACCGCAACCCCGCCACCCGCCCGCGCCCTGCCAGCCTGTTGGGGCCAGACCTCGCAGGCCAGCAGCCGCGCTCGCCCCCGCGGGGTCCCCTTTGCGCTGAGCTCATCTCCTGCAACGCCGCTGCCCCAGACCTTGCGGGCCATTTGGTCCCGGGGATGGGGCTCGTCGGGGCCGCGGGGCAGCCCGGATGAGAGGATGACCCGGGAGCTCCCTAGGGGAGGAGTGGAAGGAGCAGCTCCGGGCAATCCTGGCCAGGAGCTTTTACCCCGCCAGCCGCGCTGCTGCGGCTGCCGCTGCCTTAGAAAACTTAACGAGAACCAGATGTGGTGGCCACTGCCGAACTTTCTCAGAGCCGGTGATTGGTCCCCAGCCGAGGGCCTCAGCCAATTAGCGTGCTGGGTGGGCCTGGAGTCCCGCCCCGCCCAGTCGCCCGCGTAGATCCAGGTTCGAGGCTGGCGCGGCGCGGAGAGTGGGCTGGAGGCCGGGGCGGGACGCGCTGTGTAGCGGGGAAGCGCACGGCCGAGCGAGCATGGAGGGAGACCGGGTGGCCGGGCGGCCGGTGCTGTCGCCGTTACCAGTGCTGCTGCTGCTGCCGTTGCTGCTGTCGCGGGCCGCGGCGCTGCACCCAGACGAGCTCTTCCCATACGGGGAGTCGTGGGGAGACCAGCTTCTGCAGGAAGGCGACGACGAAAGCTCAGCCGTGGTGAAGCTGGCGAACCCCCTGCACTTCTACGAAGCCCGATTCAGCAATCTCTACGTAAGTTCAGCCCCCTCCTGGCACTTTTCCCGCAGCTTCTTCCCAGGGGTCGCTCTCACGGAAACCCTGCCTCCAGAGGGGAGGAAACATCCCCCACGCCCGGAGCCCCCCAGCACCCTTGCGGTGGGACCCGGCCAGAGCGATGCCGCTGCCTGCCCCGCTGCTGAAGGGGAACAAGAATGACCTGCAGGGGAGAGCAAGAATTGTTCGCAGCCACGTACGCGCCCCAGGCAGAAAAGGTGGCGTTGCTAAGGGCGGCCAGCGGGCTTTGCAGTTAGGACCGCGAGAAGGCTGTGCCCGTCTGCGGAGCTGGGGTGTTCCCTCCTCAGACCTGGAGGCTTCCTCTCCGGGGACATGGGGCTCCGGGGTTTTGAGAGGAGTGAGCAGATAGGTAAACGAGTTGTAGGGCGCCTGGACCTACTGCACCGCGGTTGGGGTAAGGGGAGCTGGGACAGTTGCAAAAGTTGCGCTTGTTTCTCTGAATCCAGACTCCCCCCAGCCGGTGGGGAAGGGGAGGCTTTTTGCCTAAGTCAGTTCCCTTCCCTCCCTGCGCGACAGGGTAGCGTCCTTGGGCTTGAGCGACCGTCACCTTTTTGTCCCTGTCCTCTCCCAGGTGGGCACCAATGGCATCATCTCCACTCAGGACTTCCCCAGGGAAACGCAGTATGTGGACTATGATTTCCCCACCGACTTCCCGGCCATCGCCCCTTTCCTGGCCGACATCGACACGAGCCACGGCAGGGGCCGAGTCCTGTACCGAGAGGACACCTCCCCGGCAGTGCTGGGCCTGGCCGCCCGCTATGTGCGCGCTGGCTTCCCGCGCTCTGCGCACTTTACCCCCACCCACGCCTTCCTGGCCACCTGGGAGCAGGTGGGCGCTTACGAGGAGGTGAAGCGCGGAGCGTTGCCCTCGGGAGAGGTAAGTGACCAGGGATATTTGACTGCTGAGGAAATTGAAGGATGGGCTTGAATTCTGGGGCTGCAACCCAGGGACTGGCTCGGAGTTGTTTCTGAGCCTACTCTTGCACTGAACCTGACGTTGGAGGTAGCAGGGCTGGAGTGGCTTGGAAGTGAGGAAAGATGCTGTCTCTAAGCATCTTCTGAGACCCTGGCAGGTGGTCACTCCATTGCGAAAAAAATTGCTTAGCGGATGTGAGAGCGGGAGTGCAGATGTGGGAGCCCCTTTGAACATAAGGCAATTTACTGTTTGGTTGCTTATTTTTAGAACCATCTCTAAGTATACAACAAGTATGTCTAATTATATGTTCATTGAAGGGAAAAAATCAGAAAATACAGAGAATTTTTAAAAAGAAAACAACCACTCATTTTCCTACCACTGATAAACATTTTTCTGTGTACATTTTCAGAGTTTTTTCTTCTGTATATCTTTATTGCTGTCCATTAACAATGATGAGTTTACACTACACGTATTGTTTTATAACTTGCTTTTTTCACAGAATAGTGTATTGTGAATATGTTTCAATGTCAATAAATGTATTTGTACAACATCATTTATGATGATGCATACTACTGTATCCTGCTATTATCCTGTATAATACAGAAGATTTACCACAGTTTACTCAACCAGTGTTCCCAGGGGCCATTAAGGCTTTTTCTGATTTTTCATTGTTATAAATAATAGCATGAATTACTTTTTAAAAAGCTAAATCTTTGCACATGTTCTTAGTTGACATTCCAGGAAGTGCAATTGGTAAGTCAGAGAGGATGCACTTTTGGTAAAGTTCTTGATAACTTCTGCCTAATTGCCTTCCAGGTACCAGTTCACATGTTCCTTAGTTTATAGGAGTCTGCCCTCAATGTGCTTTACAGTCTCTAGCTGCGGAAAGTAAAAAATCCCAGGCTCCCGGTCTTTAGTCTTGTCATCAACATTTGAAGTCCTCCAAATGGATATGAGTGGGGCCAGGGCGGCTTGGTAAATGGTGAACTGCCTCATTCCTGAAGAAAGTAAGGGCTTGCTTCTATGAAATTAGACCTGAATCTAAAATGCCATACTCCAAGGGCTGAAACCATATGATTCATCTCAATTTTAACTTACGGAAATGTTTCTTCACTACAGAAGGATGGTACATGCCCACTGTAAGAGGTGAGGTTACGTGCCCATGTCACTGATCTCTATCTTGTAAGGATGCTGTGATATATATCTTTTGTATGAGGACTCCTTTTTTTTTTTAATTTTTGAGGGTACATAGTAGGTGTATATATTTATGGGGTACATGGAATGTTTTGGTACAGGCATGCAATATGTAATAATCACATTTTGGAGAATGGGGTATCCATCCCCCCAAACATTTATCCTTTGTATTACACACAATCTAATTACACTCTTAGTTATTTAAAAATGTACAATTAAGTTATTATTGACTATAATAACCTGTTATCACAGGTTATAGTCATCCTGTTGTGCTATCAAATGGTAGGTCTCATTCATTCTCTATTTTTTTTTTTTTTTTTTTGGTGCCCGTTAACTGTCCCCACCTTCCGCTGACCCCTACTACCCTTCCCAGCCTCTGGTAACCATCTGCTTACTCTCTTTGTTGCATAAGGACTCTTTAAATGCAAGGTTTTTGGAATTAAAACTTTTGTCTGGTCCTTTTTTGGGGGTGGGGGAGGTTTAGGGTAGAAAAGATTTGTAAATTCCAACTCTCTTTTACTTTTCTAATTAAAATCCACTTGCAGACATTGCCATGTGCTAGTTGGCTTCAGAATGTTTCATGAAGAAAGGAGGATTCTGTTTGGATAGGGGATGTTCTTTCAGTTACGCGTGTTGAAGGTTTGTCTGGTATTTTAAAGAGCTCTGGAACTTGAGTTCTTGTTTTAATAGTTCTTTGGAGATAGATTTTGGCAAACAATGATGTAATTTGCTTGAAGGACTGAGTTCTACTTGGCCTTCTTAAATTCTGGCTTACTAACCTTATATTGCAAAGTTACTGGAAACTGGAAGATTCAAAGCAATGGCATCTTTGCCATTAAAAACAATCGCAGTTGGTGCCCGTTTTCTCCGTGGATATTCCTGTCAGGTGTGACCAGATGTTGCACCTGATATTGCAGGAATATCAAGGTGTAATTGTATCTGAAAAAAAATGTGAACAAATAGTGTTTGTCAACTCAGTAAATCTGAGATTTCTTAAACTGTCATAGGTAGTTCACAGAGCAAAAATGTTATGGTGTAGACCTTTGAAATACTTACCAATGGAAGACGTGGAGGACTAGTGTTTACTTTAGCTGTGCTTTTTTGGGGGAAAGAGGAGTGTTTTGTTTTTGTCATTTTAGGGATGGGTTTAGAGACAACTGAGTTGTATAGATCTCTGTGGTGTGGGGAATGTTTTGTTTATCTGGAATTTCAGTTGGGTTGAAAGGGATAAAAAGAATGGATATTGAGAATGAGGTAGCAAGAGAGATTGTTCTGAGCTAGAACATGACCTGGGAGAAGATTGAGAGAGCTGGGCCCAGAGAAGTGGATGAAGGAGTCACAGGCCATAACAGAAGACAGATGAGTGGAAGGTTGCCTGCTATGGTTGAATATCTGTCCCCTCTGAAAACCGTGTTGAAACTTAATCCTCAATGTGGCAGTATTGAGAGGTAGAGCCTTTGAAAGGTGACTGGGTCATAAGGGCTTTGCCCTCATGAATGGATTAATTTATTCATTCATGGATTACTGGATTATCATGGAGTGGGACTGGTTGCTTTATAAGAAGAGGAATTGAGACCTGAGCTAGCATATTAGCACACTCAGCTTTGTCGCCATGTGATGCCCTAAGTGCCTGGCACTCTGCAGTCACCACTGACCAGAAGGCCCTCACCAGATGTGACCTCTCAACTTTGGACTTCTCAGCCTCCATAACTGTAAGAAATAAATTCCTTTTCTTTGTAGATTACCCAATTTCAAATATTTTGTTGTAAGCAACAGAACACAAATTAAGACATTGCCCAATGGAGGCCTCCACGTGGTTGGGGACTGAGACATGTTGACTTGGTTCAAAGGTTGATAGTCATTGATGGAGGTTGTTGGATTTCACAGAGAAAATGAGAGGTAAAAGCAGGACTTTTTGTAGCTTTTTGACTTCCGGAGACAAGGTTTAGAAGAGGGGAGGTCTACAGCCTATGCAAGAGAGTTCAGCCTGAGTCTGAGATATCACTGTGAAGATGAAGAGAATAGAGACATATATGGAAATTGGTTAATGCTGAACCATATATGGAAATTAGAAATGCTGACATTTTGCTGAAGAGTATCAGGAAGGAAATAGTATTAGGGATGTGATAGTACTCAGCATTTGTCTTTGAATTTTTGGCAGGATCTATAGGATTTAGTGCAGTAAAATAAATGAGAGACAGTCCTGCATGTGACAGTGTCCTACAGGCAGTGGGAGATGAAGAACTATGCTAAGGAATGGAGGTTAGTGTTCACAGCAAACACTGGAGGCCAGACCCAATGATCCTACAGCTCTAGAGGACATGTGTTCCTGAGGAAGATGACAAAGAGAACTTTGTGACCCCTATAATAGTCACTCTAATGCTTCATTTTCATTTTCATTTTGATAAGCCTCTATAGGCAAGCCCCTTGAAGAAAAGGATGTCACTATTCTGATTTTTGGCCAGATAGCTGCAGTTAATTAAATGAATTGCAAAATTTAGAAATTCTTAGAGGGGTGTGTGCTGTATGGATCAGCCTGACTCTGATGAGTGTCACTTCAACATTGATTGGGATGTCCTGTACCTGGGAGGAAGAGTCAGGCTCTGGTTTCTGCAGAGGGCTCTGGCTTTTCTCTCTTTCTGATAACAGGGCCTGCAGCCACTCACCCTGATCCTCTCTGTGCTGCTCCTCTCCCCATGGAGGCCCCTCTCTCCTCTCTGGGATCCTGGGGGAGCTGGGAACCAGTGACTCGTATGTGGGGTTTGGCAGCCCATCTGAGGGCTTCTCTTTGCAGACAGAGCCTGTGCGGCTCTTGCAGAGGCTTGTGTCTAGGAATGCGAGGACCTTTCCTGTTTGGAAGCCAGTCAATGAGTTTTTTGAGAGGGGGAGCCCTTCAAGACTTCATGAAGTGGGCTCTTTAGCAATTAGATGTAGAATTTTGTAGAACCAACTGAGAACTTTACAAGTGATCATTTAGTGTGTGGGTGGCTTTTAAACAGCCAAACTCCTTTGGCATGTACTTTGGGATTATAAATTCTACTTAAAAGAAAGTTACTTCCTTCCTCTGATATTTGCCTATTTTGGTGGAGACAAAGCAATTAAATACTTGCCACCCATAATGAGTGCTCATCTCAAGGATAGTATATAGAAGATGTTGAGTAAATTTTAATTGAAATGAATTTGTTGGCTGGTTGGCTGAATGAATGAATAAAATAAAGTGCTAAATGCCCACAGTGCACAGCAAAAAGCCAGACTCTCCTCTTCACAGCTCTGTTTACTTCTCTCGTCCCCTCTTCCCCATCCCCTTCAATTCTTCACAGTCTCTACAACCTCCTTATCTTACAGAATTTCTCTAAATTTAGAACAGGATTCTCTCCTGTTTCACATTTATTATGGGAGATCGGTGCCAGGAGCTTTGAAAACTTAGCTTTTTACAATGGGTTTTTTTTTTTTTCTCCTTTTTCGAGTACTTTTCTTTCCCTAGTAGATTTTTCTTTATTCTGACTAATGTACAACTCTGAAGTTATTGAGTCCACATTAGTTGATGATGTAGACTATCTTACGGATAGACATGAGGCAGAACAGCCTTTGTTTATATTTGGCAGTAGTTGTGGCTTCCTAGCACTGAGAAGCTCTAAAAACAGTTCTTGCTTTTTGTTTCTGGAAAAGTCAAGCTTTGCTGATGAACAATGAACAACTGGAACAATAACAAATATACTAGGCACCCTGTTACTTTGTGAATTGAATGAATGAAAGAAGCAAAGCAAGATGTTGTTTTTTCTGGGTTAGAGAACTAAAAGAATGGCTGATTGTATTTTATTTGCTCTTGAAGAGTGTTTTACATCTATGTTTCTTTGTCCTATTAGCAAAACCTCAAAACCCTACCTTGAAATTAAACATTGAAAGGAAAAATTAACATTAGAAAAGAGCTAGCACAACTGTGGGAGTAGGCTTAGAACAAAGGGAAGAGCCCATTCCTTCCTTGCTGTTTCCTTCAGTGAAATGTGATGTTCTTCTCTGTGCCCGAGTTTGTCTGTCTAGCAGAATGGTGAGGTAATGATACTTACCAGTAAATAATATTTCTAAGAGTCACATTATTTATGAAGTAAGTTGTGTTTTAAAAATACCTTTCCAGTTCCTTACTAAATTGTAAAAGTAGTGTGATTTAGTGAGAGAGAGAGTTTCAGAGGCCTAAACATAACACCTTTTTAGAGAATCAAGCACTGTTAACAGATCTTTAGGAGGAGTGGTCGCTGAATGAAGGTAAAGGCAAAAATCTCATCTTGTTGAAAACATGAGGGTAGACGGAATGTTAAGGAGTGATCCTATAAGGACCTGGGTGTTGAATTGGCAGCGGATTCAGGCTCCTGGTCTCTCTCTGGTCTGTGTTGGCTCCTGCAGTGTTTATAACATTCACCGGCTGCCTCTGTGACACCTCCCAACCCCCATCCTGAGGTCCTGGACACACACACCCCCTTCTGTGGCCTCTACCACCTTCTCCAGTGACTCTCCTACAATTTCAACCATGACTGTTTCCCTGTCCTACACCATGAGACTCTCCTGGGCAAAGTCTGTCCTTTGCTCCTTCGCATCCTCAGCATCAGCATAATGTCTGGTGCGTAAGTAAACTTGGCTGTTTGAATTAGTGTACAAATGAATAAATTAATAGTGTTTACAAACATATAAACAACTAACCAAGCATAATGAGGTGAATGCTCACTGGAGATGCTCATAAAGGCGTTACAGAGGTTCAGAGAACAGAAATTATTCTATAATCACAAACACCTCCGAGTGGCAGCATTTGAAGGTTAGGAGGGTTTCTAGGCACAGGGAACCATGAGCAAAGTGTAGAAGCATCCAAGGACATGGTGCAAATGGGGACTATTAAATAGTCTGACAAAGATGCAGTGGAACTGAGCCTGGGAGGGACGTATGCAGCCAGGTTACAACTCACCTTGAATGACACGTTGAGGAGGTGTTAGGGTGTCCTAGGGTGCGGGCTGTAGAGCTGGCTGGCCCACCACCACATACTTGCCACCTGACCTGAGGAAGACCTGTTAGCCCCTGTGTCTTTTTCTCATCTGTGAAATGAGGATAACCCTGATGCTCGTATGAAAGTGTAGATGGAACAGGAGAGAAAGTGAGGCTGTGAGACAGTAAGGAGGCCTTTTGACCAACTAGGCCTAACACAGTGCCTGCCCATAGTGGGCATAAATGGATGAATGGATAAATGAATGAATGAATGAATGAATGAATGACACCAATGAGAGATGCCGAGCGCCTAGGGTTATAAACTAGGGCAGTGACTGCAGGATGGACAAGTTAATTTTGCTGATTGCTCTTAGCGCTGAAAGAGGTTTGGGTGAGAGAAGTTTGAAAACTTAAAAGTGTATATATTTTTAACCTATGTTTTACCTATGCATATTTCAAGTATTAATCTAAATTGACAAATGGTATTTGCAATAATAAATAATATCACTTATGAAATTATATTAGTAACTTGAGGAAATTTTAAAGAAGATGACATTTAAAAACAGTTTGGAGGAATCCTGAGAAAGGGGAAAATTCTTTGCACTTTATGGTGCTTTGCTTGCATTCTGTTTCTTTCTTCGTTTATTTGTTTTTTTACAGGACGTTTCTCTCTCTCTCTTTTTTTTTCTTACAGCTGAACACTTTCCAGGCAGTGTTGGCATCTGATGGGTCTGATAGCTACGCCCTCTTTCTTTATCCTGCCAACGGCCTGCAGTTCCTTGGAACCCGCCCCAAAGAGTCTTACAATGTCCAGCTTCAGCTTCCAGCTCGGGTGGGCTTCTGCCGAGGGGAGGCTGATGATCTGAAGTCAGAAGGACCATATTTCAGCTTGACTAGCACTGAACAGTCTGTGAAAAATCTCTATCAGTAAGTAACATTGAGCTGAAGCCCTTTCCTATTTGAATAGAAGGACTTTTAGGAGGTACCTGAACACAAGTGACCATAAGACCATTAAATAATATCTTGGTGGCTTCTAAGCAAGGCATCAAGTCAAAACCGAGAAACTAGATTAAACCCTGGAAGGATCAAGTTCACCAAAACATAAAAGGTCCTTTATTTTTCCTGCTCTATTGGGTATAGATACTGGAAACAGAACAGTATGTGTGTATATTTGTAGAGCCACTGAGGCTTGATATGAAAAACATTGCTCTTGGAACCACATAAAAATACCCAGTCATAAACTGCCCTGTTTGAGGTTTTCCAGATTAATCATTTCACAGGAGGAAACACTGTGATTTAGTCTTTTGGACAGATACTGTTAAACATTAAATTGAGTAATGTAATTTGCAAAAGAAATAACTAAGATTTATAGGTTTCCGGAAGTCTGAGGATGTCTCTCTGGCTTCATTACCTAAAGTGAATTGAACCCATTCCTTAGATTCATCAGTGTCTGCCCACAATGGGCATTTAACAAATAGATGGATGAATGAATGAATGATCCAGAGGGCTTACTTAGCTAGTGTCATAATAAGCTCTTCTGCATTTTGCCAGTACAGATAGTGCCAGTAGGATATTTATTGACTTCAGGTTTTTTGGGGGGGGCGTATGAGGGGGATAGGGGTGCCCTTGCTTTTATTCATTTCTTGAATACAGAAGCCAGACAGAATACATTGGTTACTTCCTGGCCTCCATTAACTGCTTCTCGGCTTCATTTAATCAGTTCTGGGTAGGTATAGAAACACCTTATACTTTTGCATGCCATTTGCTCTGCTCGGCTACCAGAAAGAGACCACTATAGCCAGATTTGGTTACTCAGAGCTGACATTTATTGAAAACTTACTATTTGCCAAGCATCGTGCTAAATACTTTCCAGATGTTATCTTAATTAAAACTCACAAGAATTGTAGGTTAGTACTACTATTTTCCCAATTTTACAGAGGAACTTAGGGAAGTTAAGTAAATTGCCTATGATCTCAAGGTTAAGTGATGAAGCCAAAATCCAAGCTCAAGTCTGGAGTGCTGAACTACTTATTTTCTCTTATGCTGAGTCCTTGTTTCCTGTCCCATCCTTATGACCCACATTGGGCATCTTTAGGGCTCCATCTAGGCTGCCACTTAGTCTGGATTCTGGAGCAAATTCAGTTCCTTACTTTTCCTCCTCTGGTTCCACCCTCCTTTTCTACTTGGGAGCTCATAGATTTATTATTCCTCAGGCATTATAGAGAGGTGACAATGGCCATGTCACATGGAATACAAAGATTTCTAAAACACTGGTCCTGCACACCAGCAGCTTGTACCCTATTAGGGTTGATAGACAAATAGATCAACAATTACAGAGCCCTGGGTAAGTGCTGGCATCTACACAGGAGACAGGAGACAGTGGGGCCAAAAGACCTGTGGGAAAAAGCAGTTGTGTTCCCTAAGCAGAGCCGTAAAGGTCTCTTGGAACTAACACTCACAATCATGTGTGACACACAAACACACAGACAGCATTTCCATCTAACCCCTTTCATGCCTTCCTTCATTTTTATCTTTGATACTTCCCAGAAATCTCTGAATTGCTTGGCGAAAGCAGAGTAAGATATGGGGCCAAATGACTCATATATTTTTCTTTAGTGTAATCCATGCTTAATACAAACAGTAAAGCACAAGCAATGCAGAATAATGTGAAATAAAAGAAAAAGTTACCCATAATCACTGCTTCAAGTGATAACGAGTATTAACGGTCCTTCTATAGCATTCAGGTATATACAAAACTTTTTTTTTTTTTTTTCTTTTTTTTTTTTTGAGACGGAGTCTGGCTCTGTCACCCAGGCTGGAGTGCAGTGGCGTGATCTCGGCTCACTGCAAGCTCCGCCTCCCGGGTTTACGCCATTCTCCTGCCTCAGCCTCCCGAGTAGCTGGGACTACAGGCGCCCGCCACCTCGCCCGGCTAGTTTTTTGTATTTTTTAGTAGAGACGGGGTTTCACTGTGTTAGCCAGGATGGCCTCGATCTCCTGACCTCGTGATCCGCCCGTCTCGGCCTCCCAAAGTGCTGGGATTACAGGCTTGAGCCACCGTGCCCGGCCAGGTATATACAAAACTTTTAAAACCAAAATGATTCTTTTGCTATGTAAGTGGTGTTCTCACATGAATATCTTCTCGTAGGGGTCTTTCAGTCAGATGTCTGTCTGTATTACCATTTTAAGGTTATAAAACATTGTGTCATATATGTATAAAGACAGCTTATTAATGAACATTTCACATATTTCTGATTTTTCATGTTATAAATATCATTGCAGTAAACAGCATAGTAAACATTGCTCACATTCTCATTTCTCCCTAAAATAAATTCTTAAAAGTGGAATTGCTGAGAAAGGGTATATGATTTAGAAGTCGTACATTTCAGATTGTCAAAGTTACCAGTCTCTTTTCCTTTCTGATTTTGGATCTTGGAGTTATTCTTAGGAGGAACTTCTGTACATCAAAATTTTAGAAATGTCCTTCAATATAATCTTCTATTCTACTTTTCATTATTTAAATTTTCAAAAATATACAGAAAAGTGGAGAGAATAACTAAATGAACACCCAAATGCCCATCACCTAGATTTACACATTGTAAACATTTTGCCATATTCATTTCTTTGTTTGTTTAATTTTTTTTCTTTTCTTTTCTTTTTTTTTTTTTTTTTTTTGAGAAGAGTTTTGCTCTTGTTACCCAGGCTGGAGTGCAGTGGCGTGATCTTGTGCTCACTGCAACCTCCGCCTCCTGGGTTCAAGCGATTCTTCTGACTCAGCCTCCCAGTAGCTGGGATTACAGGCACCCACCACCACACCCGGTTAATTTTTGTATTTTTAGTAGAGACAGTATTTCATCGTGTTGGCCAGGCTGGTCTCAAACTCCTGACCTCAGGTGATCCACCTGCCTCAGCCTCCCAAAGTGCAGGATTACAGGTGTGAGCCACCGCACCCGGCTTGTTTAAGTGTTTTAAAGTAAGTCACAAACATCATGCCAGTTCATTGCTACATGCCTTAGTATGCATCTCTCAAGAGTAAAGTTAGGCTGGGCAAGGTGGTTTTAATCCCAGTGCTTTGGGAGGCCAAGGTGGGAGGATTGCTTGAGCTCAGGCATTTAAGGCCAGCCTGGGCGGCGTAGCGAGACCTAATCTCTACTAAAAATTAACAAAATTAGCTGGGTGTGGTTGTGTCCACCTGTAGACCCAGCTACTTGGGAGGCTGAAGTGGGAGGACCACTTGAGCCCAGGCGGTTGAGGCTACAGTGAGCCATGATCATACCACTATGCTCCAGCCTGGGTGACAGAGTGAGACCCTACCTCTAAATAAACAAGTAATTAAGAGTAAAGTTATTTTCCTAGTCAATTATTTTCTTCCTCGAATTTGTCTCACAACTGTGAGCTCAAAGGTCATAAATTATATAGTTCATAATGTTTGTCATACTCTTCCTCTGCAAATTTAAATATGAATTCACACGTGTATATTTTGAAATCATACTTTTCTATATTCTGGAAGACAAGACAGTCGTTAATAAGTATTTATGATGTGTAGGGCCAGTGATAGGCATTTTATTTATTTACTTTTTTGAGATGGAGTCTTGTTCTGTCATCCAGGCTGGAGTGCAGTGGCATGACCTTGGCTCACTGCAACCTCTGCCTCCTGGGTTCAAGCTTTTCTGCAGCCTTAGCCTCCCAAGTAGCTGGGATTACAGGCGCACAACATCACACATGGCTAATTTTTTTGTATTTCTAGTAGAGATGTTTCACCATGTTGGCCAGGCTGGTCTTGAACTCCTAACCTCAGGTGATCCACCCACTTTGACTTCCCAAAGTGCTAGGATTACAGGCGTGAACCACCACGCCTGGTCAGTGCTAGGCATTTTAATGTGGTTTTCTCACTTACTTCTCCTAACAACGCAGGAAGGAAGGCATTGTCATCCCATTTTGTAACCCAATTTTCCTTTCTAGAAATAAATTAAGAAATCTAGAAATAAATTAATAAATAAAACTCTTCCTATTACTAAGTTTCCAGATGACCTTGGGTTTTTAAAAGAAACTCAAATTGGTTACTTTTCCATTATGCATAGTGACAAAACCCAGGATAGTGATTTATATATAATTAGAAGGTTTTTTTAAATTTAGCTTTTATTGGCCATAATCTGTATTTTTCCACTTATTGAAGATTTTATAGTTTGTTTCTAACTTCAAGAGGAAATTTCATAGTTGCAACACCTCTAATGTGATAATAAACTCAATATCCTCAGCACTTCAGAATTTTCTCTTACTGTCTTTAGTTTTCCTTATTTGCTTACCAATAAACACCAACATTAATTCTTATGAACTTAACAAATATGTATAGCATATTGCACACAAAATCAGTTTTTCTTTCTATGCTTCTCTTTCCCTAAATTTATCACAACAGTGACCACAACATATACGTATACATACACACGTACACACACACATACACACAAGAGAAAGACATTTTCAAATTATACTGAAAAATATTGTTACTATAGAAATCCACATGAACATGATGAATACCCACCCAAATGAAGAAAGATATTTTGTTCTTATACAATTCAGTGAATTTTTTATTATCTTATTAGCCGTTGACTCTCATTCCTCATTGACTGACTTTTGAGGTAATTCCATTGCTTGGGAGAATTTGAGCCTAGTGTTTTGTATAAATATCAGAGGAGTATACAAACTGGCATTTTCAACATAGCCAGACCCTTGTTCACTCAAGTTTTCCCATATTTTCAGAACTCCTATGTAGTTGTTCTCTTTAGGGTATATCATTGACTAAAATAACTAAATATTGGGATATTTGGAAACTGAATGGAGTCCATGTTCTTTTCTCATGGAGGAAATGAGAGAGCTGTTTCCAGAAGCTTTAAAAGACCTCTAAGCTACTTTTTATTTGCTCCTTAACTTTTTCCATGCAAAAAATTTTTTTTTAGGTTTTGGCATTTGTATTTCTTTGAATTTTTTTACGTTGACTCACCGTTCTTTGTGGATTAGCGAATTGGTCAGTTCAAGTGAATAAACAATGAAATGTCTTTAATATTCTGTAGAGTAATGATAATTCAGATGCTTATTGACTGCAGTGTGTGGTATGGTTTTCTGTCATAATATAACGTAGATGTGTAGAGCGTGGGCTTTGGTGTTAACTGAATTCGGAGCCAGTTGTTTGTTACGTGACTTTCAGAAGATCAGTTAGCCCTTTAAAACCTATTTTCTCCTCTATAAAGTTGAACATGATCACCTGTAACTTGCAGACTGTATTGAAGAATGTGAAACACTTGGCACAGGGAAGGGGCATCACCAACTCTTGAAAGTATGTAGTAGTCATTCGAGTGTCAGTATTTGGTAGAGTTTTAAGCATACATTTTAAAAATGTGTTATAAGTTTCCAGACAAGTGGAGGAAGGATGAAACATTCCTACATTCCTTGTTTATTTTCAGATAGCCAGATTTTAGATAAACCATTTGGATTGTAGAGCAGATTGCTAATTTGATGGTCTGGCATTCTGTGGCGTACAGCTTTGAAACATAATGTTAAATAAAAGGTAGTTCACATCAAAAGTCCAGTATGATCCTTTTAGTTACCATGTAAGTCTGCTTTTATTTGGTTTTATATACCAGTGAAAACTGAACCTGATCTTAATAGCCTTTCAGGTTGTTTGGTTTTTGTTTTTTTGAGACAGGGTCTCACTCTGCCACACAGGCTGGGGTGCGGTGGTTGCAGCCAAAGCCCACTGTAACCTGCAACTGCTGGGCTCAAGTGCCCCTCCCACCTCAGCCTCCTGAGTAGCTGGAAGCACAGGCGTGTGGCACATACCTGGCTAATTTTTTTTAGAGAAGTGTTTTGTAGAGGCAGGGTCTCACTCTGTTGCCTAGACTGGTCTCAAACGCCTGGGCTTAAGTCATCCTCCTACTTTGGCCTTGCAAAGTGCTGGGATTATAAGTGTGAGCCACCATGCCCAGCTGTCTTTCAGTTGGTTGTTCACCTTCTAGGAAGGTGGGTGAATGGACACTTTTGTTACATTTGTTACAACGACTGTTTCCTTTTTATTTAGACTAAGCAACCTGGGGATCCCTGGAGTGTGGGCTTTCCATATCGGCAGCACTTCCCTGTTGGACAACGTCAGGCCAGCCGCAGTTGGAGGAGACCTTTCCACTGCCCGCTCTTCTGTTCCCCTGGGACGTTCCTTCAGTCATGCTACAGCCCTGGAAAGTGACTATAATGAGGACAATTTGGATTACTATGATGTGAATGAGGAGGAAGCTGAATACCTTCCGGGTGAACCAGAGGAGGCATTGAATGGCCACAGCAGCATTGATGTTTCCTTCCAGTCCAAAGTAGATACAAAGCCTTTAGAGGGTAGGATCTCCCCTCCAGATTCTGATCTGTCCTCCCCCTTGCATCCAACACCTACTTATTGGCCATTCTATCCTGAAACAGAATCTGCTACCTTGGACCCTCACACCAAAGAAGGAACATCTCTGGGAGAGGTAGAGGGCCCAGATTTAAAAGGCCAAGTTGAGTCCTGGGACGAGAGAGGCACCAGAAGCCCAGCTCCACCCGAGGTAGACAGAGATTCACTGGCTCCTTCCTGGGAAACTCCACCACCGTACCCTGAAAACAGAAGCATCCAGCCCTACCCAGATGGAGGGCCAGTGCCTTCAGAAATGGATGTTCCCCCAGCTCATCCCGAAGAAGAAATTGTTCTTCGAAATTACCCCGCTTCAGGTCACACTACACCCCTAAGTCGAGGGACGTATGAGGTGGGACTGGAAGACAACATAGGTTCCAACACTGAGGGTGAGTGCATTAGAAAACTGGGTGCTGAGGTTTCATCTTAACCTTGCTGGTTTTGCATAGAGTTGTGATTTTTCTCTTAAGTGGGTAGGTGAAAAGTTTAGCAAAAAGAAGATTGGATCTAATTTTTAATCCCTGCGTTTCAAGAGATAGAGTAAATTTCCTTTGCCAAATAAATCTTGGCAGGCAGATTCTGTTTGGAATCTCTTGATCATTAATAATGTTTTTTTAAAAATATGGGCCTCATGAAGTGAGTGGGGGAAAACTGGGTTTGTTATGCCAGCTACGCTCTCAAGTGTAAAGAACTATTTCAGTTTGAAAGTTCAGCAAAGGTAAAACATTTTGCGGCTTCATACACATTCCAGTGAGGGATGGGTTTGTGCTTTTTAAAGTGGTGAGTTGTGCTGGCTCAGATGAACAGGCCAGATTCATACTCTGTTGTGGGACAAGCCTAGCACTTCCCTTGGTTGGGGAGATATGCTTGTGATGTGTGGGAGAGGAGAGCCTGCAGGGAAAGAAAATGACTAAACACCTGTGTCTGTTGTCATTTCTGGTTCATGGCTGTGCAGCTGTGGCATGCACCTCCCTGGAGCCCTGTCCTCATTTCATGACTCACTGATCGGACTGAGAGGCGAGGAGGGAGATGCCGAGAGCAGGCGGTGGTTAATTATCATGGACACGGGGCCTATGTCAGTCTTCTAGTCCTCGTCGAGACTTGTCATGCCGGCTGTTTCTTCCCCATCAGGCATGGAAAGATGTGAATGGGAAACTGACCCAGATTCACTCCCATTTGTTCCAGGGACTGCTCATCTGACCTCCTGATAGGAAGAAAGAGGTCAGAGGTGACTGCTTTGTTCTGAATCTCCATGTTTTTCCACCTTTTCTGTTTCCTGTCACTGTTGTGGCTAAAACATGGCTGACCTAGCAGAGAGCGCCTTTTGGGTTCTGCTCTGGTATTATCTGCAGGATATTGCACGGAGAAGTACTAACTTCAGCAGGGAAGAAAATAGTTTCTGACTAATGTGGCGTTGTATAAGGATTCGAGGGAGTACATTGGTGTCAGCCTCGGGTTTGAATCCGGGCTACCAAGCTGGCTGGGTGATGAAGTAACTTATGTAACCCATAAGCCTCTGATTTCTCATGACTTTCTTGGGAGGATTCAGTGAGACAGGGTATGTGAAGTTCTTGGCTTCATGTCTGCACTCACTGGTTCTTAATAAATAGTGGCTGCTGTTACTAATTTTAGAAGATTTAAAACAGTGGGAATGGGGTGGAGGATGGGTAGAGAATGAAGAATGTGCGTATTAAAGAGTTTCGTGTTAATTTGTGCCTAAGGGGCCACATTTCCATGAAGTTGAAGATGTAAATTTTATTGGAAGTCTTTAGAACCTTCAGATCCTTCTGAGAATCTCCAGAATTTAAAGTATGAGTTTCCTGTAAGTACATTTTAAAGCCAAGTATCCAAGATTTTCACAAAGGGATTTGAGGTAAAGATGCATTCCTGAATGGCCTTATCATTTGTGGGTTGTGATTTCCTTCCCCGGGAAGAGCGTGGGAATATTAAAAAGCAGATCTATGGAGTCATGTATTAAAGGGTTAAGAAGGGACTGCACACCCTGGTTCGGGCTCTGAGAGCTCGAGATCACTGGAGTAAAGGGCAGGAGGCTTCAGGAACCAGCCATAGGGTAGAACAGAGGCACAGCTATAACTGCTGTGGGGCATGAACTATGATATTTTATCACCTGCTGGATGCAGTCCACTATAGACATCTTGGTAATGGCAAAAAATGCCTGTGAAAAAGCTGGTTAATACACATTTTGGGGGAAGAAATCTAACTAGAAGTTGAAACTTAGACAAAAAAATCCAGTTTTTTTTTTTTTAAAGGAATTTAGGGGGATGTGTGAAGTATAGAAGCACGCAATTGTTAAATACTTTTGAGGGGATGCAGTGACCATTTTTTTCACATAAAACATTGGAGGCTCAGAGGTCTATCTGGTAAGTGTGGACTTCCTCTGGGAAGCTGTGGGGTGGCAGTGGCAGGGACATAGAACATTGCACGGTAGTAAGGACCCAGCCATGTGGCGTACATCTGGCTTTTTCTACTGATGGAATAGAAAGCACATCGTTTTGGTGCTGGGTGGACTTGACCTTGACTCCCAGCTCTGCTATGCGGTTTGGGGCAAGACATAGAGTCTGTTGGACCCTTGGCTCTCCTCAGCCCTAAAACAGAGTTAATGAAGACCTCGTCATGTACTTGCGAGAATTGAAACTGAGCCTGGGAAGCACCTGCCCAATACATTTTAGTTTCCCCTTGAAGCTTCAGGGTAGTCATCTTGCTAAACCAAGAAATCAAGATTTAGTTAAAGGCCCAGAAAATATCACTCCTTTTTACATTTTTTTTTTCCCTTAGGGACTCATTTTACAGACCTTTCTTTTTGTTCAGAAATTTAGATTTTTAGATCATGTCTACACCAGGCAGGAATGTCCCGGCCACACTCGAGCTCTGTCTTCCTAGGCCACAGAATAGGTGGATGTGCAAGCATGCTTTGTCTGAGGAGTCTTGTTTCCAGGGAGCTCTGGTAGTTTTGTTGTGAAGTCAAAAAGTTACCCAAGCACCTGCCATGTACCTGTCTCTGACTCGGTGCTAGTGGAAGTTTTGGCTGGCATTTGCTGAGTGCAGCCTGCTGCTCTAAAGTGGGAACTTGGCATTAGATTGCATTATTACGGTTAGTCCTCAGAATTGTCCTGTGGGGAGTTTGAGACCAGCCTGGACAACATAGGGAGATCTCGTCTCTATAAAAAATTTAAAAAATTAGCCAGGTGTGGTGGTGCTCACCTGTGGTCCTAGCTACTCAGGAGGCTGAAGTGGGAGGATCACTTGAGCCCAAGGGTTCCAGGCTACAGTGAGCCATGATTGTGCCACTGCATAGCCTGGGCAACAGAGAGAGATACTGTCTGAAAAAAAAATTGTCCTGTAAGATAGGCACTATCATCCTTCCCATTTTACAGAGATGGAAACTGAGCTTGGGAATACTTAGCGACTTTTCTAGCAAGGGCAAAGACTGCAACAAAGCCATGAAGAAATTAGAGAAAGCTGTAGGGTGACACAGAGTCAAAGGCACTGTCCAGGAGCGTCACTGCTGTTGGGGAAGTCATTGTGAGGAAGGAGGGGCTTGAGCCAGGCCTGGGGTCGGAGTATGAAAGGAAGAATTTGTGAGAACATGAACAGAGAAGTGACAAGAGCGGAGGTGCAGAGGTGGGAATGAGGAGGGAGGAAGGGAGTGAGAGAGACAGAGACAAAGGTTGATGAAGGCAGTGAGGTGAGAGAGTTGGCAGTGAGGGCTTCAGTTGCCTGGGACCATGGGACTGCCTGTGTTGTGAGTAGAAAGGAATGAGGTTTACCAATAGGGGTCTTAGTTATTCTTAAGCCTGCTGAGGTGGTGCTATATGCAGCTTAATTTAATCTCAGTCTGCATGATGAGTTAGGAGGAGGGACACCTGGCTTTCAGAAACCTCTTGTAGTCCCACTCCACTTTTGGCCTTGGGAAAGGCTACAGGAGCATGTTGCAAGCTCGACTTCCACCCTGAGAAGAATTCAAGCAGGTTCTGCTGCCGGTGCAACCCTCCAGGTGCCAAAGACCATCCGCTGGGTGCACCTCCAGGTTGCAGAGGGTCTGCGACCAGGAGTCCCCACCGCCCCCAATACCTGTGAAGACACCTGTATGAGGAGATTCCCTGGTAGGGCCCCTCTCCCTTCACCAGAAGTGAAGAGAGCCTGTTAGTGTCATGCCAGCAGTTGTAAAAGGCCACCCCCAGGGACCTGATCACTGTTTGCCAACAGCATCGTTACATGCCACACACATACATCAAAATTAAACAAACATGAAAACTGGATGAAAAAGCT
Organism: Macaca fascicularis; assembly: GCF_037993035.2. Classification (NCBI taxonomy): domain Eukaryota; kingdom Metazoa; phylum Chordata; class Mammalia; order Primates; family Cercopithecidae; genus Macaca; species Macaca fascicularis. The sequence continues at coordinate 119,942,561 of NC_088381.1, read as the reverse complement.
TTCCACTGTTTTTTCATTATAAAGTTGGATATGGTTTTCCTAACTAGTCTGTCATTCTGGGAGATGGAAAAACTTAGAAGAATTTGTCCTGCAGTGAAAATGCCCATTCTTTTTGTTTGAGGTAGCAGTAAAAATTGTTCATAGTCGCTCCAGCTGTCCTGAGGCAGCCCTGTGCACGAAGCCTCCCGTGTCCCTCTGTGTTGGCCCAGTGAACCCGGTCCACACCATGGAACCTCCCCTGTGGCTGGGCCAGGGCCCTCCGTGAAGAAGGGCAGGCTGGCCAAGGGCTGCAGACAAGTGCTTAAGTGTTTCTGGGAAAATGAAGATTGAAAGGTGGCTCAGAACAAGTGCAGAGGAGAATTTTGTTACAAACTCCCAGTTAGGACAAGTCTCAAGTCCTTTGGCAGGGCATTTCTTTCTTTCCTCTGATGTATCCCCACCCCATTTTTCTTTCTATTAAGGACATGAGAAAAGTTAAAAAAAAAAAAAAAAAAAAGCATTAAATGGAAAAAAAAAGTGAGATTTAAAAAGTCTTCACGTTAAGAATCCTTTAGCAACTATCAAACCTCAGTTAACAAATGCGTGACAAAATGAGCTCATTCAAACCTGGCCGGCCTCCACCTTCCCGCTGTGCCCTGAGGTGCCAGCAGACCTCTTTATGGTCTGACTCTCCATGGCAGGAGCTTCCTAGAAGAGTGTGGGTCCCAGAGGAGGCCATGGACTAGAAACTGTATTTCTCAAAGTGTGGGGTCTCATCTACCCTCCTCTCACTCAGCTGGGAACATAGTTAAAAACACTGATTTCCAAGCCCCTCCTCTACCTTCTGAACCAGAATCTGCATTTTTAAGTCAGCTCACTCCCTTCGACTCCTCCAGGCCTCTGCCCAAATGTCTCCTTCTCCCAAGGTCTTCCCTGATCATACTATTTAAAAGAGCCAAGTGCACCTGCCCTCTCTCACCCTCTTGTCCGACCCTGCCATATTCCTCTGCACTTCAGTGTTTCTGATGCCCCCTCAATCTGATGGGATTTAGAGCCAGAAGATTAATCTCTGTGGGCCTCAATTTTCTCATCGATAAAATGGAGATAATATCTTACTAGAATAGGAAGAAGTGCATGAAAATACACTCAAAGCCACGATAGGAAGGGACATACAAATGACCACCGAAAAGAAAAAGTGCCACTTTTCCTTGGATGTGTTCATTGCACATCTCATCTAGCTGGGATCCAGATCTTGATTCCCAGCCTTCAAGAAGTTCAGCCTCTTTGAGTTTCACTGCAATTCCCCTAGAAATTTGAGCAGTCACGTCGGCTGGAGGTCTGGCTTTTCTTGCCCTGGATAAATAGCTGCACATGGGCTCAAGCACTGTTCTAGCTCCAGGTCTCCCCCTTCTTCAGGGAAGGGCTATCTGGCTGCTGTGCATCTGTTACCTTCACTAAAGAATCTTCACGTGGTATTCTTGTGGATGGATGCCCAAGTGGGCCGAGCTCTGCTTCTCAGATGGCCAGGAATGAGCACAAGAGCATTTCCTAACATTCTACCCACCCCAGGCGCTGCTAATTGCTCAGATTAAATTTGTTAACGACATTAATGAGCAACACCTAGCTCAGAAATCCAAGGCTTGTGAGTATCCCAAGCCTTCTATCAACATCAATTGGTGTGAGAATCACTTGTGGGGTGGCTAAAGTGTAGATTGCTAGGATGCACCCAGAGAGTGGAATTGGTAGGTCTAAGGTGGGCCCTCAGAATTTGCATTTTTAACAGAAACCTCAGGTGATCCTGATGCCATGGTCCCTGGAATCCACCGGGAGAAATGCAGCTCTCCATGTGAAGGACTGCATGGTGCTGTGCTGAGGGTGTAAGTTGTTATTCACCCCTTGGTGAATTTCCTTGATGCCTCATGCTGTTGTCAGAACTGAACCCCACAAACCTGCTCCTCCTCAGTCTCCCTATCTCAGTAACTGGCAGCCCCACCCTTTTGGTTTCCCATATCAGGACTATCATCCCACATCCAATCCACCAGCAAACCTTCTTGGTTCCACCTTCAGAACATCTAGTGCTTCCCATCTCACTCAGATGAAAGCCCAGACCCTTCCTGTGACCTCTGAGACCCTGCTTGAATGACCCAGGCCACCTCTCCTCTCACCATCCCTCCCACATGCCCACACACCCCTCCTGCCTGACACAGCACCCCGCCTCCCCTCATCTGTGGGGTTCACTCCCACACCTCCTGGCCTCTGCTCAGTCACCTTCTCCCGGGGTCTTCCCTGACCGTGCTATTTAAAAGAGCCATGTACACCTGCCCCCTCCCACCCTCTTGTCTTTCTCTGCTGTGTTTCTTTGCACAGCTCTTACACATCCACCCCACTAAGTAATTTACCTGTTTATTGACTACTGCTGGGATGTGAATTTTTGTCTCTTTTGCTGCCTGCCATGTCCCCAGTTTCTAGACTAAGGCCAGGTCTATAGTGAATACTCAGTAAATATTTGTTGAATTAGTGAATGAATGAACAAAAATTGTGAGAAGCATTTACCTTTCACCTAACAAGCTGCCATTGTAAATGCTAAGTGTGCAAACCTGTGTGTGCACGTGGGCATGAAGGCAGGCGTGGCAGAGGGATTATAAATGGAGCCTTGCCTGCCCCCCAGATTAGGGGCTGATCCTTCGTCTTTCCTTCCTGTGGCTGTTATGAAGCTGAAAGAGAGAGTGTGTGTTCTTGGCTCAGTAAGTATCATCCTAAAAATACAATATCCCACAAAAAACTGTTTAAAAAGACTCCCAGGTTAGCTTACCAGGAACTAGTTAACCCATTGTAATTACAGTTTAAGTCTCATAATAGCCTGTCATGGGAGCCTACTCATTGTTATAATTTCTTTTTCTATGATAGAAAAATGTAGTCCAGCTTCCAATCTATTTATAAACCTTTGCACAGTTGCACTTGTAGGTTGCTGGCTGCATCGCGCTGTCTCTTTTTACTTAGATAAAAGCTATGACTCCACCTAGTTTAACTCTCCATATCTATACTGTCTGTCCTCCATCTTCACTCTCCCTGTTTCATAATTCAGCCTTAGAATGAGAATTGGGTTGCAGAATAAGGCTTCACAGAATAACTGAAATAGGATACAATCCGTGCCTGTTGTTTCCTTAATTTGTGGGTGGAACAGAGTGTAGAGTTTGGATTGATTTCTATCTGAATTTTCTGAAAATGGTTGCACTTTTTTTTTTTTTTTTTTTTTTGAGACGGAGTCTCGCACTCTCGCCCAGGCTGGAGTGCAGTGAGTGGCGTGATCTTGGCTCCCTGCAAGCTCCGCCGCCCGGGTTCACGCCATTCTCCTGCCTCAGCCTCCTGAGTACAGGCGCCTGCCACCACGCCCGGCTAATTTTTTGTATTTTTAGTAGAGACGGGGTTTCACCGTGTTAGGCAGGATGGTCCTGATTTCAGCCCCCCTCGGCCTCCCAAAGTGCTGGGATTACAGGCGTGAGCCACCGCGCCCGACCAAATGGCTGCTCTTTAGACCTGTAGCAGATTGCCTTTTTACTTGGCGTTCAGAAGTGCATTAAGAAGAAATGCGACTTCTGGCAATGCAGGTGTGAGGAAAAGGTGTTCTACTTATTTTAGAGATGAGGAAGCTGAAAGACAGTTTGCAGTCTCCACAGAGCCCCTGAGGGAGGGCTGAGGTTGAGTCCTAGAGCTGGGCGCTTTCTGCAGTCCCCATTCCTTGCGCTCTGGGAGAAAGTCCTGATGGCCTTTAAGCCATGAGCACACTGGTGAGTGTGAGTGTGCGAGTCCCTCCAGGAGCTGCTTCCTTACACTTAGTTGTGAATTTCTGAGCTGTAGAAACCTGAGGTTTTGACACATCCAAGTTACATTCATTTCTTTTCACTCCAAATTTTTTTTTTCCCTTAATAGTGATAGTTTTCTTCACAGCCATCTATTTTACCATAATCCATCCTGGGTTTTTTTTGTTGTTGTTCTGCCTTGAGTTTTATATCATTTTCTATTTAAGTTAAGCTTGTCATTTTCTTGTTTAAATAAAGTTGAGTCATGCCTAATTTCCTATTTTTATCAAACTGGAATTTCTTAGCCAAGTCATCAAGGCCCTATACTAAATCTTGAGTCATAACTTCATTCCTACTATGTTCCAATCAGATTTTCCACTTGAACCGACACTGTCTGTCCTGCCAACCCTCAGCTTGCTGCTTTCCCAAGGATCTGCAGGCAGCTCTCCAGTACTGTCCAAAAGTTAATGCCGCTGCTGCTACTCTCATTTCTTACCTGTGCTGTTTTTCAGCATGCTGTAATATTCATCTAGATAATCTTCCCTGCTTGCTTCTATCATTAAACCCGGTTTATAAAGTATGACTCGAATTATACTTGAAGTCTGTGCTGATGAACCCCAGACACGTGGTCATCCCTAATCTAGTGGGCATCCCTAACCTAGTGCTCATGATCTCCGTACTTGGCTCCCAGTGAAGGGGTGGTGGAGAGCAGCAGTTAAGATTCTCGAGCTAGATGTCCTAGGTTCAGATCCCACCTTTGCTACGCACTGCCTTTGTGACTTCAGGCACTTTAGTCCACTGTGCCTCAGCTTTAACTGCAAACAGGTTAAAAATTGTCCCTGACCAGAGTGGTGGCTCACACCTGTAATCCCAACACTTTGGGAGGCCTAGGTGGGAAGATCACTTGAGCCCAGGAGTTCGAGACGGAGACCAGCCTGGGCAATGCAGGGAGACCCCTCCCCCCAACCAACCCACACCTACTGAAAAACAAAGTAGGCAGGTGTGGTGCACGCTTGTGGCTGCAGCTACTCAAAAAGCTGAGGTAGGATGATCGCTTGAGCCTGGGAAGTCGAGGTTGCAGTGAGCCGAGATTGCACCACTGCTCTCCAGCCTGGCTGACAGAGCAAAACCCTGTCTCAACAACAACAGAGTCCCTGCTACCTAGGGTTGTTGTGTAAATTAAGAGTTAATAAACGTAAAGCCTGTATATGTTAAGCGCTATTTAAGTGTTAACTTTGTTACATTTTAATTTGCTGATGGAAGGCTTGATCCTGGTGACATTGTTACCTATATGATGCTATATCTCCTTAGTTCCTTTGCTTTCTGTTCTCCCTGGGAATACTGGGTAAAGATTGATCTTTGGATTTCTTCCTTCCACTTCTGTCTCCTTTCCAGATAGACCTGAAACACAACTACCACTTGGTTTTCCCTAAGAGTAGGGTGTCCTCCTTCACACTAGCATCAGTGTCTCAAGCTAGAATTCCATGCCATCCCTGCTTAAACAGCATGCTCCTGGAGTCTCCAGCCAACTCCACCTCCTGGAGATGCGGAGGCAGAGGTGTGTGCAGCCACTAGGCCTCCTGGTGGCTATGCTTGGGATTGGCATATTCCCCAGTGTCCTCGAGAAAGCACCCCCCTGTCCATCCACAACCCCCGCCACACCCTACCCTCTTGGCCATTTCCTTTATGAACCATGGCGTTTGTTCCAGTTTCCCCATTTCTTTGCAGCACAGATGGCCCTCTTCTTTTAATGGGTAGAATAAGTAGGAGATGGAAGCAACAGCTGCTGGAGCACTGAGCTTATCTTGGTCCTCCGTAATTTCTGGAAGATCTGCGAGTGGGGCCCAAGCTGTCTGCTATTGCATGGAAATCATGCTTGTACCATACCTATCATAGTTAAACCCTGCCGAGGGCATAGGGCATTTTAATAGCTTGAATCCCTGTTGCTTTGCCCTCCTCCGTCCCCTTCTCCTCATGCCCTTTCTTTGAGGTAGGTGCATGTGTTTTTTAAGACCCTTCCCTCAAAACAATCTTGGTAGTGAGACCAGCTATTAAGTTCAGTGTTACCTGAAAGAAGGATGGTTAGACATAAGACATTTGTTAGCTTCTCTATTATGTCCTCCTCTCAGGATGTCTTTAGGTTGAACCATATAAAAGTGCTGATATTTAGCCCTTTTTGACCCACAAAAATAGTGGTTTCATGAAGTTTAACCTAACGCGTACTTACTGGTTCGCTTTCATTTACTGCGCTCAAACCCACGGGTGCAGCCTCATCTTCGTTCACCAACTCGGCAATGAGACCCAGCTGGGAGCAGTAAGCAATTCTTCTTGCCAGCAGACAAAGCAGGTTAATTCCCTTGGGTTGAATGTTACCCCAGTCTCTTAAACATCAAAAACTGTTTGTTATGATGTAAACTGCTTCTGTGGAGTGGATGCTGTGTCCCTGATGCAGCAATGACATTGGAATCATTTAGTCCTTTTAAGGCAAGTTTGTTTTATTTTTCAGTCTTCACATATAATGCTGCCAACAAGGAAACCTGTGAACACAACCACAGACAATGCTCCCGGCATGCCTTCTGCACGGACTATGCCACTGGCTTCTGCTGCCACTGCCAATCCAAGTTTTATGGAAATGGGAAGCACTGTCTGCCCGAAGGTAATTACTGGGACTGGGAACTCCTGTGTGTCTATTCCTGCTGCTTACCTGTTTCCAGCTACCACTGTGAGCTCTGCTTTATGGACCAAACATCTCCACTACTTAAATCAGAGTGCTATCAACTTGGAGGTGCTTAATAAATGTTAGAGGAATGAACTGGTTTGGGCTGATTCTCAATTTGAGGATTATCCAGAAATGCTTCCTTCTACCAGCTCCTTAGAGCCAAAGTTGTAGTGGAGAGAAGGAGGAGGGGAGAAAACAGACTGGAGGCAGGACTGTTTCATATATGGATAATTGGTTGGTTAGGAAATCATTAAAGCGACTTGCTAAAGAGTGAGTTTTGGAAGTTGTCAATGGAATAATTATACCTGTGTACACTTATCTCTAGCCAGGATGATGCCCAAGCTTAACTGGATTTGCTGTCTTTTAGGGGCACCTCACCGAGTGAATGGGAAAGTGAGTGGCCACCTCCGCGTGGGCCATACACCTGTGCACTTCACTGACGTGGACCTGCATGCGTATGTCGTGGGCAATGACGGCAGAGCCTACACAGCCATCAGCCACATCCCACAGCCAGCAGCCCAGGCCCTCCTCCCGCTCACACCAATTGGAGGCCTGTTTGGCTGGCTCTTTGCTTTAGAAAAACCTGGCTCTGAGAACGGCTTCAGCCTCGCAGGTGAGTAGGGTCTCTGAGAAAGTCGGTAGTCAGTGTTGCTTTGGCAGTGGTGCTCCTTGGGGCAATGTCTTTAGGCCTTTACACAGTGAAAGAGGAATCACTTGTTTAACGTTCTAGAGCCACATGTGTGTAGTTCTCTGGCCAGAGGTTGCTGGGAATGGTTTGACCTCACATCACTGATTTTTGAAAGGCAGTGATTTCTTCTAAATGTTCTCCCAGCTGTTCTGAGAAACAGGATGATTCCATTCAGAACATTTGTGTCCTCTTACTCCAATTCATTGAAGCATATTTGTCAGGCTTTTAAAATTATGCACAGATCTGTCAAATGGTACTTGGGGCACCTGGGGATGATTTTACTTCATGGTGAAGGGGTGCCCTTCTCCCAGCTCTGCAACCTATAATAGTATAGGGGGGTGCGCCCCAGACTTGCACCTGCACACATCACCTGGAGGTCTTGTCAAAATGTGAATTATGGTTCAGCAGGCCTGGGGTAAGGGGTCTGTGATTTTGCTTTTCTACCAAGCTCCTAGGAGGTACCAGTGCTGCTGGAAAGGCCACCCATTGACAACAAGGATTTTAGAAGATATTTTTTGGATTCTCACCTTCCCACTTGAAAACTTGTTTCCTAGTGGTTTTATCTTTATTGCATGAAAAATAGTTTTGTGAGAAGTTCTTCCCCCATCTTTAACTGCAGAGCTCAGTGGCTGTTCATAGGTTCTTGCCTTTAATCAAAATTTGAATAAAGCCCTTGTGTCAAAAGTAGATAAAATAGGGCACACCTTGTTAAATTTCTATTTCAGATAAACAATTTTCTAGTATAATTGCATGAGACATACTTATCTGAAATTCAAACAAAAAACCCTGAATGTCTTGGGTGGTTTTTTTTGTTGTTGTTGTTGTTGTTAGGCTTATATGTTTTTTGCTAAGTCTAGCAACCTTAGAGAAAAGTCAAGGGCGTTCCCAAGAGTATTTCTCACAGAATACAAGCTTGTTTAAAGAGAAGTTGGGTGAGGTAAGGCAGGATGAAACCATATTCTTCAATGGAAAAGTTTGGGAACTTATGGAATCAACAGCTGACAGTGTTTACTCTCAGTATCAGATAATCTCCTTAGGCACGATCTCCAACAGCAGTAGAAATTGGGAGGGGGCGGTATGTATTGGTAACTGTTTAAGCACAACCTCTTTTCAGCCCTATGCTGAATGTTTTTCATCTCCAGGTGCTGCCTTTACCCATGACATGGAAGTTACATTCTACCCAGGAGAGGAGAGGGTTCATATCACTCAAACTGCTGAGGGACTTGACCCAGAGAACTATCTGAGCATTAAGACCAACATTCAAGGCCAGGTGCCTTACATCCCAGCAAATTTCACAGCCCACATCTCTCCCTACAAGGAGCTGTACCACTACTCAGACTCCAGTATGTATAACCCAGTCTTCACATCTGTAAAATGGGGATTATGCCCATCTTACAAGATAGATACAAGGCTTAAATGACTTATATGCCATGTTCCTAGAACAGTGCATGGAACATAAAATGAGCTCTATGTTATTACTCTTATTGTTATAAGAAAATGTGTAAGTGAGCAGAATGCTGGCTGCTATACACAATATCTATATCCCTACCTAGTACTTTCAAATAATAAAATCAATAGCAACATTGTCCATGGGGTGGGTAGGGATGGTATAATTATATACAGTTTTTAACCATCCTACTTTCTGCAACATGGAAAAATATTGATTATTGGAATTTGTCTCAGCTTGTTTCAGCTGATGAGTTCAGGTTGCTTTAAAAATCAGAGGCCCGGTGCAGTGGCTCACGCCTGTAATCCCAGCACTTTGGGAGGCTGAGGCAGGTTGATCACCTGAGGTCAGGAGTTTGAGACCAGCCTGGCCAACATGGCGAAACCTGTCTCTACTAAAAATACAAAATTAGCCGGGTGTGGTGGCATGCTCCTGTGATCCCAGCTACTTGGGAGGCTGGGTCAGGAGAATTGCCTGAACCCAGGAAGTTGAGGTTGCAATAAGCCGAGCTTATACCACTGTACTCCAGTCTGGGTGACAGAGCGAGACTCCATCTCAAAAACAAAACCAAAAACACAGAGATGCTGTATTTTATTATAAAACTAATGCTAGATTTGGAGTCAAAAGATAACATATCCTGGATTTGCCATTTAATATCTGTAGGGAAAGGCCTCTTAATATCTGAGAATGTATTTTCTCATCTTTAGCATGGAACTAAAAATGTTTTTTCTATGTTACATGGTCAATAATGTGTGTGAAGCGTGATGTGTTCTGTGAAAATACTACCTGCATACAGGATGCGGCCTCTATCACAGTTGCTGTTGTGCAGTACAGCAATCTGGACTGAGTTATGCCTTTCCTCTAACCCCTGCTGCTCCTATGCCGAGAGCTGGCAGCCTGGCAGGAGATGTAGGGAAGACAATGGGAAGCAGCGACCTGGGCTGTGAACAAAATGGTCAGTGTCCAGATCACTGACCTGGGCTTGACTCCTAGACTCAGATTGTGAGAGACAACCCTTTCCTTTCTCTGGAATCCTTCAGATTTACTGAAGTGCGAGGTGTTGGAAGTCGTCACTTCTGTGCAATGTAGAGGATGGATTGGTTTAAAATTTAGGGTGTAGAGTTAAACCAGTGTGAGTTTCATTTTCAGTTCTACCATGAAGCAGCGTTGCATCTTAGGCTACTTAACCTCTGTGAGCCTCTGATCACACAATTCAGTGCCCATCTCACCAGGCTGTTGTGAGGAGGAAACGAGGCAGTATGTATAGAGCACCCTTGGCATGACTGGCACTCAGTAACACTTATTTGCATATAATAACACGGACAACTGTAGTGCCTTCTCCCCCTCAGCACTGTGGCTTTGCATCCACTCAGGTTTTTGGGATTTCCTTGCAAATTTTTTCATATAAACTCAGGAAGTTCCCAAGGGAACACACTCCAAGAATTAGATGAAAACCTCTGCAGAAAAATCCACCCCACATGAAAATGTCTTTATTTAATATTTTTTAAAAAACTACCAATGTGTTTATTGCAGCTGTGACCTCTACAAGTTCCAGAGACTACTCTCTGACTTTTGGTGCAATCAACCAAACATGGTCCTACCGCATCCACCAGAACATCACTTACCAGGTGTGCAGGCACGCCCCCAGACGCCCAGCCTTCCCTACCACCCAGCAGCTGAGTGTGGACCGGGTCTTTGCCTTGTATAATGATGAAGAAAGAGTGCTTAGATTTGCTGTGACCAATCAGATTGGCCCGGTTGAAGGTAAGGTTTCCTTTTTTTGTTGTTGGGTAAAAATGACATCCTTTTAAGTAGAGTTAAAATGATTCACAGAGGTTACTAAGGGTTACCTAGTGCCAGGCTGTGTTAGGTGCTAGGTATAAGGATGAATAGAACAGATCCTTGCCCTTGAGTTGGAAACAGGCAGAAAAGAGTTTTAGGGCAGGGAACAGTGTCCCTGCCAAAGTCAGGAAATAGAGCATGGTATGTGAGGCTGGTTTAGAGCGATACCCAACTGTGTGTGCCAATCGGGAATATACCTGTGAACAAGGTGGACTGGAATTAGGGAGAGCAATGCTGACAAGTATTTGTTACAAGTGTGATAAGTGCAGGGAACTATGAGTCTAGTTTGAAGATTGAGGAGAGATATCACCACGAAAGTGACATTTTAGCTAAAACAGATGAGGAGAATTTCATCCAAAACCAAGGTGGGGCAAAGAGCTAGTACCTGGAAAAACAAAACATCATGGAACTTGATGTCTAACCTCCCCCTCCACGATCCCCAGAACATTAGAGTTACTGGTGAAAGACTGGATGCTTTTCCCTGAAGCTCAGGAACAAGAGAGGGATGTCTGCTCTTGCCATTTTTATTCAATTCAGTACTTGAAGTGCTAGCCAGGGTGATTAGGCAAGAACACGAAATAAAAGCCATCTAAATTGGAAAGGACAAAGTAAAATTAGTTTCAGATGACATTTTATGTAGAAAATCTCAGGAATTCACTAAAAAACTATTAGAACTAAAGAACAAGTTCAGCAATGTTACAGGATATGCAAGATCAGTACCAAATTAATTGCATTTATAGTAGCAATAAGCAAACCGAAGATTAAGAAATTGTTTCAAAAAGAGAGAAATTTTTAAAAAGAAGTGCAGTACTTGTACATTGCATCCCACAAAACATTTTTTGGAAAAAAGTTAAGACCCAGATAAATGGGAAGACCGTTCCATATTCATGGATTGGAAGACTTAATATGGTTAAGATGTGAATACTTCCTGAATTGATTTATTAATTCAACATAAACCCTATGAGAATCTCAGCTGGCTCTTTGCAGAAATTGGCAAGCTGATTCTAGAATTTATATGGAAATTCAAAGAACCCAGAATAGCCAAAACAATCTTGGAAAAGAAGCATAAAGTCAGACTCATATTTCTCAAACTCGAAGTGTAGAGTAATCAAGACAATGTGGTCCTGGTATAAGAATACACGTACAGATCAAGGGAATAGAAGTGGGAACCCAGAAATAGACACTCACATTAAAAGTCAATTGCTTTTTCAACAACAGTGCCATAACAATTCAATGGAGAAAGAATAGTCTTTTAAACTGTTAACTATGGTGCTGGGACCACTGAGTGACCACATACAAAAGAATGAAGTTGAACCCTATACCTCACAGCATATCCAAAAATCAACTCAAAATGGACCAACAGACCTAAGTGTAAGAGCTAAAACTTTTAGAAAAAACATTGGGGGTAAATTTTTGTGACTTTGAATTTGGTAATGGTTTGTTAGGTACGACACTAAAAGCACAAGCAACAGCAAAATAAACTGGGTGTCATCAACATTTTAAAAGTTTATGCTTCAGGCCAGGTTTGGTGGCTCACGCCTGTAATCCCAGCACTTTGGGAGGCCGAGGTGGGCGGATCACAAGGTCAGGAGATGGGGACCATCCCGGCTAACACAGTGAAACCTCGTCTCTACTAAAAATACAAAAAATTAGCTGGGCATGGTGGTGGGTGTCTGTAGTCCCAGCTACTCTGGAGGCTGAGGCAGCAGAATGGCGTGAACCTGGGAGGCGGAGCTTGCAGTGAGTGGAGATCGCACCACTGCACTCTAGCCTGGGAGACAGAGCGAGACTCTGTCTCAAAAAAAAAAAAAAAAATTGTGCTTCAAAGGACATTATTAAGAAAGTGAAAACACAACCCATAGAATGGGAAGACAGTATTGTAAATCATGTATTTAATAAGACTTGTTCTAGAGTATATGAAGCATTCTTACAACTCAGAAACAAGCTAACTAAAAGATGGGCAAAGGATCTGCAATGACCTTTCTCCAGAAAGATATACAGATACCCACCCAATGGGCATGTGTGAAGATGCTCAGCATCATTAGTCATCAGGGAAATGCAAATCAAAACCACAATGAGATACTACTTTACCTCATGTGGTTGAGTATAATCAAAAAACGGGTAATAAGTGTTGGCTAGAACGTGGAAAACTCGGAACCCTCATACGTTGCTGATGTGATTATAAAATGACGTGGCTACTGTGAAAAACAGAAAATAGCAGTTTCTCAAAGTGAAACACGATGTTGCCATTTAATGGAGCAATTCTACTCCTCCCTATATACCCAAAAGAAATAACGTAGGTCCCTATAAAAACTGATTTGTGTATATTCATAGTGGCATTATTCATAATAGCCAAAAGGTAGAAGCAACACACGTGTCCATCAGTTGATGAATGGACACCAAAAAATATATTCATATACTGGAATATTATTCAACCATAAAAAGGAATGAAGTACGGATATGTGCAACAACATGGATGAACTCTGAAAACTTTAAGTGAAGGTAGCCAGTGACAAAGGACAGCACACTAAATGGTTACATTTATATAAAATATCCAAAATAGGCAAATCCATATACATAGAAAGCATATTGTGGTTGCCCAGGGCTAAGAAATAATGAGGGAATAGGGAGTTAATAGCTACAGGGTACAGGGTTAATTTTGGGGGTGATGAAAATGTTTTGAAATTGATTGTGGTGATGGTTGTATAACACTGAATATACTAAATTGTTTAATTATGTACTTTAAATGGATGAATTGTATGGTATATGAATTACATCTCAATTGAAGACTGGGCATGGTGGCTTATGCCTGTAATCCCAGCACTTTGGGAGACTGAGGTGGGTGGATCACCTGAGGTCAGGCATTCAAGACCAGCCTGGCCAACATGGCGAAACCCTGTCTCTACAAAAGAAAATAAAAAATATATAAATATATACACACACAAAAATTAGCCAGGTGTGGTGGCTTGTGCCTGTAGTCCCAGCTACTCAGGAGGCTGGAACAGGAGAATTGCTTGAACCCAGGAGGCGGAGGTTGCAGTGAGCCGGGATTGTGCCACTGCATTCCAGCCTGTGTGAGAGAGAGAGACTCTGCTTCAAAAAATAAAAATAGAAGCAAACAGTATTAGAAACAAAACTCTAAAACCATTCTCATCGGGCACAGTGGCTTGTACCTGTAATCTCAGATACTCTGGAGGCTGAGATGGGAGGATCACCTGAGCCCAGGAGTTTGAGACCAGTGTTGGCCACATAACAAGACCTGTCTCAAAATAAGCAGTGGTTCTCAAATTTCAATGACCATTAGCCTCACCTGTGAAGACTGATTTTAAAATGTTCTAAGCATATCGTACCACAGAAAGACATGCAGGAAACTTAAAAGCATGTTGCTCTGTGAAAACAGCTAGTCTGATAAAGGCTACATACAGAATCATTCTAACTGTGACATTCTGGAAAAGGTTACACTCTAGAGACAGTAAAAAGATCAGTGCTTGCCAGTGGTTCGGGAGGAAGGAGGAGAAGGATGCATGGGTGGAACACGGGATTTTTAGGGCAGTGAAATTATTCTGTACGATACTGTAATAGGCCATTATGTGTTTGTCAGTCTATAGAACTGTCCAACACCAAGAGAGCCCTACTGCAGACTATGGGCATTAGTTAATAATGTATCAATATTGATCGGGGATAACAAATGCACCACACTAATGCACAATGTTAATAGGGGAAACTGCACATTGTGGGCGGGGGGGATATGGGAGCTCTGTACTTCCTGCTCCATTTTTCTCTAAATGTAAAACCATCCTAAAAACCAAGGTCTTAATTATTAAAAAATGTTTCAAGAAAGCCAGAGGATGAGCTTGTGAAGTCAGGGAACTCTACAGATGGGGAGTGGCTTTGTCAGATCAAGGGGACATTTAGTTCTGAAAACCAGGTCATGTTTTCCCCTGGAATGTGAGAGCCACACAAGGAGAAAAAAACCATCTTCATTCACAGCCACTGTATTGAAACTGTTGAGCCCAGAGTTAGCTCCTCAGCGAGGTGAATCTGTAAGTAATACACAGTTCTGTGCTTTGTTACTGGAGCTGAGGGCTCCTTAAGCCTCAGCAGGCTCAATAAAGAAGTGTTGCTTCAGCAATAGGACAAGATTAAGGTATCAAGACGGGACTCTTTTCTAGGATGTGGAAGTGACTTGTAATGAGAATCCCAAGGTGGTTTGGTTGATTGGTTTTAAGAAACTTGGTTGGGAATGTAGGCACTGGGTGCCCAGAGATGGGATTGTAAGGTAGCAAATGAACACATGAAAATGTGAGTTGATTTTAGGGGAACATGTAAGTTAGAAAGGGAAAGATTGCTGTACTAGATTTCTCAATGAGAGATTTAAAACTACTGGGGAGAATGGTCTTTACCTTTAAATGTCCGGGTCAGCCCTGTGTTGGGTGTAGGCATCTGATCTGTAAAAGCAACCGTTCGTGAAATAATCTCCTAGGCTACGGAGTCCCATTCAGATTCTGGAACCATTTAGGAAAAAGATGTATCTCTGGGTATATTTTTCCTAGAAGACATACCAAATGAGAGTAAGAAAGGATCAGAGAAAGCAAACTGGCAGGTACCAAGTTGCTTGTTTTCTTTAGAATTTTATGATTTTCCCTATCACCCCAGTCAAGTAATGTCAAAGGATGATTTACTTGGTGCCAAGTACTGTTCTAAGCACCTTACATGAATTAACTCATTTAATCCCCACAGCGACCTCTACCCAATGGTGGGGTAGGGGTGGGGTTGTTATCCCATTTTACAGATAATGAGACTGAGGTATAGAAATGAAGTAATTTGCCTGGTCATAGTAAGTGGTGAGCTGGGACTCAAGGGCACTGGCTCCAGTATGCACACCCTTACCCCTCATGGCTCTGATATTCCACACTGGCCTCATGACTGCCTCATAATTTAGACCAAACTTTAAAAGAGGCAATGTGTGTCTTTTAAACCCTTTGTGTTTGAACCCTACTTCATCCACCCACAGCAGTACTGTTCGTTCTACCTGAATAGGAGGAAAAAAAAGACAACAAAAAAGAAACACCAACAGACAAGTTTTTTCTTTCCCCTGTTGGTGCATAGCAGTATCTTCCTAAGAACTGCTCACTTTTTCCGGAGGGAGCTATCATCTGGTTGGAATTCATGGGAAACAGCACAGCTGTCCACACCTGATGTGGCTGTGGCACAATTTCCCAGGGCAAGGCTGCAGAACTGGGGTGTCTTTCCCAGTGAGTAATCGAAGCCTCTGTCCCTCGTTGACTTCCCAACCAGCAGTGCCACCCCCCACCAATTGTTTGAGCTTTAAGTGTGAGCTAGCCGTTTTTTTTTTTTTTCTCGTCGTTTTGTGGGGGTCATAAAACAGGATCCAAAAATCCTTCCTGTCCTTCCACTTCAATGGTCGTTTTGGCAAGTTGAGGAGGCTCTGGGCAGAGGGCCGTGCAGTGAAGCTGAACGGACTGTTCCTTTAAGGAAAACCGCTCTTCCCCTTGATTAAATGAGTAAATTAGTTCCAGATCCTCTGCTGGAGAGTTGAGCAGTTTAAGAGGGTGAAATAGAAAATGTCTTAAGAAGGATACTGCTGTTCTTTACTTACTATAATAGGAGAAAAGCTTACAAGTCATAGAGAAGGAGTCGTGAAATGGTTTTAGAAATGTATTTTTAAAATGTTTTGGGAAGCCAAGTTCAGCGAATGGGGCCCAGTGCTCAGAAGAGCGCCATGCTTGGTTTAATGCTTTACTTTGAACCATGGGCTCCACATTTTCATTCTGCACTAGGGATTGCAAATTATGGAACTAATCCTGTAAGTGACATACGTTTTAAATCAGTATTGAGTAATTAGGGATACTTTCTTCTCAATTTTAGATAGGATAATATAGCCCATCCAAGTTTGCAAGTCAACTTTTGAGCTGAGTTTTTGTTTTTGTTTTTTTCTTGTAATGCCTAACAGGGTGGTAGGCTCTTGATGTCCATGTGAACTCACTAATCTTTGCTGGAATGTGCCATGGTGAAATTTTGATGCTGGAAAGTACTGACTAAGAAGGCTAAGCATTAGTATCTATAAATTAAAACATGTTGACGATTACTTCCTGCTTTGGTGGGGTATGCCAGGCATTTTGTACAGAATCTGCCTAAAATGGAAAAACAATAATGGGGGAGAATCATATTCTTGTCTTACATTGGGTCCTCATGGATGAGGACATGACCTTGTCCTCAGTTATAACCTGTTGAGGGACTGACTCAGGAACCTGGTCTAGGCTCAAGTTAACTTGGCAACCACAACCCCAGCGTAGTGCCTCCTTCCTGTCAGCCAAGAGATCCAGAGGAACAGACTTCCAAGGATGTCTGCATGCTTCAGGGAGCTAGGCTTATGCTTACATAGTTCATCAGGTTTAAAAAGTGCTAGAATTTTTTGTTGGTCCTTTGTTTTGGCAAAGATTCTGTTACTCCGGCCAACAACATTATGGTGAACTGAGGATAAACCCCATAGCCCTCCTTATTTTC
Source organism: Macaca fascicularis (assembly GCF_037993035.2). NCBI lineage: Eukaryota > Metazoa > Chordata > Mammalia > Primates > Cercopithecidae > Macaca > Macaca fascicularis. The sequence goes on along the minus strand of NC_088381.1, from coordinate 119,925,558 downwards.
AGCCAATAATACGGGAATCAATAATATGGGAATATTCCACTCCAAGAATGCACTGTGGTGTTTCTTATAAAGTGGGTTGGAAAGGGTTTGCCAGAAAACAAGGTTGTCTCAGCCAAGGCATCGCAGCTCACAGCAGGCTATGAGAGGGCACTTGGAAGAGCCATAGCATGGGCAGTAGGGCAGGCACTGGGAAGAATGCCAGACACTCTGAAGGACTGGGAGTGAGTCCAGTCTAAGAGGTTGGCTGCAGCAGTCAGCACTTGGGATCTAGACTAGGAGTCACTTTGGGCAAGTCTCCCCCGATAGCAGTAGGGTTGTGGTTGCCGAGTTGAGAGCATAGACCAGGTTCCTGAGTCAGCATCTGTTACAACGGAGAACATCAGGGTCATGTCCTCACTGAAGGCTCAGTATAAGACAAGAACCTGATTCTCTCCTGTTGTTGTTTCTCCATTTTAATAGAAGATTCTGTACAAAGCAGGGTGGGGGACATGGGTCAGAGTGAAATGATAGAGAATCCAGGAGGAGGTGGTAAAACGGGTAGTACTGCCAGAGTCTGCCTACAGATGCCATGATGCTGGTGTCTGGGGGTAGTGAGAACTGGCAAGCAGCACGGGACTCAGAGGATGCTAAGCTGGCTATCAAGACCAGGGCCTCAGGCACAGAAGTATGAGGCAGAAGCCTGAGTTATTACAACTTAGATGGAGCCCCCTTCGTAGCAGAGATGGCTCAATGTAGAACCTGACAGGCTTAGCCGGGGCTCTGGAAATTTTTTGAGTCTAAGATTAGAGTTAATTCTAGGGACTGAGATTGAGCTAGAACCTCAAATAATGATGAACAGTGGCCCCACTGAGAAGGCAGAAGGAATGCAGTCAGTAGAGACTGGGTAGACCTGCCAACGGGGAACTGCCTTTCAAATATATTCTGTTGGGTTTTGTTAATTTTCTTTAGCAGGATTGGCAAATGTACATATTCTTATTTCCATTTGACATGGCAGAATTGGGAGTACACAGAAGTGCTCGAGTTGATAGATTCATTCTACCTGAGCATCTGACACTCCTTCCAATACCTCTATGCCATTGGTAGACGAGATAACTTCATGAAGTTCCTTCGGCAAGGGTTGCAGCAAAGCGGTGGAAAGCATGGGCTACGGAGCCAGATTGCTAGGCTTTTATTCCAGCTCCATCCACCTCTTCTGACGGTGTTACTCTGGGCAGGTTATTTGGCCTCTCTGTGATGCAGAAGTGGAGATAATATTTTCCTCACCATGTAGTTAAGAGGATGTAATCAGGCATTCTTCTGTCTGTTTAGAACAGTGCCTCACACGTAAATGCTCAATGAGCATTGACTATTATGTAGAAATAAATACATCTTTTTAAGACGTGGTCTTGTTCTGTGACCTAGGCTGGAGTGCAGTGGCACAATCGTGGCTCACTGCAAGCTTAAGCTCCTGGGCTCAAGTCATCCTCCTGCCTCACCCTCTGGAGTAGCTGAGACTGCAAGCATGGGCCACCATGCTCGGCTAATTTTCTTTCTTTCTTTTTTTTAGTAGAGATAAGGTCTTGGCATATTGCCCAGGCTGGTCTTGAACTCCCGGCCTCAAATGATCCTCCTACCTCAGCCTCCCAAAGTCCTGGGATTACAGGCATGAGCCACCATGCTCAGCCAAAATAGACTTCTCTAGGGAAGGTTTCAGTTGTTAAGTAATCGCTACCTAGTGAGTAGATGGATCCTCGGTCAGGCTACTCCTGAAGAGTAAATACTGGGTAAGTCATTCCCGTTTAGTCTTAGGAATCTTTAAACAGCAAGATGTTTTTAATTAATTGGATTTGCCCATAAAAATTGGGAATTTTAGTAAGAGATCGAGAGATTTAGAACCAGGAAGTTGGAGTCTGAGTCCTTGCTGTGCCACTTCCTGACTTTGTGAGCTTGGGCAATTTTCCCATGTCTCAATTTCCTTATCTGTGAAAATGACCCATAATGGGGATAACAGCTCACCACACAGAATTATCCCAAGAATCACAGGAAATAATAGAGCAAAAGCACTTTTAAAACAGATGTGTTGGGCGTTTTTATTCCCTGGATGCAAACCTACTGAAAGCAAGTAAAGGTACTAGTTGTCTGTAGGGTAGGCAATAGGAAGCCATGCTGGAGTTTAAAACTGAAGTGCAGAAAATCCCTAGCTTCGGATATGGATAATTGAGTAAGGTCTCCAGGTGTGTCACAAAACAGACATGCAGTCAGTTCCGAGGACTCTTCTATCTCTATCTGTGACATTCTCTTACCAATCGCCAGATTGTACTTTTATGTCCCCTCTACTCAAGCAGAGGATTCAGACCCCACTCCGGTGAATCCTTGCTATGATGGGAGCCACATGTGTGACACAACAGCACGGTGCCATCCGGGGACAGGTGTAGATTACACCTGTGAGTGCGCCTCTGGGTACCAGGGAGATGGACGGAACTGTGTGGGTAAGAGCTATGTTCTCGTGTCTCCTTCTTGTAGCCCTTGTTCTTCCTCTGCCCTCCCAGCATTATATCTGTAGAAGACAAGTATCTGTCACCTTTACAACCTCCATTGCCAATGATTTTAGCAGCTGTTAATCTGAATATAGTTATTTAAAAATTAAAGCATAGCTGTTTAGGTTTGAAAAGATGGCTTGGAGTGGAGTGGATTTTGCACTGGGGCTGTGAAAAGAAAACATCTGTTGCAATTCCTGGATGTTTTGAGTTAAGTTTTGTAATTTTGAGCCTGTAATAAGTAGTTCTTAGACTTACTAAAAATCTCATTTTCTGGTTTTCTTTAAATTTTAGACAGACATTGTGTTTCTTATATCCCCAAAAGGCAACGGTAGAAATTTTTTGATATTAAAAAAAAAATTGTTGGTTTTCTTCCAAGTATCCATTATTTTTAAAACAGTTAAAGAAGTCTTAGAATATTCACTTAAAAATGTATCTTCCTGTGGTGTTTACTTGAATGGCATGAAATTTTTACTATTTCTGGTTATCTGCAACATGCATTCATATCTGATTTTTAAGAATTCTACATCTGCCAACCATTTGTCCCATTGAAGCATCATACTGGTCAGAAAACATTGAGTTTTTAGACCCTCCACTTCCGGGACCCTTGAATTAAGCAGAATTTTTCTGTTCTCATTTCTTCTTAGATGAAAATGAATGTGCAACTGGCTTTCATCGCTGTGGCCCCAACTCCGTGTGTATCAACTTGCCTGGAACCTACAGGTGTGAGTGCCGGAGTGGGTATGAGTTTGCAGATGACCGGCATACTTGCATCTGTGAGTTCCAAAATCATTTTCTTGTGTGGCCACAATGGTGCTCTTTAATCTTGCCTTTTATCAATGTTTTGACTTCTGCTATTCAGAGGCTCTGCTATATGGTTTTCTTTAGAAGACAGTTTACATTAAAATAACCCAAAGCTGGCTGGACGTAGTGGCTCACGCCTGTAATACCAGCACTTTGGAAGGCTGAGGCAGGTGGATCGCTTGAGTTCAGAAGTTCAAGACCACCCTGGGCAGCATGGCAGAACCCCATCTCTACAAACAATACAGAACATTAGCCAGGTGTGGTGGCACAAGCCTGTAGTCCCAGCTACTCAGGAGGCTGAGACAGGAGGATTGCTTGAGCGCAGGAGGCAGAGGTTGTAGTGAACTGAGAGCATGCCAGTACACTCCACCCTAGGTAATAGAGTGAGACTGTCTCAAACAAACAAACAAAACAAAATCTCTCGAAGCTATCGCTCAGTTTCAGCCCTGTTTGTTTTCACTGTTTTTCCCTAAATTGATATTTTTGGTGTTAAGTTATTGAAGGATGCCCACCTCAGTTGGGATTTCTGGCCCAATCATGTAATAAGATGATGAACCTCTCTAGTAAACACCTCCAGCTCTTTAGATAGAGCCTAAAGGATTTTTCAAATTAGAAGAGATGGATTCATCATTCACTGATGCATGTCCTACTTGACTGGCTAAAGAGCTCCTTCTGTAACCAAATTACCCCTTCTATATTTCCAAAAAATACTACAGACCTAAGAATGGATCAAAAGAACTATCCTAATTCATCCCATTGATAAAGCTGGATGAGAGTAAAGAAAATGCACTCTTTAGCCAGGCATGGTGGCTCACGCCTGTAATCCCAGCACTTTGGGAGGCCGAGGTGGGTGGATCATGAGGTCAGGAGTTCGAGACCAGCCTGACCAACATGGTGAAACCCTATCTCTATTAAAAATAGAAAAATTAGCTGGGCGTGGTGGCTTGCGCCTGTAATCCCAGCTACTCACGAGGCTGGGGCAGGAGAATCACTTGAACCCTGCAGCTGGAGGTTGCAGTGAGCCGAGATCGCACCACTGTACTCCAGTCTGGGTGACACAGTGAGACTCCATCTCAAAAAAAAAAAAGAAAAAGAAAAGAAAATGCACTTTAATTCACTGGGATAAGGAGGGGTAGAAATGATAAGAGAAACCGTGTGTGTGTGTGTGTGTGTGTGTGTGTGTGTGTGTGTAGCAATTGCTCTGGAGTGTTATAAACTTTAATTGAGGACTGCTTAGGTGATGGGTTTTTGTGCTTAATATTTTAACCACAAATTCATACCAGTACTTGAACTTTAATAGCATACGAACCATCTAGGAATCTTGTTAAAATCCCAGATTCTGAATCACTGCCCCTGGAGTAGGGTCTGAGAACCTGCATTCCCTGGTCTGTTGCTGTTGGTCTGTGGATCATGCCATGAGGAGCAAGGCTCACCCTTTGCAGGCCTAAACTCTTGGGCGCCCTTGCCTTCTTCTCTTTTCAGTGATCACCCCACCTCCCAACCCCTGTGAGGATGGCAGTCATACCTGTGCTCCTGCTGGACAGGCCCGGTGTGTTCACCACGGAGGCAGCGCGTTCAGCTGTGCCTGCCTGCCTGGTTATGCTGGCGACGGGCACCAGTGCACTGGTGAGTAACTGCGGGTCAGCTTCAGTGAGTGGAAAGTCGCCTTGGATGCACATCCCCACATAGATGGAGATCTCCCAGAAAAGACAAAGGACTTCCTTTGATTCTAACAGCCTTGTGGCTGCCAAAATAGCGAGGAAAAAAGCATCCTTTGAATTAGAAAGGGGAGCCAAGGGTGATTTCCTGTGGACTAGATGGACGAGCATATATGGCTTCCTTGGCGGAGACATTCCTGTAGCACTCAGGAGCTTCTAACATTGGTTCCTTGGAGCCAGTGCAGACTGGAGGAATTTAGGGAAAATTGCATACCTTCCTGTTAGGCACTCTCCACCTTTCAATCTCTTTGGTTAATGGCTTAATTCAACACTTATGATTGTGCCATTCTCCTGCTTTAAGTGATATTTTAATCTATCTCTAAACACATATATGATTTCTAATTTTTCTCTTGCAAAAGAGAGAACTCCACACATATAAAAAGACACACATATCGAAACTTTTCTCCCAGAAATCTATCTTTAAGACTTAATGCAGTATTTTATAAAAGCACCAAATCATTTGCAAGGCTAGCCATTGCAATTTAACTTGGAAAGAACGTGTGAGGTTGTTATTTAAAGGTTAGACATAACTCTCTGAGTATAAAATGTCCATGAAACTAGGATTAGGAGTACTTTAAAATAGAAATCATTCAATAAATCTACTTAAATCACAAAAGGTTTTCCAAACATACCCTGTGCTATGTGATGAGATTGAAACTCGGTTTCATGTGAGTCACACACACAGGGTGTAAAACAACACACTGGGGATGAGAGAATGGTGGGAGAAGTGTTTGGAATGGGAACGGGCCTGCTGGGGAACATGAACCTTAAAAGGCAGGCTTTCCCCTGCTCCTGGTGTTGCTGTCTGCATCTGCTGCCATCCACCCAGGCCCACTGAGCTGATGTGCTAAGAACAGCTTTGCAATTCCTGGGAGCTTTATACCAGATCCAAATAGCATGGGCCTCCTTCCTCCTCACCAGATGTTTGATTCTCATCCTTCTGCCATTCCATTTTCCCTTTTGGTTTCAGCAGGATGGGCTGAGTGGACAGCAGGCTGAGGGCATGCGTCACTGACAGAACAAAGGTCACTGTGACAGCAGCTCAGCTCTCCACTTCTCCCTGGATGGGGCAGGTGCACATGGTGGTTTCTGAGCCTCATCCTTACTCTTTCTACTTGTGCTGTACAGAAGCTCTGCTGCATGGTTTTCTTGAGCAATTTATGCTGAATTAACCCAAAGCCGTGACTCAGTTCAGCCCCCTGCCCTTTTTTTTTTTTTTTCCTAAATAGATATTTTTGGTGGTAGTATTGAAAGTTGAGGCTATGGCTTGAATATTTGCCTCTCCAAAACTCATGTTGCAACTTACATTCCAATGTGGCAGTATTGAGAGGTAGGGCCTTTCAGAGGTGGTTGGATCATGAGAGCTCTGCCCCTATCAGTGGATTAATGAGTTATCATGGGAAGGGAACTAGAGGCTTGATAAGAAGAGAGACCTGCCTAAAATAACATGTTAGCACACTCAGCCCCCTCACTATGTGATGTCCTGCACCACCTCAGGCCTCTGCTGAGAGTCCCCACCAGCAGGAAGGCTGCCACCAGATTTCGCCCCTTGACCTTAGACTTCTCAGCCTCTAGAACTATAAGAAATAAATTCCTTTCCTTTAGCAATTACTCAGTTTCAGATATTCTGTTATAAACAACAGGAAATTGACTAATGCAGATGGTAACCCTCAGTTGGGATTCCTGTGTGTCTTGGTATTAGGCCCAGTCATGTAAGAAGACTATGGACCTCTTGAATAAACACCCCTAGCTCTAGATAAAGAGTATTTCCCAATTAGAATGAGGTAGATTTGTAATTCACAGATGTTTGTCCCACTTAACCAGCCAGGAGCTCCATCTGTCATAGATATACTGGTGAGAAAACACTGAGTATATCTGTAATAGATATACTCTTTACAGATACCCTCTACAGGTATGGAGTTCAGGGTGAGATGCCAAAGCCTGACAGTGGGAATGATGCTTTTCCTTCTTGTGGAACACATCATTTGGTTTGGTTTAACCCTAGTACCAGCTCTAAGAAATGTGAATCCATTTGAGAAAAATCTTGTCTGTAGAATTTCTTATTTAAACATCTGGCTGCTCAGATCAGCAGAGATGGTGCTTTTAAAATATTTAATTCCTTAGTGTTCTGGTTTAAAGCAAAGAAGTTGAAATTAATTTCAGCCTAGATATGATGAGTGTTAATCAGAATATTAATTTAGATGCTGCATGCTTTGATCACTTCTAAAATGATTCTTCTCTCCCTCCTTTTTTCCTTTATTTGTCCTGCAAGACTTTGGTTACCTTCTGGGGTCATGTTAGGGCGCTGAAATTGGCTACTTTTTCATATTGGGAATTTAAGTATTGTCTTTTATTTGCCCTCTCTATTTTTGCCATTTTCAATTGTCCCTATTTTATTTCTGGCTCTCTGCTTTTAGGATTTTATTTAGGCTCTCTGCTTTAGGTTATCTATTGCTGTGTAATAAATTACCCTAAAGTGTAGCAGCTTCAAACAATAGACATTTAGTATCAGTTGTCCAGGGACCTGGGAATGGCCCAGCTGGGTCCTGTGCTTTAGGATCTCTCACAAGGCCACAGTCAAAGTGTCTGGTGGGTCTGTGGTCTCATCTGCAGGCTTAACTGGGGAAAGATCCACTCATGGTAATGGGCAGGATTCGGTTCTTTAAGGACCATTGGATTGAAAGCCTTGGTTCCTTACTGGTTGTTGGTTGCCTTCAGTTTTTTGTCACTTGGGCCTCTCTAACATGACAGCTTACTTTATTAATGCCAGAGAAAGTCTGCTAGCAAGATGGAAGTCATAATCACAAAAATGACATCCCTTCAATGTTGCTTTATTGATTAAAAGCAAGTTACTAAAAGGGCAGGGATTACACAAGACCATGAATCCCACTAGGTAGGGATTGCTGGGGGCCATCTTAGAGGCTGCCTACCACAGCCACTTACCATGTGGCTGCCTTCTAAACTTCCAGATTGTGGAGTAGTAGAGAATGAATGGTCATTTTCCTAAAGACCCGTGCATAAATCAGGCTAGGCTAATCATGAAAGGAACTTGAAGAATAAATATAGAAATATAGGTGTATGTGTGCATATTTAAAGGCATTCCATAGTACACATGTGTCTCAGTGACAAAGAATAGAGGCTGTATTTTGTGGGAGCTATGCATTGTTAAAGCACATGTGCTCTTTTACTCCATCAAACTAACAATAAGGGGGTGTGGGAGTTTTTCTCCAGCCACAGTTTGTTAAAAACCCGGCTCCCTGGAGAGGCTGCACTTGGATTTGGGTTCTCAAGTCTGGTCTGAGTCACTGGCCAGGAGGCTTTTATCCAAGTAGAGTTAAATCTTCTGCAGCTTCCCTCAATCTGGAGTGATTTCAAACTTGTGTTGGTGTGAGCTGGATATTTCTCAGACATGTTTGTCCTTTTGGATTGTTGTGACTTGGCCAGGTGCAAAAGCAAATTGTCTTGAGTTGGGACCTTCCCAGGAGGAGCAAGTGTGAGTGGAGGAAGCTGGGTTACAGATGGCCCATTACCCAGAGTCATCATTACTCAGGAGGGGCCTAAGGGTAGATACTGACATTATTCTTTCTCGGGTTTCCTGGTGTTTTTTCTTTTCTTTTCTTTCTCTTTTCTTTTCTTTTCTTTTCTTTTCTTTTCTTCTCTTTCTCTCTTTCTCTCTTTCTTTCTCTCTTTCTCTTTCTCTCTTTCTCTCTTTCTCTCTTTCTCTCTTTCTCTCTTTCTCTCTTTCTCTCTTTCTCTCTTTCTCTCTTTCTCTCTTTCTCTCTTTCTCTCTCTTTCTCTCTTTCTCTCTCTCTTTCTCTCTTTCTCTCTTTCTTTTTTGAGGCAGGGTCTTACTTTATCACCCAGGCTGGAGGGCAATGGTGTGATTACAGCTTACTGCAGCCTCAGCCTTCCAGGCTCAAGTGATCCTCTCACCTCAGCCCTCCAAGTAGCTGGGACTACAGGTGCATACCACCATGCCCAGCTAATTTTGGTATCTCTTGTAGAGAGGGGATTTCATCATGTTGCCCAGGCTGGTCTCAAACTCCTGAGCTCAATCGATCTACTCCCCTCAGCCTCCCAAAGTGCTGGGATTGCAGGCGTGAGCCACCACACCCGGCCTAGCTTCTCTCTTTTTTGATAACAAAAGCGTTATCTCCATTATGTGCCTGGCCAGGTTTCCTGTTCCAACAATGTAGGTAGATGTTGGGTATGGTATGGTAAAATCAGTGTGGTTATAGGAGGAGGCAAGGATGAAACTTGAAAGGAAGTAGTTTATTACACTCACAGGTCTGCAGTGGGTTCACCACATGCCACGCAGGGGTGCAATCAGCAGGGTGCCCAACTGAACAGATTATGGAGTAGAAAGAGAGTGGGACCTGTGGGCTGAAGCCTTTATTGGGATCTGGGGTGGGTTTGAGGTTAATTGATGCCAGGAAATTTCACTGGGCTCAAAGGCAAGTGGGCGGTGGTGAAGGGGCGGGAGCCTGGGGGAACTCGAGGCCAGTGGTTAGGTTTATCATCAAGCAGTTCCTAGTGGTTTTGCTCAGTATTGGGGCAGTGAGAAGGATGTTGAAGCACAAAAGCATGAACTCAAAGGATTTTTAACACATCTTCCAAACAGTTTCTTTACCAGCTTAATAGATGATAGAGTGGAGGATTGCATTGAGATTAAGCTACCTTTCATTACGTGAGTGAGAAAGGGGCTCTACTACTTCTTGAATATTTTTGTCTTTATAGCGGTCCCTACAGACCTCTGATAGTAATGACTAAGCATAAGCAGTGGCCTCCTTCTCCAATGGTGCAATAAAGTTCCTCCCTTGCCAGGGGGCTGAAAGTCTTTCCATGTTTTCTCTGTTGATATCTGAAGTCGTGTGCATGCATGCTCAGGGCCTGGAGGGACTAGCTGGACTCTCGTCTCTATCATGGTGTGAGAGGCCCTCCAAGGAGGAGTCAGGACTGCAATTCAGGGAGTCTAGATCTTTGGGGCAGGAATTTCTCACTTGTGATATCTTCAGTCTCTTTGGGGACTTTCTCCTCCTTGTTGGTCATTTCTAATAGCTTCTATCTACCTAAAACTTTAGTATCTTTGATGATGCCAACAGTATCTTTGGGGAGGAAGGCTGGTTTTTCAGATTTAGTCAGAATTCTTAGGCTGAAGGTTCTAAGCACATCAGTGATTTATTTGGTAGCTCTGGGGAATCCCCTCTCTCTTTAGTTCAAAAATAACAATAAGAAACTGCTCCATGGGCTCCAGAAATAGGCCCTGTGTCTCAGGAATTCCTGCTTCCTGTCATTTCTTGGGGTTCCTGTTACCATTAGAAGTCCTTTTAGCATGTGTATTGTGAATAGCTTTAATTTCCTGCATTTGGCTGGATGTTAATTTTTACAGCTTTAGTTTTACAGCCTCTTCCAGGTCCAAGGTGTTGGATGGTCAGGTCATCGGTTTTGCCCAGCTAGGCATTTGAGTTGCCCTGTTGAAGAGACAGAGCCAAGCTCAAGGATAATTATGACAACATTGGTTGATTTTTGGGCAACTGAGGAGCCAACCAGAACACTTGGTTTGTTTCTACCCTTGCAGATGAATTAATATCTGCTTTCTTGCCTTTGTAGGTGAAATGATGGTATCCAGGGAGGCCAACCACTCACCTGGGTAAAGACTCTGTGGGTTGCATTGAGTATTCAGAACTTTTTGGGGGAGGACTCCAAGGAACTGATATATGCTGACTAAACTCCCCAGAGACAGAAGATAGGCAGAATGCTTACTTTCTAATTATAACTTAAAAGATTCCTCTCCAGTGAACAGAATACCTTATGCTTAATGCCCAGTGTGTGTACTTAGTGGTACTCGAGAAAGAACATGAGTTACTAGAGGATAAGCCAGTGACAGCGTGGTCTGGACAAAGGGTGGTGCAGGTAACCCTAGAAGAAGTTCCATGTGGGTCATGGGAGGCTGGGTGAGGAGCTAGCCCTGTTCCCAACCCACTCACATCAAATCTAGGGCTTCAAATCTCTGTCTTCCCAGGCTGATGTGTCTCTACCGTGGGCTGCACCATACTGATGCAACACACGCTCATTTTCTAGGTTTTACCCTGATCACACCATCCCACATTTTTTTTTTCTATTCACACATTTTAAAGAAACTTTTGGTTATTACGATGGATGGAACCACTGCTTTGTTTTATTTTCAGCCAAGCCTTAATTGGACCTACACCCTTTGTTTATCCTCCTTTTACTCTGAAAGACTTCCTGTCTCTTAAGATAGCTTATCTCATCCCTTTAACCATTCAATTCTCAGAGCTGCTTTTTTTCTGCTGGGGATGGGGGGTGGGGGGGTGACTTTGTCACATCGACATTGTTGGCATATGCGGATTTCATTAAATAACAGGAATGTAAGTTGGCTTTTGTTTGAAGTGTCAGGATTTTGTAGTTTTGAGAAATATGATGGTGAAAATTAATCCTCGTGGTGCCATGTGGAGAGTGTAGGGGCCTGAATTGTTTGTACTGATATGCCCAGCAAAATTAGATTTCCATTTTCTAAGTATTATTTTAAAACCCTAGATAATATTCTTTTCTTATTTCTTCTAAAAGTGGAAAGTAAAGAAAATACCTGGCTAATGGGGGTGTGGTTCTAGATAGTAAGATTCTGATTAGGCAAGATGGAATGTGCTTCTTAGCTGAAAAATATTTGGGGCCTCATCTGGCTCCTTTGCATCTAGAGACGAATGTTAGTTACATGGAGATGGTGCCAACAACCAAAGAAAAAAAAAACATTGTTGGATATATTTGTCTTTGTTGCAGCATTGCTGAAAGGAAGTTAATGACTTGTAGTCTAAAGGTTAGTTCAAAGGTAATTAACTTCCTTGAATTCACTGTCAATGAAACATATGCTGTAGGATGTATTTTTTTTTTTCCTTTGAGTGACTACCCATTTGATTTCTACACTGAACATGTTTAGTCTGATGTGTTAACTCATATGTTCCTTGATTTTTTTTTTTTCCTTTCTATTAAGCCTACCTTTAGGTGTCAGCATTTTTCTGCTCATGCTCAAAGGTCTTCTGAAGCTGATACCTCACTGGATGATGATCCACATGTCCAAAGCCTATGCAGTCGCACAGATTGTGTGAGTGAAGTCATAGTGTTCTTTGCTTCTCTCTTCTGTTTCTGACCTCTGCAGATATAGACGAATGCTCAGAAAACAGATGTCACCCCGCAGCTACCTGCTACAATACTCCTGGTTCCTTCTCCTGCCGTTGTCAACCCGGATATTATGGGGATGGATTTCAGTGCATACCTGGTAAGTTTTAGAGGGCCAGATTAGGCACATGAATCTCTTAGCTCCTTCAAGGGTATTTTTCTATGACAGCCCGCTCTTGATTTAGCCTGATCTGAAGCCTTGCTGGATTTTCCAGGCTGTGGATTCTTTTTCCTCGGTTACCTCCTGCTGCCTAGTTTACTGATAGTTCACTGATTCGTGACATTCCTGGAGGCCTGCAGGAGATGACCCATCCATTGTCCCATCTCATAGCAGCTCTGGTTAACTGCCCTAGTGGTCCGCTTGACCTTGACGAATGCAATTTGGATGAAGTGTTGAGATCAAGCTTATTAAACAGGAGCCATATGTGCCGCTAGCCAGGGTTAAGCCTGTGGCGACCGTGTTAGAGGAGCTTGGCCAGCTTGGTGCAGTCTAGTGACTGCCGTTGGCCTGCAGCTTCTCAGACTTAACCTCTGGGCCTTGGGATGAATGAGCTTTGGCTTGTTTTCTCCAGAGTCTCTTGGGATGTTGGGCAGATGCCACGGCTGCCCCTCATTTTCCCCAGATGATAATAGGGAGGGGCTGGACTGCTTTACACTTAGAGCCAGCTAGGGACCTATGGGATGAACTGGAAGAACCGGGGAGAGACGAGAAAAATAGTGGCAAGGTATTATAACGTAAGAATCTAGGGCTCCAAAATCCTAGTGCCTTTCCATGCCATGCTGTGGGCTGGTGAAGTGGATGGGTTGCAATGCCTTCTATTTGTCTTCTGTGTCTTCCTCTGCCTTGATCCTGGAAGACTCCACCTCAAGCCTGACACCTTGTGAAGAACAGCAGCGCCATGCCCAGGCCCAGTATGCCCACCCTGGGGCCCGGTTCCACATCCCCCAATGCGACGATCAGGGCAACTTCCTGCCCCTGCAGTGTCACGGCAGCACTGGCTTCTGCTGGTGCGTAGACCCTGATGGTCATGAAGTTCCTGGTACCCAGACTCCACCTGGCTCCACACCGCCTCACTGTGGACCACCACCAGGTGAGCTTAGGCCTGGGGCTAAAGAAGCAGAATGGCACTGGTGGCAGGTAGATCATAATTCCTGCCCAGACCATGCAGGCACAGGGCCAGTCACCATCCTTCATAGCCTCTTTCCTCCTGAGAAGACTTGAATAATAGTGCGTACATATATTCGTGTTTGTGTCATAAGGACATAGAGATATACAATACATGACACATGATCTGTTACACATTGGCCTCTTAGACCCTTGTCCAGTACAAACTGGACGTTGAGATTGTGTATGTAGGTCAGACTGAGACCCACTACCTTAGACCTGTTACAGCATCTTAGAGAGATCTGACAGTTATAGAAGATCGGGCCAGACTGGCATTTTGATAAGAAGGAAAACTGCCTTCCTATGTAACTATCTCGCTTACCTCTGCCTTCTGAATGACAGGAAACAGTATGAAGGCTGTGTTAATATCAATAGGAAAAATAAGAAAAATGACACCTGCTGGTGGATCCAGCTAGTTTTCTCTAAACTGACAATCCCAGCCCTCTGTAACGTAGCCCAACATCTCAGAGGAGGCACAGGCATCTGGTTTCGGTTAGCCCATATACAATCTGAGAACATGCCTGCTACCATCTGAGCATTCTGCATCTGTGTGGGGCACGGTGATCAAGTTTCACAGTCGATTCCAACAGCAGGCAGATAAGGCAACTTTCTGTTCCTCACTGAATTATTCAGGGATGGGTAAAACTTTTTTCCTTAATCATTACAGAAAAACTTTATTTAATGAAGAGCATAGGATTGGCTTGATACCGTTTTAGCCAAAATGATTCCTATACAGCTTGCTATCCAAAGATCCATTTTTACTGTCGAGAAGGGTTCCATAAATACTAGTCTTGGCTTTTAATGTGTGAAAGTAAAAAGAACTGGAGCATTACCCCAATAGTTTTTTCCCCTTTTAATGGTGTTAATGGTTGCCCGGGTACGGTGGATCATGCCTGTAATCCCAGCACTTTGGGAGGCTGAGGCGGATGGATCACGAGGTCAAGAGATTGAGACCATCCTGGCCAACATGGTGAAACCCTGTCTCTACTAAAAATACAAAAATTAGCTGGGCGTCGTGACATGCACCTGTATAGTCCCAGCTACTCGAGAGGCTGAGGCAGGAGAATCACTTGAACCCAGGAGGCGGGAGGTTGCGGTAGGCTGAGATCGTCCACTGCACTCCAGCCTGGTAACAGAGTAAGACTGTTTAAAAATAAAAAAAAATTTAAAAAGCCAGGTCTTGGTGGTTCCCAGATTCATATAGGTAAAAATTGGTAATGGCTTCATCCATAGTCCCTCTTTGTTTCTATTTTTAGGAAAAGATTTTAAAGGTCCAAAAAAGGTACAGAGAAATTCTATTTCCCTCATGCCTTCTCTTTGAAAATGTTCTAACTCCATCTGGGATTTGAAGAAATCAGATGGTTGGGAGGTGCCTTTGGGGAATGGTTCAGAATTCGATTAAATTTATTAAGACAAGCATATGTTCAGGACAATGATTTTAAAGGGGGAACCAAGAGACTGAGAAGTGAATGACGAAAATAGGGCCGTGTTCCCTTGTGCGGACTTTCTCCTGCCTACACACTCTCTTGGCACTGGTTTGGACCCGGCTGCTATCTCTGACTGGTCTCATCTTTGATGGGGTCAGCTTCAGGGAGGGTAAGGATGCTCTGTGCCCCCGATTTCAAAATACTTAAACTCCTGCCAACCAGAAGCACAAGAGAAAGACATTCATGGTTGGGTTGAAAAGTTGCAAATAGTAATGAATGAAAGGGATGCCTATGTATGAGTGATTTGAGACACCCATTTCCCAGGAGTTAGGTGCATCTCTTTGGAAGGCAAACACACAGCACAGGGTGGTCCCTTAAAGCAAAAAAGGATCCTTGGAGGTCTGAATGTGGAGCAGGGGTGGAGTTGGGAACTTCTCCAGGGAATCCTGCAGTGTTTGAGGAAGTAGCATTTCCCTCTCTGTGTTCCATTGAGACACATTTGGGTGAAGAAGTCAGAGTCTTAACCTTCTCCACGGGGTCTCAAAAAGAGCTTTGCCTCCCATGGGTCATA
The DNA here is from genome assembly GCF_037993035.2 of Macaca fascicularis. NCBI lineage: Eukaryota > Metazoa > Chordata > Mammalia > Primates > Cercopithecidae > Macaca > Macaca fascicularis. The sequence continues at coordinate 119,910,163 of NC_088381.1, read as the reverse complement.
AGCTACAGTGACAACTAAATGGCATTCGCTTCCCCCAACTCTGGTGAGTCGTGCAGTCGAGCTAGTTGGGTTTGAGCTCTGACAAGTTCATTCACAGTCTTTTGTGTTCCAAGAGGAACTGTAGGTGCTGGAGCCTGATCATAATGTTCCCAACTTTGTTCTTTGGAGTCATTGGAGGGTTTTGAGCAGAGTGCCATGAAATGCCTTTATATTTTAAATGGACCATTCTGGCTGCTGCTAATTGAGTTTACACTGGTTTTGCAGAGAGTGAGGGCATAGAAGGGTGGAAGCAGGAAAACCAGTGGGAAGGCTGCTGCAGAAATCCCAGGGAGAGGATGAGGCTTTTGGACCAGGGTGAAGGGGGTACAGTAGCGAGAAGTAAAGATATTCTAAGTGGATTCTGAAGGTACCGCTAAAAAGAGTTTTTGACGAATCAGATGTGGATGGTGGAAGAAAGGAGGGTCAAGGATAATCAGGTCTGAGCAGTGGAAAAATGGAGGTGCCATTTACTCCTATGGGAAAGACTAGGGGAGCATCTGGTTTGATGGTGAAGGCAGGGGGCTCAGTTTCTATCAGTTTCTGATTTCTATTATACATCTAAATGGTGGTAGCAAGTAGGATTATTGGCTATGTGATTCTGCAGACCGTACGCTTTAAGTTGCAGGAATTAAAAAGGAAGGAGAAGTACCTCCTCTTGTTTAAGTTCCTTTGGGTAGTCCTAACATAAATGAATAAGTTATCTCAATAACCTGCTGCAGCAGAGTCTGCTCAGAACCACCTGTATTTTGAACGAAGCCTCAATGGCACTGTGGAAGCAGCCTGGGAGGAAACTGCTTCGCAACCGAAGCCAGAAGGACTTTAACCACAGAGAGAGCTGTGAGGGAGGGGATGAGAGGAGGATGCTGGAGAAAGGGGGGAAAAGGGCAACATGGCAGGAAGCTAGAGCCTGCAGGAAAAGATTCAGCTTTGAGATAATCCCAGGCGCAGGGTGGGTAAAGCACTTCTGGAAACTGGGCTCTGTAAGAACCATTTTTAAGCTGTTTGCCACCACCTCTGCGATACTTCACTACTAATTCCACTCAGTTTTACCTTTATTCCATGTAGTTTTCCAGTGGGTAGACAGAGGGCGCCGTGGCATAGTTGGGCTTTTGGTAATACTTTCTAAGACGCACACTGGCCAGGCGCAAGATGGCCCTCTCCTCAGCAGGTCCTGGAGCTTGAAGCTTGAAGCAAGTGGGAAATGAATACAAATTGGCTTTAAGCATCACCTCGGCCACTGAGTCCCCAAGGATCACCTGCACAAATGCTCCGTCAGCAGAGGTGCCTGAGGTGCAGGCAGGATGGGCCTTGTGGGCCTCTCCTGGCCAGAGGGAGATCATGCCCCTTCCCAGGCTGAGTGAGCTGCACTGCTGACCTTACCTCCTCTTATTCTTTCTTGATGTGGCTGGGCCTTGATGACAGACCCTCCTGGCAAGAAAGCAGCATCAGACAATCTCTTTCTGATTCCCATGGTAGAGTACTTAGAACACATTTGCTTCCCAAGTTTGGTGTCCACGGGCTTGGCTGAGACCTGGACAGTAGGAGAAGGAAGGCCAGGAGGCCAGGCATGGGGTCTCGAGCTACATTTTGCATTCTGTCCTTGGCTCACAATCAAAGGCTTTTCTTCTTCCCTCTTCCCCATCTGCTCAGAGCCCACCCAGAGGCCCCCGACCATCTGTGAGCGCTGGAGGGAAAACCTGCTGGAGCACTACGGCGGCACCCCCCGGGATGACCAGTACGTGCCCCAGTGCGATGACCTGGGCCACTTCACGCCCCTGCAGTGCCATGGAAAGAGCGACTTCTGCTGGTGTGTGGACAAAGATGGCAGAGAGGTGCAGGGCACCCGCTCCCAGCCAGGCACCACCCCTGCGTGTAAGCACCGGGCCGCCCCCGCTCCCCTCAGCTGAACTTAAGGCCTTTGCTAGGGATGCTATCTGCTGTGGTGAAGTAGGGGGACGTGTTGGGGTCACCAGGTCTAATGAAAGAAGTCACTACGTGCTATGTTGATTTATAATCTGGTCCACGCAAGATCCCAATTTGTGTTTGGTGTCTGGTTTTTGTCATTAACAGTTTCCATAATTGGAACATCTGCAACTCGGTTCAGCAGGCAGTTACTCCCCCTCCCAAGCCCAGGGCGACAGGGGACACGTGTCACTCTGGAGTCCTAAAAGGAAGCTGACACAGTGCTGGCTCTATGTTTTTTTTCTTTCTTTCTTGAAAGACAAAAAACCTGTTCTGCTTTGTTCTGAGGGAAGTGTTTTGCTGCCTTCTTCCCTAGTAAATGGCAGATTTACATAATTGATCCTTAAAAAAACCCTAGAAATTAAAATTTCTTTTGAAGAACATCTGGAGCACATCTGCATTGGGCAAAGAACTTTTGATATTTTTGGAGGCTCTGGTATGTGGTAAAGTAACTTTTCTTCCCATCTCCCTGCCTGCCCTTGTTCCCCTTCCTCCTCTCCCACCCTCTCTCCCACAGGTATACCCACCGTCGCTCCACCCATGGTCCGGCCCACGCCCCGGCCAGATGTGACCCCTCCATCTGTGGGCACCTTCCTGCTCTATACCCAGGGCCAGCAGATTGGCTACTTGCCCCTCAATGGCACCAGGCTTCAGAAGGATGCAGCCAAGACCCTGCTGTCTCTGCATGTAAAGTGGATTTCTGCTGTGGGGGGCGGGGGCTGCGTGGCTTTCCCAGTGGGAGCCACCTCACAGGCCCTGTTGCGGTGCAGTGGACTGGGGCAGGGAAGTCCTGGAGGGTTTCTGAGCTGCAGCCCATTGGCATGGGCCCGATGCCACCACCACAGAACCAGGGCTCTCCGTTGCTGGGGGTCACCTGTCACTGACTAAGGCTGTGCTCTGGTTTGTTCATGGGGTTTCAGATATATGGAAAGGGAACTGTAGACTTGTCAGCATATGGAGGCTGTATGGTGATCCAAGGGAAAATGGACAGACTCTTACCCTAAGTCCTCAGGGTTCTCTGTATGTCATAACATCTCCATAGAAATCCTGGAAATCAGTGACAGGAGGACTAGCCACAAGGTGTGGTGTCTGCGATTTGTTGAGGACTCCCAAGTTGGAAGTCAGTCAATGACTGTCTCACCGCTGCAGCCCCTTCCCTTTCACTTTGGTTCTGTCCCTTTGACCCACTTCTTTCCTAAGCTTCCCTGACTCTAGATGAAAACTTGAGGTGTGTGTGTGACGCTGGGAGAGGAGTGGATGGCGCCTTCCCCAGGGGATGCTTGATGCTTCCTGAGCCAGCAGCCTCCCTAATGCAAGGCACCCCATTCTGGGGAGAGGGTTTTCTCTAAAATGGGGGAAAAACAAGGGTAGCTCTCTAAAACAGCATCGACACAGTGGAAAATAATCTAATTCCATTGTTGAACTTCACACTCCAGGCACTTGCTCATCCATAAGAAAGAATAGTATGGCATTCATGTTTACATTTACTTCTGTAAATGAACGACTTATTTGGTTCCAGAAAAGCTTAGAAACAGCCAGTGTTTTAGGAAGAGATGTGTTCTTTTTAAGATTCGAGTTTTTGGGTCCTATCCCCTCCCCCAAGAAAACTCTCACATTGTTTTGTAAAACTTTCTCTGGAAGAGGCAGAGACTAAGAAGTTGACATCACTTTAAGCTAACCTTCTTTTATTCTAGTCAAGTCATAGAGCTTGATTGCCTTTCTGAACATGCCCCTGACCGGGACAGGGTGGTGATGGTAGTGGTAGTGGAACTGAAAGAAACGGGACATGGGTTATTTGCACATTTTAGGGAAATTAAAGGAAAAAACTGGGACGTTTTCTCTAACCTGAGGTTATGACATGGGTTTATGAATCCCATGATTCCCTGGGTTAATGGAAGCTCATTTCAACGTGTACTCTTGCCTGGGACAAATGACCTTTTAATTTTCAAATAAAAGTGTAGTTGACCTTAGCCCTCCCCTCCCACCCCCCCACTGGAGCCAAATCCCGTTTTGTACAATCTTTCTTGTGCTGACTATGCTCCCAGGGGGCGTAAGTGAAGCCAAGCCCCAGGAGGCTGTTAGGCAAGGCAGGAACTTGTATGACCTCAGGGACAGCCAGATAATCCCTGAGTGTTGGCTTCTCAGAGCAGGAGCCTGGATTGAACAATGAACAAAGCAAGTTCTGCATGGAGTTGTAGAAAAATGTCAGACTCAGCATTTTTTAAAGACTCATTTATTTAGCAATGAGGAGAGACCTCACTAGCCAGAGGTTGGATGACCACTACTCCCTAGTTCCTTAACCCAACAAATTATAGACTTTTTCCTTCTTTTGAGACAGGATGTAGCTCTGTTGCCCAGGCTGGAGTTCAGTGGCACCATCTCAGCTTGCTGCAGCCTTGACCCTCCTGGGCTCAAGCGATCCTCCCACCTCAGCCTCCTGAGTAGCTGGGACTACAGGTGCGTGCCACCATGCCCAGTCAATTTTTTTTTTTTTAGACGGGGTCTCACTATGTTGCTGTCTCAAACTCCTGGGCTCAAGCAATCCTCCTGCTTTGGCCTCCCAACGGACAGGAATTACAGGCGTGTCACTGTGCCTGGCTATACTTCAATACAGGATATAACCAATGTCTTGTCTCCTTCTAAGAGTCTGGGGCAAGAGTATAGGTGATTGCACTTCAGGTAGAGGAAAGATCTCATATTCACAGAGGAGGGGAGAGTAGATTTTGTTGGCATATAGTGGCAAATTTTATTAAGGCTCTTGGAAAAATGCTGATGACATCGGGATTCAGTTTTTACCCAGTAAAATATTAAAAACTTATTTCGCTTAAGGCCATGTCCTCTAATTACTGAAGGAGCTGGTTTTCTTTTTTTAAATCAGTCATAATAGCACTTATTGAAGGGCTTACTGTATAACAATTACTAATTAGGAGACTTTACAAGCATTTACAGTATTTTTATAGAAACCATATGAAGCAGGTATACTATTGGCCTCATTTTGCAAATGAGACAAAGGCATAGAGAGGTTAAATGCCCAAAGCTGCATGGCTAGTAAGTGGCTGAGCCTGGATATCACCCCAGAGTGCCCACATGTCCAGCTACTCTGCTCTGCTGCCTGCAGGATCACAGTGCAGTGTTGCTCAGTGCAGCTGTGCATGAGCAAGGCAGCTGAGTGTGAACAAAGGGGAAATTTAACCTAATTCTTCTATGATTTGGTGCACAAAGGGCTCCATAATCGTGGGGATTGATTACGACTGCCGGGAGAGGATGGTGTACTGGACAGATGTCGCTGGACGGACAATCAGCCGTGCCAGTCTGGAACTGGGAGCAGAGCCTGAGACGATCGTGAATTCAGGTCAGCAGCTTCACTCAGCAGAGTCTGCATTTCATTTGATTCTACAGTCACTTGTCTACTATATGCTGAAGTCTCCCGTTGATTTTTCTCTCCTAGGGGAGGTTAAGTTTTAGGCAAGTCATTTTATTGAGCTGTATAAGACTAGCCCCTCTGTAAGCAAACACCTTCATACATAAGGAATGAAATAGGTGATTCCTACTGTGAGCGATTCTCAAAAGAAAAGAACTCATGGTAAGAATTCGGGATGAGGCCTTATTCAGTCTGGCTCTGGCACTGTGGATGCCGGCTGTCATCAAACTGGTAGGTCTGGTCTAGAAGCTAGAGGTAGTAGAATATGTAACAAAAGTACTCGTTTCTCTATTAACCTGGTTCTTGGGGACTTAGAGCCACTTGGGCTTTGTTTTCCCCTGCTGACCCCCTGCCCCACCCCACTCCTGGAGGGCTTCAGGTTTGCCCTCCATTTCCAGTCCTGACTTTGCTTTATTTCCAGGTCTGATAAGCCCTGAAGGACTTGCCATCGACCACATCCGCAGAACAATGTACTGGACGGACAGTGTCATGGATAAGATAGAGAGCGCCCTGCTGGATGGCTCTGAGCGCAAGGTCCTCTTCCACACAGATCTGGTGAATCCCCGCGCCATCGCTGTGGATCCAATCCGAGGGTCAGCTGGGCTTCCCTAATTCTCCTCTTACCTGTAGATCCTGATGTGAAGCCCTTGGGTTTTAAATAGTGTGAGGAAGGTCAGAACAAGAGTGTGTGAAAGCTCAAATGCATTCCTGTAACAAAGATTTACTGAGGATCTACTAGGCATCAGGACTTGCTCTAGGAAAAGACAAGGTCTGTTCTTTCGTGGCCTTATATTCTATTAGTAGGAAACAAGACTGTATAAACAATATTAGTCTGTGATGTGATATGTAGAAAATTCAGATCGTGTTGTGAGAATTAGGGCTACTCTGAATCAAATGATCAGGCAAGGTCTCAGATGACACTTAAACTGGAAGTGAAGTGGGACTCCTCCAGCAGCACATTTAGAAACCAGGGTTGAAGCCCACGGTAGGGCTGACCTACATCAAGTGACATTAACCAAAGCTCAGGCAGCACCTCTGGCCTCAGTGTTGCTGTAGCAGAAATCAAGATAAACATTTTCCCTGTCTGTGATAATTGCTAAGGTCATCAAATGTGACATACAGGATTTGTTCAGTGTCTCAGTACTTGTTAGAACCAGGGTGAATTTTTATATCTTGAGAAACTCTTGCCATGTTTAAGTGGAGTTTCTGTGAAATGAAATTCCCTGATGCCCTTCAAATCAGTAAAGAAAACCTTCAGCTTTAATTTTCAGGTAAGTGCTTTTTGACTATGAAATACTTAGTGCAGAGCCTCAAAGGTGGTTTCAAACTTTGGGTTCTACACAAAGGAAAAGGTGTATCTCTATTCCACTTGACTTAACAACATGAATTAATAGCCCTCTTAAAAACTCTTTCCATAGGCTTGCCTTTCTGACATTTGGAAGGTTTTTTTTTTTTTTTTTAAACAAGGTCTTGCTTTGTCGCCGAGGCTGGAGTGCAGTGGCACAATCTCGGCTAACTGCAAACTCTGCCTCCTGAGTAACTGGGATTACAGGCATGTGCCACCATGTCCAGCTAATTTTTGTATTTTTAGTCAAGACAGGGTTTTGCCATTTTGGTCTCCAACTCCTGACCCTGGGTGATCCACCCGCCTTGGGTTCCCAAAGTGGCTGGGATTACAGGCATGAGACACTGTGTCTGGCCCCTCATTCCTTCTTGGTACTTGACCTGAAAACTGGGGAGAGCTGCCATCTTGTAAGCAATGATACCTTGGCCATGTCTCTGGAGTCTGGGTAAAAAGCATACTTTTAAGCTGAAATCCACAACACAGCCAAGATGAAAGTAGAATTTTCTTATCCAGACAGCAAATAGAAATGCTAAAGGACTTAATTTTTAATGAAAAGAAAACCCACCTTGAACCAGGTTTCAATAAAACACATGTATTACATCTCCCTGAACTGCTTAACAGAATGGTTGTCAAGCCTTCCTGCATATTTCTCATTTGCTTTCTATAGATTTCACCTTGACAACTTTCTTCCTCTGGCAATCCCCCAAATAATTTATACCAAATACCTGTGTGAGCTTATTTCAGACGTTTTTGATATTAAATCATTTTGGGGAGGAGACTGATCAGAAGGGATGAAGGAATGATAATGCATGCTTTACCTTCTGGCCACTTCTACCTTAGCACAAAGTGGAAACTGCTTTCTGGCTTTTGCTCTCAGCTTCTCTCTGCTTCATCTATTGGGCATAAGGGATGAAATTCACAACAGGGGTGTAACCTATGGTTTCTTCTCTCTCTGAGGTTCTCTATAGCTCAACTGCTTTATTCAAAGCTTCTATAGCTTTTATAAAACAGTATTTTATAAAAAGTGCTTTCAACATTATTTCTGCTCTATAAACCTGTTTCCTTATAATAATCTATTTCCACTTAATAGGACCATATTATTTCCTAGTTAGTATCTGTTATGAATATCTTTCATTTTTAACGTGGCATTTAAAAGGTAAAGTGCTTAACTTAAAAGGCTTCCCTCCCTGGGTGCCAGGTACAGGATAACCGAGATTCCCCTTCAAGTACCAAATTGTATTTTTGGCAGAAAAAGAACAGTTTCCCTCTAAAAATCCCTGGTCCACGTCTCTTCAAGTTCCACAGTTTATATTGAAGCCATTCCTAACAGCTGTCTTTGCTTCTATTCTAAACCCAAGATTCAATTCAAGATTTCAACAAACAGAGGGTTTTGGGGCAGTTGAGTCAAGGGGGGTATCTTGGAGGCAGGGATTCTGATAGTAGTTTAGTAATGACTTCTTCCGCATAGTTACAATAATCAGAAAACCGTGTGACACAGGTAAAAGTGGAATATGGCTGTGTTACCTCTAGAGCTGTGTAACAAATTGCCCAAACCCTCAGCAGTTTAAGACAACATTTAGTCTCACAGTTTCTGTGAGTCAGGAGTCTTCACTGAGCTCCTCAGGGATGGAGTCTCTCACAAGGCTGCAATCAGGTAATGGCCAAACTGCAGTGATCTCAAGGCTCAGCTTGGGGAAGACACAGTCCAAGCATGCTCACATGGGTTGTAGGCAGGACTAATGTCTCTGGCCAACAGCCCTCAAGAACACCAGTTCCTTGGCACATGTTCCTCTTTATAGGGTAGGTTGCAACATGGCATCCAACTTCCCTCAAAGGGAGCGAGAGAGAGCACCTAAGGCAGAAACCAGTTTTTGAGACCTAATATTGGCCTATCACTTCTGCTATACTCTACTCACTAGAAGCAGCAAGATACTAAATAATGCAGCCCAGACTCAAAGGGATTGCTTAAGACTATTAATACATGAGGAGATGGAGATCACTGCGGGCTGCTTAGATGCTGACTACCACAGGCTACATAGCTATTCTTTTACAATCTTGATTTTTAACTTACAGCAACTTGTACTGGACAGACTGGAATAGAGAAGCTCCTAAAATTGAAACATCATCATTAGATGGAGAAAACAGAAGAATTCTGATCAATACAGACATTGGATTGCCCAATGGTTTAACCTTTGACCCTTTCTCTAAACTGCTCTGCTGGGCAGATGCAGGTAATACTACTGATGGAATGCAGATAACCCCTCATTATAGTGAGTGTGAGCACTAATAGACTGTACTACAAAATCAAATCCCATCACTTAGATCTTTTGGTTTAAACACATTTCTAACAGTACAGCACATAATCTCCTTTCTTTGTTCTGTAAACTTTTAAATACTATTAAATGAGTCTTAAAATGAACTTTCTGGGGTTTGGGTGGAGGGAAGGCTATATCAAGCTAATTTGTACTGCTTGCCTGACCATGAGTGCTTGGCATATTTTTAATGGTTAAAAGAAATATTAGCCACTGTTGAACTGACAAACTGAACTGAAGTTATTCTTCTGGTGCGGGGAGAGTGGGTCACTATAACTTATCTATAAACATCTGTTATAATGCTAAAGACATTCTTTGAAAAGTGTTGTAGCAGGGTGGCTTCCTTCAGTAATAGCATGGGTATTAGCAACCCAAATTTGTTTGCTTTCATCAGCACAATTGAAAAAATGCTGTGTGTCTAGCTCTATACTAAAGAATATGAAAAAGACTGTTCTTGAATTTGTAATCTAATAAAAGGGCCTATAATGCACATAGGTCACTTTTATAACCCAGTTGCTTAAAACAAGTTACATTTCTTAAAAGTATTTGAAATTTAAATCAGGGCTCCATGAGAAATGTGAAACTTGGAAATTCTTGGTTTAGTTATTATAAAAATTTTTAAGACTGATTCCTTTACACTGAAATATGTTACCATTTTAGTCACTTTTTCCCTCCTACCTAGAAAATATTTTTAAAATACTAAGGATTTTGGTTAAAAGGCTGCCTCCGTAATTATACACATAGCTTACAAAGGGCAAGTATTTACCCAGATGTTATAATTTATAAGCTAAGGCTTGAAATCACACAAATTACAAAAATAATTACGTCTAATGCCCTACTTAGGCAGAAACTTACCAGATTTCAGTAAATGCAATCCTGTCTTCCAAAAAAGGATTGAAAGTTTGAATCTCTACTAAAAACTGGAATGCTATCCAACAAACTGGAGATGAGTAATAGGACAGGTAATATTACAGTTGTTAATCTATGACTGCAATGGAAGTAAAATACCTTATTTCCCCGTTCTTCCATTGTTTTCTTGGAGAAGGAATCTGTCATTCATTTTTGGCAAAGCAACTTATTACTCCGTGGTGTAAAAGGACCTCATTTTCCCCCTTTGTTTTAAAAGGAACCAAAAAACTGGAGTGCACACTACCTGATGGAACTGGACGGCGTGTCATTCACAACAACCTCAAGTACCCCTTCAGCATCGTAAGCTATGCAGATCACTTCTACCACACAGACTGGAGGAGGTGAGCCCCACACATTCTGGACAAGCCTGAAAAGGCCAACTGTTCCAGAGGACACGCCACTTGTTTTACGAAAAGTCAGTACGTGACTTTACTCAGTAAGACCTCTGAGGCTTTTGTTTTGTCACCTCCTCATTGGCAGATAAGATCCTTCAAGGATGTTTCTTTTCATCCTTTCATGTTTTTGAAATCATCCTTTTACTTCACCCAGAAATTGAATGGTATTGATCACATATAGCTTAAAAAGTAGCAAAGCTATTTGATAATGAACTATCTCAAAAGGAAGCATATTAATCTAAATATGTTCTTTAGAGAGTAAGACTACCCTTGATACCATGAACTATATTGAATATAGAGCTTAAGTTGGTTTTTGACTAACACTGTGGACATATTGTCTGAGAGAGCGAAAAATACTATTTAGACGAGCTCTCAAATGAGGAACTGTGGAACATTAAAGTCTAGGCCCTTTACCCCATGCCCTACAAATCTGATTTGATAGCTCATCATGTGATTGTAACATGCAGCTAGAGATGACCAACAGATTTAGAGCAATGGTCCCTCAAACTTTAGTGTGGCTTTAGCATCAGCCCTTGGACAGAGAAAGCTGCCAGAAATTTTCCTCTATTGCAACTCACTTTTTGTAGCTAACTTCTTAATCTTGTAAATGACTCTCCCTGAATTCACTCTTCCTTTCTGTCACCAGAGATGGTGTTGTATCAGTAAATAAACATAGTGGCCAGTTTACTGATGAGTATCTCCCAGAACAACGATCTCACCTCTACGGGATAACTGCAGTCTACCCCTACTGCCCAACAGGTAAAAAATATGCTTTAGGATGCTCCTTTAAATTAGCAGGGTAGAGAAGGGGGGAGATATATATGGTATTTGATTACCCCTGCTGCCTGTGACACTGCCACCATTGCTTTCTTCCTGCCCTGAGGGCCAGTCTTTACTACCTTAAATCTACCTAGTTTATACACAAAATGCAAAGACTTGCTGTTGCAACTTGGCTACAATATACTCACCCACCACCCTCTCCCACCCCTGCTCTTCTCTCACAGGAAGAAAGTAAATACAGTAATGTAAAGGAAGACTTGGAGTTTACAATCAGAACCTGGACCCTGAAGAACAGTGACTGCAAAGGCAAAGTAAAAAAGGAATTGGCCATTAGACGTTCCTGAACATACAAGATGAACATTATTTAGTGCAAAAAGACTTTTGTGAAAAGTTGATACCTCAATCTTTACTACTGTATTTTTAAAAATGAAGGTTATTGCAAGTTTAAAAAGGTAATAGAATTTTAACTGTTGCTTTAAAGCAACTTCTTGTAAACACTTATCATTAATATTTAAAAGGTCAAATTCATTCAACTAAGAGTTTAAGACTCTAAATGTGATTTTTGCTATGGATTCCTTCTGGCCAAGAAATTAAAGCACATGTGATCAATATAAAAATACAATCCTAAACCTTGACAGTTGGAGAAGCCAATGCAGAACTGATGGGAAAGGACCAATTATTTATAGTTTCCCAACAAAAGTTCTAAAATTTTTTACCTCTGCATCAGTGCATTTCTATTTATATCAAAAGGTGCTAAAATGATTCAGTTTGCATTTTCTGATCCTGTAGTGCCTCTATAGAAGTACCCACAGAAAGTATCACATTTATAAATACCAAAGATGTAACAGTTTTAAAATTTTCTAGATTACTCCAATAAAGTGTTTTAAGTTTTCCTATGACTTAAGGATCTATATTGTCTCTAGGACAAAGCTGGGGGTTGGCATATATGCCCTTAACCACAAAGGAGAAAGGTGATTTATGCAAACATACAGCACATAATAAAAATTCTACTTTCCTAAACTTTATTAAAGAAAAAAGCAATGGTGGTAAATCTCTAGAACATACCCAATTTTCTGGGCTTCCTCCCCCGAGAATGTGACATTTTGATTTCCAAACATGCCGGAAGTGTATGGTTCCCAATTGTACTAAGCAGGTGAGAAGCTAAAGTCCTAAAGTGTTCATCTTCCAACTTTTCCCAGTCTGTGGTCTGTCTTTGGATCAGCAATAATTGCCTGAACAGCTACTATGGCTTCATTGATTTTTGTCTGTAGCTCTCTGAGCTCTTCTATGTGCAGCAATCGCAGAATTTGAGCAGCTTCATTAAGAACTGCATCTGTTTTATGAGAAAAGAACACTGCTTCAATACATAATTTTTATATTTAAGGCCATTTACTTCCCCCCCCCAAGTATTCAGTCTCTAAAATATAGTTTGAATTTAAAATCACTTACCTCCTGTATCAAAACCAAGAATATGTTTGTCTAAAGCAACAGGCAAGCCCTTTAAAAAAAAAAAAAAGACAAAATGAGAGTATTTATGGTTAAGAACAGCATCCTTTTCTCATCTGAAACTGAAAACCACCTAGCTATTCTGGTGTCTTAACTCTCTTAGCTGCATGGATAAGGGAACTAAGAATTTTGTTTATATTTGCCTCGTGATTAGCGAGTTTTCCCTATTTCAACCGGTTAGGGGATAAAAGTTAGCTTTAAATGTACCAGGAAGCTCTACAGCTCATCCAATCCTTTAGACCAGGCATACAAAACAATATATCCTTATTGCAGCAGTGCCTTGTCATTACTGCTGTGGAAGGCGAGTTGAGCGGGGCTGTTACTGTCTTATTTTGGTAACTGTAAGCAACAGTATAAAGGGCAAAAATAGTACCTTATATTCCATTTCTGAGCACATTAATTTGCCTTTACGAATTGTACAAACCTATCTAAAATATGTATTTTTTCAGCCAGCATGGTGTTTACCAAGATTTAGGTATAATTTAACTTTCAAGAATTGACTTGAAAGTTACTTTGAAACAGTCTAGGAAAATGAAAAACTAAACCACTCAGCACCTGTGGACATACTAAATATGGTGACTATGATGATGCCATTCTGTGGTGCCAAACTTCACAGAAACAAATCTCTAAAATGAGGACAGGCAGTCTGTACTTCCTGCTGATTATATAATATCATTGCCAAGAAAAACACACACTACCTATTCTTTCAATGTTACAACCTGTTACTACTCAAATGCTTTAGCTGCTGCTCAATTCTTGCCTTATCTAGTAATGTAAATCTACCTAGGCTCTATCTGCTTTAAAACAGCTAACAGATTAACTGTGAAGAAACCAATGGGTATGAAAGCACAAGTGAACAAAATTAAACAGCAGAATTATACTGAGTGGCTTTATATGTTCATCTAGTACCAGAGGCTCCATTTTTTTTTCCTTTGTCTGCCAACAGGCCACCAAGCTACCCCTGAAAACTACCAGATGCCTCAAATACTAGTTATAAATGGTTACAAGTACACTAAACTATAAGAACTCCACTAAATTGTTATAGGTTGGTATCTTTTGAGATGACACCAAAATTAAAATGTGGAGCATTAAAAATAAAACTAAATTTTACTTTACAAACAAGAGCAAAGAGATTTGGCTAAGCCTTACGCTGCTTTCCAAATCAGACATAGTTTTGTTGAATGAATGAATGAATGACTTTATTACGCCAGAACAATTTACTGTGTGTTCTATAATGTGGTGAAATAAGCTGATCTTTAATCCAACTTCCAGTGGCCCGATTCACATATAACGAGCTAATAAGAACTTTTAAAAGAAAATTGTGTCTTTCAGAGATGCTGCCCTGGCATTAGTAACCTTTTAACACTGCTGGGCCTGCCTAAAGGGGCTGGAGGACAAAAGACATTGGGAGATGGGGGAGGGGTGCAGGGAGGACAAACAACATAGTTGTGCCCAAGGCATTCACTACAACTACAGTCATTGCTGCAGGAGGGAGGTGTTATCAGATGCTGCTGCTGACCTGAGGACAGTCTCTCTACCGCTGCACAGCCAATGAAACTTTAGGCATATAGGGATTTCTGATATAATATAAAAATATTCCATATTTTCTCTTGAACGGGAAGGTAGTCATGGGATATAGCTTTCTCAGCCTACAAGGTAGGACTGAAAGATACCATTTCAGTCTCTTGTACCTTGAACCTTACACTCCAACAGAACCCCCTGTCCCTTCACTTGGGCAGATTGACAAGCTCATGCAGACATCCACACATGGACCCTTCTCCCCACCTATCATAAGAGCACAGGCTCTCACATCGGACTGCCTGAGCTCAATCACTTACCAACTAGGTGACCTTAGCCAAATTACTTTCTCATGTTTTATGCCAGGAAATTGAATAAAACAATTTACTCTGAAGAAATAAAAGCAAGGATAGAATTTATATGGAAAAAGAAAAGTAATTTGTAGTGAGGTGTGTTCCTTCTTCTCCAGCATGAGTCAAAATAATCCAGTAAGTTTCGTAAGGGTAAATCCTTTTAATTAAACTTCAACAGGCCACAGACATAATTTGTGGACTGTGAAAGAGCTACTTGTAGCTTTTTTAAGTTACAAAGTGAGAGGAACTTCAGTGAAGTTTGATTTTTCACTCAAAAAGGACTCCCTAGGCACTGAATACATTCAATTTGCTTTAGGAAGCACTGAAGTAAGCTATCCTTTAAGTTGTTCCAATGTAGAATGGATATCTTAAACAGATACATGCAAAGTTTAAATCATGACAATACCAGAAGAAATGTTCATTAACAACTTATTTAGGATTTATAGAAACATACCTCTTTTGTTTGATTTGCCTTAGCAACTGCATCCTGTGTCAGGCGCTCCTGAACCAAAATTCGAATTGCCTAAGAAACCCAAAAATATTTTTACTTTTTATAGGCTGTGTGCCTGTCATCCTTTACTTCTATGAGCCCAGAGAATAAGGATGCTAAGTTTCATGAAGTTAGAATTACCTAAGTTTATTAATAAACTCTCCAATAAATTAAAAAATAAAAAAAAAAACCACTAATATAATGTAACCTTTCACGCTTCTAGTATTTTAATAATGTCGAGTGGTGCCTGCAACAATTAAAACCATTTTTTGAATAGGTAATTCACGTGCCTGGTAAAAAACAACTTTAAATACAGCAAGAAACATGGTAAAAAGTAGGTCTCCTTCCTACCCCTGAGCCTTGCGATCCCCTACAGATTCCTTACCCTCACTAAAAGTGTGAAATGACAAGCATGCTTAGCACGAATACACATTTTTGGCACAAAGGGTAGCAAATCATACATACTGTCTTACACTTTGCTTTCATCACTTCACTCTAGTAAAATATTTTCATACCTTTCAAAGGACACCATTGGTGGTTTTCATCACCAAGGCACTTCATTATGGTAGGCATGCATGCAAGCATCCATACACACTTAAAAATCAAATTTAAAAAAAATGGAATTTTAATTAGGGAGATGACAATTACAACTCAAAAATCAGTGTGAAAACTTAAACTATAATTTTTAAATAAAAAACCAAATGTTATCTTTGAAAAAGAGAATTCAAACAATGTTTAACAGTGATTGCAGACGTTATTAAATAGTTTGAGGCCAGTTAATATACTGATTCTTGTACTTGGCAAATGTACTAAGATGTTTTCTATATTATGTTACTGTTTCAGTGCCTCTTAAAATAACTCAAAAGGGACAAATGTGCAGCTAGGACTAGAATTTTATAGCACTTTATTGTAGTTGATTTATACTTTATCCCCTTGGGTTTTGAAGTCTAACAAAAGCACCCCAAATAAGCTATGCATTGTCTGACTCTCCTCTCACTTTACGATTAAAACTGACATGATCACTATAGAACAGTTCCAAGGCAATTTACATAATTGTCAGAATAAAGAACAAGCCTTTGAAATAGCTAAATTTCACTAAAAACATTTTTGTCTTTTGGCATGCAATCTGGATTGAGAAAATCCAAGTTAACATTCAGATTCAGTATAGAAAATTGTAATAACTTAGGAATACAATAGTCTTGTTAAAACTGACATTTAATACCTAAAAATCTAAAAAGCATGGTAAGTTATGGCTTAATCTCTTGGGTAGAGTGAAATGTAATTATTCAACTTATCACAAAGTAGTTTACATGCACAAGGTCTAGTTAAAAGCTTTTAATCTCTTGTAAAATCAGTAATAATTTCTAAAATAATTTCCAAGTCTAGTATCTTAAGTACCACTCCCTTGATCCACACCACTGTACTTTCACGATTACTAGGAATAAATCTTCTGAAGTTTATGATTTCTCTCAGAAACAAGAGACCTCTTTCAGATTACTGGGATCCCTGAAGTATAGTTATGAACTGAGTGGCCTATCTAGCACTGGGGACAGAAAGATTCATTTCTCAAAGAGATTTTGGGGTTATATATTTTTGACCAAATTCACCATTACTCATTTGGCATTTTCTACCATCTTAACAAATGTGGACCATGAATCATTAAAAAGACTAAACAGAAGTAGGATACTGTGGGAAAAACAATGGAACACAGGGTTACAGTGCTTAAAATCCTGGCTCTGTCATTTTTTGTGTCATCTTAGACATTGAGTCTCAGTTTCTTCATATGATATACATTTTAAAAAAGATATTAGCAGCTGTCTCTAGGATTGCTGGCAGGATTGAATGAGAACATCTTTGCAAAGGATTTAGCACAGTGCAGGCAGAAAACAGACAATCCAAATCAGATAAAACCATGAAATCTGCTTTATGTCTCATATTCTTCTGTGTATTTTAGTCATTCAACCATAATTTTAATAACAAGAATTAATATTTAGAAAACACATTTTTCTATGTGCACAGTTTCTGTCAAGAATCAAGAACATGAAGCTGACCTTAAGCATTACCAGGTAATCATCATGACGCTGAATCTGAAGCAGGTTAGCCAAAGCCATCACACCAGCCTTAAAATCAGGATTATTTACTATAAAAGATTAAAAACAAACAAAAACTTACAACTCTGCAAACGTATAATTAAGATGTATTTGTGAACATACAAAAACAGTTTTAACTTTTTGGTAACAACAAATCTCTTAGTTTTTAAAACTGCTACTCACAAGAGAAAAAACAAAGCCGTGTAGACTATCAACAATTAAATTGGTAGGATAAAACGGTTTTCCTATTACCATATGAGACGGTCCCCAACTTAGGATGGTTAGACTTGTAATTTTTTGACCTTACAATGAGTTCAGTGGGATGTAACCCTAGTGCAAGATGAGGAAAATCTGAACTTACAGTGGTTCCAGCTACAATTTTTCAACTTTACAATGGGTCTTTTGGGGTATTAAATGCATTTTTGACTTACGGTATTTTCGACTTTACAACATGATCTCATCCTAAGTCAAGAAGTATCTGTATTTCATCAGCCAAACTGAATAATCCAATAAATGAGTAATTTAACTCACATTATATTTGTCCTGTAACTTTTTCTGCAAGGCTAAATTATGCAGCATTTTTAATTAACATTTATTCCCAAGGCCATTAATTTTAGTACATAGATCCCCTCAATGGATAGTTTTCCCAAAACCTTCTCTCTAAGCAGCGGCTCTGGAGTGTCCAAGAGGCTCACTCATTCAAAAGGGTTACCTCTTAAATTATAGGTCACAATGAATAAGGCAGTGAACGAATATTTTACATATCCTAATTTAGGTAATTAGATTCTTCATACTTTTAAAAAGGGAAATTACTAAGACATCCGGGACTTAAAACAATGGAAAATTTTACCACTTGTCTCATAGTCATTGGATTAAAAGAAATTTATACATTCAAAAAGGCAAACAATGACCCCCATGATTATACAAATCAAAACTCCAAATTACTAGAAGCAAATCAAATTAACATTCAGATATTCAAATGCAAGGGGAAGGAGAAAGCACATTATAAAAACATTATAGAGAATAAAATGTCAACATAAATGCTGTCTGCATGGATCCTTCTTAATTTACTAAAACCAGGTAAACGTGGACTTCATTCTTCAAAGTAAAAGACATTTAAGAAACCAAAAATGTTGATGTTCAATGTTATGCATTTATATACTCACCATCCAAATTGATCAATGGTTCTGCATTTTTAGTTGCATTGTCAGCAGTTTTTGAATTATCAGGTACTAAATCCTTGTATTTTTCAGCTATAAAAATAGGCAAAAATATAACTTGTAGAACTGCAACTCAAGGTAAAATGACTACTGCTATTTACC
Source organism: Macaca fascicularis (assembly GCF_037993035.2). Taxonomy (NCBI): domain Eukaryota; kingdom Metazoa; phylum Chordata; class Mammalia; order Primates; family Cercopithecidae; genus Macaca; species Macaca fascicularis. The sequence goes on along the minus strand of NC_088381.1, from coordinate 119,891,721 downwards.
AAATTTAACTGAGCCAAACTGATTACAGGTTGAGTATCCCTTATTGGAAATGCCAATAATTTCCAATTTTTAATTTTTTCAGACTTTGGATTATCTGCATACATAAAGTGGGTTATCCTGGGGATAGGACCAAAGTCTAAACACAAAATTCATTTTTATGTTCAATGTGCAACCTATACACATAGCCTGAAGGTAATTTCATACAATATTTTTAATAATTTTGTGCATGAAACAAAGTTTGTGTTAAGTGCTTATGTGTGGAAATTTCTACTTGTGTCCTCATGTCGGTGCTCAAAAAGTTTTAGATTTTGGAGCATTTAGGATTTCAGATTTTCGGATTAGGGATGCTTAACCTGTATAAGTATAAAACAACTCATTCAATCAAACTTAATTTTTGCTATAGAAAATGTAAAAAGACAATGTAACTATCTTTGTGATTAAGCTAAAGCAATTACTGGACTATGTGACACAAATATCTTTTCATTAACATTCCTAAAGGCAATCATTTCAAACATGTAAATTTTAGGAAGGTAAAAATCTGCTTTTACAGCTTCCTCTGAAATCTGGGGTAGAAGAATGGGAGAAGGGTTAAGTATAGGTTATGTAAGATTAAATACAAACTCATTAAAAAGTATGCTTCCCCCCATCTTCTTTTGAATGCTGTATATAAAATCCAAAAACCTTGCTTTCCAAAAACAAATACATCAAATACACCATCATATACAAACCTCCAACTTATTTCATGGAAACTTGATATTCAGAATTCCAAAGGTAGATTTTATTATTTTCATTTGAAAAAATACTTAAAAGGAATTCAAAAATAACACTTATTAATAATTCACTAAACTTAATGTTCAAAATGGCATCTTAGGCTATAGAGTGCTTACATGATCTGTTAATGAAATGAGGAAAAAATAAAAGCATAAAATTTAAGTGAGAGTTAAAAAGGCTTCCACTGGCCAAATCTGGAGCAGTATATAAACAGCAAAGTACATGATGACAGAAAGGATTATAATCCATTGAGTAAAATAAGAATCTATGTATCTACACTGATTTAAACAAACAAGTAAATTAGAGATGGGAAAACTTACAAGAGAAAGCCAACAAATAAATGTAGAAAAAAATGATGAAATTAGAAAAACACCTCTTTGTCGATGATCAACATAATAAATGATGCAGGCAAGAATCATCATATGGTTGCTAAAACTAGTGGGGGAAATTTGAGGAGCAAAAACATAATTGATATAGTCTCAAAGTACCTCCCCACAAGATGTATTTATTACAAAGAGGAAAACAGTAACTTTACACTGGAGAAACCGTAACCCAGAGATCAAAGCAACATAACTAGTAAAGGCACATATCACTACCACATATCTCCTAATATGATGCACTAAAAAGAACACATCACTTCTGTATTATTCCTAACAAAAGTATAAACCCCAGATCTAATGAGGAAACATCATATAAATCCAAATGAGGGACACTCTACAAAATAAATGTCAGGGTCATGAAGCACAAATAAAGACAGGAACTGTTCCAGATTTTAATATACTAAGAGAGATGTAAAAACTAAATGCAGTGCATAATCCAGGATTGTTCTGGGTTGTTTTTTTCTGTTGAGAGAATTGGGGGTTTGATAAAACGTGAATAAATAATAGTAGTATAGCTTCCTGATTTTGATCACTGTACTGTGGTTATATAAGACAAAGTTGTTTTTAGGAAATGTGTTTTAAAGTGTTTAAGAGTAAAAAGGAATCATCTACAACTTACTATCAAATCGTTTAGAAAAAAATGATGTGTGTGTATCTGTGTAGACAGAAGGATGAAGCAAATGAGGTAAAATGTTACATTTGTGGACTTGAGGTATATGAAAATCTTTGTACTATTTTGTAATTTTTCTACACATCTGAAATTATATATTTAAAAAATTTCAGTTATTAATCATGTTGACAAGCTACCAGAAGGCTTCAAAAAGTAGTAGAGCACAAACAATAAAAACTCACAATGGTTTCAGCAAATTTTAAAATAAGTAACTTGAAAGTCAAGGAGGCAACATATCAATGTAAAACCACAAAAGAACATCAGTGCCTCCTACTGATTGGAGACAAGTATTATATGACCAATTTTCATGTCTGTTTTTGCAATTCTGAATTTTAATAAATGAAACTTGTTTTCTAGCTTAGACTTTTAATACACTTTTGATACCATTCACCTTCAACTATATGTTGACTTTTTCAATATTGAAAAATTTACATTTCACACACAAGCTTCTTTTATTCACTAAAAGAACATGCTATTACTGAGAAATACATGTACTTAAGTCAACTGTAGGTATACATGACCATATGCATCTACCATTGAAGGTTAACAGGTTATAAAAATGGAACAAATAGAATAAAACATAATCTCAGATGTAAGAACTTGGGAATAACTGAAAAACACTTTTGATAAGCTACAAATTGGCTCATATACAGTTCCTACCAATCCAGAGCAGGGTAGATAAAAAGACCTTGTTAAACGCCCTAAAATGTATACTACACTAAAGCCACAAGGCTTATGAATACATGTATTTTCCAAAATAAGAAAAACAAGTTTTTTTTAATGGAAAACTTGTTACTAAATGGAAAAGTAAATGAAGTCTCAAATTGAGCTTTCCTTAAGATTTTTGCCATAAGGCTTCTGAAATTTAAGTATGAGGCACCAGCAAAAAACTGGCTGACGCTCCAAATCAGTGTATGTAAACACTCATATATATTGCATTTGCCACATAATTACTGAAATTGATAAGCACTTGTTGTGTGCAAGAAACTATGTCAGGTACTGTGACAGACACAATATTGACCTGTACCCCCCAAGATGTCCATGTCCCTATCCAGAACCTGTGTATGTGTTACCTTACATGGCAAGATTTGCAAATATGATAAAATTAAGAATCCTGAGATGGGGGATCATCCTGGATTATCCAGGTAGGCTCAGGAGGATCAGAGTCAGAGACAAAGTTATGAAAATGGAAGCAGAGTCAGATAGAGACTGGAAAATGCTATGCTGCTAGACTTGAAGATGGAAGAAGAGGCCAGAGTCAAGGAATTCGGGCAGCCTCTAGAAGGTAAAAAGGCAAAGAAACAGATTCCCCCAAGAGCCTCCAAAAGGAACCCACCTTGCTGACAACTTGACATGAACCAAGTGGGACTAATGTTAGCCTTCTCATTCTAAAATAAATTGTGTTTTTAGTCACTGAATTTGTAGTAATTTGCTACAGCATCAATTGGAAGCTAACAGAGGTACCATGCAGGAATCAAAGCTGAATATCAGCTTACAAATTACTGGGACGAATAAGACATAGAAGCAAAATGGAAAGTGGTTAATGACTTAAAAGGTATAGAGTTAAAAGCTATGGAAGTTCAGAGGGAAATTATACTGCTGCTAAGACATACGACAGCATATGAGAGGGATCTTAAAAAGATGGGTAGGATTTAGATGTGTAGAGAGAGAATGAAACGGTATATTAGCCAAGTGATAAGTTTGAACAAAGAAACGGAAGGGGAAAAGGGATATAAACAGGAAACAGTATTCTACTTTAGCTGGGATATCAAGATGTGAATACTGGCTGGATATCAGTCATCAATAACTACCAGGCTAAGGAGCTTAAAATTCTTTTTATAGAAAATGGGAAATTAGTGTTTATGAATATGTATGATGTTTATTAATATGAATAAGTAACTAGAACTGTTCTTTGGAAACAAGGAGCAAGTGGCATCCTAAAATAGATTTACGTTTCAGAAAGTTAGCTTGGTTGGCTATGCAGTTAAGAACAGAAGGTGACACTAATGGGAGATATTACAATACTCCTGGCAGAAAGTGACAAGAGCCAGAATTAGGATTATGCCAATGGAAATGAAGATACAACAAACATAAGAAAAGGTCAGTGTAGGCGGGATGAAAGGAAAGGGATAAGCCAAGATATAAAAAGGCTTCCAAAGTAAATAATTAAGAGGACTATAACTAACCAAAAAACACAAAATGCAGAGGATGCAGATAAGATAATCAAATCTTGCATTCAGATGCTGGCAGGCCTTTCAAAATGAAATGGTCTAATAAGAGAAAAGGCAAGTGTAAAGAAAAATTGTTTTTACTACAGGTACTAATATTCAGAAGCTTCCAACCATAGAAGTATCTATGATAAGACAGTAAACATAAGTAACATATTCTGGCCTATAGAGTATTAACGTATATTGGCATTAGACATGTTTCAGACTTTTGAGAAATTACCTGCTGCAACAATGCTTCAGAGTCCCATCAATTCTGGGACACTAACAACAATTTAATTTGAAAGGCTAAGGTGCAGACCATATTATCAAAGTAGTGTTACTCTGTGAGAAGACAATTAGCCTTCTCCAGAGGGCACAATTTCCAGATTCTAAAAGAAATATATAAACACCAATGAAAGACAATAAAAGTGCTTTTAACTTGTGACAAGAATGATCCAAAGGTAAAATAGTATTAGACAAAACAAACTGCTAAGTTCCCTACATTTTCACACTCCCTTTCCCATCCTTCCTCTCTCTTTAAAAGACACATTCCCCACAAAACATACCATTATCTCCATATTCAAGTCTAACAGCTAAACCAAGAAGCCAGTCAATAGCTTCTTGTCGATCTTGAATCTTGAAAGGACAGTTAACATCTCTGAGATACTGTGAGGGAGAAGAAAAAAAAAAATCACCAGTTTCATTATTACCATAAAGTCATAGAAAAAAGAATGGGAGAGTTGAAAGAGACCTTTAGTTTGGATCCCTAACAATTTTTAAATAACATTTATATTACTACATTTTGATGCAATTATATAACCCAACAGAAGGGAACATTTAAGTGTACCATCTTAAAAAGAAAAAAAATAGAATACGAGAACTTCCTCATTTTATAGATGAGAAAGCTGAGGCCTAGAGATTGACACTTGCCAAGGGTTACAGAACTTACACCCGGGACTAGAATCAAAGCTTTCTGATTCCTAGTCTCAATATACATACAGCAATTAACTAAAAAAGATAACTTTAAAAAGGATATGCAATAAATCATTATCTAAATCTTAACTTTCATATTATGAAAATGCCACTCAAAAGAGTAGCCATGTAATATACATGTAGGGTGTAACCAAGTAATTTAAATAAATGTCAGAAGCTGTATATTCAAATAAATGTTGCATATAATAGTATTATAGGCAACATTAATTATATGTAATACAACATTGCAATGGCACAATCTTGGCTCACTGCAACCTCTGCCTTGCGGGTTCAAATGATTCTCCTGGCTCAGCCTCCTGAGCAGCTGGGATTACACACATGCGCCACCACGCCTGGGTAATTTTGTGTTTTTAGTAGAGATGGGGTTTCGCCATGTTGGCCAGGCTGGTCTCGAACTTCTGACCTCAGGTGATCCACCCGTCTTGGCTTCCCAAACTGCTGGGATTATAGACATGAGCCACCATGCCCAGCCTGGAAAATTTTTTATATTCTCTAAATACCTTTCTACATGTAGAATTCTGTATTGTCTTGTACACATGAATAGACCATAAAATGTAATATAAACAAACATAAAATCCTAAAAATATATTTCGAAGTTTTAAGAAGTTTACTGAAAATTTTAAAAATATTTCCTAAGAGCAAAGGAATACAGTAGTATTAATAGTAGCAGTATAGAGGCTTGGTAGTAATAAGCTTATGACACTTGCTATGCGCCAGGGACTTCTGTGAACAGTTACTCATTAAAAACAAAGCCACATTTGTGAGGGAGGTACCATTGTTACCCTCACTTATTGGTGAGAAAATTGAGACACGGAAAGGTTAACAACACTGATGTAATTTATACAATCCCTAATTTATAAAATCACTGATTCCACGAACAAAGTACCTAATCACACTGCTCTAACAAATGAAAAACAGCCTTTTTCAAGAAAAATATCTCACTCATCAAATATAACTGATAAAAATGTTTAATGTAAGTAATGACACTGTAAACGGATTTTTATTCTGAGAATTCTTTTTTATGCAAAAGTGTTACTAAAACGAAATCAATGGGAAAATGATTTAGGAACAAAAATATGATATACCAGAGATCTTTTAAGGACTATTTCTCTAGTATACAACAAGGGATATCTGTTTACATTAAATATAAGCATAAACATGACAGTCTTAGTTTTCAAGCATGTCAATGATATCTTTTTTTGAGACAAGGTGTCACTCTGTCACCCAGGCTGGAGCACAGTGGTGGAGCGCCTCGGCCTCCCGATTATCTAACATTACAAAATGTGTGCCAGCACACCCAGTTAACTTTCTATTTTCCTGTAGAGACAGGGTTTCGTCAGGTTGCCCAGGCTGGTGTCTGGGCTCCAATGATCTGCCACCTCAGCCTCCCAAAGTGCTGGAATTATAGGTGTTAGCCACCACACCTGGCCAATGTCTTCTTTTAATATAAGAAATAGCACTGTATTATTGCTACGTTTTCAGTTTGACAAAAATTCTGATTTGGGCCATAAAGGGAAAGTGAAATATTTACATCATTATTTATTTAAGAAACTTCATGTTTCTAGAGAAAACTATTTCTATCTAATAATGAAAGCCTGGTAGCAAGACATAAAATGATTTGCTCTAAAAGCAAAAGATGCATCTAACAAAAAAGCGAAATCCCTGACATCCAGCTTTCCTAACACTGATCATTATCACTTTTATCTTAAAAGAAGAAAGTAATTTTACACTCATCTTCACATGATTTTCAGACAAGGTCTCTGTACTTTTACTTTACTTCCTAATTCATTACCTTTTCAAAGAACTTGGGCCAGTCACTGCTGTGAATGTTTCTTAAATTACCTCTGTCTTCAATCTTGTAGTGTCTGATTTTCTGGTCTTCAAGCCAAACAATGAAGTTTCTAAATTCTGTTTCATCTGCAATAAAAAACATCACATAAAATAACTAGAAGCACTATATAAAATACCTCCTTCTCAGGTATATGTTCAGATATATGTTCTTGTGGAATTTTCTTAACTTCAAAATACTAAATTAATTAAACCAAAAGAGGGAGTTGAAAGTACAGACTCTGGAGTTGAAAGTACAGATTAACAATGATCTGTTCAAATCCTGGCCTGAATTCAAATTCTGGGTCCAGATACTTACTGGTTGTGTGAACTTGGGATAATCACCCACATTTTCTGTGCCTCAGATTCTTCAGCTACAAAATGAGGCTGCTAACAGAACTTACCTATAGAATTATGAAGATTAAAAGAAGTTGTTTTATTTAAGAAGTTTCTTAAATAAAATAAATACGGATAAAAACAGTGCCTGGCACATAGTTTTGCTATTTAAGTGTTAAATATTAATATTCCAGTTCCTTTGCAGACAGAAAGGGGAGACAGGGCAAGGTTAAATTTATAGCAAAGTAATAAAGTAAAATAAATAACAAAAGTAAAAGAAATTAAATGACAAAAAACTGTGACTACTGTTGTCATGTAATGTTAACTGCACATTAAATGCATACATTGTTTTGTTTAATCCTCCCCATACCTCTTTTGAGGTAGGTAATATCCCGTTTTACAGAAAAGAACACTGAGACTCAAAGATTCCAATTCAGAACAAGGCTCTATTTTCATCGTTACTTTGTTAAAGCAGAAAAACAACAGATTATAATTTGATATGCTTCTACAAGAGATCAACAAAACACTGACATCCTGCTTAGATATTATTTTCAATTTGTGAGTCAAATTCAAGCTTCCATTATAAGGTCTTGAGAATTATACAATGGTCTGAGTATCACAAGTTATACTTGATCACTTTCAAACTTACCAGTCTATCACAGGCCAGAACTATACAAAGGAAATGAGTAGTAGTGGGCAGTAGTTTTGTTACAGTGAGTAGCAACGTTATTACTTTTTAAAATTCTAATGCTGTAAAATCCCAAATACCTTTGTATTTACAATTCAACCTTCCCATTCATCTGCTATTAACTTTTTTTTGCAAGACCACACAACACAACTAGCCCGTTACTACACGCGCTTACCCTCCCACTGTGATCGGTCCTGACTTCATTGTGTACTGTCTCAAACCGCTCAGTGAGTTCTGACTGCTTCCACCCCTCGCACCCCTCGACCCTTTAGCTCCTGGCAGGCAGTGAGCTAGTCTTCAAGTTAGCACCTTCCTCAGCATCCAGCACCGCGCTGGCCCATAATTAGCAGGTGCTCAAGGTATCGCCTAATTACCCAGGGAACCGTGGAGTTGAATAGTGAGTGAGAAAGACGAATGCTCTTCCTTTTATGTGCTGAGAAGCTAGTTACATGGTGTTTGGAGTTAAGCAAGTGCAGAAAGTAACATGCTGAGACAGGAGTAGGTGAGAGGACTTTGAAGCCGGGAAGGGGCGGCGAAGAGCCGAGGTGCGTGGCGACCCAGAGGAGAGGGGCCCGAAGGCCGGCGGCGGAAACCAGGCCGCCGAGGGTCCGGACGGGGAGGTGGGGTGGGGGCACTGAGGCTGGGACCGCCGCCCAGGTCAGGGACACCCGGCCGGCCCAAGGCCGTCGCCTCACCTTTGCAGTTGAAGCCGGCGGGGTTGTGGTAGTCGAGAGCCGTCAACTTGCGTCGGAACATGGTCCCCGCTTCTCGCTCTGGTCCCCCGGGCCTCGGCCGGGAGAGAAGCGAGGTGGAGCGGGCGGCGCAGGCACCGGCGACGCGGCGAGAGGGCGGGTTGGCGCTTGGACGCTCCGAAATGACGGCGGCCTCCGCCAATCGTAGCTTAAGCGGTGGCCGCCGGCAAATGCCCACCAATCGAGGCTCCGACTGGGGAGGCGGGGCCACGTCGGCGCACGACGTCGCTCAAATAAACTTTATTGTCAGCTTCCTGGTTGTACACTAGGCAGAAAACCACTGGGAAGCTACTTTCCTTTCTTTCTTGCTATGACATGCAGAGAATAGTATATGTAGGCTTTTAGTATTCGCTGTACCTCCCGTTGGATTACAGAATTACTGTTTAGTGTTTTGAGTGCATTCATTCATTTATTCGTTCATTTATTACTCCTCCTACATAATAGGTGCTCTTCTAATACAAAGACGACAAAGCAAAGTCCCTGTAGTAAGATGCTTTCAGACTAGTTGGGAGTGATCCACAGGTACACATACAACTGTTAATACGATGCGATCGTTCCAGATATCCTCAGCCAGAGTGAAATCTGAAGCCGAGATCGTCCCTCACTCCCGTCCCTCACTCCCGTCCCTCACTCCCCTTCACCCTCGGTCACAGCATCCAGTAGGTCACCAATTCCTGCCATTCTCTCCTAACTCTCAAATCCCTCACCTCCTTCTGGACCCCACTGATACAGCCACAAATCAGACCCTCATCACTTTTGCTTACTCTAATTATCTGACTGATTTCTTAGGGCCAGTCCTGCTTTCTCCACACCATTCCCCCACACAGCAATGAGAGAGATTTTTCTAAAGCAAAAAACTGGCCATAACTTTCTCTGCTTATGTTTCAGTGATTCCTGGTTACCTCCTAGAAATAATCAAAACTCTATATTGTATTTAAGATCTTTCCTGATGCAGTCTCTACTTGCTTTTCAGACAGTGGAGAGAGCAGTGAACAAGACAGACCAGGCCCCTACTTTCATGGAGTTTAAAAGGCTAATGAGGGAAACAATAAATAGATAAGTATAAACTAAGGCTTGAGGATGGTGAGGCATTCACCGTGCAGTCAAAAGGGTAACCTAGTTTGAGGGAAGAGGCTGTATAAAGCAGGAAATGAGCAACAGCATGGCCCAGAGGGACTAGAGCTTGTAGCGGCTGAGGGTGAGAGGGAATGACAGCTGATAAGACTATAGACAAAGGCAGGGGTCTGATTAGGACAAGCCTCTCATGGCAAGCTAAGGGAAGCTATTGAAATTCTTGAGGGTAAGCCAACTATGTATGTTTCATTTCATTTCAACAGATTTTAATTAAACACTTAGGATCTGTGGAGTATACAAATGAGTAAACTACAGTCTCTCTTTTCAGGAAATTTAAGTATAATGACAAACATAGATGTGTAAATAAATACTTATAATCTAGAGTTAGAAAGGGTAAGTGAATTACAAGAAGTATAAAATGTACTACAAAGAAGTGCAGGCCGGGTGCAGAGGCTCATGCCTGTAGTCCCAGCACTTTGGGAGGCTGAGGTGGGAGGATAGTTCAAGCCCAGGAGTTTGAGACCAGCCTAGGCAACATAGTGAGACTTTGTCTCTACTAAAACTAAAACTTAAAAAAAAAAAAGAAATAAATAAATAAAAAAGGAAAAATTAGCTGGGCATGCTAGTGCATGCTGTGGACCCGGCTACTCGGGAGGCTGAGGTGGGAGGATCACTTGAGCCTGCAAGGTTGAGGCAGCAGTGAGCCATGATCATGCCAACCTGGGCAACATGCAAGACCCCATCTCAAAAATAATAGTAATAAAAAGAAGTACAGAGGCCAGAATACAGCTTTAGTTTTAAGGGGGCACTGTAAGATAATCTATATTTTTCAATTAAGATGCTTATAGAGTGAATCAAGAAAACCAGTTCAAGGGTGTCTCAGTTCCAACAAAATTTGATCAACGATGCAGGTCTCATATTGTGGTGCATGCTAATTGTATAATTAATGAAATACTAACCAAAAAATCAAAAAAATGAACCAATCAAGGAAGGGAAAATAGTAAGTACTTACATACAAATAATAAATTAAAAAGGGGGAGAAACACAATTGCAGACAATGAATTTCTTTAAAAAAAAATAAGGAAAAAGTCTCTTACCATTTGTTTTCTGAAATTGACCTTTCAATGCAAAAAATGAAGTTGTTTACTCCTGGCCTAGTCTTTCTACTTCAGGGTCCCCATTGTCAGCAACTTAAGACTGTCCCTGGTCATCAGCCCTGGCCACCACGAGGAATGGGGAGGTCAGAGGAAGATTCTGACAATGCAGAATGCCAAAGGGACCCATCAGACTTGAACAGGGAATAAAGCAAATTTTGGAAAAGAAGTATAACATATTACAAATATTAATCCATTTTTTATGTTAAAACCCAGTTATCTTTTTTTCCCCCTGAATTTGAAGGAGTTCTTTGGCCTATGCTGAATGGAGTGTCCAACAGTAAGTGAATCTTACATAATTCCATTTCTGAAGACCAAGCCCTCTGTATACTTCAAGAAAAGGAAAGCAACTTTTGTGTGTGTGTGTTTTCATGAGTACCCAGTGTTTAGCTCCTACTTATAAGTGAGAACTTGTGGTATTTGGTAGTCTGTTCCTGTGTTAATTTGCTTAGGATAATGGCCTCCAGCTGCATCCATATTGCTGCAAATTTGGACATAATATTTGTTCTTTTTATGGCTGCATAGTATTCCATGGGGTATAGGTACCATATTTTCTTTATCCAGTCAGCCTTTTATGGGCATCTAGGTTGACTCCATGTCTCGATGAACATGAGAATGCACGTGTCTTTTTGGTAGAAGGATTTGGAAACCAACTTTTATTATCAAATGACCTGAACTCCAATCTAATGGTTGATCATAGGTTTGACAGGCCATTAATTCATCTGTTGAATTGTTCAATAAAGTGTTTAGAGTGTCAGTTATATGCCAGGCAATCTTGTAGGCATTTTGGAGGCATCTGAGAACTTAAACACACCAATCCCTGACCTCAGGGAGCTTATCATTGGGCAAGGGAAGACAAACAGTACAATAATAAATAAATACATTATTTACTATTCAGAAGGTTCAAAGTACTGTAGGAAAATTACAACAAGGTAAGGGGGGTAAGAAATAGGGGTAGGGATAGTGGAGAAAGTAGGATATAATAGGTGTTGCAGTTTTAGACAAGATGGTCAGGTTGGGCCTCATTGAGACAGCAAAGTGTAAGGAAGTGCTAAAAGGAGGTAAGGAAATTAGCCACACAAATATATGGGGAAAGAGATTTCTAGATAGAGTACTCAAAAAAAAAAAGCAAGATAAGAATGGTTTTTATATTTTTAAATGGTTGAAACATCAAAAGAAGAATAACATTTTATGACATGTGAAAGCTATATAAAATTCAAATTTCAGTGTCCATAAATAAAGTTGTATTGGAACACAGCTATGCCCATTTGCTAACTGACTGCTTTGGTGCTACAGGGCAGAGTTGAATAAATGCAACATAGACCACATGACTCAGAAAACCTAAAATATTTGCAAGGAAATATATGGTTTCAGAAATATAGAGGTGGCCATTTCAATGGTATTGCCAGGGCAACACATTATCAAGAAAGGCAACCAGTCAGAGGTACAAGTTGCTCTTTGAAGGACAGTTTCACAACTTGTAACATCTTTTAAAGTCTTAGCAGTTTTACTAGAAGCCTTTGTTCAAATTGGTCTTCCAAAAACAGTGAACAGAACAAGTTGGTAATAATCAGGAATAGCCACAAAAGTCTCTACAGTGCACAGAAAAACAGGTTTTATATTCTAATGAATGTTATCAGTTGAACACCCCATGAAATCAGAATTTTTGAAACAAGTTGTATAATGCAGAAAGGGCTCTCTCCCTGGGGGAGCCTCCCGATGAGAGAACATCTCCTTCATCTCTTTCTAAGACTCTTTATGGTAAATATGAAAACTTGCTTCTTTTTAAGGTCAGGCTCTGGAATTTCATGATTTAGCATTAAAAGCAAAATGGCAGGGCAGTAGAACTCAATTTTATTGGTAGAAAAGGAATAGGAATGAATAGGAATTTATGTAGTCATACAAACAGCATAAAGCATTCACCTTCCACATCTAATACTGCAGAGGAAACGCTTGCTGAACAGTGAAAACAACATAGAGGAAAATACAGCCAAGAAGCACAGACAGGCCATTCCCGAAAATGTCTGGTAGGGAGCTAGATGCAACTTTTCTGAGATGTGATCCAATAAATTCTATTTTATACTTGAGCCAGATTTGGTTGGGGTTTTGTAACTTACAACTGAATATTCTAACATAAGGACAGATCCCAGAGAGAAAAGAATGAAAGATCCAAGGACTTGATGGGACTTAACATAGGATGAGAAGGAGGTGGATGGCTTAAAGGAGATTTCTGGAAGGTCACGTATCAGAGATGTGATGAGCAGTGAATTCTTGCACAGAAACAGGAGCACCGGTAGAAGGGAACCAGTCTGGGGAAGCTGAAGAATTAAGTTTTGCACCTGTTGAATTCGAAGTCCTGTAGATATAGCCCATAATCACTGCTGAAATGTCAGGAATGGATGTGAGTGAGTGGATGAGATGTCCATTGAGGAGTCGTCAGCATAAAGTTGTAGTTGGAAACTGTTACAGTGAACTTCATGAGAAGACAGGGAAAGAAAAGAGGACGGAAGACTTCATCCTAGGAAAACCTAGTATTCATATTCAAGAAGGAGTAGGAGGAAGAGTCTTGGAATATAGGAAAAGTGGTTGGAAGGACTAAGAGAACAAGGAATATGCAGTGTCCTAAAACGTGGAGAGGAAGGGGTTTAAAGAGGCAGGGTTGGGGGCAGAGTAACAGGGATCAACATTTGGGTGATAGGATTATGTGGATTCTTCCCCCAAAAGTTACAGAAAAGCCACCTCTGAATGCTTGAAAGCAGGTAATGAATAAGGCAAAGGTTATGGTATCATATGATATTGACCAGCATACAGTCAAATTTAGATAATCTGCTTTACAGATCTCCCATGCATATTCCTGTTCTCTCTTCCCTTTCCCTAGTACCTCAGTTACCCCCTACCACCCCCCCAACCTCTCGCCAGGCATAGTTGCTGAGATGTCCTCAAAGGCCTGACCTTTCCCTTTGTTTCGAATTCTTGAGAACTGGTCTTTCTCCAAGATACTAGGAATTAGACAGGGGCTGCTGTTGCAGGGACCTTAGAGGGCTGGGAAATCTCGTTCCTCAAAAATCCTTTGACCAACTTGTAGAAGGCATTGTCTTGACAGCTGAGTGCCAAACAGTAAGCTTTACTTTAGGTTCAGACTTGCCAGGGTTCCAAAACCACAGCGCTGAGTTCAGCCTGCCAGCTGAAGAACTCCTACAGATTTGCCCTGATCCTGCCATAGCTCTCACACCTGTGAACATTTTAAGTAAAAGTCTCTTTTGATGGAGAATACAAGATATTCTACCTTCTACTTCAAAGTCTGACACAACTATTGTGTGTTCATGACATATGTATTAGGCCACTCTCACATAGCTATAAAAAATAGTTGAGATTGGGTAATTTATGAAGAAAGAAGGTTTAATTAGCTCATGGTTCTGCAGGTACAGGAATTATGATGCTGGCATCTGCTAGGCTATTGGAAAGGCCTCAGGAAACTTATAATCATGGCAGAAGGGGAAGTGGGAGCAGGCATGTCATATGGCCAGTATAGAAGGGAGAGAGAGAGAGAGAGAGAGAGAGAGAGAGAGCGGGGAGGTGCCACACACTTTTAAATGACCCGATCTCATGAGAACTCACTCCACTATCATGAGGACGGTACCAAGGGGATGGTGCTAAACCACCCATGATAAATTTGCCCCCATGATTCAGTGGCCTCCCGTCAGACCCCACCTCCAACATTGAGGATTACAATTCAATGTGAAACTTGGGCAGTGACAACACCCAAACTATATCAACATCTAAAGGCCTAGGTAGCTCACAATGAGTCAGTTAAGGAGGATGTCAGAGCTGGGTAAAGAGCGAGGGTGGAGAACATTCATTCATTCTTTCAGCATGATGGACACTTGTAATATAATGATGAAGACAGACATGATCCTCCCCTTCATGGAGGTTACAGCCCAAAAGGGAGGCAGGAAACAGCAAGACAAAGGAGATGAAGGTCAACAGAAAGGGACCTACATTAGATAGGGTGGTCAGAGGAAGTCTCATCGAGGAGGTGACATCTAAGCCAGCTATCAAATATGAACTATTACTGGATTTCCCAATGGGGGAAACGGCAGAGCATGAACAAAAGCATGAACAAAAAGTCCCCTTGTGGGGAATGGTTTGCTTCTGTGAAACTGAATGAAGATCAGGGCAGTAGGAGGGCGGTGAGCCAGGGGTTGGGTGTACTGGTGTTAAGTGAGGAGGGAGGCCATGGTGTGGAGTATGGACGTTATTTCACGTGCACCAGAAAGCCACTGAAGGTTTTAAGCAGGAGTGACAAGCTGTGGCTTGGGTTGTAGGATCCTTTTGGCTACTATGTGGAGAATAGAATGGGAGCTGGTGGAGAGTGAGAAGCTGGGAGACCAGTTTAGGAAGCCCTTGCAGTGGTGAAGTGAGTGGGAACGGTGAATGTCAGAAGCTGCTGCATTGTCTGGTGTAGCATAATGGATGGTGGGATTATCTGTTGCAAATTACACTTTACTTTCTTTTCAGCCATTAACGTGGGTGATTGAGACTCACCCGTATGAACTATTCACCTTCATACCTCCCCTTTACAACTCAGCATTGCTGGAAGAGCTGAACAGCCACTTGGATCATTTTTCAATTATAGAAAAATAAATTCTAAGCCTGAGAGAAAGAGAGCATGAGAAAGAAAGGGAGGAATATAGCTGCTAGCAGACAAGACATATACTTCCCAGCTCCACCACTGTGACTCTTCTAATTCAAAGAGATTTTTCAATTTTCCAGTGAGATTCTGGTCTCAATTCCTGTCCTAGGCTCAGAAAAAGCATAATAGTTTCTTTATACGTCTTTTCTTTTAAAAAGCTCCCTGGAAAATATTGTAAATATGCTACTATATTGAGGTTTGATAATAAAGAGAAAATGTTTGCTCTTTATACTCGTTTCTAATTGAACCCTTTGTTTCTCTTTATTTCTCATGTTTGCTGGGTCGTTCCTACTTTAGCATTGGTGAGTAAGAGCAGCAGCCTCGTGGGAATTTAGTGCTCAGTATCTAATATTCAGTGCTGGGTGTGGGTGTTAGCAAATGCTAGGGAAAAGAAATCTCTGTCATCCTTCCCTTTCCAGCTGTAATCATGTAGAGTTTCCCTAGTGGCATTGGTGGAACCTGAGACCTGACCTCATTGGTCCCACTAATGACTAGGTAGGAATAAATAATTTAGATTGTTAATGAGGGTTTGAGCTATTTCCCCAATGAGCCCAACTTTCTGGCAGCCTTAGACTTTAGAGCTCAGTGGAGTATGTTTCTAAAGCTGCTGCCATTTTCACACCCTTTCCTCACAGTTGGTAAATAGTTGGAATTTGTTTATTTTTTAAAAAGTATGGATCTCCTGGAGATGGGCAGTCTTTGATAGCGCCCTGGGAAGTCAAGTCTGTCCTAGGCTGTTCATTCATTCCAGGCGTTGCTAAAGGAAGTGATGCAAAACAGACGACACATGTGAACCTCATTTCTGCTTTGGACTTCTTTTCCATGCAATTTAGAAGTTAAATCACTGTCAATTTGTGATGAATCCATTATGATCTCCTTTTTCAGGGGTTGCACCTAAATTTGGGGGTACTTCTGACATGCCAAGGAATGAGTGGTAGTTAGCAGATCACTTCCATGTCCTTGTAGACCCATACTGGTGTCCCCTGGACCATTCTCATCTCTATCCACTCTTTGGTTCTTGGTGCACAGGTTTACAGGTGCTCTGTGTCAGGGCTGTGCTGCTCTTAGTCATACAGGAAAGTCCCACTGCTCCCATACCATCCAAGTGACAAGAGCTCCATGGCCTCAGGAGCCCGGGGGACACTGATCCTCTGCCACAGTGTGGCCTGTGAAGCTAGGCAGCTCAGCCTCATCTGCTTACCTGAAAGATGGCAAACATGGACACACCTCCGTGCACTGCAGCATTGGAGACCATGTTTTCAACGCATGAACTTCTGGAGGATGTTCAAACCATAGCAGCTCCTTTTGGGGGATCTCATAGACCAATGGTTCTCAATGCTGGTCCCCGGATTGGCAGCAACAGCATCACCTGGGAACTTGTTAGAACCGCACATTCTCCAGCCCTAGCCCAGGCTTACTGAATCTGAAACCCTAGGGTTGGGCCAGCAATCTGTGTTTTAACAAGCCCTACAGGTAACTCTGATGTGCTCAAGATAAGAACAGCTGTCACAGAGAACGTTGTGGGTTTCCTTTTGCTGACTTCTTCTACACATGAATTTCTAACTTGGGCCCGTTCCTGGGCCACTGCTCTGCCTTGCCTCCCTTCAGGACTGTTCATTTGTTTCTGCTCAACCCCTGAGACCTTAGCAGCAGCCCAGGCACACCCGTGCTTCTCCTGCAGCCTGCACAGCAGGATCCCCCGAGCGGCAGCCTTCATTTGGAACAACTTCTTTCCCACTCCTGTTTCCCAACCTTTCAGGCATTGAGTTAACTAAATTTGGAGTAAGAAATAGGCCAAATCCTCTGTTCCACAAAAACTAATTACCTTCTCTGTCCTCCTCGGTCCTACCCTGTGAGGTGGGGGAGTTCTTTTCCTTCCTTTCCCAAGCACATTCCTCTGTGTTGTCTGTGGCCCTCTCCACTGGGCAGGTGGCCCCGAGATGTTGGGGCAGGCTCATGTCCCTAGATAGATTTCTGGCTCCTCTGACAACCTCTGGCCCTGGAGGGAGAAGCATAGGAACACTGAAGCTGGCCAGCTTTCACCAACCACTGATGCTGCAGCATAAGTATCATAGTTTTCCCCAGGGGGTGTCTATCTCTACTCTTGATTTATGCTCTTTCCTTTGGTGATTTTAGCTTTTCCAGGGATTTTCCATGCCTTCCTCTTTCTGTCTGCCTAAACATAAGCGTACACCCACTTGTTCAATCTCCACCTCTCAGAGAAGCTCCCCAATTAAAACTCAATATTTCACCCTCCACAACAACAAAGCTGGAAGCCAAGAGTGGGCCCAACATTTTGTACTAACTCACCAGGGCAATGGCTACGCTCACATTGTATTCACACTGGGCCTCCTAGATGACATTCAGTTTCTTATGAGGCTGAGAACCCTAACCAGCTATTTACCATTTCATCACCTTCAGGACCATAACTTTACTGGTCCAGAGACTCTTGCCCTGGAAGATCCAAGTTGCAAATCTTTATGCTTCATGGGAGAAATTTCTGGAAAGTCTCAAGTCATCAACAGACAGTTTGCATTTCCCTTGATCCTTTCCCAGCCTAGTGAGTTCCCATCACCCTTCAAAACTCAGTTTTGACATCAACCATGTGCAGGTTTCCCTGACTTTTCCCCACATCCAACCAAGCCTAGGCACTGTCCACTGTGCACCTTCTGTAGCTTTTTAATGTGGGCCTCTGCAGAGCTCCTCCCCAGTAGGGGCAGGATCCCAAGAGTCTGTCTCTCATTAACCTTGGCACCTTCCAGCCTAACACAGATGCTCATGTCAAACCAGTAACGTAGCAGCCTGGAAAGATCATCTCTTTTCCTAGTGGGCTACCTTATAGCTGCAGAGTTGCCATGTCCAAACACACTGAAAGAGGTAGAAACACACTTCCAGTCACCCCTAACAAAGCTGGAAGCCCACAGTGGGCCCAACATTTTGTACTAAGTCACCAGGGCAATGGCTACATTCACATGGTATTCACACTGGGCCTCCTAGATGGTATTCACTTTCTTATGAGGCTGAGAACCCTAACCAGCTATTTACAATTTCATCACCTTCAGGACCATAACTTTACTAGCCCAGAGACTCTTGCCCTGGAAGATCCAAGTTGCAAATCTTTATGCTTCATGGGAGAAGTTTCTGGAAAGTCTCAAGTCATCAACAGACAGTTTACATTCCTAGATTCACATTCCCTTGCTGTGTCCACCAATCCTAAACTATTATGTCACAATCCTTACCCAATTCTAATCAGGCCTCCCTCTCCAATATTACAAGATCTCCCTTAAACCAGACGTCAGTCTTCATAAATAAGACCTTGTTCTTCGTGTATTGAGACTTCCCTATGGTGGCAACTATGCACTCAGCTTTGCCTTATTATCAAGTAATTTGGGGAGCCAGCATGCAACAGGGCATTGCTTACCTAGGCCTTTCCAGCTTACCTAGGGAATTATTACTTTGCATTCAAAGGTTTGCATTCAAAGGGAGTTTTGTTCTATCAGCGTCTTCTACAGTGAAGAAGTTCTACACCTTGAGGTAGTAATGCCTATGTACTCGAAAACTCGAACAGCCATGGAGACAATAGCCAAAATGCTTTCGTCTCTAGATCAAAATAACCTTCGGCTTCTGCCTGCCAAGAGCATCTGCAGACGAAAGACGCGATGATGTGGCGCCTTCTGAGAACTGACCAGCAGAGGGCGCTCTTGAGAAAGAAGAACGATGTGCAAGATTGCTCCTGTCAGGGATGGCAAATTCCCACACAGGAGGCACCACTTAGCTGTAATTATTGTAATGAATGGTAAAGGCAAGTGGACTTCCACAGGACATGAACCAGAACAGCCATGGAGTGATAGCGGTGCCAACTGCGGGAAACCCAGTGGAGAACCTTCCCAAAGTGGTATTCAGGCTAGGATTTCAAGCCTCTGGTGGGGTTTGGCCTTTTTACCAAGTCTCCTGAAATAACAGAAATTCCCCCAGTAATTCTGAGCCCTTTGGCATTTAGGACACGCCATCTTGAAGTCCTTCTGAACTACTCACTCTGGGGTTTCTGAGAAATTATTTTGACACAGAAGGTCACTCTAAGCCAGAATTGGCAAACTTTTTCTGTAGAGGGCCAGATAATAGATATTTTCACTTTTGTAGGCCATACGGTATCTATGACAATCTTGCAAATAGAAGAACTATTTGGCTGAGTAGCTGGAACTACAGGCATGTGCCATTGCACTTGGTTCAGAGTTATCATGTTCTGATTCTGTGGGAGCTCAGTGACTTTCCTTGCCTTTGAGCTATTTTGTAACTGTAAATTGTAGATAACTGATAGCAATGCAACAGAATTCTTGTTTTAGACATGCAACTGACTTCTGTCTAGTGGAAGCTCAACTGACTTGTCTGCCCTTTGGTAAAGAAACCAATTTTGCATCCATTTGCAAATTCATTTCAGTATTCCTGATCTTTAAATGTCTCTTTTTAAATTTTTGCTTTGACCAATTGTAACATCACCCTGGTTTCCAAATCTGTTTTAGAAAGCTATTTTTTTTTTTTTTTTTGAGACGGAGTCTCGCTCTGTCGCCCAGGCTGGAGTGCAGTGGCCGGATCTCAGCTCACTGCAAGCTCCACCTCCCGGGTTTACGCCATTCTCCTGCCTCAGCCTCCCGAGTAGCTTGGACTACAGGCGCCCGCCACCTCACCCAGCTAGTTTTTTGTATTTTTTAGTAGAGACAGGGTTTCACCGTGTTAGCCAGGATGGTCTCGATCTCCTGACCTCGTGATCCGCCCGTCTCGGCCTCCCAAAGTGCTGGGATTACAGGCTTGAGCCACCGCGCCCGGCCGAGAAAGCTATCTTAGGGCATGAACCTTGTAGCTTAAAAGCAGGCACAGAAAACATGAAATTAATGGCTGTGACTGTATTCTAATGAAAATTTATAGACACTGAAATTTGAATTTCATATAATTTTCATGTCACAAATTATTTTAGAACATTCTTCCATGATTAAAACAGTAAAACCATTGTTAGCTCATAGGCCATCTAAAAACCAGCCAGATTTGGCCCATAGGCTGTGGTTTGCCAGTTCCTGCTCTGAGCCAACCCTCAGCCCAACTTCTCAACTCCGTCTGTAATGCCCATGTCTCTCAGAGAGAATATCTTTACAAATTCTTCTTCCTAGACCATCTAGAAATAGTTGTCCACCAAGAAAGATGAAGGAACCAAAACATCCTTCAGGTTCTACCATGTCTATTACTAAGCAAAGTGCTGTTAAAAATTCTGACTGAGTTAAGGGGGTTAATAAAAACACATGATTCTCAAGGGTCAAAACGACTGCTCTTTCTGGTGTGAAATGTGAATACTAACTGCATCATGCATTTCTTGCCAAGGAGGAGTCTCTTTGTTGAACTGGCACCAGATTAAGGGAGAGCGTGAAGGTGGAACTGGATCTACTGAGGTTTGGGTCCCCAAAAGAACCTTACCGGTTGAGATTTTGGACATGTGACTTAACTCTCTAGCTTCTGTTTCTTCTTCTGTAATATGAGAGGATATCATTATCTGATAGGGCTTTTGGGAGGGTGTTAAGAGCCAAAACACAGGAGGCACTAAATTGATGTTAGCTTTTATTACCCGACAGATAGAGACAAACCCTAAGAAATGCCACATCTTTCTGTGAGAAAAGAGGTGCTCTTCAGTGTTAGTGATGGGACGTAATAGGAATGGATTGTAAGATCTTAGAGAACAGGATCCAAACTAAATTCTTCTTTTTTCTGAGTTACTTAGCTTAACTCAGTGTCTGGCACCTGAAGGGGTCTCAATTGTAAGGAAAAACCTGTACTTCACTAGAAAACAATGCATTGTTTACAGTATTACTCTTCCAAGTTATCTAATTCTTTTTTTTCTTTCTCTGTTTTTCGTTTTTAAAAACAGGGTCTTGCTATGTTTCCTGGGCTGGACTGGACTCAAATCATCCTCCCGATCCTCCCGCCTCAGCCTGATCTTCCTGCCTCAGCCTCCTGAGTAGTTGGGACTACAGGCATGAGCCTCAGCACTTGGCTCGAAGTTATCTAATTCTGATTCTGTGGGAGCTCAGTGCCTTTCCTTGCCTTTGAGCTATTTTGTAACTGTAAATTGTAGATAACCGATAGCAATGCAAAAGAATCCTTGTTTTACACACCCAACTGAATCATGTCTAGTGGAGGCCTGACTTGTCTGCTCCTTGGTGAAAGAGGCCAATTTTGCACCCATTTGCAAATTCATTTCAGTATTCCTGATCTTTAAATCTCTTTTATTTAGTTTTGCTTTGGCCAATTGTAACATCTGCCTTGTTTCCTTATTAATAATGAGTTAGGTAAAATCTTTGACATGTGTTCATTTAACACCTATGTGAGAGTCATGATTTGACTTTTGCTTTTGTGGAAAATTGTCTTTCAATATGTTGTTTAATTATGAAATTGAATTCAGGAATGTTTTCCTAGAAAACATTCCAACACGGTCCTAGGGAATGACCTAAAACACTTCTATGTTGCCCTTTTGAATCATCTCCTCTTTCCATTTATGTTCTGCTCATGACTCTACCACTACATTTCATATAATTTTGAATGGCACTTCAACTTTCCCATCTGCAAAATAGGGAGTGGAACTAAAAGGCATTCTACAAGACAGCAGTTCTCAAACTTTATGGTCTAGGAACTTCTACAGTTTTGAAAATTATTGAGGACCTCCTAAAATTATTAGGGCTTTGGCTTATGTGGGTTATAGCTCTTGTTATTTGCCATATTAGAAATTAAAAGTGAGAAAATTTTTAAAAATATGTATTTATGAGGCTGGGCGTGGTGGCTCACGCCTATAATCCCAGCACTTTGGGAGGCTGGAGTGGGTGGATCACAAGGTCGGAAGTTTGAGACCAAGTTGGCCAATATGGTGAAACCCTGTCTCTACTAAAAAAATACAAAATAAGCTGGGCATGGTAGCCCGCGCCTGTAATCCCAGTTACTCAGGAGGCTGAGGCAGAATTGCTTGAACCTGGGAGGCAGAGGTTGCAGTGAGCTGAGATCGTGCCACTGCACTCCAGCCTGGCCAACAGAGCAAGACTCCGTCTCAAAAAAAAAAAAAGTATTTATTAATTCATTGAAAATAACAATAACAAGCCCATTACATGGTAATATAAATAACATATTCTTGTGACGAATAACTATATTTTTCAAAACAAGAAAATATACAGTGGGAACAGTGGCATTGTTTTACATTTCTGTAAATTTCTTTATTGTCTGGCTTAATAGAAGACAGACTCTTGTATGTGCGTTTGCATTCAATCTGTTGTGACGTCAATATGTAGCCTCTAAAATATCCAATTATGTTCATGAAAGAAGGCAAGTAAAAAAGGCAAATAACATCATAATAAAATTATGAAAATAGTTTTGACCTTGTAGATTCCCTGAAAAGGGCTCAAGGCCCCTCAAGAGTTATTGGAATGCTCTTTGAGAACTGCTGTTATAAAGTAAACCCAGATTACCTAGCGGTGGGAGTAGTGATTTTTTGATGATGGGCATGCCAGCATATCATGCTGGTCCCTTCTGAGAGTGACAGTTGGCTTTCCCAAGCATTCTGGAACAGCCTTTCCTTGTGCATGCACATATGCAAGTGTGTGCATGTGTAGCAGCATCTGTTGATCTGTGCTGGGATTCTGTGTTACAAGCTTGAGTGGGACATAACATGTCTCTGGAGTAGGGACAGGAAATGGAGCGATGGTGGGGGAAGGAGATAAGCTCCATTCTTTTTTCCCAAAGAAGCTCTGAGTGAGTCCTTGAAACTGCATTTGCAATGGCCTTTGTCCTAAAATTCTTTCTTGATCCTTTACTCAAATCATGGCTTGGAGAGTGAAGCCTCTGGAAGCTTTCACTCTTACTCAGATGATCCTGCTTCTGACCCTTGGAGGGTCACTGGGCTCTGAGATGACACAGAAGCAGGTATTGGAAGAGCAGTCTGTAAAGGAAGAGAGTTTTCCTTCCTGAAAGTCCTGAAGAAAAACATAAACACTCTATGTGCCTTCCTTGTTAGAATCACTCTTCTTGTTCTTCCTTGCACAGGCTCCTTGATACCAGGAAATATTTTCAGTGCAAGATGAACCTGGAAGCTACTGCCGATACTTTCTAGGTACCAAATGACCACTGTGAAGAAAAGGTAAATATTGACATGAGCTCACTGACTTCTTCATTTTAGAGAAGTAACTCAGAGGTTTGAAGTTTATAAATAATCCACTTATTCTATAAATAAGAACTGACTCAGAGCTTTTATTATCACCTCCCTCTTATGTACTTACATTCCAGTTTACACTATAAGATCATCGTTAAGAGTTAAATCTTTGGAATCAGGACAAACCTAGGTTTATATCTTTGGTCTGCCACTTCACAGTAATGGGAATTTAGAGAAATGTCAACCATTCTAAACGCTAAATTCCTCATCTGTAAAGTAGGGGTGAAGTTATTTTGAGATCCTCCCAAAGCAGAGCCTGAGTCAAGGACCTGGATGCAGGTAGTTTATGAAAGGTAGTGTTGAGGGTGATCCCACAAAGAAGAAATGTAGGAAGAGAGAAAATGAGGCAGATTTAAGTGAGAAAAAGCAATATGGCCTATTATTGGGCTGGTTACTGTTGTGGCTGATTGAGGATTGAGCATTGTCTTATGGATGCTCAGAGAAATCATATAAAATGCATCCAGAGATGCCCCTCTGAAAGGGTGGGAGCCTGAGGCATTTCTCCAGACTCATCTCTCATTGGCTGGGGATTGCCCCAGGGGCGCCAATTTTCACTGGGAAGAATGAGCTTGCAGAGAACTCTCCACTGCAGCTGTGGCTGAAATCAGCAGTGGATCATGGATGTGCCATGAGGCACAAAGCTATCTGCTACAGGAGATAAATAATACCCGTGTCCTAGAGCTATTGTGAAAATTAGATGAAGTGCTGTCTATAAAATGTCTAGCATTGTGCCTTGCTCAAAGGTAAGTACTAAGTAAGCGTTCATTTGATTGTTGCGGCTGCTGTTGTGATCATTATGATTATTATCATTGTATGTTCATGAGTGAGACTGACAGGTGAATATATGACTTAGAGGGTTCCAAGAATGACATATAGTCCTCAGTTTATCTCTTCTATGCCACAGCCTGTATGATTTACCATGACCAATGATTTACCATGACCAGTGGCCAATCGTTGTGATTATTAGGGGTCGTTACACTACTTTTACTTTCTCACCCTCTTTTTGATGTTTTGTCAAAATTTGGGCTCAAGGAGAAGACATATTCTGTTAGTTGTTTGTAATGGAAAAAAGGTTGCTATTATCCTAGAGCAGCACTGTCCAATAGAACCTTCCACAGTGATGGAACTGTTCTATATCTGTGCTGTCCAAGACAATAGCCACTAGCTGCATGTGGCTATTGGGCACTTAAAACATGGCTAGTTCAGCTGAGGAACTGAATTTTTAATTTTATTGAAAGTTCTAGTTAATTTATATCCAAATGCAAATAGCCAAATGCACACACAGGGAAGGGCAATTACAGATACTGTTCGAAGTAGATAGTGGAAGGGCCTCTTTCCTGGGAGCTGAAATTAAGGTGATGCAGCCAGCAATGTATTTCCTCCAGCCCCTGGGCCTGAAGCCCACGAGACCTGACTTCCAGGTTGGTGCATGGTGGTATCACCCAGACCAAAGGGCTGCTGGCTGAAGAGAATGTCCCCATGATGTTGTGAAGACATGGAGCCAGTAGAGGTTGGAGGGGGAGAGGTGACAACCTCCACTCAGCTTTGGCCCATTGTTTTGTGTGCAGAGCCAATTGCGAACCCCTTTGCAGGGGAGAGCTTCATTCTCAGCTGCCCTAAAATGAGGGAAAGATTAAAGAGAAGCCCACCCACCCAGTGTTCTTTATTTCCTAAAGGTTACATTACCCTAGAGACAAGATTCTTGGATGGACACGGTGGCTTATGCCTGTAATCCCAGCACTGTGGGAGGCAGAGGCGGATGGATCACCTGAGGTCAGGAGTTCAAGACCAGCCTGGCCAACATGGCGAAACCCCTTCTCTACTAAAAGTACAAAAATTAGCTGGGTGTGATGGTGGGTGCCTGTAATCCCAGCTACTCAGGAGACTGAGGCAGGAGAATCCTTTGAACCCAGGAAGCAGAGGTTGCAGTGAGCCGAGATTGTGCCACTGCACTCTGGCCTAGGCAACAAGAGTGAAACTCTGCCTCAAAGATTTTCATTTAAGTACGATTAGCTCCAGCATCACCTCCTCAGGCTGGTCATCACTTCTATCCTCCCTTTAGCTTCTGTGTCCTAGAATTGACCACTTTGCTAACTGACTATTCACTTGTCTACTTTCTCCATTAAACCACAAGCTCCATGAAGGCAGGTGCCATGCCATCTACCCTAGCACAACACCTCAAACACAGTCAAATACTCAACAATACTGACAACAAGGGCAACAGGAGTGGAGAGAGGAAAAAGGCTCCTATTTCCTGAAGTCATTCACAGACCTTATGGAATTCAAGCTGGACCTTGACAGAAAAGCAAGTTTAGTTACTCAAGGAGTTGTGTAATGACATTTCAGAGGGAGTAACATCAGAAGCAAAGTGGGGAATAGCCAGGCATGGTGGTGGGTGCCTGTAATCCCAGCTACTTGGGAGGCTGATGCAGGAGAATCACTTGAACCCGAGAAGTAGATATTGCAGTGAGCTGAGATCACGCCACTGCTCTCCAACCCGGGCAATGGAGTGAGACTCTGTCTAAAAAAAAAAATGTAAAAAGCAGCAAAGACAGGGAAGTGGGATGAACTCACAGCACAGTGAAGGAGACAGGATGAACTGGAAAAGAGGGTTTGGAAGGCAAGATGGGATTAGCCAAGTGCGGCCTGACTCTCAAGTTGAAATTGGACGTGATGTTGTTGACAAGAGCACTATGAACCAGAGAACCTTGGGTTTCTGAATGTGGTGAAAGATGAGGTAACATCAATAAATCTGTTAAGATGTGGTTGGCATCAGTTGCTTTTTGCCTTTAACTTTCAATCCTGCCTCCTATAGCAAAAGCACTTCAATTTCCTTAGAACCACTGTTCTGCCCACATGGCCCAATGACTCTACCTCTATCCCTGGGTCCAGGGGTGGGCGAACACAGGAACCAGATCTAGCCAATAGTGTCTTAGGAAGGGTTCCAGGGATATAGGTAGAGGCTTCTACTAGAGCTGTTGTTATCTTTCTTCCTTGATCGCTAAACTGTTGAGATGTAAACCTGGGCCTGCTGACACCATCTTGACGCTGCAAGGCAAGAGTCTGAGAATTAAACCAGCATAGAGAAGAGCATAGCCAAGGGGTGACAGGGACATCCCATGACATCCTCTAAGCACCTGGATCCAGCTGGGCTTGAAGTGGGACCTATTTTGGGGCATTAGGTTTCTGTCACTTGCAATCAAAGAAGTCCTAATTAATGAATACTCAGGGTCAATTGGGTGAAAGTGGGAGAAGATGAGCGTCAGAATGGCCATACCAGCTGGTGTGATGGGAATTCAGACATGAGACACTGAGGGTCTCAACCAGGGCGTTTGGGGACTAAGGAGAAAGGAGGCGAGTTAAGAGGTGAGCAGGAGCTATCTAGCGGTTTCCTTTCTTCGAAGGTTGCTGTCAAGTAGAGTCTAATGGTTCTTTACCACCTCTGCCTTCATGACGCCCCTTTACCTCTTTCATTTTTCTTTTCTTTTTTTGAGATGGAATCTCGCTCTGTCACCCAGGCTGGAGTGCAGTGGCATGATCTTGGCTCACTACAACCTCTGCCTCCCCAGTTCAAGCAATTCTCATGCCTCAGCCTCCCGAGTAGCTGGGATTACAGGTGCCCACCACTACACTTGGCTAATTTTTGTATTTTTAGTAGAGGTGGGGTTTCACCATGTTGGCCAGGCTGAACTTCTAACCTCAAGTGATCCGCCTGCCTCAGCCTTCCAAAGCACTGGGATTACAGGCGTGAGCACTGTGCCCAGCCTCTTTCATTTGTTTTTGACCATTTTGTGAGATAAATGAGTCAGGTATTCTTGTCCCCACTTTATAGTGGGAGAAGTCAAAGGACTTGCCCAAGGTCGTATGGGAGCGCTGGGGTCTAGTTCTGGTTCTCTAGTGCATGCTAATGCTTGAG
Organism: Macaca fascicularis; assembly: GCF_037993035.2. NCBI lineage: Eukaryota > Metazoa > Chordata > Mammalia > Primates > Cercopithecidae > Macaca > Macaca fascicularis. The sequence continues at coordinate 119,864,024 of NC_088381.1, read as the reverse complement.
CACAGGTGGATTGAACTCCCCAGGCACTGTCTTTCTGTTGCTTCATAGTAGAGATGCAATACCCTGCTCCCGCCTGTTCTTATGACTTCCAGGGAGAAACAGCAGTAGTTCTTGCTGAGGAAATGCCCAGGAGCCCATGGCCTTCTTCATTAAAATAAATTCTGCCTGAGTCTCCTGGTTCTAAATAGAAGAAAATGTAGATGTGGGACAGAACCGAAGGGAAAGGGATTTCCCTTGGCAAATTATTTGCAATTTGTGGATTGGAGCTGACCCAGCTCCAATTCCCTCTGTCATTGTAAGCGCCGTCTACAATGTGACCAGCTTATTAAAGAATGAGAACTGGAGGCAGTCCTCCCGCAGGGGCACAACAAAACAGGAGCAGAGTCAAAGCCCAGCAGCGTCTTCCTCAGTGTGGCATGTCTAGTTGCTGGCTAGATTCTCACCCTTCAGTTACATGTTCATGCCTAGGCAGTCACTTCTGGAGGCTGTGGGAAGAAGAGCGAGAATATTTACGAGTGTTTGTGCCTTTCCTTTGGCAGTGTGAAAAGCTAGCTGTCATAAATACTGTAGTGGTCCTCAGACTATAGCATGTAACAGAATGCATGTTCCTGAGTCACTGCCAGGGATTCTGAGTTCATGGGTAGCTCAGGATCTGCCATGTAAAGAGGCATTCCAGGTATTAACACTTCTGAAGCAAGTGGTCCATGGACCACAGTCTCAGAAACACTGATGTCAGTGGAACACTAGTGTGCAAACTCCAAGTGGTCCCGTTCATCCATGGTTTAAAGATGCTGCTGTTGCTGGCACAAGTCCCAGGAGATCCAGTGTTTCCTTCTTTACTAACAGGGTCTGTTACTGGCATAATCTGAGGGACATTCGAAAGTCTTTTCTTGACTGAGAAGATCTCTGAGGAGCAGCTGCATCTAGAGTTCTAAGGACTTAGCTTCTCCTGTACTCCTTTTAAATCACGGATAGCTACAGAGAATAGCACTTCTGTTGTTCAGTTTTTATTTTTCCTGAGGGAAAAAGCCCACTGTGGCATACCTGCAGCAAGTGAGAGTGTCAATACAGCTCCTCTGTCTGCATAGTCCACCCTGTCACAGAGCCCTGGACTCTCCTCACAGCTCCCACCTTTCTCGGTCTCCAAAGGCTCTACCCTAGATGTACAGACCCAGTAAGAAATGCTTTTAGACTGTCAAGTGAGGTTTTTCTTCTTCAGGACATCTCTATTAACAAAATCCTAAAGAAAATCAATGGATTCCTATTTCCCCATCCATTCGTACCATCAGGTCCTTCTCCAATTAGCGACAGAATCAGTGGGTGAGGTGGTCCACAGGCCTCCACAATGAAATTGACTGCATATGAAATGAATCTGAAAATTCCATTTATTAAAACACATACATTGTCCATGTGGGATGAAAATGTGCACATCACATTCAGGTTTTCCTGCTTTAACATTTCTGTAGTTCTCTCTTTGAAACACACACTCCACAGATCTTATATAGGAAAAATGTGAACAACTTTTGGGCTGCAAAACATTAATGCATACGTAACAATTCATCATTGCCAAGAGCAGCTAGAAGCAAATATTTAGGAAGAAAAAGAAGTATAAAAATTCCTAGAGACAGCATGCTTTATTTTCTCAAAATTCCATATGTGACTATGAGTGTATGGAGAAATCGTTTGTTGTTTGATTTTTAAATGTATTGTTTAATTTGTCCTTGGTAGGCAATCTCCTTCAAATATTATTAGCAAAATCAGACATAGATCAAAGTATTTATTTGCATCTTCTGACTGAAATTAAGCAGTACTTGGTTTCAAATGTTTTAAAAATAACACCTTTTAAACTGGAGTTGATATTGAAGATCATGTAAAATTGTTCTTTATAGACTTTGTATTCTAAATATGAAGTTTATTGTTACTACTTATTAGTTAATTCCATGGCAGATTTTCATTACTATTGAATATATTATACGTAGAAACTAGGGTCTTAAATATTTAAGTTGACTTTTCCTGTTAGTTATTCCTGAAGATAAAATTATGCTGGTGATGGGACTGTTGAATTTCTCAAGAAATTAAACTCTTTAGAGGCATAAGTAATCGAAAGACTGTTTCCCCTGAATAAGTACAAATACCAATAAGCCAAAACTCATATAAAGATTTTCGTATTATAATTCCATACTGTAAGACATAAAATTATGAAAAAGCCAAAACATTTTCCTTAAAATGCTCCCTAGAAATTGTAATTCCATCTTAACTGCTCCAAAGATCTAGATTTACATGGAAATATAAAGAGTCCTTCTGAGAAAAGGAAATGCTGTGAATAGTGGAAATCGTCTGGGCCTTCTAATGATGCCTTAATCACTACCAAAGAGTGCTTTATTCATTCATGCTTGTTTTCATGTGACCACATATTCAATTCATGCTTTGCCCATTTAAAAACCGTGATATGTTTTAGCTTATGCCACAGTGTTACTAAGCTAATTGTACAATGCTGTAGTTTAATAAATACTCTGCTGTTTCTTTCACCCCTAAATCTTCATGGGTGTCCTGACTGTAACAAAAACCCCACAATTTGAAGAGAAGCATCTGGTTACAGAAGTGCATTGATACATTTCACAAATGTTTCAGTATCTTCTTCTCCCCGACCCCAGCATGAGCTTTAATTGGATGTATTTATTCTTTCACCCACATGCCCAAGAAGGAGCTAAGGAAAACATTTACCAAGTCTGTTTCAAAATCTGTCCTTGGCATAGCAAATCTTTTTCTCTTCCTTTTTCATGCCCTAAAAAAAAAAAAAAGAAAAAGAAAAAAAAAAAAAAACAGGAGAAAGAGAATAGAGAGGAAAGAGGGGAGAATAAAATTAATTGGGAGATGGAGATGGTATTTGGGGATTTGAAAGCAAACAAGATGTAAGAGAGGGACTCTTTGACTGAAAATGACACAGAAAAAGGTGATCAAGCCTTCCAGGGCCTGCTGTTACTGATGGAGACTACAGCTACAATGAAAAATTACTCTCACTACCATATCTTGGGAAAGGAGCACTCTAGTTGCCAGGAATTTGTAAATAAAGACCAAGAGACTCTAACAAACAAGATGGAGAACAAAAACAAAGATTCCATTAAAAAATGTGTTAAGTGAAAAACCAAGACCATCTCAGTGGACAGAAGAGCCAGAACTCTTCCTGGTAGAGCCGGCTGTGGGGGCCGCACCTGCTGCCCAAAGAGTGGCGATTCGAGGTCCTTCTGAAGAGCCCGAGTTCTGAGAATGGTCACCTTCTCTGGAGCTGTGGGTTTATTTCTTCCAATACTTGAACAAAGGAGGGCCATGGTTTTCTTCTTAAGAGCAGAAAAAATGTTCTTTTAATCTAGAATGTCCATGATTCAGGGAAGGAGGGAACTTGCTCATACTCATGGCAAAAGCACTTCCCAACTCATGGTGAATCCTTAACTCTCCTGCTTGGTGACAGCTGTGCTGCCCTGGGTCCCGGATAAACCAAAATGCTTTGGATTCTGGAAAACGTATTGAAGAGGCATTTATACCACTATTAACTCAGAGGTATTTTAGGCATGGCTAAGGCTCTGAAGTAATCTCAATTTTCAAAATACTGAGATTTCCTTTCCTCCCCAGGGTCTTTCCCCTCTCATTTCCTTTCCTGGCTTTAGAGTAAAACAACAAAACTTCTGAATGGATGTAACGTAGGGACATTTTCATGCAATATTACTCAAAAATTGTCACAAATATATGAAAGCACCAGTCACAACACATGATTTACTTTTACTTGCAGAATCAAAGCTATCATGTACACATGTTAGGAATAGTGAAAAGAGAACACAGACAACCGGCATTTTTTGTCATTGTTACCATGAGGATACACCATGGGGAACATCTCCCTAAACATTTCATGTGATCATTCTTGGATTTCAATCTGATAGACAAGTCCAGCCTTATCTCCACACTACTCTAATGGGAAGGGGTGGAAGGAGGGGTAGAGGAGAAGGAAAAAAGAAAAAGAAAGGCATAATGACTATACATCAATGCCATTAAACAGAATTTCGGCTTACACGGACAGCGCAGCTTATCAAAGGGTATTCTAAAGACAATATTCATTCCAAGAAGGTCATACATATCTTACCTCAGTACAGCTGTCTGTTTTAATTGTTATTCTTTAAAATATGAAGCAGAAACATGAGGATTTTGGGGGGGACTGGGGGATAGCAGAAAAGAAGTGACACCAATTTTATTTTTATATATTCCCCTCCTCCAGGCAGTTCGGCAGAATCAGATCTCTTAACTCAGGATGTGGATCAGCTTGCATTCTCATAAAGGGGACCAGATCTTTAAACATGCATAGCCTGGAGTTTCCAGGATGGTTCTCCTCGCGCTCTTCAAATGCCGTGGACTAGAAAGGTGCCCACTTTGCTAAAAACTCTACGTCAATGTCCCAGGAGCCCGGAGGCTCTTCAGGCCCCTCTTGAAGACTTAAAGGATGGCACAGAAAAACTTCTTCTCCCTAAACGGGTTTTCTGAAGCCGGAACAGGGGTCAGGAGTGGATCTTCCTTGGCATGCGCTTCACAGTAGGCCATCAAATCTGCAGCTGCCTTGGACACCTGGAAAAGGAGACAAAAACAACCAACACTGGAATCTGGTACAGTCAGTCAAGGCCCAAGGCTTTGGAGCCCAATGTCCTGGCGTCAAATCCTTGCTCCATCGTTGTGTGAAAGTGAAGCAAGATATTCAGCCTCTAAAAGCCTCTGCTTCTTCATCTGCAAAGAAGAAAGTTGATGACACTGACCTCACAGGATTCTTGCCAGCAAGTCTGGGACTGGGTTAAGGTGAGTGAGGCACTTAGGGTGCAAAACCAAAGGAGGCACTCGCTAGCAGGGGCATGCAGGTATCAACCCTGCACTTACACAGCCCCGCGGGTGGCTGTCTCCTTCATTTTTTTTTTTTTTTTTTTTTTGAGATAGTCTCACTCGGTTGCCCAGGCTGGAGTGCAGTGGCTCGATCTCGGCTCACTCCTGGGTTCAAGCAATTATCTTGCCTCAGTCACCCTAGTAGCTGGGACTACAGGTGTGTGCCATGGTGCCTAGCTAATCTTTTGTACTTTTGGTGGAGACAGGGTTTCACCATATTAGCCAGGCTGGTCTTGAACTACTGGCCCCAAGTGATCCATCTGTCTCAGCTTCTGAAAGTGCTGGGATTACAGACTTGAGCCCCTGTGCCCGGTCCTCCTTCACTTTTGTGCTCCGATATCTCATTGCCCCACCCTAGTCCCAGCCCTGGTAACAAGGGTTAAATGAAATAATCCATGTAAATCATTTAGTGTCTGGCACATAGCAAGCTTTCCACACAGGCTAGCCATTATTATCATTTTGTAGCCATGCCTCGGCTTCAGGAGTTGTGCTAGGGATGCTTAAAGCCTTGTCAGTTTCCCTTTTTAAGCAGACATCAGGAGGTATATCTATGTATACACACACTATATAATACATATTTTTATGTATCATATACATTAAAGTGTTATATCTGTGACTTTAACCAAGCATTGTGCCCTTTAGTGATGTTTCACTGGGAGGCTGTCACTGATTCTGGCGATGCTGTCATTTCTTAGAACACATTTGTAGCTGCTTGTTAGGAGTTCCCTGTAGTACCTTCCTTTGACCATCTTCACCAGAGGAAATTTTTACTACATGAGAGGGTGGATTTAGTTTCAGGAAATAAACTAAAAGCCATCTATAGCTACATCTGGGGACTAGGTAAATGATCAACCTGAGGAATCCCATTTGGGGTCAAATTTATGATATAAAAAAACAGATTTCCACATGAAAGCAACACCACTGTACTACTATGAAAGCCTTTCAAGCAACTACTGAAAGGATATCAAGGCAACTACTGAAAGGATAATCTAATGTAAGATTGGGGTGAATTATATTATTACTAAAGATAGTCACTGCCCCTCCCTACAAGTGGGACATACATGCCCACAGGACGACACCAGACTTGCCCAGTGACATAAGCTTGCTCTGGCCAGAGAGACGTGAGCAGAATTTATATGGATAACTTATAGGCAGAAGCTTTCGGAGCCAATGCACAGTTTGCCATGTCCCTTCCTCTATGCCACTTTATCCAACTGAAATAATTTATGAGGAACCCTCCTAACTGATGCAGAGATTTTAACAAATGGCATAGTGGCCATACCCTTGATTTGTTTCTTGTCCCAGGGCTGAGTTGATTAAACCTTTGTCACTCCTACCTCAGCCTCCCGAGTAGCTGAGACTACAGGTGGATGCCACCATGCCTGGCTGTTTTTTCAAACATTTTCTTGCTATGTTGCCCAGGCTGGTCTTGAACGCCTGACCTAAAGCCATTCTCCTGCCTCACCTTCTGGAGTCCTGGGATTACAGATATAAGCCACTGCACCCAGCCTTTGTTACTTAAGGCTACTTCAACTTTATGATTTACTGGTTGGGTAGGGAAATCAGTTTCCTCTTCTCATCCCATAAACCCTTCAGCTTTTTGACTCTCTGTTCCCTTTGCCACAGAACAGATAGAGGCAACATTCCAGACAGAGGCTGCTCTGTCTGCCAGTGTTCCTGATGAAGGTGACACGGTGTGGAGTGGCAGCTGATTTATGATTGACATGTGGTAGGAGTGAGAAGTGTGCCTGTGCTGTGGCAAACCCCCTAAGAATGAAGGGTAGGGCACCTTCTGTTACTACCACAACATCTAGCCAACACTAACTGACACAAAGTGGTACAGGTATTGGTTCGTGTATTTGTTTCCTCTGGCTGTCTTGAACAAGTCATCACAAACTGGGTAACTTAAAACAACAGAAATTTATTCTGTTAGAGGCTGGCAGTTTGAAATCAAGGCTTCAGCATGGTTGGTCCCTTCTGGAGGCTCTGAGTGAGAATCTGTTCCATGCTTCTCTCCTAGTGTCTGGTGGTTGCTGGCAATCTTTCGTGTCCCTTGGCTTATAGACATATCACTGCAATCTCGATTTTCACATGGAATTCTCTCCTGAGTGTCTGTGTCTTTCTGTGGAATTCTCCTCCCTGTGTGTCCAAATTTCTCATCTCACCAGTTAGAGTTACCGTAATCCAGTATGATTCCTCTTAATTTGATTACATCTACAAATACCTTATTTCCAAGTAAGGTCACATTCTAAGATTCCAGGTAGGCATAAATTTTAGGGGACCCTAGTCAACCCAATACGTGATATGTACGTAAAAATCAGTCTCACTCTTTAATAGACATTACAGTACTTATAAAAATATTTTTATTGTGTAATTATTTTGTTCCAGACATTGAGTTAAATTTCCTCTTTTGATCTTCACAGTAATCCTGAGGTAAGAATTATTATCCTCTTTATATAGATGAAAAATTGAGGCTCAGCAGATTATGTAAGTTGTTCAATATCATACAGCAAAGCACACAGCAGAAAAAGAACTTGAACTCGAATGTGTTGCCATTAAGTCACAGCCATCTGCATATAAACTACTCAACTATGGGCTTTGCTCCAAAGGTTGAAATTGAAATTCTTTATGAAATGCCTCTATGACAAAATGAAAGGAAACAGCCTCTTTATGTCTTAGCTCCCCTACATGAAAACAAAGGACAGACTTTCAGTGTGAAGTGAGATCACTTTTTTTCTTCCTTCTTTCTTCTAGTTTGAGCAATAGTCATTGTTACACCCAACAGGAGCTTAGCTGTTACGCAGCAGAGGCTGTAAATCAGTGATTTCTAAAACTCATTTGTTACGAAGAGAAGCAGCACCGTCCATCCCTACTCATTTGCAACACTCACATACAACTATGTGGCATGAATATTCAAAATCTTTTTATGATACAGGAAGTGCTATACTAGGAAAATTTAATAACTTAGAGTTGCTCACATCTTTATATTTGAACATTTGATTCTGAATGGTTTCCTTCTTAAAATATATTATGTGTTTTATCTTGTTTCCTCAATGAGATTGCAATCTCCTGTGGGCAATGCTCCAACAGTGTCAGAATCCCAGCAGTAATCAGAATAATTGCTAATATTTATCAGCCCTTGCTATGTGTCAGAACTGTGCTAACCACTTTACATACGGTATCTTATTTAATCCTTACAACAACATTATGGGTCACAAGCTATTATCATTCTCATCTTAAATATGTGAAGTGGAGGCTTCATTAAGTGTTTGCCCCAGGTCCCACAGCTCCTGAGCTACTGAGTTGTGAGTCTCAGTGTCCCTGACTTAATCTTCATGAACATTCCTCCTTTCTAACCTGTGGCTGTCTTCCTTGTCCTTTGCCTTATAATGAGTCACAGCAATAGTCTGCTTAGCGGATCTTTCTGCTTTCTGACAATCCCTGCTAACATTTTGCACACAGCTTCTTTTACATTCCTATGCTTACTTCTACAAAGATTTCCCCACTAACTCCAGAAAATCTCTCCCTTTTCTGACCTGTTGATTCTTCCTCCAGAGATATCTCTAATTTGGCTCCCTTCCTGTTATCTCTATTGCAGCTACCCCAGTTCATACTGCAGTCTTCTCTCTTTGTGATTACTAAAATAACTTTGTAAATAAAAAGCAATTAGTTTAGATTACCCCAGGGGTCCACAGATAGAATTCGGGGGGTGGTATGTGAACTTCAAATAATACAAAAAATTTCCATTTTTATTTTTCACTAACCTCAAATGGAAATTTAGCATTTACTCTCATTATAAATATAGACAACACACTGTAGTAGCCTTAGCAGTACATGTGACTCGGCCACTGATAGAAACCAGATACTTTCAATCATATTATATTCATTGCAGACACCTCAACATTGCATTTATGTTCATCCACCTTATGACTGTAGGCCTATAGATCTTACATAATCAGTTAACAAAGGAGTACGTTTGTATAACTACATCATATATATTTTTAAAAATTGATATTTTAAATATTTTAAAGAATATTATTTAAAATGTTTTATAAAAATATTCTAATGACCCTCATGTCAATATCATCAGTTTCTTTTGTATTTAAAAACATAATTCTGAGAAGGAGACCATAGGCTTCAGCAGACAGGCAATTGAGTCGAGAGCACAAAAATGTTTAATTATCTCAGTTTTAAATGACTTCCTATGTTCATAACTGTGCAGGAGTAGTATTCTCCATACTGTAGCTGGAAAGATATTTTTAAAATATAAGTGGATTCCTATCATTCCCCTATTTAAAGCCTTCAATAACTTTTCATTGTAATTTGTAGAAAACCAAAACTTTGTAAAACAGCCTGTGGGTATTGCCATGTTCTGGGCCTGCCCCTCTCTCCAAGTTCATGTTGTAGCATTCTTCCCTCTCACATATCGCCTTTACTTTTCGAAAGCTCCAAGTTCTTTGTTTGCCTCAGAGTGTCACATATTCAGTATCCTATAACATTCTTCTCATCATCTCCTCAATGGGTTGGCTTCTTATCTTCCTTCAGAAGTCAGCAGAAATACCACCTCCTTGCAGAACCTTCACTGATCGCCTCATCCACAGTGACTTTCCTCATTATTCTCTCAGAGTACTTTCTCACATTCTTTTCTTTCACAGAAAGTTATAAATTGCTATCACAATTTATAATTATGGACATCGTCTGTTTATTTGCCATTTAATATTTGCCTTTCCCTTTAGGCTCTGGGCTCCACAAAGGCAGGGACCACACCTGTGTTATTTACCACCACATAATCAGTGCCTGACACATATTCAACACTCATAGTAACTGCTGAAGGAGTTCTCAAACATAATCTTCTTCAACAGATATTTCATGCAACAAACATTTACTGAGCATCTAATATGCCAGGTGTAGTCTGGATACTTGCAATAACCAGGGAACAAAATGTACAAAGATGCTTGTCCCTGTAGAGCTTGTATAGCATTCTATACTTCCGATTTTGACTATGATGGAGTAATAAGGGCCAACTAAACTGTCCTGCCTCAAATTAAAAACTGGGCAGAATATATGAAGAAATAATTTTTAACTGTTAGACAATAGTCAGCACAGAGGAGTGATACCTGAGAGAAGGGAGATAAGATAAATTCTATAGTTTCCCCAGCTTACTGCCTGCCACTGCACAGGGAGGGAGTACCCAGACAGAGTTCAGCAATCTCCCTGAGTTGAGGAGAGAATAGCAGAGAAGAATTACACTGGGGGAGAGAAAGCTCTTAAGGCCTCTGGAGGATTCATCTTGAGTCTTTAGTTAAAAACTGATTGGCACATGCATAGGAGAAAACCACTTCAGGCTATGCAAAGAATATCAGGAAGGAGAAAGTAAAACAATCCTGGAGATCACATAGGGACAGAGTAGAAAGGCTTCCTAGCACACGAGACATTAAGTAGAGTCCTAGCAACAATGCATGATGATAGTAGCAGACTGTAAACCACTGAATAAAAGAGCAAATTCCTTCCCAAATTCCAAATACTTTTTAACTTCAAAAAGAAAACAAATAGGTTTGTGTGGAGAAATCTGGAAAACACATTAGTCAGGTGATGAAACTTAACATTACCAGTCAGTGACAATTTGAGATAATGTCTCACTGATAGAATAGAATGAAATGAATACTCATTAGTTCTATGATATTAATGCCAAAGTTTTGTTACCTGAATTTAATTATAATTATCTGGCAAACCCAAACTGAGTGACATTCTAAAAAATGGTCTATAATCTCCAAAAGTGTCAAGGTCATGAAGGTCATGGAAGTCTAAAAACTGTGCCAGACAGGACAACTAAATGCAACAAATGATTCTGAACTCGGTCCTCTCGCCAAAAGGGACATTACGGGGATGATTTGCGTACTTCGATGGGATCTCAGGATTAGAAGGTAGTAATGGGTCAATGTTAATTTCCTGATTCTGATGATTGTATTATGAGTATGTAGAACAATGTCCTTACTTGTAGAAAATACACATTACAGTACTCAGAGGTGACAGGACATCTTTTGACAACTTACTCTCAGCTGGTTCAGGAGAAAACAAAATTCTTTGCAACATACATGCAACTCTTCTGTGACTTTGAGATTATTTCCAGAATAAAAATGACTTTGCAAAAGAAAAGGAAAAGAGAAATTAGAGATGGTGGATATAGATGATTTTTTCAAAGTCATACTGCAAAAAAAATGTAAACAAATGAGGCAGTTGCTGGAAGGGGAAGTGGAGGGATCAAGAAAAAAATCAAATTTTATTTAAGATGAAGAAATAACACCATGTTTGTATGATAATGGAAATGATGTAGAGAATCAAAAACTGATGATGCAGGATAGGCAGGAGGTGGAAGAATAAATTGCTGGAGGAGGTTTCTTGGTTAGAGAGATGGGATCTACTGCACAAGTGAAGGAGTTCACTTTTGATCACACCAAGGATCTCCCCAGATTAGCAATTGCTAAAATCCTGCTATCCAGCATCCTCACCAAACCAGACTGGGACTGCGAACCAAGAAGTAAGGAGTTGTGGGGGTGGCAGGGGGGTACTCTAGACAGCTTCAATGAAGGCTACCGGACTGTGATTCTAGGCTCCAAAAAAACAGGAGAATTACCTAGGAAGACTGCTTGACAATGCCAAGAGGAAGCAGTTGTCAGTAAGGATAAAAACCAGACCCCCAAGTTTAAACAGAAGGTAGAGATATAATCCATCTTCATTACATCTGAAATTGAGACACATCTTAAAATTGATGTTGCAAAATGCTTGCAAGCCATCAGGCAAAAAAATAAGCCTGGACAAGCTGTCATTGCCTATACACATGGGAAATTGCCTCTGCATTAAGGGTATCAGTCATAAAATCATGGCTTCAGTTGGGTTGCCTGCATTAATGGAGCCATCTAAGGTTGACTTAACTTTAATTTGTTTTTTAAAAGGATTTCAAAGATTATACTGGCTGGAGGCTTGAGATGGGAAGTGTATACAGAAAAACAATCCAACTGTTTCCTCCTACTCTGTACTCATACCACTCTACATACTTCTTTTCTGATACCAGATGTGTGGGTTTTCCCACACCAAGCAATTCTCTGGCCCACCTGGGTGTCCTACAATTTAATTTAATTCTGATACTATCTATGTGGAGATAAAAATAGATCCCACAGGTTAAAAGCTTAGTCTCACAAGACTGTCCCCGCCCCATTTCAAATGCCAATAGCAAGTAATAGGCCCCCAGGTTACTCACAACTTCTGTCCGACATGGGAACAAATCAGAGGTTCCCATGGCTACCTATTCAGGTTGGATAATTTGCTAGAGCAGCTCACAGAACCCAAGAAAACAGTTCACTTGCTATCTCCAACTTATTGCAAAGGGTATTTTAAAAGCTATAAATGAAGAGTTGGAGAAAGAGATATATAGGGTGAGGTTTGGAAGGGTCATGAGGGTAGGAGCTTGTATCCCCTTGGAGTTGGGGTATTCCACTTTCCCAGCAGGTGGATGTGTTCACCAACCCCAAAAATCTCATATCTCCATTTGTTGTTGTTGTTGTTTATTTTTAAGACACACAATCTCCCTCTATTGCCCAGGCTGGAGTGCAGTACCATGATCATAGCTCACTGCAGCCTCAACCTCTTGGGATCAAGTGATCCTTCTGCCTCAATCTCCCAATTAGCTAAGATTACAGGTGCACATCACCAGGCCCAGCTAATTTTTAAATATTTGGAGACATGGGGTCTCAGTTTGTTGCTCAGGCTGGTCTCAAACTTCTGGCTTCAAGCTATCATCCTGCCTCAGCCTCCCAAAGTTCTGGGATTATAGGTATGAGCCAGTGTGTGTGGCTCTGAACACTGTTCTTTTGGAATTTTTATAGAGGGTTTGTCATGTAGGCATGATAGATTATTAGCTCATCTAGAAGCCCACCAAGAGTCGCCTCACTGAAACAAAATATGCTCTTATTATCCAGGAAATGACATAGCTCTTAGAAATCAGGGTCAAAGACCAAATACGAGAACGAAGATTGTCTTAGCCCCCTTATTTACAAAGGTTTTAGGAGCTCTGTGTCAGGAACTGGGGGCAGAGACCAATACATATATATCTCTTACTACTTCACAGCATGTTATTGTAACAGAGTATACACAGGTCTGGCAATGTGGGCAAAGACAAAAGAAACTGCCTAATCACTGGGAGGAGATCACAGAATTTTCAAACAAGGAGAGGTTGGTCTGATATTTATTTAGAAAGTTCTTTTACCAGGTCAAAAGCTGTTGGCTACTTTATTTATTTTTTTATTTTTAATAGAGATGGGTTCGCCATGTTGGCCAGGCTGCTCTCGAACTCCTGATCTCAGGTGATCTGCCTGCCTCTGCCTCCTAAATTGCTGGGATTACAGGCATGAGCCACCCCACCTGGCTAATTGGCTACTTTAAAGAAAGGCTTTATTTTTCAAGTCAGGAAAATTAAAATCTATGTCAAACAGTGTAAATGCCAGAAAATTCAGCACTCTCTCATGTGTCTTGAAATTATACTAAAAATATGAAACGTGCTATGGAGAGCAAGATCACTAATGTAGGGAATGAAAAGCAGAAGTTATCATGATGCCTGCATCACCATGATGCCTGTATGATCATGATGACTGCACCACTATGATGATGGCAGCACTATGAGGTCTGTGTCACCATGATGACTGCATCACCAGGATGTCTGTATCACTTTGATGCCCTACATCGCCATGATGGCCTGCATCACTATGACGACTGCATCACCATGACGTCTGTAACAGCATGATGACTGCAACACCCTGATGCCATACATCATCATGATAGCCTGCATCACCATGATGTATCACTTTGATGCCCTACATTACTATGATGGCCTGCATCACTATAATGACTGCATCACTATAATGTCTGTGTTGCCATGATGACTATATCACCATGACAGCATCACCATGATGACTGCATCACCATGACATCTGTATCAGCATGATGACTGCAACACCTTGATGCCCCACATTACCATGATAGCCTGCATCACCAGGATGTCTGCATCACCATGTCTGCAATACCTTGATGCCCTACAGATCACCATGATGGCCTGAATCACTGTGATGCCAGTATCACTGCCAGTGGCCAAAGGTGAGCCTAAAGGATTTTTCCACTATGATTGTGAAGAATGCCCACAATCAAATTTTGATTGTGACACTAGAGAAAGTATAATTGTATGAACAAGTGTCCACTATTTTTGTATTTATAAAATCATGTGTGACTCTTCTAAGTTGTCTTCTTCTTCCTGCTCCTTCAAGGTGATATTAAACTGAATGTACTTATTGATAGGATTCTTTTTAAAGGAAGTAAATAATTTGCAAAACAGTCATTAAGCAAAGTATATTATATGTATTTATTTAATGAAAGAAGAAAGACATTCACTACTAGCATTAAAATAGTTACATTTTTAAGAAGGGAGAGTTTATCTGGTATAAAAACTAGGCTATTCAGAAAAATTCACTTCCCAGAGGTTTCAAATTACCAAAGTTATATAGTACTACTTCTATTGCTGTTAGATGTGATGCACAAGGCTAAATATGTACTTGGTAATTAATATCTATTGAACTTTTAAAAATTAATCAACCATCATAAAAATGAAGTTTTATGCTTCATTATTAATGTATGCCTTACTTCAACTTTAAATGTGTTTGCTTCATTTTCAGCAAATTAAATGAATTAGCATTGGCTATCTTTGAACACAGCCCTTTCCTGTATTTAGTCCTTTGATACACTTTACTGATTTTATCATCCCTGATAATACTGTCAGTTGACCTAGAAGGAGGATTGTATTCCATTTTTCCTAATAAAATTGAACACAAGCATTTTAGGGAAGGGATACTCTCAGCTCAAATGCTGGAAAAATACTCAAAATGTCCTAAACCTGGAATACATGTCCTCTCTCTAGTTCCAAGTATGGTGTCTAACTGGACCATTTCTCACTACAGGGTTCCATGAAGTTCAATTTCAATCTATTATCATAATCATCATAAAGATGACTTAATCATTAGAAATGTCCATATTCAGCTCACTAATTTATACATATTTGTCCTCGTCGAGAAAGTCAGTCTGTTCTTTTTATATGTTAAAGTGTTTTAAACAGAAGGCACACTATAAACGCTAGATACGTATGATCATACAATGATATGAAACAATTTATCTTTCTTTAAAATGACTAATTCCATCCTTTTAAAAAAATTTAATTTGAATTCCCCATTACCACAGTTTTATTTGTCCAGTTACATTCATGCTTGGAATCTCCAAGTCCATAAATGTAATTGGGAATATCATGGGGAATATAGTAATGTTTTGTTGTATGACACTCTTAATATACAAATTTAAAGCTGTCTACTAAAAAAAGTTTTTACAAAATGCTTGTGCACCCCAGTACCATGAAAGATGCAAACAAGTGGACAACATGGTCTTTGAAAAGGACTATGTAGTTTAGGTGGAAAAATTTATTTGATGAAGATGAAACTAATTAGTAAATTGATTAGTAAATATGATCAGAATAGAAAGAGATTCATGAACAAGTAGGAACTTGAGCTGACCCCTAAAGGAGGAATAAGATTGGCAAAGAAATAAGGGGGAAGGGTATTCTCAGTGAGAAACCCAGAATAACCAGGGAGGTGACACTTTGCATAGCACACTTTTAGAACAATAAAGGGAATCACTTGGAAAGGTCTGTGGTGAGTATATGGGAGAAATGAGACATTTTTTCCGGTGGGGTCAATTTATGGAACAGCCAATTAATTAAGAAGCAATAATTTTACCCATGCTCCTGGCCTTGCATCTTATATCTTTTGCTCTTAAATCTACATTATTTTTCATAGTACTAATAGCAACTCCTGCCAAAGAGCATCTTTCCAGCTTACAATGATTCCCATTCCCATTCCCATTCCTCCAAATGGGCAGGTTAATTCCTAGGGTCTATGTCTGTATAATGGAGTTCAATTCGAATGTCAGTTGATTGAAGCTGGAGATAGCTCATTCTTGCTGGAACAGAGATGGCACTCTAGGACCATGTGCTATGGAGACTGAAAAGTATTGAATCAAGCCATCTCTTTTTTCATGGAGCTGGAACTATGAGTTGTGATCCTGGGAACCATGGGCAGTCATCTTGTGCCTACTATATGGACCTGGCAGCTAAAAAATCCCTTCTTCTCAGGAAAAGGAAGAGGCAGACACAGAGAAAGAAGCAGAGACAGGTGATGGAGCACTCGCAGTTCTCAATGGCCTTGCAGTTCTCGCTTCCACTGCCCATCCAGCCACATTTCCACTCTTGGATTGAGACATCCTGTATCTTTTATAATCAGTACCTCTTTCTGCTTAAGCTAGCTTGGTTTAGATTCCTATTATCAGAAACTCAAAGAGTCCTAATACAATGATGAATAAAGAGATTTACCAAAGCCCTGCTGTCCTTTACTTTTGTGCATGTTCCCTCCTCTTGTGCTCTAAGGACAAGGTTTATTTCATTTTGTCTTTGGTTAGTGTTAGTGTGAGTCTACTGCTGTTTCATTCATCCAGGTGTCACAGCCCACAGCCCCTCTCTCCCCCTTCCCCTAACTCTCTTCCCAGTTTCGTTTTATTTCTCTTTACCCTCTGTCCTTGAATGAAATCCTAACAAAGAAATACAAAGAGGCTGGGAGTATAATTTATACATGCCTGAGGCTTATGAACAGATAATGGGTTCACTTAGCCCAAATCTCCAGGGTCTGTGATATAAAGGAATAGAAAACAAGAAGGCTTAAAAAACAAACATGTTATTCATGTGACTATGTTATTCACAGAGTAGGGCTACTCTATGCAGTGTAATTTATTCCGGGGGTCACATGAGGGATAAGGCCACCGCCTGGTTAAGAGACCCTCAACAACTCCAATTCCAGCTGTGTCCCCAAATCCTCTTCTTAAGAGTCCTATTCTTTGCCACCTCAGTTGCAGTAGGTTCTGCCAGACATATATAAAGCCATTTCTATCCTTTATAGCTTGAAGAGGTCACTACTCTCACTGGAAAATCACAAGCCTGGGATCTTCAGAGAGAAGCCCCTTTCTGCTGACAGGATCATGTATGGAAAGTAGGTAGAGAAGCCTGAATGCTCAAAAGCCTTGAAAAGACTTGTAAAGGCAGATAACCAAGCCCTAAACCAGCTAGCTGACAACCGTGTCAACACAGTCAGCGTTTTATCCAACTGCTCAACTAAAAATAATCTGTCACTCCACCACAGCAAGCCTGCCTGGCTCTGAGGTACACAGCAAATGCTGAAATGCAGGCTGTTGCTATATTTCTCAATGTAAGGTCCAGTGGCGTCAAGTGGGATTCAGAGATTTGAATGTGAAGATCACCTAGGAAGGCAACTACTCACACCCAGTTTTTCAGGTTCATGCTTTGCTTCTTTTTTAGTAGTGATTTGTGTCTCTTCAAAGGGCAATCAGAGTGTGGGGTTGGCTTCTTTCTGATGACATTTGGTAACTATGCTTCTTGGATATCTTGTTTGCATCAATAACAGGCCTTGTTCAATGTTTTTGTAGCCCCCAACTAGGTCAGGGCTCTCTGAGAGCAAGAATCATGTTTTTGTCTATCTCCATCTCTTTAGAACCTAACAAGCCCTTGCAATTTAGAAAGTTCTCAGTAAGAGAGCTTTATATAAGTAAATGAATGAACAACTGAACAAACAGCAAAAATCCAACCTTATGATGAGGATCCAGGAAAACTTTTTAAAGGATCTAATAATTTGATCTGAATCTTTAATGATTCAATGCAGTGAAGTGTTAAGTAAAGTCAGGTAAGTAAAGCAGCAAGGTAGAGGGGCAAAGGAGATTGGATGTTCTAGGTATTTGAAATTTCCATCAAAAGAATTAAAAGTGGTTCTACATGGCATGCAGAAAAGAGAGCAGGAATAAAGCTGAAGAGATGACAGGGGTCAGAGAAACTTTGTATACACTGCTAAAGGGTCTGAATTTTATTTTACTGGTAATGGGGAATCATGAGCTGATTTTCAGTGAAGAGGAGTATAATTAGATTTTCTTTTAGAACATTATATTTGGCAGGAATATGGAAGGTAATTGATGGTGGGGATGGAGATGTGTTGAGATGGAATTGCAGACAGCAAATAGGAGCCCCTTGCATTCAGTAATTCAGGAGAGGGATGATAAAATCTAGACTATTTCTGAAAAGCTCTATTTCTATTATCGTTCTTCTGCTCTCCGTTTTCATCACCCATAAGCACATCACATCCTCCTTCAGGAACAGTAACTGGGGATGCTGAATATTAACAGAAAACATCAACCACAGTAAAGCTTCGCAAACTTTTATCACAGTTGGACCACCTCAAAAATCAAAGTGGTATTTTCCAGAAGGCCCATGGGCAGAACCTCCTCTCCCTCAAAAATAACTGAATGGCCCTTTCTGATTTGACAATCCATGGGCCACCTTACTTCTCTCAGCAGTTATTGTGCCCACCTGTCGCCTTGTGCTTTTTCAGCAAGACAGTGAAAAAGAAGAAGCAAGAAAAGAGAAGAGGAAGATGGCAAAGGAGCCAGGTAAGGTCCCTTTATTGATCTCAGTCATGAGTAAAGAATTAAGGCTGTTGAAAGAAGAGCAGGAGCTGATTAAATCCTGTGGTCCATTACTAGGCATCAAATTTTACAAAGGAGATTCAGGATAAATGGGAAGACGTCCATGGGTATTTTCTCATCTTACTTGTAGAGCAAGAATAGCTCTCTCTTCACTCTCTAGCACATACCTGATGAAACTTAGCAGAAGCAAACTCCTTCCCATAGGACAGTGGTTCTCAACCTTGGCCATACATCGGAATGAACTGAAATATTCTTTTTAAAAAATACTGATGCCTGAATCATACCCCAATAGATTCTAATTTAATTGGTTTGGCTGTGGTTCGGTAATTGGTCCTTTTATAGAGCTCTCTGGGTGTTGGGAACCCGCAGATGAGCTGAGAATGGCTGCTGTAGCCCAGGGGTCAGTGAGCTTTCTATAAAGCACCAGAGAGTAACTATTTTAGCTTTGTGGGCAATATGGTCTCTGTTACAACCACTCTACTCTGCTGTTTTAGAGTGAAAGCAGTCATAGACAATATGTAAATGAGTGTGTTCCAATAAAACTTTATTTATAAACATAGGCAGTGGGTTGGATTTGGCCCATGAGCTACAGTTTATTGACCCTATCAGACTCCAAAGGACAGCTGGATTGCCCAGGTGCTGAATTAAGTATAGAGAAAATAGGAAAAATATTCTAGTTTTAAAAGGGCATTTAGAAGAAGGTTGTAGCTTTATCTTAGTACAATGAGATATGTTTCCGAGTTGCATTTCATAGAATTCTTGGGTAAGGCATTTTACTTCTGGGGCAGTAAAGTTTTGATGGTTAACAAAAATTCACTTTGCCACCATGCCATAGCCATCTATTAATAATGACAGCATATTAGCCAACTTTTCATCTGAAAACTACCAACAAAGGGTCTGAATTTGAAGTCTTGGTTCTAGGTGCATTAGCCCCAATTTACGGCAAAGTTGTCAGGTTAGGTCTGGGGAGGGAGAGGAAAAAAAGAAACACATAGACTTCTGAGGGAGGCAAGGTGTGACTTTTGTGTTTTGCAGGACAAAAAATTCAATAAAGAAGAAAAAACTTATAATGTGCAAGGATAACTAGAAGGGTTAGACACAAAGGATAGACATTTAGCTTTAGAACCTGAACCAGGACAGAAAAAATTAAAAACCAAATGAGAAAAAGGTTTCCATGAGAACAGGGAGGGGAACTAGTGCACTGATATATTTCATATGTTCTCTAATTTCTGTCACTGGAATTTAACCATGAGCCTGTTTTGCTTTTTTATTATGTTGCATTATTTGTTTTTAATTCTACACGGGAAAGAGGATCTAATTTATTCTATTATTTTATGCTGGAGGAGGGAAAGATACATTAGAAATGAACTTCTGCCTAATCTTTAAGATGCTCTCCTGTCATTACTGGTTTTATCCCTCTCTAGGAAAGAGTGGTCACGTGACAGATGACAGCAAATCATGTGCCTTAGACTCAGGCTAGATGAAGTGTGGGGTTAGGCCATCCTCACCTTTATCCTGTCGATGTTGGCTTCCATCTTAAGCTGCTCTACCAGCTTCCTGGCTTGTGCTATGCTGGCGGTGTTGTTGCTGGCCATCGGAGTGTTGGATAGATCTTTCAGAAACACTAGAAAAGAAAACAAAACGAAGATTGTATCAGAGAATTCACGAGCCAGCAAATGTGCAAGTTCATCGCAACTAGGGGATCTCAAAGCAGTGGCTGTAGGCAGGCCCGGCTTCTCCAGCCCTCTCCATCCACGGTCAGTATTACCTCAGATTGGCAGGCAGACCAGGGGATGAGGTTTGATTTTCCAACTCTCCCTACTTCCCCATCCCTTCTTCAGAGGGAAAACACACACACACACACACACACACACACACACACAAAGAATATTACCAAATGTTCTCCCAGTGGGCTCAAACCCTATCCTTCTGGTTAACTGTGACCACTTCAGCGTATTATACTACAGAGACACTATAGTGGGAGGCTTGGCTTTTCAGTGTCACTTACTCCAGCATTGTTGTAAATAACCATTCCTCCCCACTCTATTTGAAATTAAGTTTGAGTCACAACGATCTACTTTACTCATAATTCCTCAGGGACATGTCTATCATGCCAAGTGGGAGGGATTGCCATGCCTAATGGTTAAATATGTCAATTAGTTCACCAGTGTTATTCTAAATGAAGTACAACAAACTTATTAACTTATTTCTTTTATAAATCTGGAACATTAACATTTTGAGAGTAGAGTTCTTGGCTGGGCATGGTTGCCCACGCCTGTAATCCCAGTACTCTGAAAGGTCAAGGTGGGAGGATCCCTTAAGGCCAGGAGTTTGAGAGTAGAGTTCTGTTCCTACGCAGACTGTGAGATGGTTTCTTTGTCTCTACTGTACCTCTTTCTCCATGTGTGCTCTCCTTCAAATCCTATCCCACATTCATTTCTCTTCCAATCCTTTCATATTCATGAATATCCCACATTCATTTCTCTTCTAATCCTTTCTTGATATACCATCTCACTTTATTATTGTTGTTCATCTTGGAAAATATCTTATTTTATTCTCAATACCCATTTCCCCCACATTCTGAATCAATCTTACTTTGTGTCAAGGTGTCACCTGCAATTTTAGGACCATCTGTGTAAATGTGCTCCTTGAGATCACTGATACCCTATTGGATAAAGCAAAACCTAAGTGCTTTGATTTGACTAGAGTGCATGACCCGTGAAACAGAAACATTAAACACTGCCCCGTCGACACTAATGGAATCTTGTTCTGAAGATACTATATAAAAATAATGACTTCTGCTAGCTTTGGGCAATCTTTTTACCAAAGGATGAAGCAAGATCAGGTTACTTATTTTAAAAAGAAAAAGAGAGAACACACAGAAAAGCTGGAAAAGGAAGAATAACCCATAACAAATTCTGTACATAGATTTTTTTTAACATACCAACTAAAATCAACAAATTATTCTTTTCTTAATGACCAAAAAGCAAAAATCTATGAATTATCTCTTTTGGTACTTATTTCTTGATATCCTATTTTTCAAGACAAAAGAAGAAATTATGTATAACTCTCTGTAACATACAAGTCCCTTCATGGAGAATATTATGTTAAAGAACACTAGAAAATAAGCCACCCAACAACATTTACAGAATAAATTGGAGGATAATTAATTGTTTCCTCAATTTCTTTTCTTTTCCTTTTTTTTTTTTTTTTTTGAGACAGAGTCTTGCTCTGTCGCCCAGGCTGGAGTGCAGGGGCACAATCTCAGTTCACTGCAACCTCCGCCTCCCTGGTTCACACCATTCTCCTGCCTCAGCCTCCCAAGCAGCTGTGACGACAGGCGCCCACCCCACGCCCAGCTAATTTTTTGTATTTTTAGTAGAGATGGGGTTTCACCGTGTTAGCCAGGATGGTCTCCATCTCCTGACCTCGTGATCCGCCCACCTCAGCCTCCCAAAGTGCTGGGATTACAGATGTGAGCCACCGTGCCTGGCCATCCCTCAATTTATTTTCAAAGAGTTTGGAGACAACAAAATGGGAGGGAAGATTGAAGGAATTTTTGAAATCAGAGATCTCTGTACTCTACTTTTGTACATTTGGAGATCAAAGGAAGGAGAATTGCATGGAAAAACAAAATAATAAAAGGAGACTTTAACAAGTATTATTTCATCAGCATGGTTAGGGACCCAATCATCGCAGCCTCACAGGGAAATTACATGCCCCACAATTAAACAAACATCTAACAGCCTAGGAAGACTTCACAGGGCCAAGATAGAGCATTGACTTATTCAGAAGAGTAGCCTCTTCTATTCATCCAACGCTGGGTGCAGCCACAATCTACAAGCCCCTGGATGCTGTTCTGTGAAGCTAATGTTTCTGCCAAACTGGAATTCATTCATCACGCTGGAATGCAGACTATCACAGAATTACCAAGTTCTTATTGGGAGATTTAAGATTCTGGCCAGTGACTCTTTTGCCCTGAATCTACATCAGATTACAGGGTGACCTGTGGCAGAGATCACAACTTGCCTTCTAATCCCTCTTCCTTTCTTCTTCATTAGTAACGGGACTTTTTTTCTTCTTAGCGGAGACCACAAGAACTCTGAATTTTAGCTAGGTGTATTTTGCTGAAAGATACATTGCAAGCCTCCCTTGAGGCTAGGTAGAGTTACATTACTAAGTTTTGGCCAATGAGATATAAGCAGAAATGTTCTTGAAGGGAAGAGGTATATGCCTTGTCTCTCCTTCCTCCTGCTACTGGCCTGGGAGGCATCTGCATTGATCACAGAAATCCATCTTAAACCTCTAGAATGACTGCTACACTAGGGTGAACAGGAAGGATCTGGGTCCTTACTGACTTTGTGGAGCCATCATGCCAACTGTGAGATGGCTACCTTTGATGTGAGAGAGAAATAAATGCCTATCTTATTGATGCCACCATTATTGAGGAGTGCTCTGTCATTAGCCAACAGACCTGCTATTAACTGAGTAAATGACCCATTATTGTCATTCAAGCATAAGGAAAGTCTGTGTCTCAATGCCTTTCATGCTCCCTGGGAAAAGCTCCATCTCCTGATGGAGTGGCTTGAGGAGGCTGAGATAGAGAACATATTGGTTCTATTGCTGCTGTAACATATTACTACAAGTTTAAGGGCTTAAACAATAGAAATTTACGATCTTATAATTCTGGAGAGCATTAGTCTCAAATGGGTCTCACTGGGCTAAAATCAAGGTACAAGTAGGGCTATGTTCCTTTTTGAGGCTCTGAGAGTCCACTTTCTTTTATTTTCTAGCTTCTGGAGGCTGCCAACATTTCTTGGCTCTTGGCCCTTTCCTCCATCTTTAAAGCTGGCAAAGGTGAGCGGAGCCTTTCTCATGTCACATCAGTCTGACCTCCTCTGAAGTCACATCTTCCTCTGACTCTGACTTCTGCCCACCTCTTCCACTTTTAAGCACCCTTATAACTACATTGTGCCCACCCAGATAATCCAGGATAATATACTTTTAGGTCGGCTGATTAACAACCTTAATTCCATCTGCAACTTCTTTGCCATGTAATGTAATGTATTTCTAGGTTCTGGGAATTGGGCCATGAACATCTTTGTGGGGGCTGTTATTCTGCCTATCATGGAAGAAGTCCTCTGTATAGGCAGGGAAGGGAAGTAGGGAGGCGGGATGTTGAGATGGAGAAACAAGAGGGATGGGGTAGTAGTCTAGAAATGCAGGAGGGAAAACACATTTGAAACCTCAATGGACTTAAGAGAAAAAGTAAACCTAGGCTTTAGTTTGTGTTCCTAGTTTTAGGCAGCTACACCCTGAATATTCTTCCTTTACTGTATGAACCAGGCAGAGTCAAGCACCACTTTTAGAATCAATTAGTGCATTTTTCCCTTTTTTTCACATCCAGCTTATTTCCCATAAAAGCAATGAAAAAATCCCCTCCTGAAGACTGAAAGAATTGTAAAGTACTAGGCCAGTGTTCCAAAGAAGTGTTTATTTTCCTAAGAGGTGACAGTGCATTTGGGCTAAGGGTGAGATTCATGTAAAATGGATACTGGATCCAGTTTGGGTTTAGAGTCACGTAGTGGGGGATCTCCACAGGCCAGAAGCTAAAATAGGAGCAACAGAAGGACACCAGAGAGTAGAATCAACTGGTGAAGGAGTAGGGCTGGGTAACAAAAGCAAAAATAGACAAATTGGACTCCATAAAATGTAAAACTTCTGTGCTTCAAAGGACAGTTCAACAGAGTGAAAAGACAGCCCATAGAATAAGAGTAAATATTTGTAAACCACTTAAATGATACAGAATTAATATCGTAAATATGAGACACTTAAAACTCAACAACAAAAACCAATTCAAAAATGGGCAACAGACTTGAATAGATATCTCTGCAAAGAAATATGAGTGGCCAATAAACACATGAAAAGATGCTCAATTCATTAATCATTAGGCAAATGCAAATAAAAACCAAAGTGAGATACTATCTCACACCCATTAAGATGGCTACTATGAAAAAAAAAATAACAAAAACAAGTGTTACCATATGATCCAGCAATTTCACTTATGGGTATAACCCCCCAAAATTGGAAGCAGGGTCTTGAAAAGATGTTTGGACCCCCTTATTCACAGTAGTCATAGTAGCTAAAACATGGAACCAACCAAAGTGTTCATCAAGAGGTGAATGGATAAAGAAAATGTGGTATATACATACAATGGGATATTATTCAGTCTTAAAAAGAAAGGACATTCTGACAGGCTCAAGTGTGGACGAACCTTAGAGACATTATGCTAAGTGAAATAAGCCAGTCACAAAAAGATGAATACTATATGATTCCACTTCTATGAGATACCTAAAGTAGTCAAATTTATAGAGACAGAAAGTAGAATGGTGGCTGCCAGGGGTTGAGGGGAGAAGGGAATTGGAAGTTATTGTTTTTTTTGTTTTGTTTTGTTTTGTTTTGTTTTTTTAAATTTATTTATTATTATTATACTTTAAGTTGTAGGGTACATGTGCATAACGTGCAGGTTTGTTACATATGTATACTTGTGCCATGTTGCTGTGCTCTTTGATGGGTATAGAGTTTCAGTTTTGCACGATAGAAAGAGTTCTGGAGATGGATAGTGGTGATAATTGCACAACCGTATACATGTATTTAATACCACTGAACTATATGCTTAAAAATGGTTAAGATAGTAAATTTTATATTGTGCATTTTATCACAGTTTTTTAAAAAAGAAAAACGAATCAGTGTAGAGGTCTTCTTTTAGCATAGATGGAGGGGTGCGTGCATGTATGTGTATGTCTGTGTGTGTGTGTGTATGTGTGTGTGTGAGACAGAGAGAGAGAGATGCAGGGTCCAAATACCTCAAGCTTAGAAGACAAACTTTTTCTTACTTACACACTTAAAAATTGGAATGCGTTTTCTTCTTTGTTTTGTTTGCAATAGTTGGCTTTATAAGGTTTGAACAAATTCAAATAAACCAGGAATAGAGGTACATCACTTGGCATTTCAGGAAATAGCTAGAAAGCACGGATGCATGTATGTTGTCTTTTTTATCATATACAAAGTCAATACTTGCTTCTCGGACAGCATGCGTTTAATGTTTTGGGGTGTAATGTTTCATTTGCTTGACCCTCAAATTGTGCAGAAGTCACAACATGAGCAAAAAGTCTACAAGGAAATGAGCTTCAGAAAATTATGATCTGTTTTTAAAAGATCCAGCAACATAGTATTCAAAGTTGGAATTTTGTGATTCACAGTAGAGGTGGGGAAGATTGTCTATTGTGGACCACGCTCATGGACTGAAAAATAGATGTGGGCAAATCAAAAGCAACTAACAACTAGTATTTAGATATTGTCTGATGTATGGGGAAAGTGGAAGAAAGAGAATATCTTAAGAACACAGGAGGTCATTCAGCAAATTCCAATGAATATTTAGATGTACATTCTACATTGTGGTCAGTTTAAAAGAGAAAGAAAAAGGAAGAGACTGATCACAAAGAATAAAAAACCATTGAGTGGAAAGGAATGAAGCATCAAAATGTGCACAGTTTCAGAGAAGGGTGTAAATGGCTTAATTCACAGTCTTCTCACACTACTCCAGCTCCACCCCAGTGTTTCCAGTTGTGGTCATCTTCCTCTCTTCCACTCACCAACACTGGATGCCATTGTGTCTCCGCCAGCCCTGGTGTTATATACAAATCCAATGTCATGAAGCTTTTGCCCTATGTTTCCTTTTAAGAGTTTTATAGCTTTTAGCTCTTACGTTTAGGTGTTTGATCCATTTTAAGTTCATTTTTGTTCACAGTGTTAGGGCCAACTTCATTCTTTTGCCTGTGGATATCCAGTTTTTCCATCATGATTTGTTGAAAAGGTTGGCCTTTCTCCATTGAATTATGGCCTGGATGTTTGTGTTCTCTCCCTCAATCACATGTGAAAGCTTAATCCTCAATATAATGGTATTTGGAGGTGGAACCCTTGGGAGGTAATTAGGTCATGAAGGTAGAATTCGCATAAATGAGATTAGTACTCTTATAAAAAGAGAAATGATTTCTCCCTCTCTCTCAGCCATGTGAGTAAACAGGGAAAAAATAGCCATCTCCAAATTAGGAAGAGAACCCTCACCAGAACCTTATCATTCTGACATCTTGATCTTGCACGTTTCGCCTTTAGAACTGTGAGAGATAAATGCTTATTCTTTAACCACCTTGTCAATCACATTTTTTTTTTTTTTTTTTGATAGCAGCCCAAATTGAGTCAGACAAATGGTCTTGGCATCCGTCTCAAAAATCATTTGACCATATATGTAAGGGTTTATTTCTGTGCTCCCTATGCTATTCCATTGGTGTATATATATGAGTTGTCTGTCTTTATGCCAGTGCCACACAGTTTTGACTACCAGTTTTGTAATAAATTGTGAAATCAGAAAGTGTTGAGTCTTCCAACTTGTTCTTTTTCAAGATTGCTTTGGCTATTTGGGATTCTTTGAGAATCTATATGAATTTTAAGACAGATTTTTCTATTCCTACAAAAAATATTGGGATTTTGAAATGGATTACAGTGAATTTGTACACTGCTTTGGCTAAGTATTGACATTTTAACAGTATTGTCTGCTAATCCATGAACATGGGATGTCTTTTTCCATTTATTTATGTGTTCTTTCAGTAATTTTTAAAAAAATGTTTGTTGAATAAGTCTTTTACCTTCCTGGTTAAGTTAATTCTTAAGTATTTTATTCTTTTTGGTGCTACTGTAAACGGAATTTGTTTCTAAATTTCCTTTTCACATTACTTATTGTTAGTGAATAAAGATACTACATTCACTGATTCTTTTTATTATTATACTTTATGTTCTAGGGTACATGTGCACAACGTGCAGGTTTGTTACATATGTATACATGTGCCATGTTGGTGTGCTGCACCCATTAACTCGTCATTCACATTAGGTATATATCCTAATGCTATCCTTCCTCAACGCCCCACCCCACAATAGGCCCCAGTGTGTGATGTTCCCCTTCCTGTGTCCAAGTGATCTCGTTGTTCAATTCCTACCTATGAGTGAGAACATGCAGTGTTTGGTTTTCTGTTCTTGCTATAGTTTGCTGAGAATGATGGTTTCCAGCTGCATCCATGTCCCTACAAAGGACATGAACTCATCCTTTTTTATGGCTGCATAGTATTGCATGGTGTATATGTGCCACATTTTCTTAATCCAGTCTGTCATTGATGGACATTTGGGTTGATTCCAAGTCTTTGCTATCGTGAATAGTGCCGCAATAAACATACATGTGCATATGTTTTTATAGCAGCATGATTTATAATCCTTTGGCTATATACCCAGTAATGGGATGGGTGGGTCAAATGGTATTTCTAGTTCGAGATCCTTGAGGAATCGCCACACTGTTTTCCACAATGGTTGAACTAGTTTACAGTCCCAACAACAGTGTTAAAGTGTTTCTATTTCTCCACATCTCACTCCAGAAACTGGTGTGAGATGGTATCTCATTGTGGTTGTGAGACTGGTGTGAGATGGTATCTCATTGTGGTTTTGATTTGCATTTCTCTGATGGCGAGTGATGATGAGCATTTTTTCATGTGTCTGTTGGTTACATAAATGTCTTCTTTTGAGAAGTGTCTGTTCATATCCTTTGCCCACTTTTTGATGGGATTGTTTTTTTCTTGTAAATTTGTTTGAGTTCTTTGTAGGGTCTGGAAATTTGTAATCCTTTGTCAGATGAGTAGATTGCAAAAATTTTCTCCCATTCTGTAGGTTGCCTGTTCACTCTGATGGTAGTTTCTTTTGCTGTGCAGAAGCTCTTTAGTTTAATTAGATCCCATTTGTCAATTTTGGCTTTGGTTGCCACTGCTTTTGGTGTTTTGGACATGAATTCCTTGCCCATGCCTATGTCCTGAATGGTATTACCTAGGTTTTCTTCTAGGTTTTTTATGGTTTTAGGTCTAACATTTAAGTCTCTAATCCATCTGGAATTAATTTTTGTATAAGGAGTAAGGAAGGGATCCAGTTTCAGCTTTCTACTTATGGCTAGCTAGTTTTCCCAGCACCATTTATTAAATAGGGAATCCTTTCCCCATTTCTTGTTTTTGTCAGGTTTGTCAAAGATCAGATGGTTGTAGATGTGTGGTATTATTTCTGAGGGCTCTGTTCTGTTCCATTGGTCTGTATCTCTGTTTTGGTACCAGTACCATGCTGTTTTGGTTACTGTAGCCTTGTAGTATAGTTTGAAGTCAGGTAGCATGATGCCTCCAGCTTTGTTCTTTTGGCTTAGGATTGTCTTGGCAATGTGGGCTCTTTTTTGGTTCCATATGAACTTTAAAGGAGTTTTTTCCAATTCTGTGAAAAAAGTCATTGGTAGCTTAATGGGGATGGCATTGAATCTATAAATTACCTTGGGCAGTATGGCCATTTTCATGATATTGATTCTTCCTATCCATGAGCATGGAATGTTCTTCCATTTGTTTGTGTCCTCTTTTATTTCATTGAGCAGTGGTTTGTACTTCTCCTTGAAGAGGTCCTTCACATCCCTTGTAAGTTGGATTCCTAGGTATTTTATTCTCTTTGAAGCCATTGTGAATGGAAGTTCATTCATGATTTGGCTCTCTGTTTGTCTGTTATTGGTGTATAAAAATGCTTGTGATTTTTGCACATTGATTTTGTATCCTGAGACTTTGTTGAAGTTGCTTATCAGCTTAAGGAGATTTTGGGCTGAGACAATGGGGTTTTCTAAATATACTATCATGTCATCTGCAAACAGGGACAATTTGACTTCTTCTTTTCCTAATTGAATACCCTTTATTTCTTTCTCTTGCCTGATTGCCCTGGCCAGAACTTCCAACACTATGTTGAATAGGAGTGGTGAGAGAGGGCATCCCTGTCTTGTGCCAGTTTTCAAAGGGAATACTTCCAGTTTTTGCCCATTCAGTATGATATTGGCTGTGGGTTTGTCATAAATAGCTCTTATTATTTTGAGATACGTTCCGTCAATACCGAATTTATTGAGTTTTTAGCATGAACGGCTATTGAATTTTGTCAAAGGCCTTTTCTGCATCTATTGAGATAATCATGTGGTTTTTGTCTTTGGTTCTGTTTATATGCTGGATTAAGTTTATTGATTTGCGTAGGTTGAACCAGCCTTGCATCCCAGGGATGAAGCCCACTTGATTATGGTGGATAAACTTTTTGATGTGCTGCTGGATTCAGTTTGCCAGTATTTTATTGAGGATTTCTGCATCGATGTTCATCAGGGATGTTGGTCTAATATTCTCTTTTTTTGTTGGGTCTCTGCCAGGCCTTGGTATCAGGTGATGTTGGCCTCATAAAATGAGTTAGGGAGGATTCCCTCTTTTTCTATTGATTGGAATAGTTTCAGAAGGAATGGTACCAGTTCCTCCTTATACCTCTGGTAGAATTCGACTGTGAATTCGTCTGGTCCTGGACTTTTTTTTGTTGGTAGGCTATTAATTATTGTCTCAATTTCAGAACCTGTTATTGGTCTATTCAGGGATTCAACTTCTTCCTGGTTTAGTCTTGGGAGAGTGTATGTGTCCAGGAATTTAACCATTTCTCCTAGATTTTCTAGTTTATTTGCGTAGAGGTGTTTATAGTATTCTCTGATGGTAGTTTGTATTTCTGTGAGGTCGGTGGTGATATCCCCTTTATCATTTTTTATTGCGTCCATTTGATTCTTCTCTCTTTTCTTCTTTATTAGCCTTGCTAGTAGTCTATCAATTTTGTTGATCTTTACAAAAAACCAGCTCCTGGATTCATTGATTTTTTGAAGGGTTTTTTGTGTCTCTATCTCCTTCAGTTCTGCTCTGATCTTAGTCATTTCTTGCCTTCTGCTAGCTTTTGAATGTGTTTGCTCTTGCTTCTCCAGTTCTTTTAATTGTCATGTTAGGGTGTCAGTTTTAGATCTTCCCTGCTTTCTCTTGTGGGCATTTAGTGCTATAAATTTCCCTCTACACACTGCTTTAAATGTGTCCCAGAGATTCTGGTATGTTATGTCTTTGTTCTCATTGGTTTCAAAGAACATCTTTATTTCTGCCTTCATTTTATTATGTACCCAGTAGTCACTCAGGAGCAGGTTGTTCAGTTTCCATGTAGTTGAGCAGTTTTGATTGAGTTTCTGAGTCCTGAGTTCTAGTTTGATTGCACTGTGGTCTGAGAGACAGTTTGTTATAATTTCTGTTCTTTTACATTTGCTGAGGGGTGCATTACTTCCAACTATGGGGTCAATTTTGGAGTAAGTGCATACATTCACTGATTCTTAATGGAGAAGAACGCTTTTGTCTTCTACCTTCACATGAGTTTTAAAGTAATTGCATATAATAAGAAGTCTTCTTGAGGAAAGGGTGTTGCACCTTGTGAATATAGTGGGGTCAATAAAAAGGGTTGACAGAGTCCCATTAGAGGCTTAGGCAGTTTCAACAGGGAAGCACAGACACACATCATATATGCTTTGCAAGTGTCCCTTTTTCATTTTACGTGTAATCCAAACTGTGCAGAAGTTTTTTTTAAAGAGACAATAAAGGTTTGAATACATTAACCCCTGAAATGGCTTTAAAATAAATGTGCTGAGAAGATCATGTAGACAAAGCTTCAAAACATATATACCTCTTAAAGATAAATGACAAAAAAACAAAACGTTTTAGTTAAAAAAGAGGGTGATTCATTTCTACAGACTCGTCCCCCTCACCCCATCAGCCTAGTCTTTGGTGATGCCCTGCGACTTGTGATGCCCTGGAATTTCCCTTTGTAGGGCCCACCCTGGCTTTGGGGCCACCAGAGGACCACCCCAGAGGCATGCCCAGCAGTGGACTTCACCTTTTCTAGGAGTTGATGGGGCAGTGGTAAATGGAGTCAGGGTAGGTTCTCTTGGGGAAAATCTGAGTTCCTGAAATCACTTCTGGGATCTCAGAACATTTCTGGAAATCAGCTGGGGTGATGACCAAAGGTTGGATAATGCTAGAGTGACATTCTTTGGTCCAACAAGCTGTTGTGAGCCCAGTAGTTGCCAGCACCTGCCAAGTACTGGATCATATGGCAACCATGGTATAGCATGGAATACATGTGGTTACACTTCTTTAAATTTGAATGAGAAAAGCTTCACACCACAGGTTGATCCTTTAAGAATTCTACAGCCAAAATGTCTTTTAAAATTTCTAATAATCTAACCAGGTCTGGTGGCACATGCCTGTATCCCAGCTACTTGGGGGTGCTGAGAAGGGAGGATTGCTTGAGTCCAGAAGTTTGAATCCAGCTTGGGCAACACAGTGAGTCCCTGTCTCTAAAAAAAAAAAAAAAAAAAAAAAAAAAAAAATCGAAAAAGAAAAAATAAATAAAATTCTAATAATCTACTATCCGGAAATTCTAATGGGACTCAATCCTTTCTCAAGGTCCCATACTAGACTTACTGGCAGTGGTAACCAACCAGGAAGGTACTGCCTCTTACGAGGCATTTGGAAATGCGTAGGGTTGGTTAGGGCTATGACAATAACTGGGGGTGCTACTGGCATTTAGTGTGCAAAAGTGGAGACTCTGATGCCTTGTAGTATGCCAGTCAACAATGAATTGTGCTGCTCAAAGGCCCATAATACCCTCAATGAGAAATATGAAAGGATACTGAAAAAATAGCCATAAAACTATGCATGAAAAATCTACTCAAAGAAAGCACTCCATGTGCAAACTTTCAACTCACTAGATTTTTATAATCTTATGTCTTATAATCCCTATTATTTTCTCAGTGATGATGAATAAGTGTTAAGTATTCCTAATTCTCAGTAACATTGTGCTTTGTGGAGATCTCGTCCCTGCTCATCTAAAACAGAACAGAGTCTCTTATGCAATGTACTTACAGAATGAGATTATTCCGGGTTATATTTGCCAGTAAGCAAAAAAGATACAAATAGCAAAAATCTCTGGAACAATTATAGGAAATGTGTATAAGAGATTGATAGAATTCTGCAGGAATGCCCTAATTATCCCACCTGAATTCCATACTGAAGAATAATACAGAAGGAATTTTATTCTTTTCAACTGATGAGACGAGTATAGTCCCCATCCCACCCATCCAACAAGAAACATGAAAAATAGGCCTGTTATAGAATAACCATTAGAGCAGATTTCATTTTCTAAAAATACATGTAGCACTTTAACTTCTTTCAGAAGGAACTTTTCTGTTAAGAAACCACACATTTTCTTGTCACTTAGGCTTACTAATAAACACACAACCCCTTATTTCTGTGGCACGAAGATAAATAAATGTTTTGTTAATGGGTGGAGAGAGCGTAGGTTAATTGCGGAGGATTCCATCCTTTTCATACTTTAATGATGTTTTTCAATGGTGGCATCCAGACAGACTTCCCTAGGGCCTGTAATTTCAATTACATCTGTGTGTTTCTCAAGACTGTGTTTTGGTATTTGCAGTAGGTGCTGAGATATTTTGTTTTGTGTATTTACAAGTTAGGATTACATAGGCAAAAAAACAAAACAAAACAAAAAAAAACGATTTTTGTGTCTAGAATACAAATTGGGGGTTTATAGTCTCTTAGGCACTTGATAATAGTTTTATTATTCTTGTGTGTCAGTCAGCCACATCTTTGGTGATTGTAAGTTGCTTTTGAATTAGTAGACTAATTTCAAGATGTTCCAATTTAGAATTTGTCAGAGATTCTGCAATTAGTCATCTGAATAAATGTCTTTGTTAATTGCTCATACCATAACCCATGTTTAGTTTGGTCATTTTTGCCGCTCACTTTTTTTGATCCCTACTCTAATTTATTCTGCAGCAAGTAAGTAAACCATCATCAAATTGATATTATATATACTAACATATGCTATATTATATGCTACTAAATGATGTATATATACACACAACATAAAATTGATCATATTTATATACACTAATTAGATTGGTATATATACTACTATTAGATATATACTAGAATACTGTTAATATCCATTCCTCCAAACGGTTTTCACAAACAGAACTCTAGTGAACTTATCAATAGTGGCTGCAATGTGAATTGTGAACAAGTAATAATTGCAAAATATCGGCTTGCCAGGTTTTAGGGTCATTGTTTGTCAGTCACCTTTTTCTACTGCCAGTTCATCACTTTGACCTAAAAATACTAAAAGAGCACATTTCAATCTCTACTAATCAGCAAACACTAATTTCTTTTGGTTTCTCAGTCACTAAGGAGATTTTAAATCAATAAAGATTTATTGGGACACTTACTGCTTTTCTCTCAACTCTTACAAGCCCCAGAGGATCTGGGTTGGAATCCACCTTGAACACTCAGTCACTCTTTCCCAATCATGTCTTTCAACAATCGGGAAGTCACAAAGATCTTTTAGGTGTCATGATGTCCTGGTTTCCTCACTCACCTTTGTTCATTTTTGAGCAGCAGTGTGGAGGTTTGAGATGAACAAAAAAGGAGATGAGAATAGAGAGGGTGGGGGCAGGTGTGTGTAGGGTAGATGTCTATATCAACAGGCATGGACTAGCTTGGAGATAAAGGGTATGGAATAATCTTGAGCCCCCCCAAGTTTGCATTTGAAGAGGGAAGGGCAGGGAAAGAACAGGAAGATATCCAACTGTGGATAGCCTCAGGGGGTTCACAGCGGGGCCAGATGCAGAGAGCTGGACTCACTCCATGGTGCTGGCTAAGATGAAGAATGGATTTGTAAACAAAACAAAACGAAACAAAACAGGAGCCTTCCAAGTGCCTCCCCACTCCCTCTGTCCCCACTCCTCATCTTTTTAGTGCTTCTTATTTCCGGAGATTTGATTTTACAGGCCGAAAGCTTTGTTCTTTCATGGAGGACCAGGAACTCACACTAATACGAAGATTTGCTTATGGACCAAGAGCTCGCCACTTGCCAGGAACTGGGCCAAGGGCTTTCCGCATTATCTTGTTTCATTCTCACAACTCAAGGGAAGTGAGCGCTGCATCCCTTGTTGAAGGAAATTGAGGCTTAGATTAGGTCAGCACATTCGTCAGAAGGGTGTTTCGGAAGCAGTCTCCCCAGGGAAAGATTTTCTTTCAGTTCTTCTCAACTCACATTTTCAGAGGCACCAGACTGATCCTAATCTGGGGTCTATGGTATATTTGGCCATTTTCACATCCGTAACAGCAATTTTATGGCCTGTATGGCCACGGGGAGAGCAAATGCAAATGAGGACCAGTGTGGAAACCCCATCAAACCAAACCTGCTGTGGGGGTCAAGAAGGAAGAAAATGACTCAAGGGAGCAAAATATCGACAGAGCAACCTAAAATTCACTCTGGACTATTTCCATGAGGTTTCGCTGG
Source organism: Macaca fascicularis (assembly GCF_037993035.2). Taxonomy (NCBI): domain Eukaryota; kingdom Metazoa; phylum Chordata; class Mammalia; order Primates; family Cercopithecidae; genus Macaca; species Macaca fascicularis. The sequence goes on along the minus strand of NC_088381.1, from coordinate 119,829,146 downwards.
GAAGTTGCCACTTACCAAGTGGGAGAGAGACAAAACCATGTATTTCTTCCCTCAAATCAGCATGGGAGCCATCTTTGCTGTGTGGGTGGAGAGTAAGACACAACACGGCTTCCCTGTCTCACGCAGGTGCCAGAAGCCATCATTTGAAATGACAGCTCTCTGCTTTCCAGTAAACGGCTGGTTTTGAAAACATTAACCTTACAAGATGCAGCCTTCCTCTTGGAAAGAGGGTCATTGGTTAGCTGTTTCTAACAACCTTGACAAAAAACAGAGTCCTTGAAAAATGATTTCAAAGTCATGGATTTCACGAATTTTGTAAAATGAAATGAATAGGCCATGTTGCAACTTTAAAATGACATGTAAGCTTTTAGTTTTCATCTGAGATTTGGATAAGGAAATGGCTTGTATCTATAAATGGGAGCTGGCATTCTTAGACGCTAGGTGGGCTTTGTTCACTCCAAGGAAAAAAGATTAGTACTTTGAACTGTGTATGTTGGATTTTTTTTTTTTTTAATATGGAAGCCCAGACCATGAACCAGTAGGGTTCCAACAAAAGAGAAATAAGGAACTAGTTTCCATAAAAATGGCTCTGTTAACCTATGGATGCCTAATACTCTGCAACAGCAGGCAAGGGGGATCTGACAGGCAGCAGCCTTCTGCCTCCTTGCAGGAAATTATCTATTGGTTAATTAATTTCTTTATTTTAAAAAAACACTCACACTTCTTCCATCCTAAATCCTCAGTGTCTCTCGAACCTCAGGCAACCCCTGTAGTTCAGGGAGACTACCCTGGTGGAGCTTCCTTGCCATTGCTCAGATGGTCTCTTAGGCTTCCAAAATCATAACATGAGAAATCCTTTGGTGAACAAAGGATGCTGAGCTCCCCAAATAGGAACTGGACCTCTTCCACTCCCTTGTGTAAAATTCACTTTGTTTGCCATCACTGTGTTATCTGGGGATATTTCTAGTGGTACAACTGACACTAGGTATAATAGTGAGAAAACATGTGCCAGGAGACAGAAGAGCTGGATTCTAGTCCACTCTGAAACTCCCAGCCATTTTAGAGAAAATGATTTAATCTTTTTGGGCCTCAGTTGCTCAGCCATAAAGTGGGGATAACAACTCCTGGATTGTACATGCATGCCTAATGTTTGTGACAGCACGTTGTAAATTAAGGAGTGCTATACAAGGAGTGGGAATGAACAGAAAACAATGACCACCACTGTTTATTGAGCAACTATTAAGCACTGTGACCTCAAACATTACATGCATAATCTCCATTCCTCATAACAAAGAACATGAAGAAAGACTCATGAAATAAGAATGGCAAAGGGAAAAATCTCTGGATACAACCAACTATGACTCTATTAAGCAAAAACTTAATGAGAAATCCTAAGGGGGGTAAATTTTTTGAGGGAGGGTTGGTAAATCCTTTTTTGAAATTTCTAATTTTCATGAACAACCTATTAAAGAGATGGTGACTATTTTAAGTTGCGGTTTAAAACTCATTTACAAGGATTTACTGCGTGCTTAACGTGTGTGACCCAGAAGCACATGCACACATTATGCTATGTTTCTAAAGAAACCAGCCACTGAATGAACGTGAGAGCCTGTGGGTTACCTCACTAATTCTGGAAGACACTTTCATTGTTTGTTAAGGTTTCCTGTGGCCACAGAATAAACCTGCAAGCCTAGCACCTGAGGCTTCCATAATTGACTGCTCCCTTCTCCCCTTCAGGCCTATATCTTTTATACAAAGGCTCACCAGGGCACCTGTCTCCTTTTATCAGCTTAGTACAGGGAGGGCTGGTAACACACTTGTTTCCCAATTCGCTTTTAAAAATACTATTTCCCAACTCACTTTTTAAAATTATGTACTTCTTTTTATAAATAAATACATAGCCATTTTTGGAAAACTGAAAAGCTTAGAGATTCAGAAAGTAAAAATCTTCTACAACCCTAGCACCTATAGACAACCAATTTAATCTTTGCAGTAATTTTTCAAGTGCTTTTCCCCACCTTGGAGTGTTTACATTTTTGTGTCTAATATCATGCAGGGAAGGAAATATTAACTAATATACATAGTCATTTGTGGGGCCTGCATAAATGTTGACCTTTTGGGAAGATTTCTCATTATCTACACTGCAGGATTTACCACCCTGCTCCATTTCCTTTAGAGAATGAAGTTATTTTAATTTTTCCCCATTACTCAAGTGTCAAACTTTATTTTCCATCTTTTAAGGTTATTATACATCTCTGATAATGTATAGTACAGAGCCACTTTTTAGTCTTTCAATCAATACTGTTTTTAAAATGACTTCCCTAGCTACCTAAAATAAACTGCTATGCCAATATCCCTTTGCTAATAAGGAGTAGAGGGAAAATGTAAGAAATTAAAGATGAAGGGACAAGCAACCTTTCCTTTTACTTGCTCACCAAGGGCATAGACAGCTATTGCCCATGCCGGTAGAGAAATACCCTGGGTTGTGGGGAGGAGAACCAAGAAAAGGGCCCTTTTTACAGAATGACTGTTTATTTGCCATCTCCAAAGGGTGAAAGGAGCTTGTTTGAAAAGTTGACTTGATGACCAGCATTTATCTTACAGATATTATTTTTTAAAGTCAGTTTTATCAAGATATAATTTATATACATTAAAATTCATAGCTGGGTGTGGTGACTCACATCTATAATCCCAGCACTTTGGGAGGCTGAGGTGAGAGGATCCCTTGTAGCCAGGTGTTCAAGACCAGCCTGGGCCAAAAGACCAACCTGTCTCTACAAAAAAAAATTAGCCAGGCATGGTGGCATGCACCCTATAGCCCCAGCTACTCCAGAGGCTGAGACAGAAGGATTGCTGGAGCCAGAAGTTTGAGGCTGCAATGAGCTATGATCATGTCACTGTGCTCCAACCTGGGCCACAGAGTAAGACACTATCTCTAAAAGAATACGAAGTAAAAAAAATCAGTGGAGTAAAAAAAAAAGTTAGTGTGCCAATGGAAGGGGTCGACAATTGTGTATATATAGTTCCTAAGCTACCATGATTGCAGAAGCTATTTTAAGAAGCTATTTAGCCACCTCTGCTGCTCACCTTCTTCCTTTTCTAGCCTACCCTCATAGAATGAACATTTTTGAGACCAGTCCCCAGGTACCAAGAGCACTTCCAAGAAAGCAAAGGCTGTGAACTTGACTGACCTTACTTAACATATACCATGGAGTACAGAGTTCTTAAATCTAAGTGTTTAGCAGGACCCAGACGTATCTTGCAGAACCATCTATCCAAAACAGAAGTCCCTTTAATACACTTTAATCACTTGTGATACAGGTTTAGAAAATTCCTCCCAAAGCATGGAGCCCGGAGTGGCACTGTGTTTTATTTAACAAGTTTGGTCCAGTTCTGGCAGCCCCTGGAGACTCATGAGAGGAAAGACTCTCCAGGATGGGGCTTGAGGATTTTTCTAGGAATTAGCAAGCTAGAAAAATGGCTCCTCTGCAAATTTATGCCACGAAGCCTTAAAGAGAGATTAAATATGAGGCATTTAAAAACCCACTGAACCTCGACTCTGATTTTGCAAATAAAAAACTTAAGGGACCGAGTGATTATATGAATTGCCTCAGAAAACACAGCTATCTCTCTCCTGCTCTCTCTCCGGCCATGTGACTTGCCTGCTCCCACCTCACCTTCTGCTATGAGTAAAAGCTCCCTGCAGCTTCCCCAGAAGCCAAGCAGATGCCGGCGCCAGGCTTCCTACATGGCCTGTGAGTCAATTAAACCTCAAAGAAAGGAAAGAAAAAGAAAAGAAAAGAGAAAGAAAACATAGCCATAACACAGTGTCAGAAGAAAGGACTTAAATCCAGGTTTAAGACACCTGGTTAGATACACTTTTTACTGTCTTGAATGTTTCTAACATTTTGCCATCCCCCCAAATTGGGAGCATCATTCAGGTTTAGGTTTCTCGCTAAGTTGCCTTTCTTCTCTTCCAAATGTAGGGTCACTACTGGAGAAACCCTGTTAGGAGAATGGATGAGTGGGAGTGTGTGAAATAAAAATAATATCCTACTGTCCCTGTTGACCCCTCCCTTCCCTATGGTGATCACTACTCAATAGTGAGGCATTCTGATGTATTAGGCTTAAAGAAACTGGGCTGGAATTTCCACCTTAGTTGTTATTTTTGTACACTGTTTTACAAAGACTAAAAAGCCTGCAAATTTGACTACAAAGGCTCCCTGATTAGTGTGTGAATAGTATTTGCTAAGCAGGTCTCTGCACTTTAATAAAATAGGTTTAATGTTGTACAAAGGGAGAAACAGATAATTGTGTGGATCTCCAGGGAGCTTTTAGAGGACAGCTCTTTTTTATAAATGTGGTATCTTGTGATGAAAATGTGAAGGGAAAGACAGAGGGTCATGGAAGTAGCAGAGACATGAAGATGCTTAATGAGCTGACAGTCCTGGCACCCCGAGGTCTGAACCGATGTTCACAGAGGATGTGGGAGCCAGTGTGGGTGACATGGAGGGTACTGAATGCTGAGGCTGAGGGTCTGGCTTTGACTTTCAACTTTGCTGAGTGATCATGGATGAGTGATTCCCCCCCGGGCCTCAGTTTCCCCCTCTGTAAAGTGAGAGTGCTGAGGTAAACAACTGCTTGATTCCTTTCTAGTTCTTTGCGCCAGTTCAAGAGGTCGATTGTAGTTTTATTCCTATCACTGCATCAGTGAGTCAGACAGCTCTGGGACTCTCTCAGTATAGTGAAGTTTCAGTCCATACTCCAAAATGGAATGTACAAGGAAAGTGGATGAATATGCAGAAAAGCCCGAAGACCTATAGGATCCCAGTTGGTTGGAAAGGGGATTTTAAGCTTTTCATTCTTGGGTGTCCATTTCCTGGCTTTCAGGATCACTCCCACTGTGCCCTGACACTAGTGATTCTTTGACTCTAGCAGGACTTCCATCCACTGAGCCTAATGCCTTTCCTCCGGCCCTCAAAACCCTCATGCCCTCACATGCTGCTTTACCAGGCCTCGAGTCCGGGGCCTGTCATGGAACCACTTCCTTTTTACTCAGCAATCCTGCCTCTTTCTTTTTCCATCATACTGGCTGATAAAATCCCCAGTCCTGGTTGGATTCAACTCTAAACCTATTCCAGAGCAACTAGAGTGCAAAATAAACACACATCATGAGAGCTGGTCTCATTTAAAATTCACAGATATTAACTTCAAGTGGATCCTCAGTGCTATCCAGCTTTCCTTTCACATTTCCTGAGTCACCTCATGATTTTCACACCTTCCCTTCTCTCCTCAGACCTTTGATACCTCCTCTCTCCTCATCCTCATTCTCAGCTGGTGAACTCGCTGCTTCTTTCACTAAGAAAATGGCAGCAACAAGAAGAGAACGCCCATATTCTCCCATGACCAACTTACCTGCATCTGCACTTCTGTCTGCATAAGCTCTGCCTTTTCTTCTTTTGTGGTGAATGAACACTCCTGCCCCTGTCTCAGGGCAGCCCCTTCACTCAAGCAGTGGCTCTCATTTTCTTTTGCTCACTAAAGGACTTGATTCTTGTAGTTTTTTCCTGGTCCTTTCTGGCATCATTAATTTTCCTCTCCACCTTATTGAAGCAATGCCATTGGCATGTAAACATCTAAAATATCTCCCATCTTAAAAAAATAAAAGCAACAACACAAATAAAACCTGTCCCTTGATTCTGCTTTCCCGTCCCAGCCAGTATCCTATTTTTCTGCTTTCCTTTATAGACAACTTGAAAGAGTTGCTATCCTTACTGTGTCCACTTCCTCTTCTTCAATTATTTCTTATATCCACTATAAATAGTTTCCCCCAGTGCCTTTCCTGAAATGACATTTGTTCAAGTCACCAGCAAATCCAACTTCCAGTTGGCCAAATCCAATGATCACTTCTCAGTCCTAATCCTATTTGACCCCTGTCTTGGTTGGCTGTGGCTGCTGTAACAAATTCCCACAAGCTGATGGCTTCAAACAATGTAAGTTTATTCTACAACAGAGAAGCTAGAGTTTGAAATCAGCTTCACTGAGCCAAAATCAAGGTGCCAGCAGAGCCATGCTCCTGCCAGAGGCTCTGGGGAAGAGTCCATCTCTTGCCTTTTCCAGCTTCTGATGGCTACTGACATTCTTTGACTTGTGGCCAATTTGCTCCAATCGCTGCTTTGGTGGTCACGTGACCTTTTCCTTGTCTGTTTGTCATCTCTGTCCTCTCTTATAAGGATACTTAGGACTGGATTTAGGTGCCCCCCACCATCTCCCCTGCCCCAGGATAATCTAGAATAACTGTTCCATGTCCAGAGCTTTAACTTAATCACATCTGCAAACATCCTTTTTCCTTATAGTTAACATTCATGGATTCTAAGGATTAGGACCCGATACTTTAGAGACCATTTATTCAGGCTACTACAACCTCCCAGCAGGATTTAACACAGTCGATGGTTTCCTTTTTCTTAAACAATTTTTTCACTTGACTTCAGTGATCTGTACTTTCTTGATTCTTTTACCAATCACAATTATTTTTATTTTATTAATTTATTTTAGAGACAGAGTCTCCCTCTGTCCCCCAGGCTGGAGTGCAGTGGTGCGATTATGGCTAACTGTAGCCTTGACCTACTGGGCTCAAGTGATCCTCCCGTCTCCCAAGTAGCTGGGACCACAGGTGAAAGCCACTATACCCAGCCCAGCCACAATTCTATTTCCTGTTTCTATGAGTTGTTTGACTATTTTAGATACCTCATAAAAGTGGAATCATACAGTATTTATCTTTTTCTGACTGGCTTATTTCACTTAGCATAATGTCTTCAAGGTTCACCCATGCTGTAGCATGTAAGAGGATTTCCTTCTTTTGAGGGCTAATAATCCATTGTGTATATATACCACATTTTCTTTATTCATCCACTGATGGCCATCTGGGTTGCTTCCACCTCCTGGCTATTGTGAATAGTGGTGCCATGAACATGGCTGTGCAACTATCTCTTTGAGATCCTGCTTTCAATTCTTTTGATATATACCCAGAAGAGGCATTGCCGAATCATATGTTAGTTCTATTTTTAACTTTATTTTAAAACTCTGTACTGTTTTCCAAAGCAGTTGAACCATTTTACGTTCTCACCAGCAGTTCCAATTTATCTGCATCCTCACCAACACTTTTTTCTTTTTCTTTCTTTTTTTTTTTTCTTTTTGGATTCTTGTATTGCTTTCCTGTCACTTCTTTCTCAGTATCCCTTCTTGGTTTGATTCATCTCCTTGATCCCCAGGTCTCAGAGTGTTTGTACTTTATTCGTGTATGTTGACACTTACTCCCCTCAGTGATCTCATTCACTCTCGTGGCTGTAAACACTTTCTCTTTGCTTACATCTCCCGATTTTGTATCTTAGTTACAAATCTTGGCTCTCACCTCTAGGCCCATATATCCACTGCCTACTCACCCTCTGTATGTGAATAAGCCCCTTTCACTTGACATGTCCCAAACCAAACTCTTCTTTTCCAAACCTGCTCCTCCATAGTCTTTCCCATACAGCAGTCAACAGCAGCTCAATTTTTTCTGGTTGCTCAGATTAAATACTTTGAGTCTTCTTACTGCTTCCTTTTGCTTCACATCTCACCTCCAACCTACCAGCAAACCCCTGGACTCTTTCTTCAAAATATAATCAGAATCCAACCCCTTATCCTTGTTCTACTGCTATCACACTAGCCTGGCTACCTGTATTTCTGTATTTCTTTTCTCTTTCTTTCCTTTTTTTTTGTTTTGTTTTGTTTTTGAGACAGAGTCTTGCTCTGTCACCCAGGTTGGAGTGCAATGGCATGATCTCGGCTCACTGAAGTCTCCTGGGCTCCTGGGCTCAAGCAATCCTCCCACCTCAGCCTCCCCAGCAGCTGGGACTATAGGTGCATGCCACCACCATGTGTTGGTGCCATCCTCACAGTAATAAGTTCTCACTCTGAATTCAGGTGAGATCTGGTTGTGTAAAAGAGTGTGGGTGGGTCTCTCTCTCTCTCTCTTCACCCCCTCCCTCTTCCTCCCTCTCCCTCACTCTCTTTCTCTCTCTCCCTTTCTCTCTGATGTGCCTGCTCCCCCTTCACCTTCCACCATGATTTGAAGCTTCCTGAGCCCCTCACAAGAAGCAGATACTGGCACCATGCTTCCTTACCGCCTGCAGAAGCATGAGCCAATTAAACCTCTTTTCTGTATAAATTACCCCCACTCATGTACTTCTTTATAGCAAGGCAAGAATGGACTAACACAAGTGATACATTTGATAGTGAAAGGTAGCCTTCAAGGACTTATATTGTATCTTCCTGTTTTGGGGAAACACTTCTGAGGCCAACCAGAAACCGATTTTGCAGATGAAGAGACAACAGAGAGATCAGGTGACATGACCAAGGTCAAGGATGGTGACCAGAAGCCGAGTTTTGTGTCTCTGAGAACAAGAGCTTGCGCTAAGAAACCCTAGGAAACAAAGTCCTTTTTCACACTAATTATTTCCTGTGAAAATGACTAGTTTCCTCTATAAAGTAGGGCCAAGGAGAGAGCTCTCATCTGAAATCATTTTGCTTTGATAGTGGGTATGGATTGGTCAGGCTGCTGGTTACTGTGTCCTCCTCACTAAGAAATGTGGATGGGCCGGACAAGGCTTTTTTGTCACTGGAATAAAGCAAAGCTGACGCTGGTAGGAGAAATTAGCATGTTCTGACTATATTTGTACAGTGTATTAACCAAATATGCCAAAAGCAGCACACACAAAGGAATCGGAAGACCAGCTCATGCCTGGTTAGGGCATCATTTGCTTGGCTGAGAGTTATTCAGTGTCACATGGCTTGAGGCTAACATGAACAGGCCACCTTACAGAGAGGGAGTGGTGATTGGTACTCTGCATGGAAACACTATGGAATTTCTAGAGAGAGATGTTTTTATTACCAGTGAACTTAAAATTCAGGTGATATATTTTCTTCTGGCTGACGAGAACAGATACTATCATCCTAGCAAATAGTTTTCTAGAGGCACTGAGTCTCCTATAAACATTTTCATTTATCTGTCTAACTGGCATCAGAGCAGCCTGCACCACAACTGTTGCCAGCCTCTTCTCTCGACGCCAGCCTCATATCGTCCTTGTGTGTTCCACCCTACCAAGGGTAGAGGGATCAAGGAAGCTCCTGTGGCAAACGGATTCCGTTTTATCTCATCCTAAAAAAATACTGTAATATCATGAAAAATCAAGCCAAAACTGAGGAGGAAGGAGAGATAGACATGACTTTTAGTTTTACCACTTGTCTATTCATTAACCCCACCCACGTCCAATCACTTTTGGCTTCAGGTACATACGGCTTATATTTATGACTAATGCCTGGTATTCTTTCTTTACCTTGGGCCTTGCTTGGAGGAGCAAATACTGCTGGAGCTGCTAGAGGGTTCTGTGATTTATGGATATCCATTTCAGAAACCCTGTGTGTCCTGAAAGGTTGCTTAGTGCTTCTTGATTCTCAGCATCCTCCCATTCTTTTCACTTCTGCAGCAAATGTTAGATGAGTCACGCAGATATGAACTGCATCCACCACTGGGGGTAGATAGGAATGGGAGGAACAGAAATGGTCCGTGGCCCCATTTCAGCAGCTATTTAAAATAGCTGGAAAGGAAACAACAAGCAGCCCTGTATCTAAGCCAGGTTACTTGCTGGCTGGCCCTTTAACTGAGGTAACTCCTGATTAAGTAAACAAGTCTGATTCATTTTACAGAGGTCTAATACTTTACCATTACAGAGTCACTTCAAATTCCCAGGATTGGTCCTACAAATCCTAAGGTCAGTAATCTCAGTTGCTTGGGAAATACTTCTTATTCCTGAGCTTCACACATAGATAAACAACAGAACAGAATCTTTAATAAAAGTCTTTAAAAATGCCTAATGTTAGAGTTCAGTGAGAACAAAGAAAGCACATCATTTATTATAGACTATGGCTTAGTTCTCACTAGTTATTGTGATGGTATGGAGGCTAGAAAAAGGCAAACACCCAGCCAGGCGCGGTGGCTCATGCCTGTAAATCACAGAACCCTCTAGCAGCTCCAGCAGTATTTGCTCCTCCAAGCAAGGCCCAAGGTAAAGAAAGAATACCAGGCATTAGTCATAAATATAAGCCGTATGTACCTGAAGCCAAAAGTGATTGGATGTGGGTGAGGTTAATGAATAGACAAGTGGTAAAACTAAAAGTCATGTCTATCTCTCCTTCCTCCTCAGTTTTGGCTTGATTTTTCATGACATTACAGTATTTTTTTAGGATGAGATAAAACGGAATCCGTTTGCCACAGGAGCTTCCTTGATCCCTCTACCCTTGGTAGGGTGGAACACACAAGGACGATATGAGGCTGGCGTCGAGAGAAGAGGCTGGCAACAGTTGTGGCGCGGGCTGCTCTGATGCCAGTTAGACAGATAAATGAAAATGTTTATAGGAGACTCAGTGCCTCTAGAAAACTATTTGCTAGGATGATATTATCTGTTCTTGTCAGCCAGAAAAAAATATATCACCTTAATTTTAAGTTCACTGGTAATAAAAACATCTATTTCTAGAAATTACAGGTGTGAGCCACTGTGCCTGTAATTTCCAGCACTTTGGGAGTCCAGGCAGGCAGATCACAAGATCAGGAGTTCAAGACCAGCCTGGCCAGCATGGAGAAACCCCGTCTCTACTAAAAATACAAAAAAAAAAATTAGCTGGCATGGTGGTGTGTTCAGGAGTTCAAGACCAGCCTGGCCAGCATGGAGAAACCCCGTCTCTACTAAAAATACACAAAAAAATTAGCTGGCGTGGTAGTGTGCGCCTGTAATCCCAGCTATTGGGAGGCTGAGGCAGGAGAATTGCTTGAACCCAGGAGGCAGAGGTTGCAGTGAGCCATGATCTGGCCACTGCAGTCAAGCCTGGAGGATGGAGCGAGACTCCATCTCCAAAAAAAAAAAAAAAAAAAAAGAGAGAGAGAGAGAGAGAAAGGCAAACACCCAACAGAGACTTCAGAGGAGACTTGGTATTTCTAGGAAATGTTTTGGAGTCATGATGAAAACCTCAGGATTCTAATTACACAAGGGGATCAGCTCATGTTTTCTTCTCGTTTGCAAAAAAAAACAAAACAACAAACCACCAGAAGACTTTATTTTAAAAACTTTCAGCCTTCCTTTACATAACAGATCACTTTCTAAACATCTAGGTGGCCTTATTTAATCTAACTGGGCAATTGAACAGAAACCCTGCCAGCCCTCTGGGCCTACTTTCCTTTCAAATCTCAGTGTCATCAAGAGATTTCAGGCTTGCCTATTTAATGTACCAGGCAGTGCTTGGAGCTGGGGATAAAACAGGGAACCAGGCACAGTCCCTATTTTTAGGAAGCTTACACTCTAAAAGTAAAGACAGACCCATAAATACAGAATTTCAACATGGTGTGATTTGTACTAAGGCAGGCCCCAGGGTATGGTGGAAACACCTAGAAGAGGCATTTTTTTTTCCAGACCGAAAGAAAATTTTAGTTGATAGTACTTATGTGAAATACAGCAATCTGTTATATTGAATAAGAATTTTTCTCTAGCTAATAAATACAGAGCTCAGTGCACTCCCTCAGTTAGCAAGGAAGTGATATAAATTCATTTTGGATCCTTGGCTATCTGATGGAGATAAACTGGAATCAGAATTTGAAGCAATGAAATCAAGAATCAGACCTGTCTGACTTTTGAGGTCTCACGTTTTTACTGTTATTCACCCAATGGATCTTAATTGAAGTAGACCCACTGAGTGAATAACAGTAAATAACATGAGACTTCAAAAGACCTGACTTTTGAGTAAATAACATGAGACCCTGACTTACAAAATAAAACGTGAATTGGAAGAATTTTAATACTACTAAATGAGAGAATGGGATCAGAGTAAAGAAGTGTGATGACTGTAATTCAAAATGACATCAGCTTCGGATAAGTAATAGAAATTTGATCCTAGACAAAATTATTTATCATGTTGCTGGACTGACTGTCCACTTAAATGAAATTATCTGACCAAATGGAACTGCTAACGGCGGGGAAAGACAAAACATTGTTGTAGGGCTTTCTCCTTAGTTCAACTAAAAACAGGGTCCTTGTCACACAACCATGAAAAATTAGGCTTGCGGATACTTTGAAGGGTGAGAAAGACAGGGTGTGTTGGGTGAAAAGAAAAAAAAGGGAAAGAGAGACTCTTAGCAAAGCCATAGTCCTGCTAGGAGGCTTTCACGCTCAGAGACCAAATCCCAGGTTCCACCCACAACAGGACAGACCAGGTTCCTCCCCCCAGCAAAATGGCGCCAACTTCCTGAGGCTCCACCCCAGCGTGCAAGCGGCCCAGTGCGCAGGCTGGTCGGGGTTTCTAGGGGAACGTCTTTACGCTTGGCTGTCTCAACCTGAGAAGGCAAGGGCAAGTATCAAGGTCATTTTGGGTTTCTCACGGCGTGCTGAGCACCAAACAGGTGGCTTCTGTTCCTGGCCATCCTACTCTGACTCCTGAAAAAAATTAGTCCAAAACTCATTCCACAGTCAGATATAAACTCTCGCTTTTTTTTTTTTTTTTTTTTTTTTAATTACACAGGAGTCTACTTTTGTCCATAGTTTCTATGACTTGTTTAGAAGGGAAGAGATGGAATATTTGTGAAAGTTAAGATCTAAAATCTGCTTTTTGCTTTGTTCTTCATGACTTTTTTTTCCCCTAAATAAGCTTAAATGTTCCTTGGTGAAGCTTGGTGTTAGAAGCAAACATAAAGTCAAACTGATGATTTCAGGAGACTTCAGAAGACAGAAAAATGACATCATCAGATTGAGAACTCATTAAATAATGTTTCTTTAAAAAAAAGTGGACTCTTTTAAAAAAAAATGGACACTTTGCCTTCTCAATGTCCCTAGACCTCTGTTTTCTCAGTCATCTATTCAGCTTAAAAAAAAAAAATTAAACACAAAAACAACTGATCACTTCCTTGGAGCCTTTTTCTCTTTGGCCCTACTTCATCCTCACTTCTCCAAGTATATTTAAGACTTCAGGCCAGGTGTGGCGGCTCAAACTTGTAATCCCAGCACTTAGAGAGGCAGAGGTGGATGAATCACTTGAGGCCAGGAGTTTGAGACCAGAAACCCCATCTCTACTAAAAAAAAAATTACAAAAATTAGCCGGGCATAGTGGTGCATGCCTATAATCCCAGTTGCTCAGGAGGCTGAGGCACAAGAGTCACTTGAACTTGGGAGGTGGAGGTTGCAGTAAGCTGAGATCATGCCACTGCATTCCAGCCTGGGTGATGGAGTGAGACCCTGTCTCAAAAAATAAAATAAAATGAAGGACTTCAATGTCAAGTCTTGCATAAGAGAATTTGAGCAGCAGGCCCCCAAGAAGGCATCGTCCTCTGATTTTCAGAGGAGCAGATTCTGAGCGCTTCCTATCTTGTACACATTTTAATTATCTTTACCTACAATGGCTATACCATAAGTTGGGAAGAGGTTAGCCTCAAAGAGGCCCAGAATCTATTCAGGTCTATTGTCACCTGGATCCTCTGCCATATACTAACTGGTCAAGTTACTTAAACATCCAGTCTCAGGTTTTCAACTGTAAAATGGGAGCATTTTTGAAAAATTTTTAACTGACATGTATTATATGTTATATTGCATTATATGTTATATTGTATATGTTAATTGTATTGTATTATATTAATTACATAATATAATTGGATATAATAATTCATGGGGTACACAGTGATATTTTCATACATGTATACAACATTCAATGATCAAATCAGGGTAATGAGCATATTCATCAGCTCAAACATTTATCACTTATTTGCATTGTGAACATTCAAAAATCCTCTCTTGTACCTATTTGAAAATACAAAATCAATCATTGTGAACTTTAGTTACCCTACAGTGCTATGGAACACTTGAACTTATCTCTCCTATCTAGCTGTGATTTTGAATCCTTTATAAAATGAGAGTTAAAGAATATACTTCTTAGGGTTACTGTGGGGATAAAAGAAGATGGTTCATGTCCAGTGCTTAGAATAGTGACCTGTACACAATGCAAGCTTAACAACTGCTGTGTGTTATTAGGATGATGAACACAAGAGCAGAAATGACAGGCAGCATTGTCAGACGTGCTCGAGAACAGGATATTTTCTAGATGCTAAGTGAGACCGGTGTTTACCTCCAATTATTCACACTTTCGGTAGATCCTGGCTTTGGAAAATGCCATGCGCAGAACCGTAGTATAGTAGTACTGCATCTCAGTCTATGTATTGCGGCTTGCCTAACAATTTAAGATGAATCTCATCATGGACTTTTCTCCTTAGAGCAACTTAGGTTGTCAGGGGCTGTTTCTTCCTCAAAGTTCCTCTGCTGAATCACAGAGCAGAAGTTTGTTGTGGCATTGACTCTCTTCCTCTTCCTGTTTGCCTCTGACCTGCAGTATTATACCTTCAGACAGCAAAGACTCTCACTTTGGCCCAAAGACTCTCACATATAGGCCCAATCTTCCTAAATGTTTTATATTTCAAAATTACCTCTCCCATCCCATTCTTCTCTATTAACTAACCTCAACTCAAATGAATAAGCCTGATGATGTACTACTAATTTCAAGTAAAATGATTGGTAGTGATGACTGATATATAAATAGTACTTCATAATTTAATAGGGGTCTTCCATGTATAGTTTGCCATTTTGACTTCATAGCTATTATGTGATATCTAGGTGGGTGTCATCATTCCTATTTTCAGATTAAGAAACTGGGGCTCAAGTGAATTAACTGGCTTGCTCTAGTCTACGAAACTGTTAAGGGACCTAGGGACCTCAGTTAGGGACCCAAAGGTGCTTCTGTGGTCTATGAAGCCAATCTCAATATGATGTTAGTTGCTTAAAGTAATTCATAAGGTATGAATGACCAATAGCTTAAGCCTATGAAGAAATATGCACATTTAAAAAGAGACCTGGAAAGGATCATAATTTTATAACTACAGAATGAAGGCTGGGTGGGAAGTAGGAATTCCAGTATCTCTGAGCAGAGAATCTTTCTGATTTTTGTTGCCCGTTCCTAGGGCATGATCAGCCCTAGGCAGAGGCGTCCCAGAGCCTGTTGAAGCTGAGAGAAGAGTCCACCCCTAACCCAGAGAATCTGGGATCCTTTCCTGTCCAAGCAAGGGTTGCATTCCATTTTATCTTAAATTCATATACATTTTATATTCCATTCCATGTCTATATACATATTTTTTAAATAAAGTGAAACTTTTACCATAATTATCTTGGCACATGGTGGCAATTTCTCTATTTAAGAAAGTGCTAAGATAGTATGAAATCCATTTAAGGTCTGCCAAACAAATATTTATTTACTTAAATCAAAATCAAGAACATATGCGTGTGTATATATATATATACACACACATATTTACCAATACAGAATATAAAAATGTAAACATGTATACATATATTTGTGTATGTATGGGGAAAAGTGAACACTAACCGTCCAATTTCACAGTTTCAAAGAACGTGAATCTCTACACCAACCCTCTCTTAACCTCCACAGTTCAAATCCAAATCTCAAACTTTCTGATTTGAATTTGCTTACCCCTACGTAATTCTAACTTAAGACCTAAGAGCAAAAAGGAATCCTCTTTGAAATGCTCCCTCTCACTCTGGGCACCATCTTGAAGGTTCCAACGAAACGGCAACACATCAACACATCAGCTTCCCATGGCAGCAATTCGCCAGCCCACAAGAGAAAAAAGCTTTAGACAGGCTCCAAGCATTTCCTGCTTAATGCCTATTATTTTCTCTGCTCAGTTGTCATTTTTAAATAAGGGTATTTTATGAAAAACAAAACCACCCTGTACATGGGAAACCATAAAGAAAGTTATTTGCCAGAAAGAACTGCCTTGCTAACAAAACATATGTTGGCATGTTTAAAGACAGAGCTCCTGGGGCTGCCTTGAGTAAGTCTTGCTGAAAGTGTCTGCATGGCATTATACACAAGGCTTTCCCTTCTTCTCTGCCCCCACCCTGCAGCCTTGGAAATTTGCAGTTGCAATCTTTGACTGGACTCTATTGAGACTTTCCACCCCCGGCTGCTCAGGAAACACATACCAGCAAACAGAATGAAAGGGCCTT
Source organism: Macaca fascicularis (assembly GCF_037993035.2). Lineage (NCBI taxonomy): Eukaryota > Metazoa > Chordata > Mammalia > Primates > Cercopithecidae > Macaca > Macaca fascicularis. Next base: position 119,812,995 of record NC_088381.1, on the reverse strand, counting down.
TTATAACTAGGAGTCCGTTATGTCTTAAACAGACTCCCACAGAAAGACTCTTTTGTTTCTTACTCTTTAGGAAAAACTGAGCTCCTTCTGAAAAGTCTTTGGAGAGGGAGGAGAAACCCAAGACAGGGAGATGGCTCAAGGGAGGAAGACAGGAGGCTAAGGACAAAGGAGGGGCAGTGGAAATTGTCAGAAAGGTTGAACTCTACTTTTCTAAGGCAAAAGCGACAGTGTTGGATGGCCGCTGATAGGCGTAGAGGCCAGGGTGTGGTTGTCAGGGCTGAGAGAAGAGCTGGCTGCTGCTATCCCTTGGAGTCTTCCCCCTCGCCAACTACCACCATCCCCAAAAGAGGGAGTCATCCATAGCGAAAAACACTGAGAGACTCTAGTGCTCTGGTCTCCAGAAAAGTTTCAGGAAACTAGATTTTTGCTAAGGAAACTTAATTTCTTGTCTTTCTCTTCTCCTTTTCCTTTTATCTAAAAAGGTACATTTTCTGTTTTATAAGATCCACAAGCAATTTCTTTCTCATGATAGTATCCTAGTTTCTCACAGAAAAAGTAGTTTCTTCTCTTTTATAAGAAAGTGTAATCTCCATTATTTCAACCATCCCCAAATCACAGTGGTCTGAATTGTCAGAGTTTTAGCTGTCAGAGGATTACACAAACATGTATATACACACAGAACATGGAAGAAATGTAAAAGTCTTACTAATTCATTCTTCATTAAACATTTAATAACCATTTATCATAATATAACTGAGTCCAGGCAGTATCATTTATGAAGAAAATGCTAAAGAAAATGGTGTGAAGGAACAAAATGATAGAGTTTCAGAGATTGGGTGTGTTAAGAAATGAAGAGAAAATGATGCTGTTTATTGCAAATCTGTATGGGTTTAATTAAAACAGAATCTCTATGATACAGTAAGTCAACTGAAGTTAATGCTTATACATTTTTAATGAATTTTTTCATAATTTGAAAAATCCTTTTCAAGTTTAATTTATGAGGTCTCATGTTGCTTAAGCAGAGCAAAAACCCATTGGCATAAGAGAATCTACCTCTCGGCCTCTGAAATAATGGCATCGATTTCTCCTGCTTTGTTGTCCTGGCCACAGGTGTGAAAGCATTATGAAGAAACCACTAGTTCAGTATCCTGTGTGCACCCCATCCTCAGGGGCTTAATTACCTGCCTGTGTGCTAAGGAAGAAGTGGGCATGAAATAAAGCATTCTGTGGTTTGAGCCTTCTTCCAACAATAAAAAGTTGTGCTTTAAAACATGCCTAACACAAAGTGAGGTTTGGTAAGAATTGTGGAAATGTCAGTTATTGGTTCCCATACAATATTTTGTTTATATGTTCACTGCAGGGTCTTGAGTATTCTGCCTCTACAGGAGTCCAGTCCTTAGAAGAAGTGACCTTCTTTCAGGGAATAGTAATAGCAGTTAACACTTCTTACATACTATGAGGCAGGCACTAAGTACTTTACTAGATTAATTCACTGAATTCTCGCAACACTATGAGGTGCAAACTATTTTATCTCCCATCTTACAGTTTTGGAACAGGATGCACAGGGAAGTTAAGAAATGTACTTAGTTACATCGCTGGCAGATGACAGAGCTGGGATTTCACCCCTCACAATCTGGTTCCTGAGTCTGTACATTTTTTCACTATACGATACAGCCTTTTAGGACACTGAATATAAAAGGACCTCAGAGATGACCTCATCTGAATTCTCTAATTTTATAGGAGAAAGAATGAGATTCAATGAAGTTAAGTGACTTATTCAGAGGAATATGGTGACTTCTTGGCAATGTTTGCAGCAGAACCAATATCTCTCTAATCCTAATGAAATGTATAGATACCACACCCTTCACCCCACCCAAAGAACTCAGGTTCTCCTAAGCAGCCCAGCTCCTATGTTTCCATGGCCCCAACAGTTGCAATTTATCGGGGCTATGGAAATTTACGATGTCTTGGTTGAGAAAGATTGACACCTATACTGGCAGTAACACAGGTAAAATTCATGGTGAAGGCATCTTCCACTGCCTACATAGTATGAAACAGAAAGAGGGAATAAGAACCATTCAAGGAACATTATTCTAAGAGCTCAAAATCTCTGATGCTTACCTGGACCTTTCCATTTATAAATTCTCTCCAAAGTCAGTCTTTCCAATTGTATCTCATGTTTCATGGCTTTCTGTTCCTATTGTTCAGAGTACTTCTGTATCATAATTTGTAATTATATTCTGCCTTCTGTATCTATAAAGTCAACCAACCATAGATTGAAAATATTTGGAAAAAATGGGTGGTTATATCTGTACTGAATATGTACAGACTGTTTTTTCTTGTAATTATTTTCTAAAACTATAGTATAACAACTATTTACTTATATTGTATTAGGTATTATAAGTATTATAATTATTATATTGTATTAGATATTATGAGTAATCTACAGATGATTTAAAGTATAGGGGAGGGTTTGTATAAGTTACATGCAAATACAGTTGTCCCTTGATATCTTCAGGGGACTGGTTTCAGGACCCCTGTGGATACCAAAATCTGAGGATGCTCAAGTCTTGCAGTCAGTCCTGCGTTAGTTGCAAACATGGTCCTTAGTATCTGCAGGTTCTACATCCCACAAATACCATATTTTTGATCCAAGGTTGGTTGAATTCTCAGATGCAGAACCCCCAGATACAAAGGGCCAACTCTACAATATCATTTTATACAAGAGACTTGAGTATCTGTGGATTTTGGTCTCCAAGGGGGTTCCTGGAATCAATCCCCAACAGATACAAAGTGAGAACGGTTTATATCTAATTGTGTGTGTGTTTATTTCCTCTCCCCAGATAGACTGTACACTCCATGACAGGGGGCATATCTATTTTTATTTGACTATAAATACCTAGAATCTGGTACATAAACAGGTGTTTGGTTAAAATTTGTTAAATAAACTTATACCAAAGCCTCAGCAACAGAGTGTTAAAAGATGATCTCTGTTTTGTCTGATAAACATCTGCTGTTCAGTGCTTATTACCTTTATCCAGTTACTGGACCGTATCCATGACTAGGGCGGAACGTGTTCAAACAAACGAGTCTCAGTCAGCCAAAGCTCAGCTGCCTTACAAATCTACCTTTCATTCAGGGTCCAGGAACCCACTAGCTGGGACTGGTTATGTTGTCAAACCTCAGTCATCAAACTAAGGAAAAAGACCAGTCTAAAACATCCAAATTGGGGATACATGTATTACTTTTAAGTTCTGAGGCTAACTCATAGTATGTGAGCTGGATTCGCTATAAAATACTTCTTCTGGGGACCTGCTTGAAAGGCTAGATAAAACAATTTTTGTTTGGCATGTGCAAATTTATATGTAAAGAGCTATCTTTAAAGACTTTAAAGATATTCAAAAACAAATTATTCTTTTAACATTTTAAGCATTATTCTTACAATCTTGTTTTCACATTATTGCATTAAACACTTCCATTTTTATCTACAAAGAAAAGATTTTTTGAGTAATATTAAACACCACTCCAATCACTTCTGAAATAAAGCAAATTGTGAATCAATAGAATTTAAATTAATGAAGACTCTTAAGTTATAAAATTTAGAGTAAAATTATAAAATTTAGAGTAAAATCATTAAAAGTTTTCTAGGCCGGGCGTGGTGGCTCACACCTGTAATCCCATCACTTTGGGAGGCCAAGGTGGGTGGATTATCTGAGGTCAGGAGTTTGAGACCAGCCTGACCAACATGGAGAAACCCCATCTCCACTAAAAATACAAACTTAGCTGGGCCTGGTGGTGCATGCCTGTAATCCCAGCTACTCAGGAAGGCTGAGGCAGGAGAATCGCTTGAACCCAGGAGGCGGAGGTTATGGTGAGCCGAGATCATGCCACCCACACTCCAGCCTGGGCAACAAGAGCAAAACTCGGTCTCAAAAACCAAAACCAAAACCAAAACTAAAACCAGAACAAAACAAAATGTTCTAAATTCTGTTTCCTTGATAATGATACACAAGAATTTCTCCAAAAATTTCTCTAAAAACTTGTTTTTATAAACCCTTTTACAATGAAGGCAATAAGAAAACAGACGCAAGTTCGTAGTTTATTTTGTGCCTAAGTAACAAATCTGCTTTAGTTTCTATTCTGTAGCTGATCTCCAAGTATAAATTGTCTTATTTTTGTGTTATATAAATTAATGTATTTATTTTTTACTTATTTTCACAAGCATAAATTATTGGAAAGAGAGCCTGCAAATACAAGGCAAGTATTCTCTCATGGAGGTCACACCACAGATGAACAACTGTTCTTTTATTTTTAGAAAATATCTTCGTGTACGTTGGGATAGATAATTTTAAAATGTGGATTCAACCCTTTGCCTCATTTTATCAAGACACAACTGCAAAATCTGCTTTTTGTTTTTAATGAAGGAGGTAAAAGTTGACTTTATTTTTTGGAAAAATGCTCTCAGCTGGGACTCATGTCTACATAAGGACAACTAAGAAGCAAAATTGGCCAAAAGCAGCTCTTTGCAGAGTGGAGATGGTGCATCTCTTTACCACGAGCATGAAGACAGCTTGGCGACATGGCCAAAGCTTGTTAGGTCACCACGTCAGCAGGTGGTTTTGACACTGTCTAATAAAAATGCTTTTGGGATGGCTTTCAGCCCACTGTTTTGCCCCTATCGTTTCTGGTTTATTATCCTGTAGCTTTTGTATTCACTTTTGAGGGATGTAGTGAGGCTTGGTTTATCAGTTTTTGTTTGTTTGTTTGTTTGTTTTTTGAGATGGAGTCTCTCTCTGTTGCCCAGACTAGAGTGCAGTGACACGATCTCGGCTCACTGCAACCTCCACCTCCCAAGTTCAAGCAATTCTCCTGCCTCAGCCTCCCAAGTAGCTGGGACTACAGGCGCCTGCCACCATGCCCAGCTAATTTTTGTATTTTTAGTAGAGGCAAGGCTTCAACGTGTTGGCCAGGCTTGTCTCAAACCCCTCAGGTGATCCGCCCACCTCGGCTTGCCAAGGTTCTGGGATTACAGGTGTGAGCCACCACACCCGGCCATTTATCAGTTTTTAATATGGTGTTTCTGATGCTTAATAAGAAAATAATCCAAAGTTCAGATTTTCCTTTGTGATTAAAATAATCATGACCAAATATCTCAAAGGTATGATTTTTAAAAAAAGTCTGATTTTTACTTTCAGGGAACAAGAAATCTCCCTTGATTAATCCTAAATACCTTTAATCAGAGGTAATTCAGTGTGTGCAAGATTTATACTGTTTGCTGGAAGTGAAGTGATTTAAAAAAAGACATGGTTTTAATAAACTCTGCACTAGGCTAAGGTTCCAACTCTCTCCCTGGAGGATGTTATGTCTCACAGGAAGATTACAGAGGCGATTGCAGTATGAAGGCAACCAGCCATGTTGTTGCTGTCTGACAAATGGGATGCAATTTTCTTGTGCTTTACACCTGGGGCCCAGTAAGTACAGCTACAGAAAAATTGTTTCTTCCTTATCCTTCTTCGCAGCAGCGGCTGGGATTCACTGGGAAGCGTGCTGACTGGTGGATATTTTGGCTCCAGAGCATTTGGGGACTTTTCACTATGATGGAAGAAATTTCAGAAATGAGATATCATTTTGAAAGAGTAAGGATTAGCTTAGGATGTACTTACATGCCTAAGGGCTACCAAAGGTTTGGGAAAGTCCATCAGATCATGTTTTTCCTAACTCCTACATCCTCCCCTCTAGCCACAGCCTTGCTTTCACTGGGCTCTGCCCACCAATGCCCAAGCCAGCCCTGAACATGCCTGGCAGTGTAGATAAAAATCAGATCTCCATCAATGGGTGAGGTCTGAAACAGATTTTGCTTCCTTAAGCCTCATAGCCAGGGACCTAAGAAACACCTGGTCACCCAGATAATGCTCCCTTCATCCCACTGTTTTGGCTGGGTCTTCTGCCAGGCCTCAGTCTCCAGTGGCCAGACCTTCTTCCCTGAATTTTAATAAATGCTATTACATGGGAGGCCACTTCAAAGCAGGCAGATGGCCCTGGAACCCTGACACTATCTACTACCTGACATACCCTGTCCATCACACTGCACCCTTGGGATACCTACACCAACCTGGGTGTGGTCCACAGCAGCCTGGCACTGCTCCACCACACCGCAGGCAGGTAGGCCTCCCAGCACCTGGGTCGTCTACTCCTGGCTTCCTCCCCCGCAATGGCTACTGTTGAAGCTGCGCCAGCTACAAATCCGCTCTCCCAGGAGAGAAGTTTAATTGGATTAATTTCCGTCTCTTTTTTTTTTCCGGGATTATTTTAGTGGAAAATTTTTAGCATTTTGAGATGTTATAATACTGGCATCCTAGAGACCGAAATATGAAATAACTTAGCACAAAATAGGTCCTCGTGGGAAGCCAATGTGCACATTTTCCCACCATCTCTGCCAACGGTGCACTATTCTCAACTACTCCATTTATCTCTAGGGGGCAAATAATGGATGTGTTCCAGCACCCACTCAATTTCGGTGTTTGCGTCTAGCTGAAATAATAATAGATGTAAAATATGGCTCTCTGTCTAAAATTAGCCTCTGGTTAGACACTATCAGCTACCACTCAACACAGAAAATTTTACACAGAAATAAAATGATTACATAGGTAGAATGATGCGTGATGTCATTTACTCAATCAATAATTCTTTATTCTTTTGGTGCCTACTATATGTAGTATGTTGTACAGTAAGGGATAAAGAAACAAACAGGAATAGGCCCCTGTTCTCAAGAAGTTTATCTTTGAGGTTGACTTTTTAATTTTTTTTTATAGTTTTACTATATAACTGTAATGCCTCCTGCCCTGAAAATGACAGTTAGGACAGGTTTAACTCACAACAAATATTGTTACCTGTAACCTACTACCACAGTCTCAGGAGAACCCAAAAACCTGGATGTAGCGTTCTGCGGTGTGTCTTTGTCTGGGAACACAGGACAGTAGCTGTTTCCTAAGTTCTAAACACAGGACCCGTAATTCACATATGTAGGCAAAAGTGATTCAGGCTAAGTATGTGTTCCTTTCAAAGCACTGATTTAGGCAAATACCACTTCTTTTTTTTCCCCCAAATAGCATTTAGTCACAAAACATTTTAGAAAAATATCAACTTTCTGTTGAGGAGAAATCGTTTAAGGGCTGGGCTAAAATTTCAGAGGAAGACTTTTGTTTCTTTCTTTCTTTTTTTTTTTTTTTTTTAAAAAGGTCACTTTATAAAAGAGAACAGATGGTTTCTAATGTATCATATTTACCCATTTCCCCTCCCTAATTTTCCATTTACCCCAAATTCAATTTTTTTTCTTGTTGCCTCTTTAAGCCCCTCCCATATCCTCAGAGCAGCTTAGGTGTCTTTTGTGAATTCATTTAAGCTCTTTGCTCCATTTGTCATATTTAGGGCAGTAACAGTTTACAAGAAGCAAAACACATTGTAAGTTAGTCATAATTATTACACTCAAATGCATCCTCTCCCTCATAATGGAGCAGAGGTGTAATATGACAAAACAGAATTTTCTCAATCCAAAGCTGCCATGCTTATCTGTGAGCCAGTGAACTGCCCTTCACAGAAGGCATTGGCTCTTTTTCTTTAAGGATGATGCCTTTATTCTAAGAAAAGAACAAAGAAGGTGAGTGGTAGTACAGGGAAGAGAAAACTGAATTGATTCATACACTTAAGCTCTAAACATGGCCAATATCTCTTAGTAGCCGAAGTGAAATGGTAAATACTTTGGGTTACATAGTTTTCTGACAAAGTAAAGGCAAAGCATACTCCTAAGTAGAAAGAAAGGACTCTGAACTTTTAAACTCAAGCAAGCAGTCATGGAGTGACAGGCTCTTTGGCCTTGCCTGATCACAGTGTACATGACAGAAAGGCATGATGGCAGGGCATGTATTGTCTTTGTCCATTTCCCCCATTTTATTAAGACCCTAATCATACCATCTTCAGGTTTCTTCCACAGTTACGCATAAATGAGTGACTTTGGTCAGTATCAAAGACCAGTATTTGGTCTGTATTACACTTGAAAACACAAAAACCATGAAGAACTCTTCAAATGAAATCTGCTAAAGCTAAAAGCCCATGAGGATCAGTTCAACAAGTTGCATCAGCAAAGACCTCTCTTTGTTACTGGATCTAGCAGATCCAGGCCGCAAAGGAGCTCCCTTAGACTGCTTTAATTAGGTATTTCACTTACAAATGAATTAATTAATTAGAGATAAGCACCTGAAAGCACATTACTCATGTGGTCTAGTTAAAGCTTTAAATAGATAAAAAAAACTGCTGACACCTCATTACTATTAGATAATTTTACACGGGACTTAACACCCGAGATGATTTACCAAACCTCTTGCCAAAACAGCATTTATTCTAATCCCTCCCACACCTTGGGAACCCTTAGCACAAGGATCCTTCAAGAAGATTCAGGGAGAAAGGATTAAAGCAGGAGCTATGGTTACTGTGGCCTGTGTTTCTTCATCAGTTTTTCTTTCAGACATAGCGAAATGGCCTAAGACGGCAGTCCTTTTCCATTCTACCTTGGTCTGACTCATCTGTTTTATGTTGTCTAATAACTCCATTCAATGGCACAGTCATTTCTGGCAGCCTCCAGCTAGAATCAGAGTGGTGGCAGACATACTCAAGAGCCAATATGGAATGACTCCATTCCCCCGAAAACAAGCTGATTGCAATTTCAATATCTTCTGCAAAAGTAGATAAAAAGGCAAGCATGCAAACAAAAGACCTTTAACCTTGTATTGGATAGAGTGACTCCCAGTTTTAAGCACACAAGGAAATTCTTACCTACAGATAAAATTTTAGTGATATTCTTCCCATTGTTTTTCATATATATGAAATGAAACATATGTATAAAAATATTTGGATATATGTAACATATATGCATATATTATATATGCAACATATGCATAAATTATATACATGCAACATTTTCATTGTTGGTGGTCAGTTTTAAGGGAGAATATAGAGTACTTTGATCCTAATAATAGAACTTATAAATGTACCTTAAAGGAAGTCACCTCCACTCCCACAGTAACTTCTAGTTTTACAGCAGTACTAAGAGCTCTGTGCTTATTCCTTTATCAAGAGCACTGCTTTTTGATCTGTTGCTGCTCCATACAACCTCTAGACCTCCTCCCTACGTCTCTCCTTCTTCCCTGATCCCAAAGATGATGACATGGGGGAAAGGACCATTCATCCTGTACTGTCCTCTCATCCTACCGATCCCATAGCACCTGTTCTTTCTGCTCTCCCCCATAAACTTATTTGTTTATTTTTAGAGACAGGGTCTCACTCTGTCACCCAGACTGGAGTGCAGTGATGCAACCTTAACTCACTGTAACCTCTGTCTCCCAGGCTCAATCAATCTTCCTGCCTCATCCTCCCAAGCAGTTGGGACTACAGGCACAAGCCACACACTGGCTAATTTTCTTGTTTAAACATTTTTGAGAAACGAGGTCTTGCCATGTTGCCCATGCTGGTCTCAAACTCTTGGCCTCAAGAGATCTTACTGCCTCAGTTTCCCAAAGTGTTGGTATTACAGGCATGAGCTACCACACCTGGCCTACTTTTTAATGCTTCTATCATCCTCCAACTTATTAACTTTTTAAAAATATAAACATACATTACAGGGGAAAGAATAAAACAAGGAACACCCACATACCAACCACCTAGAGTTAACAATGGTCACTTTTGCTTCCCCTGTCCCTCTGTTTCTCCTACCATTTGAAACTAGGTAAACAATTTCTTGAGACTTCATTCCCGAACACTTCACAGTATCATCCCTTTGAAAGCAGAAACATAAGCTTACGGGTTCAATTAATTAATTTCTAGCAGATTTAGTGAGCTTCAGCAGTTTTACTTAAACATTTGTTTTCATTTTTCTTGGGCTATCTTCCACCTCAAAGAAACAAAACACACACATACACACACATCCCCACCCCCAAAACCAAGCCAGTAGCTGAAATACAGGTTGCAGCATAATATCTGATGTAACGTTTTTGTAAGGACTGCCCACACGATGTTGTTCACCTGTGTGGTGCCTTTGGCCTCCTATTAGAATCATTGACATCTTAGAAGAAAGCATCCAGGCTGGTAACCCTGTAGGGAATAGCTCTCTGAGAATGTCAGACTTGGTCAATTATGCAATTGTTTTGGGAATTTTACCCCTGGGCACTGGTTTGTCTGAAGAAGCCCAGCAGTAATGAAAGTCGACAGGATTCCACCCACAAGGGGAGTTTTGTCCTGGAAAAGGGGTCAGGCATCTCTGGAAAGACCTCTGCTCAACCTTCACCAACCAGGGCAGCCTTAGCAACAGCAGGAAGCAACGGTCTTTCCCTCACGTAACTGGAGTCAGGGAGGGGGTAACATTATCAGCATACACTCAGTATTTAGGCTGAGCCACTGGAATTAAGGGATTTTGGGGATTAGGGTGTGGGGGTGGAAGATGGGAGCAGCTCACAGTCCTGCCTAAAGTACAAGGGAATCTTAGTGCTCTCTTCCTTTTCTGGCCATTCCTACTATATCCCCCATTCTTTCTTCCCCATCTCCCAAGAATAATGAAAGCTAACATTTATGTATGACTGAGAGGCAGTGCAGGAAAGTGGTCAAGAGCTTGGGCTCTGGGCCACACCGCCCAAGTCTGAGTCTCAGTTCTGCCATTTACTCAATATGTGATGTTGGGCAAGTTACTTAACCTGTGTGCCTCCATTTCCTCATCTTGAAAGTGGGGATGGTAACACTACCGCATATTTCCTGGGAGCTTGGGAAGATTAAATAAGTTAATATATGTAAATTGCCTAGAACAGTGCCTGATACTGTTAGCTATATTTTTTCATTTACTAAGCATTTACTTTATATAAAGCCCTTTTCATGCTTCAACTCCTTTAATCTACCAACAACAACAACAAAAAAACATAAGAAAAGGCTATCAGGACGGGCATGGTGGCTCACGCCTGTAATCCCGGTGCTTTGGGAGGCTGAAGTAGGCGGATCATTGGAGGCCAGGAGTTTTGAGACCAGTCTGGGAAATACAGTGAGACCCTGTCTCTATAAATGTTTTTTGTTCTGTTTTGTTTTGTTTTAATTAGCCAGGCTTGGTGGCATACACTTGTAGTCCTAGCAACCCAGGATGCTGAGGTGGGAGGATTACATGAGCCCAGGAGTTAGAGGTTATAGTGAGCTATGATAGCACCACTGTAACCCAGCCTGGGCAATAGAGCAAGACCTTGTCTCTTTAAAAAAAAAAAAAAAAAAAAAGCTATCATTACTCTCATTCCACAGATGAAGAAAATTAAGTTCAGATCAAGTTCACTAAATTTCCAAGATTTCCCAGTCAGTAAGTGGTGGGGCCACAATTTGAACTCGGGCAATAGGTCTCTAAGGTCACATCTTTGGCCATTCAGCTCTGTGACTTCCCAAGTCAGGACACAAGAACCACCAAGTTACTGGTTAGGGACTACTTCATTCTCATAGGCCTTGATAACCATTCCCTTCCCTACTCCATAACAGAATTTATTCATATTTTCCCATCCCAAGCACACACATACATCCACATGTACATAGGATTTTTATAAGGCTTATTCCATTAAAGCATGACACCAAGCCACATTACACTTTCTGTTTTCGTTGCTGCACATGCCGAAGCTGACCAATGGTACTGAGAAGCCCCTGCCCCAGCTTCCAGGGCCCTGACCACATTCCCTTCTCACCCCCCAATTGCACCACTAGACAAATTCTGAGCTAGAAGCACAGTTCCCAACTGTACACCTCTTTGTTAAATAATGGCTCAAAACTGACGTGAGTAGCAGTGATGCATTTCAGAAGTTCAAAAACTAAAGACAGAAGGGAGGAAAGTAGGTTGTTCTGGAAGCTCTGCCAGCTAATTCCATGTAGACAGGTGACCCATATTATGTCAATTAAGTGCTGTTCTAGAGGCATGCTGCCATGGGCTTTTTACAACATTGAACATTTTAGGGTAATGGGGAGATGGATTAAGGTTTGCTGAATGCACCAGGGCCTTTCCTCTGTAATTCAATTAATAGAACAAGGCATGGACTTTTGTTGAAATCCTCCCAGGTGGATGAAAGGCAAAGTGGGGCACAGACTTTTAAGTCCATGATGGTAAAAGTAGGCTCAGGCAAGGCTGTTCAGCTTCCGAAGTGTGTGCCATGTGCAAAGATGGGGCACAGCAGTGTTTGCCCATGACGCCCAGGTAGACAATGAGGGGTAAAAGGTACATGGCTAATAGAGCCTTGAGATCTCCTGCCCCAGCTGAGATCTCTCGCTTCCTGCCCAGTGGCTGTCACTTTCCCCCTTCCTTCTATCCCTGGGCTTTTGAACACTTCCATATCCTGAATTCTTTTTCTCAAAATGCTTCCAGGAAAATGTATCGGTCCTTTATGATTTGGCTCCCAGCTCCTTCTTCAGCCTCATTTCTTGCTGTGATTCCCTCTGACCACATTGGCCTTTTTCAGTTCCTTAGCTAACCCCCCTCTTTCCTGCCTCAGGGCCTTTGCACACAAACCATTTGTTCGTTTGTTTTCTGCCTGTCATGACTCTACCAGCAGCTCTCTTAGTGACCTCAAATTCATCCTGTAGATCTCCATTTTCCTGGCTTCCTGGAATACTAATTTCTAGACATAAATACAGTTTCAAAATATATATTTGTGATTATTGTACATCTTCCCCACTAGACAGGAACCTCCATGCTGGTGCCTGTCTTATTTCACAATTACATACATATGGCTTATTTTAGCTTCCTCACCATGCTGGGAACTATATTTATTCATTGTTGAATGAATCCATGAATGAATGGATCAATTCTATTCTTTCAGAGTCCTGGTCTCTCAATGCATTTCTTTTCTCTATTTGTATGCTGCTTAAAGGATCTTGAGTCTGAGGTATCAACCAAAGCAACAGTGGGATTTTCAAAAAGAAATGGTTGTAGGCTGTTGGGAAGAACTGCAAGAAGCCAGCTTTCCATAATCCATTTCTCTTCATTTCTGGCTATTAGTGCCTTCATCAATGTGCAGACAGATGCCAGAAGATGTCAGAGTTTAGCTCATTAACAAATGAGGTATGTAAACATCCTCAGTGTTCCTACTCAAGGGGGAGAAGTCAAATTTGGGCCCTGGAGCTACATGCAGCTCTGAAGGGCTGCTTCTGCCTACGAATCAGCCACTCACTGGGTCCTTTATGCAATCCCTGATGGTTGCTATGATCTTACAGCAGGCCCTTTATTTTCCTTTTTGGCCTTAAACTCCTCTGCCAAGTACGACACCATGCCTTCCTCAAAATCATCGTAAGGTATATCGAAGTCGAGTGAGGCTCATTTTAGAAGGAAGATGTTATTGCCAGTTTTGTCACCATTGTAAAGAGTGTAATTAGGTACAACATTTTTAGCAGATACTTCAGCAATATCTGTTGAATTTTTAATGTCTATACCCTTTCACTTGAAAATTCACCTTCTGAAGATTTGCCCTGAAGAATTCTCGCACAGCACAAAAAGATCAAAAAGATTTATGTACAAACACGATTCATATTTTATTAACAGCTGAAGGAAAAAGCTCAATTGTCCAACAGTAGAGACTGGTTAGATAATTCTGGTAACGTTATTCTATTTGCCAGAGTCATTCAATGGAATATTATGTAGTCAAAAAACAGAATGAATTTTATATACTGACCTTGAAAGATATACATAATATACTGTTAAGTGAAAAAAAAAGATTCAGAATAGTGCAGTTCTTTATTCTATAGTGATATGTAAATATCTATTAATAACTATGGTTATATAAGAAGTTTACATGAAAATTTTGATTTCTATATTGTACCCTAGTATTATTTACACTTTATAAGTGTATTTTACTTAAATATAACAATCAAATTTACATTATAAAAGCAAAGGTATAAAAATTTTCTTTAGATGGGTGTGGTGGCTCATGCCTGTAATCCCAGCACTTTGGGAGGCTGAGGTGGGTGGATCACTGGGTCAGGAGTTTGAGGCCAGCCTGGCCAACATGGTGAAACCCCATCTCTACTAAAAATAAAAAAAAATAAAAAAAAAATAGCTGGGCGTGGTGGCACATGCCTGTAATCCTAGCCACTTAGGAAACTGAGGCAGGAGAACTGCTTGAACCCAGGAGGTGGAGGCTGCAGTGAGCCGAGATCGCGTCATTGCATTCTAGCCTGGGTGACAGAGCAAGACTCACTCTCTCACTCTCTCTCTCCCCCCCACCCCGTGTATCTTTTTTTTTTAAATATATATATATATATATATATATATATATATATATATATAACTTTAAAATATGGGCCGGGCACGGTAGCTCATGCCTGTAATCCCAGCACTTTGGGAGGCCAAGGCAGGCGGATCATGAGGTCAGGAGATCGAGACCATCCTGGCTAACACGGTGAAACCCCATCTCTACTAAAACTACAAAAACATTAGCCAGGCGTGGTGGAGGGCACCTGTAGTCCAAGCTACTTGGGAGGCTGAGGCAGGAGAATGGCGTGAACCCGGGAGGCGGAGCTTGCAGTGAGCTGAGATCGCACCACTGCACTCCAGCCTGGGCGACAGAGACTCTGTCTTAAATAAATAAATAAATAAATAAATAAATAAATAAATAAATAAAATATGACAGATCATTTTTATTAACTTGACCAAGAGTCTGTCCTTAGACATAGCACCAGACTTAAAAGAATGCAGCTCTCCATGATTTCTAGAAAAACTAGGCATTTGGGCCTGTGGTAGCCAGGCTCCAAGATGACCTGCAGTAAGCCCTGCCCTGGTATTCACATCCTGTGTGACCAACAGAATATTGTAGAAATGATGATATGTTACTTCTAAAATTACATTACAAAAGACCGTGGCTTCCGTCTTGGGCCCTCTTTCTTGGATCGCTTGCTCTGGGAAAAGCCAGGTCATGAGCAGTCTATGGAGAGGCCCCGGCCAAGAGAAACTGAGGCCTCCTGCCTACAGCCATATGAATGAGCTTAAAACCAGATCCTCCAGACCCACTTAAGCCTCAGATGACAGCCACCCCGGCTAACACCTTAACTCTATCTTCGTGAGGGCGCCTGAGCCGGAACCACCCTGGATTCCAGACCCACAAAACTATTAGACGATAGATGTTTATTGTTTTAAGACACTAAATTTGGGTTAATGTGTTATGTAGCTGTAGATAACTAATACATGACCCAGTCAACTCTATAATTTTTAGTGCCTATTTCCCAACCTGCACATACCAACTTTATACTCTAAGCCTAGTCTCACATTGGTTCTGTCTTTATACCAACCTCAAACTGGTAAAGACCAGCAACTAAAGTTAGTGTAGGGTATTCTGTTCTCTCCTCAGGAGGATACCACTAATGATGAGGAGAGGGGGACTGAATCCAGGGGACATCACCAGGATCACAGGAGCCAGGAATCAATTTGGTTATCAAACCTTCAAATGAAAATCCTTTGCTTTAAAAAAGACTTCTACCTTTTCTATCTGACCCAATCAAATTGTTACGTATTGAGTCAGGCAGTGGTTCAAATTAAATGTCACAGAAGAACACCCTGACAATGAGAAAAGGACAGAACACTGGGTAAAGCTGTCCATTGTTTCCTTGCTAAATGCAATCTCTGATGAAAGAGGAATGGACTCCTTTCCAATAAAGGTTTAGTTTTGCTGAGCACCAAATGCAGAGAGGGAAATGAATTCTCACTGCAGAAATTCTTCTGCTATTATTGTTACTATATTTCTACTCAAGACCCTTAATTTCAACGCTTTTGAATCTAGCCATAAATATGTGTTCAAATAGTTGTAGGATGATTTATTTTCTGTTTAAAATGGTTCGTACATGTATTTTTATATAATTAAAAAAACGTCTGAATGAATCAGCACTTCAAAAATCAATGACAGGTCAGAGGAGCATGGCCAGCATGTCTGGAAGGAACCAATTTCTCCCATAGCACCATCAATTCATTGCTAGCTTGGTCCAAGGAGACTTGGCAGTGGCTGTCAGCCTGAATAAAATCCAGGAGCTGTCATGCCTATGCCTCCAGCATGGCTTAATGATAAAGTCACGGAGTCCCTGTAAAAGATTCTCCAGCAGGCTGCATGCAAAATATATTCTACACACATATGTTCTATTTTCACGATTATAGGGAGATGGCAGTGTGATAGATCAAATGCAAATTCCTTTAAAAATACTTTACGATTAATAGCTTTCTCAACCAGTGGATATTAAAAGTACATCTCCTATCCTATAATATATTGAGATTTATAAAATGTTATTTAAAAAGAAATCTTTTCCAATTCAAAGTGCGGGGAATTATTGTTCTAGAGATGACACTGCGAGGTTAAAAAATTCTTGTTCTTCACTAAGATATAATGGCATTCTAATCCAGTTTTACCACTCTGTAAAAGTAAAAACTCAGTAAATTGATTAAACCAAATTATGCTTCTGGCATAAATTTACATTTATAGAATACTAATTTTAAACAAAAAAAGAGAATAGGTTCATTATGTATCAGTAAGTATGGTACATAAAATGTATCACAATGTCTTCATTCCTAGTAGGTTTTTAAAAAAGCAAAGCTTAATATGAAATAGTAAAACAAAGAAGCAGGAGGAAAGGGGCAGGGCCCCTGAGGCTCAGGTGGTAGGAAAGGCAGAGAGTAAAAACTTTTGCCTCATGTGGAGAGCCCAGATTCTAGCAACTTCTGTGAATTAAAGTGATAGCAAGAGTCTCCTCTGAGTTTACTGGCTGAGAAGGGTAAAGAAGGAAAATGCTATCTGTTTTAGTTCTCTGTTGAACCGAATGGTACCCAATGTATTAGTCTGTTCTCACGCTGCTAATAAAGACATTCCCAAGACTGGGTAATTTATAAAGAATATGACTCACAGTTCTGCGTGGCTGGGGGGGCCTCAGGAAACTTACAATCTTGGCATAAGGGGAAGCAAACATATCCTTCTTCACATGGCAGTAGCAAGGAAAAGTGCCGAGCAAAAGTGGGGAAAGCCCCTTATAAAACCATCAGATCTTGTGAGAACTCACTAGCTTTCATGAGAACAGGATGGGGGAAACCATCCCAACGATTCAATTATTTCCACCTGGTCCCTCCCACAACACACAGGGATTATGGGAACTACAATTCAAGATGAGATTTGGGTGGGGACACAACCAAACCATATTGCCCTGCCAAAGAATATCCCCTCTGTTGCCATGGTTGACGTCTATGGCACATTCAGTTTCCACTCCTTTGAAACTTGTCTTGTCATTCAGACTAAAGAGTAAAGGTAACCAAGGTGGATCTAATGTCCCTACATTTATTTTTATTTTTTCACTGTTAATCTAAAGGTATGGTCAGAAAAAGTTCAGCCAAACTATGTAGTGAGGTATTTAGGATGAAAATTGTATTGCAGTTTTAACACAGGTCCTAATCATTTTTATTTTCAAGGTACTTATCTACTGTAGTTTTCATTTATATGGTAAACAGAAAATATAAACCGCCTCAAAGATTGAAAACCACAGCTATCTCACAATAAAAATGTAAAACAAATATACTTCTGTAAATAATTCTTTCAAATGTTATTGAATCTTAAGTGTCTAGGAAACAAGAATAGACTTTTCTCCATATTGGGGTCACAGTGAAAGGTAAATAGTTACTTGGGACCAACCATTTCCAGTCCCTGGGTGATGGGGTGATTCAGCAGCATGGATGCAGCGAGCCAACCGAGTCAGAAGTTGAAGAGAATACAAACTCCTCTACCTCCCACAACCCCTCACACTCACATAACAGGAAGTTGACACTGAAAAATATTAAATACAATGGCAAAAGAAAAAAATTTTTGGGGGTCATTCATTCAGACTTTTATTAAGAACCATGTGCCCAGCACTACACTAGACACTGTGAGGGATATAAAGATATACACAAGACAGAATCCTGCTCAAGATAATGCGTCTATCTTGCTAATTGTAGTCCCCAATAAGTACAAGAACCATAGAAAACTACAGAAACAAAAGATGAAAATTGTTTCAGTGATCAAGTTCTCTTAACCCTGGGTCATTTCCCATTTTTCCTATTATTTCCCCGTTCCCTCTACTCCACAACTCCTCTATTCCTGATCTCATTCTTTGGACACATACTGCCCTTCCTCTCCCCTCCTCAAGTTACAGCCCAAGGAAAAAATATGTTTAAGTGTAGCTATATTTCCATCTACATTTATCTGTCAAGATCTGTCAAAACCTACATATCCAAACCATAGTGTTCTGTGTGTCCCCAGTTGGCTGGGCAATCAGGCAGACGTAGCAACTGTTTGAAGAGGTCTCATATATCAATGAGCACAAAGTGCCTTCAGAAGAATAATTTTTTAAAGAAATGAAGCTGATCAACAACTTGCTAAGCCACAAATATGACACCGAAAACTCGACTTGAATCTCACAATGGGCGTGGATACAAACATCTTTAGAGTCTTGATGTTGCGCTTGTTTTTGGAGCATGAGTGAGTCAAAAAGCTTGAAGTTTGGTATTAAAAATTTTTTAATCACTGTATCTAGTTTCTCTCTTTCTCAACACTAGAGTGAAAGGGGGATATATACAGAGCAGTTACATCAGTCTGGGAAGCCCAGGCCCCTGCACGAATCATGCTCCAACTGCCTTAGTTTGGAGTGGGTGGGCCAGGGCAGTTCATCCCAACAACCTCTCCCTATGGTGCTCTGAGTAACCACAAATGAATCCCTCTCTGTAAAGAATTCTAACACAGCCTGTGCAAGGTGGTAAGGCACTTTTACTCTTCTTTTCCCCTCCTTTCCCTCTCTTCCTAGGTTTTGAAGCAGAGGCTAAAATTCATTTCCCAGGCTCCCTTGCAGCTAAGGTACAGGTACACACTCAGGCTCCTGCCAGACCCTTAACTGGAAGCTGGTAATGTGGAGAATCAGTGATGGTAGATGTGGGGGTGATGGCAGCCACTTTGGACTTTCAGGGACAGCTGTGGCAGCAATCCCAGTGGCAGTTGTTGAGCACCCAGGGTCAGGTGTTGGCTGTGTGAGCTGTGGTGTTTGCATTCAATAGAGGTAGGTGGGGCACCTTGTTAGGATCAGGTCTGTGGTGTGATTTGAGTGTTACTCTGTCTACCCATCCTGCATGTCTGAAGATTCTCTAGCTCTCCCAAGATTCTCTGAGCATTGCATGGCTTTTGAGAAATTCCTTCTATGGTAAAGTTCACCAAAGCTGCTGACTACTGCTTTTAACTAAGAATGCCCGTGGTGGATACAGCTTGGGAACAGAACAAAATTCTCTGAGGTTGGAGTCCTTGTTATTTGTAGCAAAGTTATTTGATTAGGGTTTGGGTCACAGCTACCCTGCCACTATCTGAGTTCTTCCCAAACCATAGAATTGGTGGTGGTTTTCATTTTCTGACCTTGCAGGGACACAAGGGAAAATATTGAGTACATCTGTGAAAGTCCCTGCCATCTTGTAAGGATTTATTGTACAGGTCTATGCTACTCAAATAATGATATTCTTCTTGACCTTAGGGGAAAAAAAGAATAAGAGAGTTGAAAAATTCCAGAAAAGACTGAAAATCATAGAGGTCTGGAACTGTGTATGTTCTGCCAGAACTGCCATAGGGAAAACATATTTTTTTTAAAAAATACAATAACCTAAAAACAGATTTCTGCCTTACCCAAGATTTTGAATATCATCAACAATATTTGAGCAGCTGTAAGCACGTAAGTCCACGCCCTTGCTCAAACCACATATTAATCAATTTTTATTATTCATGGTAGTTATGTTCTATAAATTGCCAAAAACACAGAACATTGCATCTAACAAAAATATGGAGTTAGGTTGCTGGGAGCCTCTGTTATACATTTTGGTCAACCAATCAACATATAACCTTGTTTTCTGTGTGTTTTTGTTTAAAAGACATTTAATATCTATTGTTGATTCATTAACATTAAACTGGAGGTGAATATAATCACTTGATTATATTTGAAATATATTATTTCAAATATAAAGCATTATATTTCACTGAACTATTGGGTATGTAAATTGCTTATAGTTTTTGCTTTTAGCTCTATTGTAAACAATTTTAAAGAAAGTTTTCATTTTCTTTACCATCATTTCCTGAGGATAAATACCCCAAACAGGTTGAAGAAAGTATCCCTGATTGCTCATAATAAACTAAATAGGTCCTTTCAGAAAGTGATGACAAGCTTTCCTGTTTCCACAATGGTTCTCCTGCATTGAATTTTTCTCTTGCGTTGGATTTTAATTTATTTTCTTTCTTTTTGAGATGAAGTCTCCCTCTGTTACCCAGGTTGGAGTACAGTAGTGCAATCATTGCTCACTGCAGCCTCGACCTGCCAGGCTCAAATGATCCTCCCACCTCAGCCTCCAGAGTAGCTGAGACTACGGGTGTGCACTGCCCGGCTAATTTTTAAACTTTTTTTTGTACAGTGTCTTTCTATGTTGCCCAGAATGGTCTCAAGCTCTTGGATTCAAGCAATCCTCCCATCTTGGCCTCCCAAAGTGCTAGGATTACAGGCATGAACCACCATGCCCAGCCTATTTCTTTAATTTTAATAAATTAATAGATATGACATTATATCTCATTTTTGTTTTCATTTGCATTTACTTAATTACTGGTGAGGTTGAAGAGTTGTTCATACATTGACTCAGTTATTCATTCAATTAATTAACATTTATCAAGCTCCTACTACGCAGACCAGGACACCAGGCCTGTGTCAGACGCTGTCCTTGCCTTTGGGGAACCTCTCCTCCACCTGTCTTTACTTTTATACAAACTGTCTATTAAAATTCAACTGTCTGCTTATAGGAGTCTTGTGCCATCTTTTTAGCTTGAATAAGCACTTTATGTAATTTTGGAAAACAAATATGTACCTATTTTATTGCCAGTATCTTCCCAATTTCCTCTTTTCTTAGTTTTGATGGTTTGGTTAAATAACTTTAATTTTTATATAGCCAGAAATAACAGTCATACTCAAAATGAAAATGTTTATTAGAAAGATAAAATATCAGTATGTGATATAAAAAAATCAAAAAGATTTAATCAAAATCTATTTAAAATTTCTTTTGTTTGCTGAATTAACTATATCATAAAATATACATGCTATATTATGGAGAAAATAATTCACCAAAATATTCTAGAAATTTCCACATCATTGGTCTTTTTTTTTTTTTTTTTTTTTTACAGATTGTTATTGTGATCTTAGTTGATGTAGCTGTCATACTGACAGTCTGCTCCTGGGCACACCACAGGCTCTGCACTCCTGGGTTATTATATACCTGGATGCTAGTGCCTCCCAGAGGGTCTATGCTCCAACTGACTCTACCCCTGCACCCCCATTCTCCCCAACCCCCACTTCCAAAACACTGCCACCAATGCCACCTGCTCCACTGCCTGCTTTGTCATCCCTGACAACTCTAGGGCCGAGGGAGGGCACTGTGCACACCTCCACTGACCACTCAGTGGCTATTGGGGCTGTCAGTATCTATGCTGGCCGTCCTCCCAGGTCCACTACCCTGCCATGGCCACTGATGGGTGGCATGATTAGATGCCTTATAATCTCAATAAAGAGACACTTTCTCAGCTGGGTGTGGTGGCTCACATCTGTAATCTCAGCACTTTGGGAGGCCTAGGCAGGCTGATTGCTTGAGTACAGGAGTTTGAGATCAGTCTGGACAACAAAGTGAGACTGCTTCACTACAAAAAAATAGAAAAACAAAATTAGGTGGGCATGGTGGCGCACACCTGTGGTCCCAGCTACTTGGGAGGCCGAGCTGGGAGGATTGCTTGAGCCTGGGAGGTTGAGGCTCCAGTAAACCGTAATCACACTGCACTCCAGCCTAGGCAACTTTTTTGTCTCCAAAAAAAAGAAAACAAACAAAAAAAAGATACTTTATCTTTACCAACTGGTATGAAAACATTTCAGTATGTTAACACCCAATATAGCTCTAATGGTGCATGCCAACTCTGGATATCACACAACAACAAATGCTTTATATAAAATGATAATTCAGAAACATAATTTTGGCAGACTTAACACTTACTTAGATAGCAAATCCTAAGCATTCTCAAATATTTTAGATGGTCAATATGGCAGGATGTGGGAACACGCTGGTATCATCCTTAAATGCTCCACATTTGAGCTTTGCATGCACAGACTGAATATCTAACCTAAATAAACAAAACCCAAAGTCAACTGATGAAAGGATATAAAGGATGAATACATTTGCACCATCGCTTTTATTCAATCCTAACTGTTGAGCTACTCTTTCTGGCAATTGGACTACCAATAGATCCAAAATCCCACTAAGGCCAGTTGGAAAGAACTTTAGGAAAGCAAAAGTTTCTCTCTGCTCTGTCCCAGGCCCATTTCTACCCTCTTGCAGAGAACATGGAAAGAAGAAACAGAACTGGTTTCTGGGAGTAAAAGTATTGAGTCTGTTAAGGAAAAGGTTCCAAAGCTCAGAAAGAAGGTAGAAAGATTGTTGTGTCCCCTTCAATGTCATACTAGATCCTACATTCATCTGACACTGTAGAAGGACACTTATTTGAATGAAAAAATAACCCCAAAGCTTATGGTTTTATTGCCCTGTGGGACATTAACCAGTTTTGAATATAACTTGGCAATCTCATTTCAGCATTTTTTCTTTCATTGATTGTATATAATTCAGTCTCTTGTATTCTTGAAACCAGGTTTTTTCACTCAGTGTTTCCTTCAATGAGTTAATCAGATCTTTTACATGTGCTTGTTACATATTTGTATGAGAGTTCATGTTCTTAACTTTTTCAATAAGTATATGAAAATGCTCAAAGTCACTAATCATTAGGGAAATGCAAATAAAAATGGCAATGAGATATCACCTCATACCTTTCAGAATTAGAATTTAAAAAACAGAAAATAACAAGTACTGGTGAGGATATGGAGAAATTGGAGTCCTTGGGTACTGTTGGGGGGAATGTAAAATGGTTTAGCTGCCATGGAAAACAGTATGATGCTTCCTTAAAAAATTAAAAATAGAACTATCATATGATCCAGCAATTTCATTTCTGAGTGTATATCTGAAAGAAAGAAAATCAGGGCCTTGAAGATATATTTGTACACTCACGTTCATAGCAGCATTATTTACCGTAGGTAAAAGGTGGAAGCAACCCGAGTGTCCATTGATGGGTGACTGGGGAAACAAAGCATGACGAACACTTCCAGTGGAATATGATTCCGCCGTGAAAAGAATGGAAATTCTGACACATGCTACCATGTGGATGAACTTTAAAGACGTTATGCTAAGTGAAATAAGCCAGTCATAAAAGTACAAATACTGTGTGATTCCACTTATATGTATGTAGAGTAGTCAAATTCACAGAGACAGAAAGCCGAATGCTGATTGCCAGGGACTGGCGGGAGGGCAGAATAGGGAATTATTGTTTATTTAAAACAGAGTTTCAGTTTTTAAATTTTTAAAAAATTTTTTATAGAGATGAGGGGTCTCACTATGTTGGATTTTCAGCGTTGCCAGATGAAGAGCTCTGTAGATGGATGGTGATTATGGTTGAACAACAATGTGAATGCATTTAATGCCACTGAACTGTGCTCTTAAAAATGGTTATGATGGTAACTTTTATGCTATGGGTATTTTACCATACTTTTAAAAGTTTATTTTCCTTTTTCTATCCTCAATTTTGAACATAAGCCCTAATTCTGTTTAATGTCAGAACCATTCATACTTCAGTTCCAACTAATGCCTGAGCTAGGGATGGCCTAACCCCCAAGGGAGTAGGGCTGGCTCAGAGACTGTGGCATCAGTTAGAGAATGGCTGGAACCTGGTGGAGGCAAAGCCAGTTAAGAGCTGATGGGGGTAGGGTTGGGGGCTGAAATAGGCAGGGAGAGGGGAAAGGATCAAGTTCCTCTAACAAGCCTTAGAGCAAACTATTTGTCAGAAAGGGGTCAGGACAAGAAATATGCTGTAGAGACAGGGTAGTGTTAAAAGGGAGAGTATCATACATCGGGACATAGGTCCTTGAAGATCAGGTCAATTCCAGAGTAGAGATGGGGGTCCCAGAAAGCTCAATAAGGCACCATTAGATACAGAAATCTTCCCACAGCTGCTCTTTCTTTCCACTTTTACCATCTTTCCTCATTGCTGCTGAAGGGAAATAAACCAGAATCTTCTGGTCTTTATTAATGAGTGTTCTGGATTACCTTACCATTTGGTTTCCACCAAATCCTCATGGTATTGCAGTAGGAGCACTGAAGGGAGAACTGACAATACCCAAGTGCTGTAGCTGGCTGTCAAAGAAAGGGGACAGTGCCTTGGTCCCAGGAGCAGTTGGCCGGGAAGCTCTTCCCTATGGGTGGCAGAGACATTCCTCATCTCAGAGGTTGCAATGTTACAGAGTTCGATGGCTCTGCAATGAATTGCACATTTGCATTCAGTGCACATTGTACCATTTTTAGTTATTTTTAATTCAGACAAAGAGCTTTCCCTGGTCCTTTGTGGCTGGTTGTTTGTTCCATTGGGCTTTTGCTGGAGCTGTTATTTAACAGTTTCCTCTTTCTTTCTTTAATAAGTGATCTTTTTTAGCTTTGTTTCATGTTACTTGCTTGTATCTTTCACTTTTTATTAAACAGGGATGAGGAAGCAAGGGAAGAGCTCAGAGAACCATCCCAACTTTTCTCCTGGCCAGGTCTGTGGTGTGCCTTCCTACATCCATTCCAATGCTCATCAGACTCATATGTCAGACCCAGCAAAATCTAAATGCAGGGGCTACTTCTACCCCTAAAATTGTTCTTGCAAGTCATTCAAAAGAACCACTAAGGAAAAAATAATAATTCTCTGTCCTTTCCTGTATAATTTGAATACTTCATAATCATTTTTAAGCAATAATATTAGCCTCAAAGGCAACTTGGGGACATGGTTGGAATAATGCCACTCCAAAATTTTTAGAAAATGAGATCTGTAAACTAGTATTCATGTTCTCTAACATATGTAACCACAGGACACAGGCAATTCACTTGAGAAGCCCAGGCCATACATGGAAAGTAAAATAAATGGGAAACAATACCCAGAGAGCATGAACCCTCTAGAGAACAGTTAGGGAGTGTTAAATACATAGCCAGAGGGTTTCTCTGCTGATAGAGCCCCTTTCATACTAGCAGGCCTCCCAGCCATCTCATTTTAAGGCAGAACTTGAAAGGAATGTTAGTACTATGCAGATATTTCCCACTAACTTGCTTTAAAACATTATTCCTTCAAAACATTGTGGGGCACACAGCTGTTACGCCCCTGTGGGACCCTGGCTTCAACATGGCAGAGCCAAGGACAGTCTGTCTACTTGGCCATGTTCAGTTCCATCTAGCCTCCCATCACATAAGTTCCTTGCCCTCCCAGAACCAGGTGAGAAGGGACCCTACACTATTTGGTAATCTACTAGGAAATGAAGGCAACATTAAACATGGGCTTATGTCCCCGGAAAGCAAATTTGATCATGGATTCACCCATTTAATAACTTTTTCATCAAACTTCTCAACTTATCTCTCCTTTTTTGAAGTTACTGCTAGAATACTAGTTCAACTGGAAATTTGGTTCCATCTGTGGGTCCACCAAGTGATACCTCTTAATTTTAACATTATCCTTTTTACATCACAGGTTTACTCCCATGATGCCACCACCCCAGAGTTGTACAAGATGACAACCTGCCTCCTTAGTTAGGGGGGCCATCACTTCTACAGCTGCCTGACATTACAAAGTCTCCTTCCTTGCCTAGATGATCAAGCTAAGGAAACTCATACATTTCCTAACTGTAAGTAAATGACTTGACTCTACTGTATTCAGCTCAGATTGACCCAAACTGTCCAACTCTAGTTAGTGCTAACAAAGCAGGCAGTATACAACATATATTCCTAAATTTCCAAAGGCCAAAGTTCTTCTTTAGCCCTGAAGGCTCTTGGAATATACCCCATGGTAAGTCAACATTCACTCCTGGATTGTGGCAAAAAGGACGCCACCCAAAGAGACTGGCATCTATTCTAATATCATTCTACTGCATGGTAGCATTATTTGCTTGTTCCTTTTGTTTCAACACTATTCCTCCTTTAGTCACTTTATTATTTGTGATAGTGGTCATCATTACATAATTCACATATTCATCTTTTTTGGCTTTATGTTATGTTCAATAATGACACATTATTCTATTTCCTTATGATTTTAGTTCATGTATTATAATCCTGCCTTGTATTCTAAGGTATGACTTTTTGTTTAAAGTGCATATCTTTTATGTGGCATTTTAAAGTTTATAGCTATAATGATTGTTATATTTTGGCCATCTATCTCTTTTTTTCTTATTTTTGCTATTGCTTATTTTTACTTTATAAATGCTGTAGTTATTAATTAAGCACCTTAAATATGCTACCTTCTTTCAAGTAAATTATTTCTATGTAAATCAAATCTGCACACAAACACATACACACACAAGTCACTAAAATTATCAAAGTCACTTTTTGGTGATTTCTAGTTACAGCAATAGTAAAACCCAAAGCTCTTAGGCTTCTTTCTATGGGTAAAAAAGAACATTTAGGCTATTGGTTTTAGTCCTTCCTCCTCTTATCTCATTCTCAATTTTTAGATTGTTATTCGGAAAGTTATACTTTTCTTGGGAGTCAGAAAGACACATATTCAAATCCTGACTCTACAACTTAACAAAGCAAGTTACTGAACCTCTTTGAGACTATTTTCTCATCTGAAACAAGAGGACAATACCAGCAGGGTTTTTTGAAGTCTAAATGAAACAATGTGTTATAAAAAACTTGATAATTGTAGATGTTCTCTAAATATTAGTTCCCTTCCTCTCTTCCTTTTACATTTTAGATCACAATTTTATTTTGCAATGGGTCTATGGTCTAGTTAATGTGTATGTATGATCCTCCTAGTTAATGTTTTTGGTATCCCATCTTGAGAGCAGGACTTGATAAGATGGCCACAGTGTGAAGAAATTCCTGTTCTGAATCCAAAGTGTAGGTCAGTGACTATTTAGGGTTAGTGGGTATATTAGTCTGTTTTCACACTACTGATCAAGACATACCTAAGACTGGGCAATTTACAAGAGAAAGAGGTTTAATTGGATTTACGGTTCCACATAGCTGGGGAAGCCTCACAATCATGGCAGAAGACAAGGAGGAGTAAGTCACATCTTACTTACATGGATGGCGGCAGGCAAAGAGAGCGTGTGCAGGGCAACTCCCATTTTTAAAACCATCAGATCTCATGGGACCCATTCACTATCACAAGAACAGCACAGGAAAGACCCGCCCCCCATAATTCAATCATCTCCCACTGGGTCCCGCCCACAACATGTGTGAATTATGGGAGTTACAAGATGAGATTTGGGTGGGGACACATAGCCAAACCATATCAGTGGGATATGTGAAAATCTTTCTCTAGCTTTTCCAAATGAATGACATCTTGCCTGGATAATTTTTTCCACAAAAAGAGCTGCAGATGTTGTTTCATTTCCTTGGGGAGTTCGCGGTCTTAATTTCAGTTACATCTGAAATCAGTACTTGGAATATTATCTGGCCTTTTTTCCAGATGTTTAAGATTTCTTCCTCACTGAAGTTTGAAAATGTTATAAGTAAACATCTTGGCATCTTTCTCTGGATGTTAATTTCCAGATTAACTTCCTAATATGTAGGCCACGTCCTTAATGAATTCTGGAAATATTGTCTACCTTAAATTGTTGATTCATTAACATTTATTTAGTCTATCAGTTCAAGTACTTTCACTTACTATTTTTAAGTTAAAACACTGTGTTCCATTATAGAAGTGGATCATTTTGGTCTGGCATTATTTATACATGTTTATTTAAGCTATCTAATTTTTTATTTGATTCTGTAGTTAATAAATATGCTTCCCTAATTAACTATTTAGTAGTTCTCCATGTAAACTCTTCTCTTTACTAGTTCTGGAAATATTCTTAATTGCATGTAATACTGTAATTTTCACTAAATGGCTTTTTATTTCCTGACTTTAGTTATATCAGGCAATTTTAAACTTCATTGGTTTTTTTTTTTTCCTATTCTTTTATAGTTTTGCAATTTGGAATTACAACTTTTAAAAATTAGTTGAATTATTTTAAAAGTTCTCCTTTGTTTTTTGGATACTGAGGTTATGTTATTGAAGATTTTTGTTTGAGACACTGTCATTGGCATTTGAATGGGTTTACTATGAAGAAGGCTATCTATACTGCTACTTAGGCCATTAATTTCCCAGAAGCAACAGTACTTTTTACTTGTAAGTACTACTTTTTAGAAATAAGTACATAAGTACTGTAGGTTTTGTTAAACTAATGATAAAATTCTTCCAATAAGTGAGACTCCTCCATGTACTTTTATGTACCAATAAGCTTATATCTTGAGGTTTTATCTTCAAATGAGCCTCTGTCCAACAGATAAAATTATACTTTAAAAAAAACTGGAAGGTAATTCGTTTCCTCTGTTAGAATTTTACTCTTAACATCATAGCTGATCTAGAACTAAAAGAAGAAACATCCTGCTTAACCACACAGAGCTCAAAGTACTGTTTTCCTCTATAATAATAATCCATAATAATACGATCCATTGTAGCAAAGTTGGAATTAAGTCAAGTGGTGCGAGGCTCTGCTTTAACATTTCTTCATTTCTTAAGTCAAGCTTATGACATCTGTCCCTGGAGATCTGAATTTGGAACTCCTCAGTATGTTAGTCTGAGAACAAGTTTTAGCATTAACAAAAGAAAAGCTATTTATTTTAATATTTAACATACACCCAGCCATTTTACCAAATTTCCAACACCAAAAGAAGCAAAAACCTTTATATATTGATGAATGCACTTTAAAATAAAGCTACAATATATTTGAATTGAGAGGCATGTTTTCCAGATGGAAACAGCAAAATATAAAAAAGTCCTTTCCAATAATACATGATTTTAATGCAGTTGTAATTAGAATCTCCAATGGTTGTTTTCCCCTTTTGGCAATATAACAAAATGAGTTTAAATTTTATATGGAAAAAATGTCAAATAATAGCAATAAATGTTTAAAAAGAAGAATAAAATGAGACCCAGTTACTTTTCTAGATCTTAAACCTGAAATCAAACTATTGTAATGAAGATGGTATCATTGATATTGGAATAGAAAATAAATTCAGGAAATATAATACAAAGTACAGAAACAGATCCAAGTATATGTGGAAACAATATATGATTAAAGACGTGTTTCAATTCATTAGATAAAAGAGGGTTTTTAAAGTAAATGGTGTCATGGAGTTGGCTGTTTGGAGGAACATATTTATAGCTCATGTCATATACAAAATATATTCTAGATGGATTTAATATATAACATGGAGAAATATTTTTTAAAATATTAGAAGAAGAATAAGGAGGATATTTATATTACCTTAGATAGAGGAAATATGCCTAAGCAAGACAAGAAGCCAAAAAACCATAAAGGAAAACATAGACATATGTGAATACTTTAAAAAAAAGAAAGAAAAATTATGGCAAAGGATACTATACACAAAACAGACAAATGATGGGCTGGGAAAGAAATAACTTCAGCGTGTAAAGTGATAAAGTATTACTATCACTAATAAACTAAGGGTTCTGTATAAATTGAGTGAAGAGCCAAATAACCTTACAAAAACATGGGCAAAGGATTTGAAACGATATTTGCAGAAAAGAAAATGCAAAAGATCAATGAAAACATATGAAAATATGCTCAACTTCACCAGAATTCAAGGGAATGCAAATTAAAATAGAATACCATTCCTCACCCATTAGAGTGGTAATTTCCAGTGATGACTAGGAGACAGAAAATAGGCAGGCTCATACTTACTAATGGGCATCCAAATTGCTACAACCTTTTAAGAAAGAAATCTAGCAATATATTTTAAAATTTAAGAGATCTAAGTGCTTTGACTCAACAATCCCGCTGTTTGGGATTCCACCACAATGAAGCACAGATGTATGACAGGTTAGTTAGAAGAAACACAACCACAACCAAGAAGACAAAACTAACATCGCTCCACAGGCGACAGGGGAGTAAAGATGATGTAATCATTAACATGAATCTGTTAGATCCACAGCTACAAGCTAGGTGAATTATGTGACATTTGTCACATAAAAGATAGTTGCACATTAACTCTTACATTTGAAAAATTTCCATACAACTACCTAATATGCATGCATGTGATTGAACTATATGCAATTGCTGATTTCAACTACTATGGCCTAATAAAATAACAATCTCATAAATTGCAACCCAACATATATTTATTACACATTCATGAGCATGAAGAAAAATGTGGAATGATATACCCCAAAGCATTAACATTGGTTACATGGGGGAGGAGGGAAGTAAGGGAAAAAGGAGAAATGAGCTTCTTCCTATAGCTTTTTACTTGTAAAACCAAGAGCATGTTACATTTGTAAATTTAAAATATCTGATAAAGAAAATAAAGAAGGCCAGCCACGTTGGCTCATGCCTGTAATCCCAACACTTTGGGAGTAGGCTGAGGTTGGAAGATCACTTGAGGTGAGGAGTTTGAGACCAGCCTGGCCAACATGGTGAAACCGTCTCTATAAAAATTACAAAACTTAGCCAGTCATGGTGGCACATGCCTGCAGTCCCAGCAGAGGCAGGAGAATCACTTGAACCCAGGAGGCGAAGGTTATAGTGTGCCGAGATCATGCCACAGCACTCTAGCCTGGGGGACAGAGTGAGACTCCATCTCAAAAAAAAGGAAAAGAAAGAAAAAAGACTCTCAGGTTCAATATTGCTTGAAAACACATCTACATTTGTCTATGGTAATGGCTCACTTTATCAAACATAATAACAAATAATTTACGTCCTTGTCTCTTTCACCAAGATGGTTAAAAATGAGTTGTTTAAACAACAACTCTTTGTTATTTAAAAAAATAGAATTCCAGAATATATTTGCAACTAGCAAAAATTAAAATTCAGAGAACTGAATGACTGTTCTGTCCAACACTTAACTGTTGACAAGTGGAGCAAAAAGAACTCTCATACTGCTAATGAAGAATAAATTGGTATAATCACTAATGGTCAACCTAATAAAGTGAACATTTGCAATGTTCTATGCCTTAGCAACTGAACTCCAACGTATATGTCCTAGAAAAACTCCTGGATGTGAACCAGGATACACGAACAGAATGCACACAGCAGCGTCGCACATCAGAGCAAAAAGCTGGACACAACCCAAACGCCCAACGTGTGTAGAATGAATAAAGTGTGTGGTATTTCACACAGTGGAAGAATGGTACACTAGTTAATGCTAGATAGCAGTAAAAAATGGGTAAACTATAGCTATGCACGTCCACCTAGATGAAACTTAAAACATAATGTTGGTTAAAAATCCAAGCCAAAGAAGAAGCATGATGTCATTTATTTAAAGTTCTAAAACAGGCAAACTAAACCATATATGCAGGGAAGTGATAAATAAAATGTCCAGATTATGGCTTTCTGGGAAGGAGGAAAAAGGAGGATGGAATTGGAGAGAAGCATACAGGAGTTTTTAAAGGTGGTACTTAAAAGATGGGGAATGTATGTGGGTTTGTTTTACTAACAGTCTTTAATATATATATGTATATACACATATGCATTCTTTTGATGTATTTTACATACACACACATACATACACATATAGACACAGAAAGAATGCCTTTAGGTCTATGTCTAACTTTCATAGCTTCACGCCTATGAAGCTACGAAAGACCAGCATATGCAACCCCCAATGGGAAGGAATGTTCATCTGGAGGTTACCAAGAAGTAGACGCAAGAAAGTTCTTTACCTCCTTCTATTTGCCTTAAAGTAGGACACAGATTATTAAAGACAAAAGGTATCCCGCCCTGCACTCCTCTCCTTCTGTACTGGGGAGAATGAAGGCTAATTACTGGGGACAACTTTAGACGCTTATTGGCCTGGAGATGGTATGAGAGGAATCCACATGAACAACGATTACTAACTTGCTTTTATCTGCCATTTATTTGCCTTCCCCACAGTTGGCCCAGTTAGAGACTCAAAGTTCTTTTCCATCGTCTTGTCACTTCTCTAAAGAATGTACTGTTCTTTGCTGAAGATGCTCTATAAGCTGGAATTCAAAGTCATCTCTTTAGGAACTACTCAATCTTTGTGTGTCTCCCATGTGTACTATGTGTATATGAAATAAACATGTTAATAAACTTGTTTGTTTTTTGCTTTTTAATCTGTCTTTTGTTACAGGGGGTCATTCCAACTAAGAACCTATAAATATTGAAGAAAAACTTACTTTACTGAATTTTATCTTATTGAAGATGGGCTTCTTATTGAAGAAGCCACTTAACCATCTTCCAGGTGTACTTTGTGTTGTAGATTCTTAATACATAACGGAATGAATATATTTCTAGAGTAATACTCAAAGGAACATTGCTGGGAGCCATATTCTTCCAGTGCCAGAGTAAAATGGA
The DNA here is from genome assembly GCF_037993035.2 of Macaca fascicularis. Taxonomy (NCBI): domain Eukaryota; kingdom Metazoa; phylum Chordata; class Mammalia; order Primates; family Cercopithecidae; genus Macaca; species Macaca fascicularis. The sequence continues at coordinate 119,780,436 of NC_088381.1, read as the reverse complement.
AAGTTATGGAATTTTTTGTTGTATGCCAGAGCTGGAAAGAATATAACAGAAAACCCAAGCTAAACACACACTGTGACATAAATGTTTCCAAGTCACCTTGGGAAAATAATTTACCAAGTTATAGCAAAAAGCAAAGGTAACATTTCTGAGTAGAGTTACATTGGTTTTACTTTTACCCTGGGTTAATAATACCTTTCTTTCACTTTAAGATCTAAACTAAATGACACCAAAACTCCAACCTTGGCTAGTAAGATTTTTGAGGGCAGGTGAAAAAAATGCCTTTTCTCAACCACAAATCTCATGTACTCAGGAAACAATGATTTGTTGGGAATAGACCAGGTGGAGCTCTATTTCCAGATATTACAATGTTGGTCCTGATTCACAGCAGTTGAGCAGCTAAAAGCATTCTAAATAAGGCAGTGTTTCACCAGGTGAAGGAAGACAATTAGAAAGGGAGGAAGTCTGTCCTTATTCCCATCCTCCACAGCTGCCTGAAACCAAAGTTGTACCCATGACTAAATCACTACTCATTTTGATCTCCCGGCTTCTTTTCCTTTCCAAGGATTATTTTGAGTACTTGGACTTCTATTTTACTCACTCAGTTGTATCTACTGTGGTTAGGAGTTTGATAAATAATCTGATTTAGCTAAGATGCTTTACCGACAGGATATCCTGTATCTAGTTAACTAAGTAAGGCTAGAGGAAAGAGTGATTAGACAATCTGAATGCATGTTATTTTTAAAAAGTAAAGGAAAAGACAAAAAAGCCAAAGTAGGTACAGGGCCTTTATTATCTCCAATAAACCAAAACAGTACGGCACTGAACTACCTTGTATCTGCAAGCACAATTTATCTGCAGATGTCACATTTTTATTTTCTAATGCTAGAGAGTTCTACATTGTGCTCAACACCTGGAAATATAGGTGCAGTACAACCAATGAGTTAAAAAGCTTTAAGTTTTCCCATTGGCAAACAAAAAAAAAGGGGGGGGGGGATTAAATTAATGGCTTCCCTTGAATGTTTATTTTTCCCAAAGTTTTTCAGACTGCTTTATAAAATAGCAGCTTTATTGAGATACAATGAAATACCATAAAGTTCACTTCGAAGGTATACAATTCAGTGTTTTTAGTATAGTCACAGATTAGACTGTGAATTCTGTACCCAACACCACGATCAAATATCAGAATATTTTCATCACCCCAAAAAAGCAAACCCAACGACTAGGTGTGGTAGCTCACCTTGTGAGGCCAAGGCAGGCAGATCAACTGAGGTCAGGAGTTCGAGATCAACCTGGCCAACATGGTGAAGCCCCGTCTCTACTAAAAATACAAAAATTAGCCTGGCGTGGTGGCACACACCTGTAGTCCCAGCTACTTGGGAGGCTGAGGCAGGAGAATTGCTTGAATTCGGGAGGCAGAGGTTGCAGTGAGCAGAGAGGTTGCATTGGAGCGCCAATGCACTCAAGCCTAGGCGACAGGGCGAGACTCCGTCTCAAACAAACAAACCAAACCAAACCAAACCAAACAAAACAAGAGCAAACCCATACCCATTAGCAGTCACTTCCCCTTCCCCTCTTCCCTCTCCCCTAGCCTGAAACCACTAATCTACCTCCTATCTCTATGGATTTGTCTATTCTGGATATTTCAGTGCCTGGGATCATATAATATGTAGCCTGTTGTGTCTGGTTTCTTTCACCTAGCACAGTGTTTTCAGGGTTCATCCACACTGTAGCATGTATCAGTACCTTGTTCCTTTTTATGGCTGAATAATCCATTGTATGGATACACCACATTTGTGGTGTTTCCTCCAGGTTGCTTGTTTATGATAAGAAACAAAAGCAAGCCTAGGAAGCAGAAAGAACCAGATTCCAGCTGTGTACTCAACCTAAACCAGGGATTAACAAACACAATTACTATTATATCTGCATTTATACCCAGTTCTTGCAAACTGCCCTACTCCTGGAGGATGTCAATGAGATGTCAGCTGTGGTAACATGGAATTCTAAAAATTTCTTTTATACTATTAATGAGGAAAGAAGAAAGAAAATGGAATTTTAAAAAAATGAGGCTGAGGTAGGAAGATTACTTGAGCCCAGGAACTCAAGACCAGTCCAGGTAACATAACGAGACCCCATCTCTTCAAAAACATTTAAAAATTAGCCAGGTGTGGTGGTGTGCACCTGTGGTCCTAGCTACTGGAGAGGCTGAGGTGGCAGGTTCGCTGGAGCCCAGGAGGTCGAGGCTATGATCATGCCACTGCACTCCAGCCTGGGTGACAAAGTGAGTCCTTGTCTCAAAACAACAAAAACAAACAAAACCATAATTAAGTAATCACTACTAATAGGTAAGCAGATAAACATTGTGGTATACCAATACAATAGAATACTACCCAAGAATAAAAAGAATAAATAGTTGATGCATACAGCATGGATGTATCGCAGTGTAATTATACTGAGAGGGAGATAGAAGGGAGAGATGATCATGGAGCATGAGGAAACTTTTGAATGAATATGTTCATCATCTTGTTTGTGATGATGGTCTCATGGGTGTAGGCAATCAAAATTCATCAAATCATACCCTTTGAATATGTGTTATTTATTGTATATCAACTATACATAAATAAAGCTGTTAAGAAATAATTTTTTAAAGGAGCATAGGCATATTCATCAAATTACATATATCAAATATGTGCAGTTTTTAAAAATCTCAATTATACTTCCAAATGGTTGTTTTCAACAAGTGTATACATCCTAAAGAGGTATTTGCATGACTACTGTGTGGAAAACACTGCCTTAATTTTGCATATATAATTTCAATTAATTTTACAGCAAGTCAAGTTATTCTCATTTTTCATACTAGGATACTTAAGGTTGAGAAAGTTCAGTAACTTGCCAAGGTGGTCACAGTCAGTGCTATGCTAACTTCAGTTAGTTTTAATTCCACTGCCCCAGCTCTTTTCTCTACACCACACTGCCTCTCACTGCTCCTATTATAGACCCAACCCTTCCCAGCACTTCCCAAGTCAGGGAATTTTCCCATCCACAGAGGAGGTTTGTGCTTTAGGATGGCATTCCACATTTGTTTTGTCCATCATTTTGTGCTGCCACAAATACTTCCCCAACAAATTTATCTGATTCAGTGGATTTATTCATTTTCAGTGGATCAGAGTGGTTAATCTAGATTAGATCAAGGCAAGTAATCCTGGTCCCTGGCTCAAAGAAATGAAAATAATTCATCTGAGATTCAAAGCAAGATGGACAACACTAAAAACTGACCACTCAATCCACTAGCCAGGCATGGCATTTCTTTGGGATAACAGTCGTTTCCTTTGATGTTGGGAGGCCCAAGAAGGTGGCTATCTAAAGGTGCTCTGAGGTGTCCAGCTACTTTTTGTAGCAAACTTAAACTGTAAGTTGAGGTTGCCATCCTATCTGTGAATAGGGAAAGCATAGGGTGGTTTTCTCTCTGTGTAGCTCCTCCAGATCATCTTTCACCACACAAGCAACTGAACTCAGTCCAAATGCCACCACTGTAGCTGGGTCCACTTGGATATGGGCTATGACCTTGCCTAAGTAAAATTAATAAAAACATGAAAGCTGGTTAAAACAATTTTTTTCTAAGTTATCTACACTTTTTGGAAATGCTGCCATTTCCTTCATGCAAGACTTCCACGATGAAGGTTAACTGTGTTGTGTATCTTTCATTTGCCCCTCCAAACCCATTCTCCATCCACCTGGTTTATGCCCCAGGAAACTAAACTGCATGAAGCCAGTAGTAGGCTTCCTTGCTCTTTGCCTCCCAGTTGGGTTTGGCCAATGAGGAGCATGAGCAGGCAATCAGAATAAGTGGAAGAATCAGTTCAGGCTACTTGTTTCCTGGGGTCTCTGCCTGCAGGATCATTATAATCTGGCTATATTCCTTTCCTGGAGGCCACAGCTCCACTAAGGAGGTCCTCTCCTCACTGTCCTCATACCTCAGGCCAAAGGATAATACAGGAGCCCTGGGAAACTGCATTCTCCCTTGCAGTTTTCCTATACTCTGCCCTCATCCTTGGAAATACTCTTTTTACTAAGTGCTCTTGAAATTAACCAGTTTGAGGATGTCAACTGTTTCCAATACAGCTGACATTTTCTGAGGGCTGAGTATGCCCTATTCAGAATATGAACTTATTCAAAGTTCTCAGTTTATATGAAAACACTGACATTCATGGGGTTAATAACCAGCCCAGGCAAAGATAAACAATGGCTAGATGAGGTGTAGAGTGGTCAGACCGCATCAATTCAGCCTCACACCAATGCTCATTGGCAATTGTGTAAGGTGAAAGCATAGTCACATAGACTTAGGAGAACAGTGAAGGTGGTAGATACATTTCACAGATTTTAAAATGCGAGGAAAGCCAAACATTTTCGGGTTGATATGTCATGCTTCTTCACGCTTATAAATTATATTTCCATGGTGACATCAACCTTTTTTGCATATGGTATTCCACTTCGATTGAAGCTTTAAGCCATTTTTTGGTTGTAATTATCAAATATAAAGAAAGAGACACTTGCTACAATAAAAACTGCCTAAATGGCAAATCTAAGATTTCAGAGAGGTACCATCTGTTTTTCCTCATTGAGAGGTATTATCATATATAGTGAAAAATGCTATAAAAGTGAAGTGATGCTTTTTGTGTCATGAATAAGTTATAATCTCAAGTAGATTTTGATTACTTAGAGCTTATAGCAAAGACATAAGTCCATTAAGGAAAAGATGGATCTTGATCCTATCTGAGCCCAAAACAAATACCTTCCTATCTCCAGAATCACCTCAACTATATCATTCCCATGAAGTATATCTAAAATAGCTGCTTTAAGATTTATTTTCCTTGATTTTTCTTTAATGAAGCCAAAATGTTATTAACATTTAACATGAATCTATAAAGGTCTTTTAAGTAAAAAGGCTAAAATGTTGAAATATTAATAATGACATTTTGTTTATTTTTTGTTTGGGGTGTGTGTGTGTGTGTGGGTGTGTGTGTGTGTGTATGTTATAGAATAGGGCGGGGGATAGAAAAGAGAAACCCATGGAATAAATCTAGGCCAGAAAGGTAAAAGCTCTATCTTTGTATTCGTTATGGGTATTGATTAGAACTTAAAAGAGTACTTGAAAGAAGGTCTAAAAAGAAGATCTGGAGGACCCTGGCAGCTTTCGTTTAACTCTGCATAACATCAGATGGCTCTTAGAAAGCACTCACTTATTTTCCAAATAAGTGGTAATTTCGCCCTTTCAATTTTTCCTAACTCAGTGTGACATATCAGTGAATAATACCATCTTATATGTGTGTCATATTTTACAATTTATACAGTGTATTCCTATTCATTATCTCAACTGATATTTACGTATTTCAGGTAGAGTCAGGGTGAATGTGACAACCTCCATTTTACAGATGAGGAAACTAAGGCCTAGAGGTATAAGTCAAAACTCTTTTAATCACAACTTGAATTAGCTTGGGCAAAACATGGGAATGTATTGGCTCATGTGGACTGGATTCATGGACTGCAATTATGACTGAGCTCTCTCCTTCTTTCCTTTCTCTCTTTCTCTCTGACTCTCTCTGCTTCCCCTCTGTGCACTGGATCTGATTCTCTCCACAGACTGAAACACAGCTTTACGTGATTCTTACTGCCTTGGGACCAGAAAGGATGGGACCTCTCCTCTCAACTTGAGTTGGAAAATTCTAGAGGAAGAACCTACTGGCCCCTGCTGATGGCAGGCCCACCCTCTGAACTAACCACTGTGGTCTGGGGATGAAATACTGTGGCTTCCTCAGCATGGGTCAAGTCTCCTCCCCTGTGGTCAGTGTTACCTAAACAGCCTAACAAAATCGGAACACAACGGCCACTGAGGAGACTAGGAGGAGAGAGGCAGCCACCTTAATTTGTTTCTACTGCCTTAAATAACTTGTCCAGGGGCTGAATCAAAACAACTGCCCAGATTTTCAGGCTGCACCCATCTCCTTCACTTCACAGCCTTTTCCTGCAGGAGCCACAGAGGTGTAACTGCGCTTCTCTCTTCCTCACAGTTACCATGTGGTCTGGGTCAAGACTAGTTGGAAAAGACTCGATTCTGTCTTGATTCTGTCACTTTTCAGCTGTGTGACCCTAAGCACATTACTTAACCTCTGGGAACCACAGCTTCCTCCTTTGTAAAATAAACAGTTCCTGCATTGCAGGGTCATCTAAAGGATAAAGGGAGATAATATACCCCAGATGACTTTGAAAATCATAAAAGAACTACATTAAGGTTTATTACTTAAGTTCCACATGTAAATGTTAACAGAGGCTAAAACTACACATTAACATCCTTCAGCTGTAGTTCTCACTACCACCAGCCCTCTCTGTTAGCATCACTTTGGTTCTGACATTTTTTTTCTTTCAGTTTTAAAAGGCACATTTTAAAAAGAAGCATAATAGTGCCTCAAAATGTAAAATTTAGCTCAGAAGAAAAGCTTATGAACAGATGGTTCAATGGCACTTATACTCACCTTTTTGATACAGATTAACCAGGAGATGAAAAATCTCTGTAAGAGACACAAGAAACTCTCAACAGTGGTTACCTCTAGGGACTGAGGCTAAAAGTTGGTGGAAAGAAACACTTTTATTTTTCATTTATGCCTGTCTCTACTACTTGAATTTTTAAAATCTTTCACATATATTCTTTTTTTTCCTGCATGAATTCCTTTCATAATAAAAAAAAACCCCTAACTAAAAATAAAATCATAATTGCCACAAAAAAGGATCATATACCGGTTACAGTATACAGTATATAGTATATGCCCGTTATAGTATACAGTATATAGCAGTTATAGTATATAAATGATATAGTGCCTGGTACAGAAAAAGCTTTCAATAAGTTCGTGCTTATTGATCTAGATATCCCTAGTTACCACCTAATCAGCTAAAATAAAATCTAGTTTTATTTCTATGAATGTATATTTTTCCATGAATCATATTGTAAGAAATGCTCATTACCATCTGCCACGGATATGATTTTAAACTCATAAATTCACACACCAAACATGAAACCTCCTTTTTAAATTCTCAATTATAAACACAGTACATGTGGCTACCTTTCAACGCTGTTACTGCTCTTCTTATAAGCTGACTTCCTTATTAACATTGGACGATGCTGGGCTTCTAGGAACCATACCATTTTACAGCTGCGGGTTTGCATGATATTTCTAAGAAATTAAAGGTTACATGGCAGCATATGCCAAAGCTAACAGAGAGATTTAAATAGTATTTTTAAAAAATGATGTAAATGGCTAGGAAGTTTGAATGCTATGCACTGGTTAAGTGCTATACTGGTTGCCTAGTTACATCTCTGTAGAAAGGTTAAAATGGTTGTCTCTAAATCTAAAAGAAATTTAAAGTCCTAAAGTTTCATGATTAAGCTAAGGATTGCTTGCGCATCCCTCTGCAGTCATGCCTTGACACAAATCCCCATCAGGTAATGGTGCTTGGGAATGTCTTAAGGAGATTTTAAATCAAAAGCATTTATATATATGAAATTTGTTGCCTTGCTCTCATTTCATTAAAGTTATTACATCTGGACTCTCCTTTTTTTTTTTTTTTTTTTTTGAGACGGAGTCTCACTCTGTAGCCCAGGCTGGAGTGTAGCGGTGCGATCTTGGCTCACCGCAAGCTCCGCCTCCCGGGTTCACGCCATTCTCCTGCCTCAGCCTCCCGAGTAGCTGGGACTACAGGCACGCGCCACCATGTCTGTCTAATTTTTTTGTATTTTTAGTAGAGACGGGTACAGATATAGTGCCTGGTACAGTGTTAGCCAGGATAGTCTCGATCTCCTGACCTTGTGATCTACCTGCCTCGACCTCCCAAATGGACTCTCCCTTTTATCACTACGAATTGCAGTCTGCTACTATAGGCTATTAAAACACTTTCCAGCCTAGCTGGTGCAAATTCTATCCCACGATAGGTGGAAGAAAGTCCAGTATTTTAAATTTTTAAACTTAAAAACAATTTTTTACTGTGACCAGCTCTGCAAAGTATAGGCCAGTCTACAACATAGTAACAAAAACTACACATCTAAAGAATAAACAACTAGTATCTTAACTCTCAGAGATGTTCCTCTTTTACCTCTCAAGGGTTTCCTAATTAGTTCTACCTTGCAGACACGATAACATCCAAATATCTGCGCCCAGCAATGGAACAGAATAGAACAACTTTGGTATAGAAATTTAATATGAGTGTATTAAAACGGATTCACACTTCTTCCAGAATTTGAAGGTAGGAGGAAACAGTCTTTTTCTTTTTTCCTCTTGACGTTCAGTCGGCATTTTGTTTTGAATTGAGGTAAAATTCACATATAAAATTAACTGTTAGCCATTGTAAAGTGTACAATTCAATGGCAGTTAGTACATTCACGGTGTTGTGCAGCTATCACCGCTGTCTAGTTCCAAGACATTCCATCACCCTAGGAGGAAGCCCTGTACCAGATAAATAGCTATTTTGATCCTTATTTACATTTACTCTCTAATTTCTCCTTGAAAAATAATAAAAGAACCTAAGTTTAAATTACAGCATAAGAACTTGATGTGTTTTCAATTCTTCTGAAACTTGTTGATTCACAAAAATCAGTAAAGATTTGAAGCTGAAATGAGGCTAGTCTTAGCAAAATGAAACCAGGATTGAAAGTCCTGAAAGGAAGAAACCCAAAAAGAGATTGAGGAAAAAGTCAAAATAATTCACAATTCTGTCCAGGCCCCATCCTTGTCAGAAGGCCAGATTCTACTTCAATGACTGATAGTGCTGAATCTTTTTTGGAAAGGAAAAAAAAAAAAAAAAGAAGAATTGAAATATGCTTTGGATCTACCAAGTAGGAAATTTTGGAAGACAGGAAACGATTAAATATATTAAAAAAAAAAAAAAAAGTCTTCCAGCTCCTAAAACTCAGATGCCTATTCTAGGGAAGCTAATTTATTGTTCTTTCAAGTACGATTACAGCTCTCTTTGCTTAGTCCTAATGATTTAGAGAACAAAATTCTCCAAAGAAAAGCCACAGAAATGTAAGGGATGAGGCCCCAGGACCTTCAGCTTCCCTGCTTTCTCAGTGTGGCTTTGCTATGGATGATGTGGGCAGAGTACCGCAGAAGCAGTGTGGAAAGGCCCAGCAAGCGTCTTTACCCAGATGCAGCCAACTTTACATGGGGGTAAGTGGCTCACGCTCCACTGCTGGGAGGTCAGGAAGCGCCATGTTCTTAGAATCAAATAAGACTCCAAGACATGATCCACTCCAATCCCCTCCCCCTGGGCATTCAAGATAGTCTTCCTAATACTTACCTCTTCTTGAACAGTCTCTGCTATCTCTTAGCGGGGAAAAGTTCAACTTTGCTCCATGAAAGGCAAGATTAAAGCTAAGAGAGCTCTGTGCTGCATTGGCAAACTTGGGTTTTATAACTTCCATGCAGGCTGACAGGCTGAAAAAGATTCGGCGAGGTCCTGTGGTCACCTCAGTAACAAAGCTTTTAAAGCTTCCATCATCAGAGGCAACGTGCAGAAGCCTGCTGGTAACACAGGAGAACTGAAAGGGCAGCGAGGGCTTGTGACTACAAACGTGGCTGCTGCTTCTCAGTTCTGAGTCTTAGGGGCTTTTTTGGTCTTTTTAAGCTGGCCTGAACAAACATGCATATATAGATATAGATTTTCCAAAAGAGTTAGATTAACCCCCGTTTTCAACCCAGATATTATGGGATATGGTCATTATTTGGTTCACTCAAAATTTATATTTTAACAATGCATCAATGTGACAGCTACTTTCTATTAGAGTCATTTTGTTAGGCATCTGGAATGACCAACTGTCCTGATTTGCCCCAGATTCTCCCAGTTTTAGCACCGATAGTCCTGTGTCCCAGGAAAGCCCTGTCTTGGCAAGTAAGGGCAGTTTGTTGCCCTGCTGCTAGCTCTAGGTTTGGACTTCAGGTCTGTATTGCTGAAGTGTCTAAAAGTGGATTTTAAGAGGACTTGCTACAAAAAAAAAAAAAAAAGCTGAAAAATTTTAAATCTTCACCATAAATTTCCAGCCATATTCTACTCAAAAGATGATTAAAAAAAAAAAAAAACAACCCAGTGATCGATGTCATATACCAGGCAAGAAATGGTTTCTTACTTTGTGGGGATGACATAATGTATGGAGGAAATTATACCATACCTAGAAATTGGCTATAATAAATACCACTCCAGTGAGGTTCTGTATTATTATGTTATTTTTTCCTCCAATTTCCACATTTGAAAGCCTAATAAATAATACATAAAATGACAGGCAGACATAACAGCATAAAATAAAAACCTCACATTTCTTTGGTTCTATTCAAGACCTTGTAACCTGTACACCGTAGGCAAACCCTGCAGAGTTAGAGAAATGATGAAAGCAGCATACTCTCAAGGGGTCACACCTGTAGTACCCAAAAGTCTGGCCAAGAAAGAAGCCATTGGACTTCAACCTGTCCCCTTGATCCAATGCCAGATACTTCAAGAAAACCAAAAGACTTCAGTACCTGGACCTGCAAAGTGAGAACTGTAGAGTCAAGATGAGAATTGGCTTCATCCAAGTTGGAAATGTTAACGTTTTAATACTATAACAGTTAGACATTAGATGGTCTGCTATCTGAAGCATTTCCACCGTGCTGAAGAATTAGTCTCTTTGACCTTGTAGTAGGCAGAATAATAGGTCCCAAATATGTTCAGTCCTAATCCCAGGAACCTGTAAATACATATCCTTACAGAGAAAGGGACTTCAAAGATGTGATTAAATGGAGGCCCCGGTGATGAGGAGATTAGCCTGGCTTATCCAGGTATGTTCAATCTTATCACAAGCGTCCTTAAAAAATCAGAGAACCTTTCCTGGCTAAAAATTAAGAAGATGTGACTATGGTAGAAAGACACAGAGAGAGGCAATGCTACTGGCTTTGAAGATGGAGGAAGCTCTAGAAGCTGTAAAAGGCAAGGAAATAAATCCAACCCAGAGAGCCTTCAGAAAGAAACACAGTCCTATTGAAACTTTGCTTTTAGCCTGGTGAAATCCCTATAGAATCTAACCTACAGAATGGTAAGATAATACATTTGTGTTGTTCTAAGCCACTAGGTTTGTAATAATTTGTTGCAGCAGTCATAGAAAACTAATACATCTTTTATCACAGTTGCTGTTCAATAATGCCTGGGTAGTATTTTGCTTCTAACCTCAATATTTGACCATTACCTCATGTTTAATTTGCTTCCATGTGTATACTTTGAAAACTAAATTTAGCACTAGACCAAATATTCTCAAAATCCCCCTGACAGTACAGAATGATACTTCCTTTTACTTGTCTACTTTGTTTAGCTTCTTGCCTTTGTTAGCACAGAGACTACTTACATCAGGAACTACTGAGCATAACTGAAACCACTGATTTTGTATGAAGGAAAAATGCTTTTTGAGTGGAAAATGGCAAATAACTTCTTTAAAGTTGTGTGCAAAGACACGGTAGTTTACCAGGTTCACAATGTCTCCCTAGAGTGCTCTGGATGTCACAATGACTGGAAGATGCCACAGCCTTTTGTGAACCAAGGACAGGGATACCAAAGAGGATAATGAAGAATTGTCCCATTGGACATGCCAGCAAACTCCATTGACAAACTCTGCTTGGATTGATTTGAAAAATTTAAGCATACTTATTAGCATGACAGAAATCAACTCAAAGAACATCAGATACTTATAAAAGAGTCATTATTAGTAGCATTTGATAGAATACGGGATGTCTCAGCCCTCACCTAAAATACATTAGGTACTTAAATCCAAAAGAACTTGACTATAGGGCAGCAAAAGCGATACATGGTCTTAAAAGCACACATGCACAAAGGGTTTTCTTCCAATCAGCTCTAGACCAGAGATTCTCAACCCTGGCTGCACCTGGGGAGCTTTAAGGAACACCTATAGATGTTCAGGCCCCAACCATGGAGATTCTGATTCAGCTGGTCTGGGTAGGGCCTGGAATTAGGGTTTCTAGATGCTCCCCTGGAGGCTCCAACATGCGGCCAGGACTGAGAACCACTGCTCTGTCCGTAGGGAGCAGCCTCCTGCACATACTCACGTGAATGTGGCTGCTCCACAGATTTGAATCAGTTCTTCCCTTCCTGTTTTGTAGTACAGTTATCACCACCCATTCATTGTTCCAAAAAAAGAAATCTGGGAGTTATTCTAGATGTCTTCCTCTCCTTTACTTCTCACCTTTAATCAACAATTCCCTCAGTTCTCCCAAATCCAGCCCAACATTTCCAGACCCAAGACCTCCACTCGTCTCCCTTCCATTAGTCTCTCCCCACTTCTCTGCTGCCTAAGGAATTATCCTGTAAAAAAAAAATTCTGATTGTGTGCCCTTTTCTGCCTCCCCACTCAGCAGAGAAAATTCAAACTCTGGAGCCTGCCCCCTCGGGTCCCTCCCAGGCTTCACCAGCCTTCTTCTCTAGCCTCATCTCCTCAGTTGGCTACTTTCTGGCCACACCCTGGCCACCCTAAATTTCTAAAGCTTCCTGGAATAAGTCATGCCCTCTGGGGCCTCTGTGTACACTTACACGTGATTTCTTATTCTTGGAATGCCCTTCCCTACTTCTCTGACTGAAGGTACCTCATGGATAGCTCAAAGACCCCTTTCCCTTCAAGCTTCTTCCCCTCCCCATCTTGGTTCTCTCCTCCAGCAGCATCCACCACACCCTGCTCCCACCTTACTAAGCTGGACACAAGCACCTCCTTCTTTACACACTTTTCTCCTCTGTGAGACTGAACAACTCTGGGCCAAGGCCTGTGTATTTTTCATGTTCATATTCCCAGTATCTGGCATGCATTCTTTTGTCCATTCATTCAACAGTTTTATTAAATATATAACAAGTGCCAGACACCTTGCTATATGCTGGAGGCAAATGGTTAGGAAGTTATTTGCTATTCTGGCTCTCGCAGAGCTTGTATTCTTGAAAGGGAGGCAGATGGCTGGATGAGTGTTTGTGGTGAAACAGGAAGGTCCATCAGAGGATTGGGAGCTTTGTTTTGTTTTATGCTTGCATGTTTCCAGTATATTCAAAAGTGAAGAAATGTCAAAAACAGGTTTCAAAAATTATGGCATATTCTGAATGTTTACATTTGACAGAGTTGTATGATGAAGGCCATTGTTTCATTGTCAGTACATCTCTGACAGATCACCTCATTTGGAGATATCCAAAGTCCAAATTTGCAAACCTTATAAACATGAGTTGAGGAAAATTGATCCTCTTATCCTAAGGAAGGTCTGATACCTAGTCTACATGAAATAAATACCTGCTGAATGCATAAATGGATGGATGATTAGCTCCAGTAAAGCAAATCAGGTTATGAGTAGGTTTTATTTTTTATTAGCATTTGCTGTATTCCCTAAACAGTTATGGAAATAAACAATTAAAAGCCTAACAATTCAACAAGTGTCCATAATCCAATGGGGAAAGAAGAGAAGTAGGTAGAGGTATAAATGAAACAATTCCAGCCACGAGTTGACAACTGTTGAAATTGGGTGATGGAGATGTAGGAGTTCATTATATTATTCTCTCTACTTTGGTATATGCTTGGCATTTTTCATAATGAAGTTACATTTTAAAATGTGGAGGGGAATCTAAGTCATTGACTACAGGAAACTGTGTATCTTGGAGTAGGCAAACACATTATCACCCGTCTAGGATTATGGTTACCTTTCAAGTCTACAACAAGATTCAAATGCTATAGCTAGTTCCGAAAGCTAAGTAAGCTTCTTCAAGATGAAACCCCTACAGCATTAGATTGACCTTTTGTTGTTGTTGTTGCTGCTGCTGCTGCTGGAAAAGCCCTTACAATGTTTACAAACATCTGTTAAGAACAGGGTTTACTTTTCTCTGACCTAATCTGCCTTATCTGAGGTTTTATCTTGCACAGGGTATGCCCTCAATGTCTGCCACCTATTAATTATGTTTGTGCCATAGGGATACATTCTGTTAAGGCAGCAGCCTCAAAGGCTCTCCAACTCAGGTTTTTAGAAGAAAATGAAAAAATTCTGGATGAAAATCAATTTTAAATATTATTTCTTTAAATCCTGAAGTCGTGTCACTATTGATAAGGACTCTATGACTGTTTCTTTCAATAAAACATCACATGTTTTCATCTATAGACCACTTAACATTTTTTTTCCTCTTTAAGTTCTGGTTAAATTCAAGATTCTAGAAGAAAATATGTCAGAATTCTTACCTCTTCAGCTCCTAAAGCCTGAGGCTCACTGGCAGATCTGGCTGTTGAGAAAGCAGAGAGAAAAATGAATTTTTTAAAAGGAAAAATAACATGATACACAAGAGCTGGATGAGCAGAAGGAATGAAGTTTCTGACACGGGGGTGGGTGGTAATGACAGTATAGTTAAAAGGGCAGGAGGTCTCACAGGTTTACGTTTCAGAGCCTAGAAATGAACCTTTTATTAACTCTTTTCCTTTTAAGAAATAGATTTGTGAAATTGGAGTCCCTTTCTTTGTGAAATCCCCTAGCGTGCAAGAAAACACGAAAACACAAAGCGCCCACTTAGGAAACTAGACGAAGCAGAGTTCTTGGTGGGAGAGGCTGTATACCAATGGAATGAATAAGAACCATCTTTCCTTCTGACCTAACCTAATTTGCTCCGAGCAGGACCAAAGCAGCAGAGACCAACACAGTCTTGTTCCAGGTATTAGGAACAGAGTTTGAGTGCATACAGTTTGTGTGTATCTGGCCCTTTAGGAGGGTGGAGAGGACACGTTGGTGGTTATAAGAGTATCTTTGGCACTCAAAGCTTCAAAAGGCTGTTTGGAAGTAGAAGACACCTATGCCCTTAGCCACTGATGACCTCTGTGGCTATCGAGCAGAGGTGGCCTACTTTTGTCCAGTGCCGCGTGTGGTTCCTACGGAAGAAAGTTCCTGCGTAGATGAGCTTCTTTATTCCTGAAAAGCTCTAGAGCGCTCAGCTCAAAGGGAATTGCTAAAGCCTCAAGGAACACTTTCCCATTCCTATTTTGCTGTGTCTGAGAACAAAGAGATATCTCACATCTAGAATATTATGAATGAGGGTGGAACTCAGATTCACAAGGGGTTCTAGGACCAAATGAACATCAGTATCTCCAGAGGCCTCACATTACTTGAGACTGGCATGTGTGCTACAATGTCAACCCAACCAATTATATTCCCAGACTACCATAGGGGCCATACATTTTTAAATAGGCTAAAGTTATTAGAAAATCATTATCTCATGATTAATGACAGCAAAAAGGAGAAAAAAAAAAAAAAAAGCCAAGGGCTAAAAACAACTTATTTTCAGAGAATGAACCCTAGAGTAACAAAGACTAGGTGCGACACGCAAAATAAGCCCGTTCAAGGGGGTTCTGGACCCGGCACTCATTTGTTATTGGTGATAGTGGAAGCTGGCACAACTTCTCTCGAAAGCCGTCTGGTCTTGTTTATCAAGAGACCCAAATATGCTCTCAGTCATTGTTTTAGTGATGCCACTCCATGACTTTAACCAAAACAAACCCAAAATGTGGACAAAGAAGAATTATCAAGGTGTTAGAAATAGCCTAAATATCAATAATTCAACCTATTAAGTAAAACAAAAATTCCACATGATAAAATTTTAAAACAACGAATACAAGAAATTTAAATGGGCCAGGTGCAGTGGCTCACATCTGTAATCCCAGCACTTTGGGAAGCCAAGGAGGGACGAACACTTGTGTCTGGGAGTTCGAGACCAGCCTGGGCAACATAGTGAGACATGTTCTCTACAAAAAAAGTCAAAAGTTAGCCAGGCATGTTGACGCACACCTGTGGTCCCAGCTACTTGGAAGGCTGAGGTGGGAGGATAGCTTGAGCCCAGGAGAGTGAGGCTGTAGTGAGCCATAATCATGCTACTGTACTCTAGTCTGGGTGACAGAGTGAGATGCTGTCTCAAAAAAGAAAAAAAGCTTTAAATGATGAAAAAATGCATTTTATATTCTCTTTTTACTTAACTTTATTTTAAAATTAATAAATACTGTTACTTTAGAAAGTAACTTAAAATAAGATTACTTTATTATAAAGTAAAAAGAATATAAAATGCATTTTTGTCATTTAAATTTTAAAGTAAAAATATAAAATATTACATATAGTGTGAACTCAACGATTTTCTAATATACATATTTACATATATTAATATTTTTAAATATATATTTTCTATGTCAATATATTTTTCTAATATATACGTACTAACATATATATTATATACATACATACATATGTTGTATTATATAACACATTTTCTAGTATAATTATACACAGTATCTTTATAATACATAAAGACTAGAAGAAAATACATCAAAATATAAACAATATGTTTCCTCTGTTCAATAGAATAACCAAAGTGGCAGAAATTGCTAGATATATCCCAACATCTGCTCTTGTCTTCTTCCATGGTTTTAATAGAATTCTAAGCTAAGCACCTACATATCAATAATAGTTACCTTCCCCAACCTCCCTTGCTGCTAGGTATGTGGCCATGTGACAAAATTCAATGGTACAGCATCAAAAGTGGTATGTGTAACTTCTGGGTCAGAGCTTCCCCTTCTAACTTCTTCCATCCTGCCCGTTATAGCAGAGCCTTTATGGCAAGCCACATTAGATGACGAAAGTGAGAGAAACCTCATAGGAATGATAGAACAACAGGATAGAAGGAGGCTGGGTTCCTGCATGATCTTGTGGAGCATAGCTACCTTGCCAGTCCTGGGCCATCCACATCTGGATTGTCACATTAAAAAGAAGTAACTTCTAACTTATGTTAGCCACTGTGAACTCAGGCCTCTGTTACATGTAGTTCAACTAACAATTTAATTAATAGATGGGGCCATTTTTATTTTTTCTTTCAAATTTTCAATAATTTCCACATTTTTCAATAATCAGTATGAATTACTTTGCTGATCCGAAAAAAACTAAGTTTTGTTTACTAATGTTAAGAAAATTAAACATAGTATAAAGTTTGGGCAACATGTGCCTTCTTTCCACATAGGATAGGAAAAACGAAATCTATAGTTTAAAAAGTTCTGCTTTAAAATCTGATTGAGGCATACTCTAAGCAGTAAAACTTTAGTCAATGCATTATAATTATTCATTACAGAGGATACCCAGACTTTTTTTTTTTTTTTTTGAGACAGGGTCTTGCTCTGTCACCCAGGCTGGAATGCAGTGGTGTGAACGTGGCTCACTGAAGCCTCAACTTCCTGGGCTCAAGCCACCCTCCTGCATCAGCCTGCCAAGTAGTAGCTGGGACCACAGGTGCACACCACAACGTCCAGCTAATTTTTTTTTTATTTTCTATAGAGACAGGTGTCTCTACATTGCCCAAGCTGGTCTCAAACTCAGGAGTCAAGCAATCCTCCTGCCTCAGCCTCCCAAAGTGCTGAGATTACAGGCATGAGCCAATACACCCAGCCAGACTATTTTTTTCTTTTTTCTTTTTAGATGAAGTTTCGCTCTGTCACCCAGGCTGGAGTGCAGTGGTGTAATCTCGGCTCACTGCAACCTCCTCCTCCCAGGTTCACGCCATTCTCGTGCCTCAGCCTCCCAAGTAGCTAGAACTATAGGCGCTCGCCACCACGTCAGGCTAATTTTTTGTATTTTTAGTAGAGACGGGGTTTCACCGTGTTAGCCAGGATAGTCTCGATCTCCTGACCTCATGATCCGCCCCACCTCGGCCTCCCAAAGTGCTGGGATTTCAGGCGTGAGCCACAGTGCCTGGCCCCAGACTTCTTGAAGTGAATTTAGTAATAGTCTTCAAAACAGATTTGTGTGTACACTCATACCTTTAATTTAAGGGTGCTGTTGGTTCTTCACATGGAATCATACTGGATTTCTCCTACAGTAATTCCACTGGCCCATGAATTTGGTTGACTGTCCATCAACCAAGTATATGCTTTGATTTTATTTTCCTTTGGAGTAGTAATAGATTTGGCAGAGCTCACATAACCTTCCTGGTCTCCTTTGTGTCCCACAGGTCTGCATTATAAGATGACTGTCCAAGATAAAGGAGTCATACCTAGTCCATAAAATAGAGAAACGATATCTTGCCTACTTGGGAATCAGATCTGAAACAATGGCCTCATTAAAACCAGCCTCTAACCATATTAGAATAATATGCTGAGATCATTTAAACTTGCAATAATGTTCATCAGCAGCATTTGATGCCTTTTAGAGGATCATTAAAACCTTGTGCAGAGGCACACAAGACACTCCACAAGGTTGACCTTAGAGACTTACATGAAGTCATATATCAGAGAAAGAAACTATTTTCCCCAAGAGAATGCCAAATGATCCTTTTCTCCCTTGTGAACCACAATATCCAACACTAATATGACTAACCTATATTCAATAACAAAGGCAGGATGCCAGGGTTTCTTCACTTCCCTCTCAGAATGACTGTGCCAGTACATTCTTGAGAAACCCCTTCACTCTCTCCTGCAGTAGGCAAATTGAAGCTAATAGTCAAAGCTCTGAATTCTGTTTCTCTCCCCCTCTTGCCTTTGCAGGAACATAAGCAAGCCAACTCAACAGGCCTAATTACCATGGTAACAACATGCACCGTGATTATGAGTGTGTTTGTTTTTTAAAATGACTCACAGATTGTTCCCCAAGAAGCCCCAGACACACAGGTTTCTGGCTGGTTTATAAAATCCATCTGAAGTTTTCTTGCACATATCTTGTGCCTATTATCATAACTGGTGTGATGAAGAGAGATTCATCAAATATGCCTTTCTCCTTAAGGATGAAAAAACCCATTTTGTTCTTTAAACACTCCAAGATTAATCAATTTAAACCTCAGGTTTATAATGAAATTAATTTGAGTTTGTACACTGGAGATAATTAATCTGTTCCTAATTTAAATAATTAAGGTATTTCATAATGTGGTTTTAGAGACCCAAATGAAATAATCAGGTGAAATAAACTTAGTGAAAAATATAAAATAAAACAGTCTAAATCTACAGTATTTCATAATGTGGTTTTAGAGACCCAAATGAAATAATCAGGTGAAATAAACTTAGTGAAAAATACAAAATAAAAGTCTAAATCTATGGGTACATGACCACATGTAAAGTGTTATAAAAGAATAGATGTCAGTCTTAATACCAAGACGTTTTCAAACAAATCTATAAAACAACAGCATTTATTTTTAAAATGCAAACATGAAAGAGTCCAGACATTTGGAGAACTGTGGACTACTTCCACTCATCTATTCAATAAATATCATTTTAGACCCTCTATGTACTAAGCACCATTGTTTATAACTGGAACATCACAATAGGGCTTAGGGAAGACTATGTTCTCACGGGAGGCAAAGGCCATGGGCATGGCTCAGTGCATTATCTTCTCTTAGGGAGCTCCTTTGCTTCACAAGGCACCATTCTGGGTAAGGTTATCAGTGAGAGGGAACATTACCTAATGATTATACCAGGCCTGGAGTTCAGAGTCCTAACATCGGCATCACAGTGGACTCCCTCAAAACAAACAAAACATATATATGCTAGTAATTTTAATATGTTGATTTCTTCTGTGTGAAGTGGAAATAGACCCTATTTTAAAAGAAATTTAAATGGAATTTATATAAATCTATTTCACTTAAATCCCTTGATGCTAACATATAATACATTACACACACACACACACCACACACACAGACACACACACAAAATAGTCATTTAAAATTACTATATTCAAATATCTACTGTACTGTAACCAATAATATATTTTTTCTCTAGAGTTTGAAGGGCAAACCAGATTGTTTGAATCCGTATAGGCTAGGTTATATTGTGGCAACAACTCAAAAACTCTCTGGCTTATTTGAGCAAAGCTTATTTCTCACTTTCTCTCCATGTCTACTGCGGTTTGGCAAAGATGATCTTTGTGTTGTCTTGACTGTTCGACCCAGGCTTAAGAGTGCAGAGACCACTTCTATCCTTCAACCATGGCACTCACATGCTGGTTCTCATGGCTTCTTCCAGGAAGTGACACACCTCGCTTCTGTTCACTGCACCTGCCAAGGCAAGGCATGTGGTCACACCTAACCAAAGCAGACTGGGAAGTGGAAGCCTATCCTGAGTTGGAAAGGAAAACTGGAGATATTGATAGCCAAGCACATGGATTCCTGAACAAATAGCACAAACCCAGACTAACACTTCATGAAGCCAAAACGACATCCGATGATAATAGGCTTCCTTCGGGGATGCTTTATTCCAAGGTCTGAGCACCTATGATTAATGTTGGGCCATAGCAATCATTTCTGCAGAATTTGGTGCAAATCCCTTGGATAGAATAAAAGATAGTCTACTGCAGACTTGTGGTAACAATAACTTATACTAATAATAGATTCATTTTGAATAACGACGTTACAATTCAGGCACCTTGCTAAGTAAACATTTCACATTTATTATGTAATTTTCTCCTGACAGTTTTGTGAAGTAGATATCATCTTATTTCCCATTTTATAGATGAAGAAGCTGAGGCATAGGAAGCTTAGGAAACTTGCCCAAGTAATTCTGACTCTAAACCAATATCCTTTAACTACTATGCTCTCCTACGTGCTATCTTTGAATGTTACTTTTCCACACTTCAGTATTTTATGATTATTTTAAGATGAATAAGACTAGTTGGACCATATATATATATGTATTTTTTTTTTTTTTTTGCCTAGGACTTTTCACCTCTACTTAAATTTTTCTTATTTTAATTTTAAAAGTCATAAAACTATTTAATATCAACTTTTTTCCAAAGAAAAAAATAAAAATGTCGGCCGGGCGCGGTGGCTCAAGCCTGTAATCCCAGCACTTTGGGAGGCCGAGACGGGCGGATCACGAGGTCAGGAGATCGAGACCATCCTGGCTGACACTGTGAAACCCCGTCTCTACTAAAAACTACAAAAAACTAGCCGGGCGAGGTGGCGGGCGCCTGTAGTCCCAGCTACTCGGGAGGCTGAGGCAGGAGAATGGCGTGAACCCGGGAGGCGGAGCTTGCAGTGAGCTGAGATCCGGCCACTGCACTCCAGCCTGGGTGGCAGAGCGAGACTCCGTCTCAAAAAAAAAAAAAAAAAAGAAAGAAAAAATAAAAATGTCAGTGAAATGTCTTAATGCCCATATACAGCAATGTTCCCTAAACACAACCATCATTCATGAGGTTTAAAAAAATGGCAAAGGATCAATTAGTTTTCCTAAATAAAGCCTCTATAATGAAAGAAAATGAAAGTGAGGGTTTTTTTTCGGTTTAAATTTTTTCACAATTTTTCTTATATGGTTCTAATATATAAGATATATATATATCAGATAAATACTCTCCTTAAACAGAGCTCTGTTGGCAAAGTCTAGAATTAACTTACTTTCCTGTCTAAAAATGCAAATCTAAGAGTAGGAAGCACTCCATCATTTATTTAAAAAAGTACTCCTACCATTAATGCTTAGTCTGTTATGATGAACATGCACAGAAATACACCTTAGAGACAAGTAGTCAAAACACTGTAATGACAGCAGTTCCACTGAAATTTCCCTTTTTCACTATTGCTGCTTCACATGCATAGCCTCTGAAATATAATGCCAAAGTAGGAGGTAGCAACCATAAAGAGACTGTAACAATAATGGAACTGTATATGCTGCCTCCGGAGCTGGAAAGTGGAAACTATTTTCTAAATAACTCATAATCAGAAATTCCAGAGATGATCCATTCTTCTTTACAGGTACTGTAGTCAACAAAATACCTACCTCTCTAGAGAAAACAAGGTTCTCATTTAAGTTTGACAGATACTATACACAGAACACTTGGCGTCTCTAGCTCATTACTTGGCCCAGGGTAGATTTTTACGTAGACCAAATTGATTTAAATGACCAGTCAGGAAAATTCAATTTAATTATATATATATATATTTTATAATGCAGAAATGCAGGGCTGGTTGTCTAAATTAAATGGCATTCTTATTGCTTTATAGGACCTGATATATTTCCTTCTGGAATATTTTGTTTAGGAGGTTATTCTTCACTTTGCCTAGCTTCCTCCAGTCTGTGTTTTTTGCCAGGATTCTTCCTCTGGCCTACCTGGATCATTGCTAAAAACAAAAACAAGTTTTTAAAAAATATATATATTTTCTTTTGGGTTCAAGGGTACATGTATAGGTTTGTTATATAGCCAAAAACAAGGCTTTTGTTCATGTTTTTCTCAAAAGGAAATGCGTGGAAACTCTGTTCAATTCAATGTTGTATGATATTGCTCAGTTATTTAAGCTTTTTAGCCTTGATATCTCCACTTATAAAATGGGAATAATAATAGTGGCCAACTCTATTGACTGTCTACCCACTAACCCCCTCTTCCTTGCTAACAGAACCAGACTCTTTTGCTGGGGTTTGATGACTTTGTTTTTCAGAGGCTGGGCTGCTCCATGGCCTCAGGAGGAAACTCTTAAATTAGCCAATCACAGTGGTTCTGTCTGCCTACTTACTCATACATAGAGCATGTGAGTTGTGAGGGGAAATTCCACTGGACACAGATTTTCTGTGACTTTAAGAAGCGCCATGGCAGGGCAAGGTAGCTCGGGCCTGTAATCCCAGCACTTTGGGAGGCCGAAGTGGGTGGATCTGTTGTGCTCAGGAGTTCAAGACCAGTCAGGGTAACACGGTGAAACCCCATCTCTACTAAAATACAAAAATTAGCTGGGCATGGTGGCACGCACCTGTGGTCCCAGCTACTCAGGAGGCTGAGGTGAAAGGATCAGCCCTCCCACTGCAGGCTGAGGCTGCAATGAGTCATGATCATGCCACTGCACCCCAGCCCGGGCAACAGAGCGAGACCCTGTCTCAACAAACCAAAAAGAGCCACATAACAAATCAGCCGCCCCTTGATATGCCTCTACGTATGAAATATGCCTTTAATTCCAAAATTGTAGCAGCCATGTCCACACAGTGACGGGAAATCAACCTGCTGAAGGTGTCACAGTAGGAGGAAGGGAAGAATCCAGGTTGCTAAAGACATTATCCAGCTACCACATAAGTAACTCTGAAGCTACCCTCCTTTCAGAGGTCTTGGGATCAATTTCCTATTGTTTACACCATTTTTGTAGGGCATTCCTTTACCAGCAGCCAGAAATATCCTGATAGAAAAATAGTGACCTTATTTCATAGGGTTATTTTAAAAACTAGCTAAAACAGTAATGTATATAAAGTATCCAGCACAAACTGAATGCTTAATAAATGCTCATTCTCAACTTAATTCTTGACGTATGTTCATCTTCACTTATTCAAACTAGTTAATGCTTTCTTTACTCTGTGTGGTCTGAATGACTCCTCTAGGAGGTTTTCCCTGGTTCCCCAAAACAGAATTAAGGGCAGAAGTGATTGCTTTCTCCTCTTTATTCAGATAAAGATAATATCAGGTACCTAAGGTTATTTTAAACAATAAGAACAGTATTTAATTCAGACAAGTAGTGTAGTGCTGATTGCAGTGTACAACAAAAAAAATGTAATAAACAGAGTAGTCTTCCTGACTGTGTAAATCAATTTGAACTAAATAAAATCCAACCCAGATCAAGTAATCAACACAGCAGCCAAGTGTTCTGCATTTGGAGTCCACAAAGTTTATTGAAAAGCTGCTTTCTGTAGGGAAAAGACATATTTTGTAGATTACAGTACATGCATGTGAAGAAGGACACATGTCCTCTGAAATTTCAACTGATCCTTATTTCAGAAAGGCACCTGCACCTTCTGCTCAAAACCTTCTCCACAAGCCCCCTTCACCCCAATATCTTTACATGGCTGACTCCTCAGCATCGTTTTGTTCTCAACTCAAATGTCACCTTTTCAGAGACACCCTTCAGGGATTACTCAATGAAGTAATCTCCCAATTACCCCCGCCAGCATAGGCACAGTCCCCACCGTTCAATCTGTTTCTACTTCAATCCATCAAAGCACTCACTGCTACTTGATATTTTATTTTATTGTAAGTCATTTCTGTCAATGGGTTCCAATCCTGGTTGATTCTGATTTAATTACTCTGTGGTGAGGTTGGGACATAGATATTTTTTTCAAAGTACCCACTCAGTGATTTCTAACATGCAGTTAGATTTAAAAACCACTGGTTTCTGTGTTTATTGAATCTCTCCCAATTCTCGAATGGAAGTTTCAAGAAAACAACTGGACAGTTTTGTTCATCCTAATCTCCCTGGCATCTTGAAGAGCACGTGGCACACTGCAGACGTTAAGACTTAGAACAGATTGACTAATTGTATTGTAATTATATTTCTGTATTTGTCTGTTTTCCCCATGAGTCTGTGAGCTCTTAGAGGACAAGTACTATGTCTAACACACTCTGCATCAAAAACTGAGTCACTCAAGAATGTTCACTAAATAAATGAATGATAAACAAACTGCATTTTGTGGTATAAGGAAGACAAAGATGAAACCAAATGTGACCGCTGTCCTCAAAGAGACTGGAGTGTGGTCAAAAAAAAAAAAAAATGCAGATTGCTGTTATACACACTAGAATGAGCTAGATGCTGTGATGAAAGAACAAAAGATTTCAGAGGAGGCATTGTTTTCTATTGGGGAAAAAAGGGAAGAAACCAAGGGAGGCTTCATGAAAGAGGCAGCATTTGAACTGAGCTTTACAGGACAGATGGAATTTGGTTATTCAGAGAAGTAAGACTGTGGGGAAGAAGTATGGAAGGGGAAGCAGGAACTAACCTATCCCAGGCAGAGAGAAAAGAACTCAAAAAACAAGTCAGCCCAGCTGGAGGTTAGGAGGGCCTGAACTAAGACACTGCCGATAAACATGGAAAAGAATCAGTATGAAGATATTTTCCCAATCACAATTGCAAAGGGCTATACAACTTCCTGCAACTAGGGGTGCTTGCTGAGGAAAATAGTGAAGTTGAATTATCATAACTGAGGTAATGAGAAATGGGGTGTCATTAACAGTTACAAAATCAGGTGAGGAGCTGGTTTTGAGGAGTGGGAAAGGTGATGGTGAGCACGGTTTTGGACATGTGAGTTTCAATTTCTGTGGGTTGGATGTTCTGGTGAATTTGCAGGCAGCTTGCTGTGCAAGCTGAGAGAGGAGGTGAGAGATCAGGATGCTTAATCAGATTTGGGACTGACCCACACAGAAACAATGACTGAAATCACAGGACAGAATTTGATTAAGGGAGAGGGAGAAATTAAATGGCCAAAGACTCGTATCTTGAGAACACTCATATTTGGGGACAGGAACTGAAGTTAGTGAAGTTGGAGCCCTCAGAGAGGTAGGAGGAAATTTGTTTCATGTACTTCTTAATTACTCTGTGTGAGTATGGAAAAACTGAGCATGCTTACAGGCAAAGAGGAAAGGACCAAGAAAGAGAAGAAACTAAATATGTAGGACAGAATTATTGTCACAACATGATCCCTTAGAAAGTAAAAGGGAATGGTATAGAGAGTCCAAGTAGAGGGTTTACTCTTGGCTTGAAGGAAAGACGGTGTTAATTTGACTTAGGAAGAAGAGGAGAATGAATGATGTGAATGATGCAGATGTTTCTGTCCCCCTACATATTCATATGTTGGAACCTGATCCCCAATGCAATGGTATTAGGACGTGAGGCCACCTTTGGAAGTGATTAGGTCATGAGTATGGAGTCCCATGCATGGGATTAGTGCCCTTATAAGAGAGACCGGAGGGAGCCAGCTGGCCCCTTTTGCCACGTGGGGACACACAGAAAGTGATGTCCATGGCCTTTGCCAGACATCAAATCTGCCAGCACCTTGATCTTGGACTTTCCAGCCCATAGAAGTGTTAAAAAAAAAAAAAAAAAAAAAAAAGATTTCTATTGTTTCTGGGTTACCTTATCTTTGGTAATTTGTGACAGCAATTCAAATGAACTAAAATAAAGGAAAACACGGGGGAAATTTTGAGGTGGTAAGAATGAGGTTGAGGAAGTCTGTAATATGTGCCTTCTCAGAAAGACAAAAGGTGAGGTCACTTCTAATGAATAAAGGCAGTAGGGACTTGGTTGAATGGTTTCCATTGAAAATGCACAGCAGAGAGTGAAAAGTGAACTACAAAAGGAAGAAGGAAGGATTTTGAAAGAACAGCAATGGCCCTCGGAGATGTAGTGAATCTGAAGTAGAACCAGTCAGCCCAGTTTTCAGCCCCTCTCCTCTACCTCTGAGTGCTGGGTTCTGGGAAAAGGATCAGGGGAATGCCTGACCCCACACCCGGGCTGGCCAGGGAGCAAAGGAAGGCCAGGGAACAGGGAAGAAGTGGTCAAGAGACTGGTTTTTCAAAGCCTTTTCATTAACAGCTTGACTGTTTACACATATTTGCCAAGAGATAAAGGGGCTGATCTTGTCTTATCTTGAGCCTCTGTATACAGTGGTACTACTTCTAAGAAACGTGTTATCACTAAAGTTTGAGAATTGAGCTCCCTTTTTTATTTTCAGTGTTTAATGAAGTCCTCTAGAGACTGTCTGAACATTGACTCCCACTAAATACAACTTGTTGTCTTTAACATAAGAATTTTCAAGAACCATATATTTACAGATATCTCTAATACTCTTACCTGAAAATTTAAATCTCTATTCCACAGTGGCAGCCTTTACACCTGAACAAGTGTGTACACAGAAACTCCATATTTATATAGGGTACTAAATGTAAACAGTCTACTCTTTTTTTTTAAACAAAATATTTTAGTCTTACAAACAATTTTAAATGTGATAATGTATAAAGACTTTGCTCTAATATGGAGGTAAGTGAAATGGAGTTTTAACTGGGAGGTAAAGAATTAATGAACTGTGCAACTCTAAATTCCAGGCCTATTTTATTATCCCTTATGAAGAGGTCGATATAGGCTGGGTCAGCCCCAGATCATTTTTAGCTCTACCATTCTAGCATGTCCTAGGCCAGGGACTAAGTCCTTCATAAAATTTGCATTATATTTTTAATTGAAAAATAATAATTGTGTATATTTATGGGGTACAATGTGATGTTTTGAGACACGTATACATTGTGATGATCAAATCAGGCTAATTAACATAGTCATCATCTTGGGGGTGAGGGTGGGAGGGTGGAGACTAAATCTTAACACAGCTCTGCAACTCTCCTCTCCCCCCCAGATCTAGTAATGCCAGGCACCTGGGTTCTCCCAGTAATTGTAGAATGAATAGATGTGCACATTAAATAAAATTAGGGGTCATTATTTGCAAACTTCCCCCACCCCGACCCCCAGCACATGGACAAAGTGCATTACAGAAAGTTAACATTAATTATTCAGGAGCTCTTCAAACCGTGTAAGGTCAATATCTGCCCCCACACCATAAAGCTAAGATATTGCTGCTATTCAGTAGGGTCCCTGCTAATTGTTCTGCCCAACTCTCCTCAGCCTCACCATACCCTGCCTCACCAGTTTAAGGATAAGGAGTAAAATCTGTCATGGAAAAGGAAACAGAGGATTCATTATTTTTAAAAGTGAAATTTTGGTTAGAATCACATTTCATTAGTAGAAACTTGTTGTCTCAGAAACCCATTGTATTGTTTAACTACCATAGCCCCTCCCCACAAGTTAATGCTCCCCATTATAAAGGATTTGAGAGTAATTTAGTACTTTAATTTCTCCCCTCCCTTTCTGACCATGTACCTATTGAGCATTTTTCTCTGCTGAATGAGAGGGGACCAGAAAAGCACTGAAGAAACAGCTCTCCAGTGCCTCCGTAGTGGTAGCCTGGTCTAAGACTTGACCAGCAGAATCACTGGTGTGACCGTCTACAATAAAGGTTTGAATTTCACTATCAGGTTCTGGACATCACCAACTAGCAGAAACTAGGCACATTTTCTTACCCTCTCCTTTTGATTTCAAATGTTACTTTTGAGAGAAGTATTTTATCTGGGCAGGGATAATACTGTTGTATAAAGGACGTTAAATACAAAGATTATGATTATGATCTAATGACACGTTAAGTTAAAAGATCCCACCATTTGAAAATGTCTCCTTGAAAATCTGACTAAAAATTGGCAAAGATTCTCAACACAGTATTTCTGGGGAAAAACATCAGCAAGGAATATGAATAGACATTTTTCTAAGAAGATGCACAAATGGCCAATAAGCACAAGAAAAGATGCTCAACATCACTAATGATTAGGGAAATGCTAATCAAAACCACAAAGAGATACCACTTCATACCTCTTTGATAATGGCTATTATCAAAAACATAAATAAAAAGTAAATATTGATGAGAATGTGGAGAAAATGGAATCCTTGTTCATTGCTGGTGGGAATGTAAAATAGTGCAGCTGCTATGGAAAACAGTATGGCAGTTCCTCAAAAAATTAAATATATAATTACTATGTCAATTTCACTTCTGGGTTCCCAAAAGAAGTAAAAGCAGGGACTCTAACAGATATTTGTACACCCGTGTTCATAGCAGTATTATTTACAATAGCCAAAATGTGGCCCTGGGGCCATCAAAAGAGAGTAAACAAAGTATTGTCTATACATTCAATGGAATATTATTCAACCTTAAAGAGGAAGAAAATTCTAGCACATGCTACAACATGGATCAATCTCAAAGACATTATGCTAAGTGTATTAAGCCAGTCACAAAAGGACAAATATTGTATGATTCTACTTATATGGCATACTTGGTCAAATTCATAGAGACAGAAGTAAAATGGGGGTTTCCAGGAGCTAAGGAGGGAAAGAGAAGGTATTGATAAAGGGGTATAGAATTTCAGTTTTGCAAGATAAAAACAGTTCTGTGGATGGACGGTGGTGATGAGAGCACATCAATATACTCGCTACCACAGAACTGCATACTTAAAAAAATAGTTAAAATGGGAAATGTTATGTTATGTATATTTTATCACTATAAAAAAAGTCTCCCTAAACCTGTGAGGCAGTGGTAAAGGCCAAGAATATGCTAACTTTTCCTTATGTCACCAAGGAAGAAAAAATAACATTTGAGTATCTTCTATGTAGAAAGCACTCACTTATCCGCACACAAAAGCAAAAACAAAACAAAAGAAAAACTTTGATTATGTATTATTAGCCCTTCTTTACAATGAGGAAACTGAGGTTCCTAAGTTAATGTACCAAGTTAAGTAGTAAGAACCAGTGATAGGTTTCAAAGGCAGATCTATCTGCCTCCAAAGCCTGTGTTCTTTTCACTCCACAGTGTTTTCTCCTACCCACAGAAGTCTTTTATGAACAGGCTTTCTACTTTGACTATACAGCTTTTAGACTTAAAAGTTGGGCTTGCTTTCTGAAGCAGGCTAAACAAAGTCAGTCAACCAAACATATTCACTACATGCCCACCATATGAGGCCCAAGGCTGGCCATGAAATAATGGAGTCATGTTTCCATTCAGCCATTGGCCATATGGCAGAAAAAAAAAAAATAGTACAATTAAAATTTCAGTGTTGGTCTACTCCTCAACAGCCAGTGAATACCCCAAGAAAAATCATTATGTCTTTCAATATTCCATATGGCCAGAATAAGTGGAAATAGTTTCATTTTACAGCATAGAAGCATATTCATCTTTTTGCTAAACATTCTACCATCATAGTTACTGATCTGCTGTTACTCACTAATGTTCTGCTTCAAGCTGGAATTTAACAATTAAGAAATGTTTTGTGCTGTGCAGAAAATAGGCACCTCTTAGTTGTTTTCAGAAAGATAGCAGGGCCCTCTTGACTCTACTATGCCCGTTGGGCAAGGTTTCATTTTCTTACTCATGTGTGAAACACACACAGAAGAGTAATGCAGATTGTCTGTGCCTCCCCAAACAAAGCAGGGTGTTGGCATTATCTAGTGAATACAGCCTGCAGAGGAGTAAGTATCAAAGGGTAAGCCTGTCCTCATCCATGCAGCTCAGGTTACCAACTTTTTACTTCATTTCATGATGTACAGCTTGATTCTAGAACTCCACTGGGTCATTCTGGATCTAAGATCTACCCTAGGTCTCCTCTCTAAGAAGATGATCTTTACATATTTCCCTTTAGGATGCAAATAGGAAGCCGAACTGCAAAATCCATGTCACGACTTGTTTTGCCCACAAGTTTGATTAAATTCAGTAAATCCTTCAAGGAGTTCCATGGTTTCAATACCAGCAGTACTTTGTCTCTTAGGCACGGTGCAGGTTTACTTTAATGAGCAAAAAACCTCTGAGAAATAGACATTTTTTTTCTTTAGTAGCTATGAAAGCTTCCCATCTCTCAAAATGTGCTGCTACTCCACAGATTTTGAGAAGCCATATCGATTTCATAAAGATAGCATTAAAAACAGCCCTATAGCTCTTCACAAGTGAGAATGATGATAAACGAGGAGATACATATATACATGCCCTCTCAACTAGCATATTTGGTATTTAAGAACCTATGTTTCAAGAATTTGTGAGTGTCAAAATATTGACATTTTTGTTATTTTTACTCCAATATAAGCAGTTTTTTCCTCTTTCTTTTGAAAAATTATCTCCTTTCATTATAGAAACTCTAGAAAAAAAAACCCTTTTATCAATAACTACTTACTGCTTAACTATACTTTCTGTTGAAGATTAAAAAAATAGCTTAATTCTTTAAATCGTGCTACACCAGGGTATTAAACTCACCTATATATCCTGTCAGAGGAATCTCACAATCTCAGTTCTCATCTGCCAGACCTATTTAGTGTACTTTTACATATCATTCATAAATATGAACAAGCCATAGACCCAAGCTCTCATTAAGAACATTCTTGGCTCAAGAAAATCAAAGAATAAAAATCATGTTCTGGTTTTACTACTTCCGTCTATCTACAGCATATTCGTGTAAGGAAAGAACCCAGCTGCACTTTTTTATTTTGTCCCTCACCGAGGCTAGCATGCACCTTGACCTAGAGGTGAAGAAAACGCATATAAACATAAAATCCATACATATACTAGTATCTGATTCTGGACAAGTTACTGGCCTTAAACCCGCCACACTCCTTTGAACAAGGATGCAACTTTAGGATAAGACCTACTGGCAAATGATAGCTGTGCCTGAGGTTATCCTGAAAGCAGCTGCACAAGCTAAGGGAGGAAGACACTGTTTTTTTAATGGTAAATACTGCCCCTCACATACGCAATTCGAGCCTTTGTTGGCAAAATCTAAGTACAAAAGAATTTAACTCCCCCAAAAGCGAAATCACAGCCATTATTTTTGCAGATCAGAAGACATCCCAATGCAATGTGTAAGAAAGAGAATGCAATTAATATTTTACACCACTTACTCCCCTAAAACAAGGGGACTGCAAGGCTCCGATGACCAGACCACGGCTTCACAGCCCCAGATGGATTTCGACTCAGCCCTGGTTTTCTTCCGAGAGAACTATACAAACAGCTTCTTGTATTTAGCATGTTGCCCTGTCGAGTCATCAAATCTAAGCACTGATGATGAGGTTTTTTTTTAATCAAATGTGTCATAAATGTGGTCGTTCTCAAAGACCCTTCCAAAAGAATCTAATCATTTCCCCTAGTCCTGAAGCGATGTCTTTATCATCCCTTAGAAATCGGACCTTAAAATCACAGGCGACGGTCATTTTTCTCAATTAAAAACGAGCAACATGGAAAACGTTTCCTTTACCTTAGCTCCCGAGGCTTGGTCAGAGGAGTGTGGTTTTCCCCTGTCTCCGGAGCTGATCTGTGCAGGCGAGCTCCGGCGCAGCCCAGCCCAGCCCAGCCCAGCAGTAGTAGGAGTTGCCCACGGAGCGCGGCGGCAGCGTTGTGAGTATGTGTAGCGGCGGCTGCAGCCCAGGGACTAGTCCCCACCCAGCTTTGTCTTCAATCAACGTTCTCTCTACAGGAAGCAGCGCATCTCCCACTTCCTCCTCTTCTTGGTAGCTGTTAGCGGCTTGCTTCTTTTCCCTCTCATTTCCATTTCAGGGCTTACTCTGGTGGTTTTGTCTGCTCCTGGGCTGCTGACAGTGATTTGACTTTAATCCCCCTTCTCCCTTTGTTCAAGTCCCTCTGGTGCTGTCTGTTCCTTCCTTCCCCTTTTCTCATGGCCCCACCGTCACCTCCGCGACAGCTTCCACACACCGCTCAGTCGGCCCCCTTCCTGGCACACTGCCTGCTTTTTTAGCCTGAACTTGGCTTGTAGCTATTGTTGTTCTTGCTGTTGTTGTTGCTACTGCTGCTGCTGCTTTTTTGGGTCAACATCCCCTGGTCAGGTTCTGGCCCCCAAGATCCCACACCAGCCTCCACTGTTCCTCCTGATTTACTGTGGTCCCCATCAAGCCAGCTAGCTGGGAGCTTGCAGCTTGCAGCTTGCAGCTTCTCACTGCAGCATTTTTCTCAGTGGCCAACATTTCAGATGCTTCATTTCTCCAAGGTCCCACTACCACTGAGATCTTACTTAACCCACATGCTCAGAAAAGAATGGCCTGATAAGTATTCTTATGGGGCACGGGAACTAAACCAAGTTTGGCGATGCTACCTATAGGCCTAACAGTGAGGACTATTTCCAAAAGATTCTCATAGATGGGAAGGAATGAGGTGGTGCTGAATGCTACACATTCCCAACAGAGAAACTGAATATCCCTCTCCCCATCCCCCACACACTAGCAGGGCTGAAAGGACCCTCGCGATCCTCCAGTCCCTTCCCTTCATCTTAGGAGGTAATATCGTGGAACACACAAGGGTAGAGACTGCAAGCTGTTTGTCTGCCAGAATTTCAATCCAAGTTGCCATTACTGACTGTATGAACTTGGGCAAATTATTTAACGTCTATGTGCCTCAGTTTCCTCATCTGCAAAATGTAGTTGATGATAGCCATGCTCTACAGTGGAAACCTGAGGATTAAATGAGATGGTATACAAAATGCTAATAGTTCTGGGGACATAGGGAGTATTCGGCACATAATAACTCTTATTATTTTTAGAGGACATTGGGCCTCACATTCAGTAAGTGATTTCGGCAGTCAGCAGCCAAACCCTCACCAGTACTTGGTTTTCCGATTCCTCACTATTAGTATGTTCGCAACTGAACCCGGATGCCTTAATAACAATTTATTCAACGTGTGAGTCATTCTCCCCCCAGTACTAACACCAGGTACTTTGGGGAAGCTACAGATTAAACATGAGATGGGGGAAGGGGAATCCTGTTCTAGTGTCCAGGCAACACTATGGAGCTAAAAACAACAACAAAAAATCACTTTTTCTCAGGAATCAGTGCCTGGAAAGCTAATCTTGCCAGGCAACAGTTAATTCCCCAACTCCTCCTTTTTAATCCAGTCTTGCCTTAATCCTCCAGCAAGTAAACTAACAGGAAATGTTAGAAATCTAGGACTGATGGAGAATAACTCACCAGGTGAGCCTTCCAAACACACCGTGGGGACCACAGCACATTAACCTAGAAGGTACAGAATTTAATTTCTGTGAAATGTTCTGAGACAGTCCCAAAACACCCTTTGTTTCGATTTGATGTTCCATGAACAGAGTTTGCTTATTTTTTCAAGGAAATCTTCCATCAAAAAGGACCCTGATGTCAACTCACTCAAACCTGAAAGCCACAAAATGGATTGATTTAAGATTGAAAATGAGCAACTACCTTCGATCCACCAGCAAATAGAATTGCAGTAGTGAGAGGATTGGGCATGACTCCACCAACATGTGAGTTACCTCCACACCAGGAACCCTGGTGCCAAAGGTTACCAGGAGCTTTTAAATGTAAATTTAAACATGCATGATGCAAAGCCTAAGAAAAATGAGAAGCATGTTATTAATGGTTGGAAACAAGACTATGGTTAATTTTAGACCAGTAGGTTCTGGCATTAACTCTAGATTCAAGTACAGTAATTTTTTGTGTCTTTTTGTTTCTAACTCACTCTCTCTCTCTCTCAACCATCAGAGAGTGGCTGGTATTTATATTTAAGCCTATATAGTAAAACCTCTTTCAAACAATAAAATCTCTAGGAATTTTGCCTGCTGCCTTCTAATCAGTTCTTCCATCTCTGGCCCTTATAAAACTCAGAGTAGGTTAATTGCCAGTCTTAGGAGGTGCCAACAAAACTCTATACAAAGCTAAAAACTAGATTTTAAGATCTCTCTCTCATTAATACCTCATTGCTTTTCAACTGATCCTAATAGCCTCTTTTTCAGGAGAGAAAAGTAAAGTGTGGGGGTATAACTTGGCCAGGATAGATTAATCCAGTTTAGAGCTCTTAACACAAGTTTGCATACCAAGTTTGCAAAGTGTTAATTTCTTAGGAAAATGACATCTCACCATTAATAGTTTATGCATCAATTGCTAACCATGAGCCTATCCCAGTACATTTTATCACTGGGTAAAACAAAAGTCTATAAAATGCTCTAACACTCATGCATGGCCGTATTTGCAGGCATTAATACTTTGTATTTCTTACATCTACTGGCAGCGGAGGTTGGGTAATGAAGAGGACATAATTTTGGCCTGATGTCTCTCCTATGTTATTGAGCTTTCTAGCTGGATGTTCCTTGGAGTTCTTATGTTTAATAATCCCCAGATTATATACTATACCTTCACCCAAAGCCTGTTCCTCTTTCTATATTCTCCATTTCATTTAATGAGGAATACAAACCATTTGCCCACATCAGGAATATAAGAATAACCACCAAATCTTTTATCTTTGTTATCCCAATCTGACTTAAAGTTCTTCATCCTTTCATTCTCACCACCAAACTATCTCCTTGCCCAAACTCCTCCTCTCTCTTCCTCTTGCCACTGTCTTATTTCACAAATGCTTTGTTTTTTTCTGTGCAATTATAATACTTTCTACTTTGTCCTCCGACCTCCAGTCTCTCTTCAAAGCCATCCCCACCAGAAGTACATTGCTGAGATGGAGAGTTGATCAAATCACTTTCCTACTATAATACTTCAGTATCTCCCCTCTGGGTTGCTCACAGGATGTATGCCTTAATTCCTCTGCATGGCATACAAAGCCTTCTGTGATGTCACCTGTCCACATTCTCCCTTAGTGCCTGTTGTAGCCTTATATGCTACAACCTTCACAGCAGGTTCCTGAAGGGGCTGTGCTGTTTTCTCCTTGCATCTTGGCACATGCTATTTCTGTCGCCAGAAATGCCCTATCCCTTCCTCTATTTTGCCTACTAGTAAACCCCTACTTATCCTTTAGGACTCAGCTTTTCTCAGAAGCCTTCCCTGACCGTGGAAACTAAGCAGGTGCTTCCTTTTCTGTAAGTGCGACTGGTGCCTTGCCTCTACTTCCATTTCAGCACTAAGGACATTATTTTCATGTTTTGTTAGATGTGCATCTCACCCCTCAGCATTTGGGTCCGTTAAGGTTAAGCCCACATTTGCTTGTCACACAGCAGGTAGTCAACAGATGTTTGTATAATGAAAAGGCATCATTGGCAGAAATTCCATTCCTTTGAGTGAGGGGAGAAAAAGGAAGTCTCAAAAACGAGAAGTTGGTCATGGGGTAAGAAACAATAATTCCTCTCTCTCTCTATATATATATTTTGCAAATTTTCTATAGCAATCCATGGCACATGCACAACAAATTCTTAATATTTGTTATATGGGCAAGCCTAAAAAATTCTAGGACAACTCCTAGTTCCATTTCTGCATTGAACTTCTTATAAAGAAGCATAATCTGGCAACAAAAAAGTAATTAGAAAATAAATATTAAGTCTGGGC
This sequence comes from Macaca fascicularis, assembly GCF_037993035.2. NCBI lineage: Eukaryota > Metazoa > Chordata > Mammalia > Primates > Cercopithecidae > Macaca > Macaca fascicularis. Next base: position 119,744,717 of record NC_088381.1, on the reverse strand, counting down.
TCAGTGGCTCATGCCTGTAATCCCAGCAATTTGGGAGACTGAGGCAGGCAGATCACTAGGTCAGGAGTTCGAGACCAGCCTGGCCAACATGGTGAAAACCCATCTCTACTAAAAATACAAAAATTAGCCAGGCATGGTGGTGCACACCTGTAGTCCCAGCTACTCAGGAGGCTGAGGCAGGAGAATCACTTGAACCCAGGAGGCAGAGGTTGCAGTAAGCCAAGATTTTGCCATTGCACTCTACCTGGGCAACAGAGCAAGACTCCACCTTGAACAACAACATCAATAAAGAAAATAAATATTAAAAAGAAAGCTATTCTTTATTTGTATCTCTGTAGGAACTTTAAAGAGACTGATGAATAAGCTAGAAACACTTCTCACATCCCCTTCTGCACTCTCAAATCTTTGCCACATCCCAACTGTCCCAGAGCATCTCATATGCCAAATCCCCAAACTCCCTAATCTCTCTGCAATGCTGTACACCTCCTTCTCTCTCCTCCCCCGCTATGCCCAGCTAGTTCTTTATTTTTTTATTTTTTTTGAGACAGTCTTGCTGTGTCACCCAGGGTGGAATGCAGTGGCACAATCTCAGCTCACTGCAACCTCCACCTCCCAGGTTTAAGGGATTCTCCTGCCTCAGCTTCCTGAGTAGCTGGAATTATAGGCGTGCGCCACCATGCCCAGCTAATTTTTGTATTTTTTGTAGAGATGGCATTTTGCTATGTTGCCCAGGCTGGTCTCGAACTCCTGACATCAGGTGATCCACCTGCCTCAGCCTCCCAAAGTGCTGGCATTACAGGCATGAGCCACCACACCCGGCCTAGTTATTTTTTGATTGTCTTGCCTTCTCTGGCAGAGCCCACCCTATTTTTTCTTCCCTGTCTCAGCTTTGGTAGGTAGGTAGGTCAGTCGGTCTCTCTCTCTCTCTCTGTTTCCAATCAGAAAGGAGCCTATCAGAAAGGAGCCATCAGCTGTGCCAGCAAAGCCACCCCTTGAGTGCATGTGTGGGCTGCAGGGAAGAAGGAAGAGTAAATGGGAACAAAAAGGTAAATCCATGCAGTCATAAATCTTGTCCACTCTTTTACATTGATGGTACATTTAATGGCTTACTTAATTGTTCAGCTGAATAGTAATCAATAATAAGTAAATTACTGAGCTGTTATTTTATCACAGAAAAGCTAGAATTCCAGGCATTTCTTGGATCAGCTAAAGGGAACAGAAGCCTCTTTAAAGAGTTCTTCAAAAAGATATAATCATGATCTGATCTGTGTGTCACAGGATCATTCCCTACCCCCAGACATCTGAGCCTAAGCCCAGCTGTTGGGAGCCAAGAAGACTGAATCATATTTGGCTTGAAGAGAGTCAGGGGGTGGGTGGGCAGAACTAATCTTTCTGGAGAGAGAGTGGCTGGCCTTCACTAATGAAAAATGTCAGTCTCTGTCTCACGGCCCAGCATGAAAGCTAGTGGGACAAGGGACATGAAGAGTAATAGCCAACTCTTTCATCAGAGAGAAATGTGTTGGAACCATGAGTTCTCTCCTTTTGCTCTGGGCACAGCCAGTAGTGTGAAGCCCCCCAGATCCTTCTCTGATATTGCCTGAAATGTCACACACATAATACATGTGTGTGTTGAATATATACATACACTCCTGGGGAGGCTATCGGTGATGAATGAGTTAAAGATGCTTGCTTTCCTAATCCCTCATGAGAAAACAAACACAAATGTTGATGAGGAGAGGAAGGGGATGGGTAAGGAGGCCAAGAGTAGATGGAAGTTGAAGAAGGGGGCTGGAGGAGGGCTAACCATGAAGCCTGAGGTCTTACTGAAGAGGACAGTAGCGCAGAGGGACACAGGCAGGGAGAAGGCAAAAGACAGGAGGGAGGCAGAAGTAGAGTTGGAAGTAGGTAAGAAAGAGCCATGGCCGGCCTGGTGCGGTGGCTCATGCCTGTAATCCCAGCACCTTGGGAGGCCGAGGCAGGAGGATCACTTGAGTTCAGGAGTTCAAGACCAGCCTGGCCAACATGGCGAAACCCCATTTTTTACTAAAAGTACAAAAATTAGCCAGGCGTGGTGGCAGGTGCCTGTAATCCCAGCTACTCGGGAGGCTCAGGCAGAAAAATCGCTTGCAACCCTGCCGTGAGCCGAAATAGCGCCACTGTACTCCAACCTGGGCAACAAAGCAAGACTCCACCTAAAAAAAAAATAAATACAAACAAATAAGAAATTTTTAAAAGAGTCATGGAGGCCTTGCTGTGGATACAAACGGTTGTGCCCAGAGAAAGTTTGACCAGGCTACTAGGAACAAGGGCTCCACACTCCCCAAACCAGGGCTGCCTTATATGTTTCTGAAGTTCTGGTCTTCCCATAAGCAGAAACTGTTCCAAACCCCAGCAAAAGTTGGAGCTGGGCTATTGATTGGGGTCAGGTGAAATAATTTAAACCAAATGTGTTACTACCATAAAAACAGAAACAGTGATTCTGCGAAGTAAAACTTGTTGCTTCCAAAAAGTCCCTGAAGATCAATATAGATATTCAGGGACAGGACGGGCATGGTGGCTCATGTCTGTAATCCCAGCACTTTGGGAGGCCAAGGCAGGCGGATCACCCGAGGTCAGGAGTTTGAGACCAGCCTGGCCAACACGATGAAACCCCATCTCTACCCAAAATACAAAAATTAGCCAGGCATGGTGGTGCACGCCTACTCGGGAGGCTGGGGCAGGAGAATCACTTGAGCCTGGGAGGCAGAGGTTGCAGTAAGCCAAGATAGTGCCACTGCACTCCAGCCTGGGTAACAGAGTGAGACTCTGTCCCCAAAAAAAATAAAAATAAATAGAGAAGAAAAAGAAATTCAGGGACAACAGGAAACAAGCAAGAAGATCAAGAAGAGGGAGTCTGCAGTGAAGTGTGACAGAGGTTAGAGAACACTGTGCACGCACAAAGCCTTGGAAAAATAGCCCTTTAAAAGGAATGTCAGAATTAAAGGATACAAATCTGCAAGATTAATATCACACATGTAAATCATTTTGAAGTATCTTGAAAGAAAAGCTATACAATAATAACTCCAATAATTTATAGGCAAGGCAGAAAGGCAAGACTTAGTTTTTCTGTGCCAAAAATGTAGACTAGACAGCGTGATCTATTTTGTCAGTAAATAGGTTGGCAAGAGAGGATAGGGAATTAAAGGAGCTGTTTAAAGGTATTTTTCTTTGTGTCTTTGTTGATTTCTCTACTGGAAGGGGTTTTCATAAATTTACTTGTGACCTTCCTTGGCTCCCCTGCCTCTATTCTGTACCTAAGTTTTCAGGTTCTCATTTTGAATTTTCTATGACAGAATTTCACGAACAGAACCATAGCAGTGGAGGGAACTATGGCTTGTGAATGTATCCCTTCCATCAGAGTCCACTAGAGTGGGATCACTAGACCTGCCACTCCCTGAGGGCAAGGGCTGGGTCTCACATCTCTGCATCTTCAGCACCCACCTTGAACAGCACTTGGCACATTGCATGCACTCAGTATTTGTTTGTTAACTTTAACTGAATATAAACAATTAGATCCTGTGGAAGAAAGTTATGACCACTACTGACCATTTTGAAAATACCAGAACATTTTATAAAATCAGCTAAAAATCTAAGAGAATGAGTGAATAACTACTAAGACTGCTTAAAATATTACCAAAAATGTCCCCAGAAATCAAAAAAATGAGAAGAGTAGCAAGGGGGTAAATGTGATAGTGATTTTGAAAAAGGAAAGACCGTGAAGTTACCGACCAAGTAATAACATTAAACCAGCAGGAAAAAAAAAAATCTGTCTTTACTCAGATGATAGTAAATCCCACTATATGTAGAAAACTCTTATGAAGCAAAGTGTTGTCAATTGATTGCTCTTCCGGCAAATCTGTGAACTCTGAAGGTGCATTTGCAGTAATGCAAAACACTGCTCACGAAATGTTGCTAAAATGATTTCCATTACTTTAGTAAGAAGTTATTCAGCATTCTTTAAGTATTACTTGTATGATTACACAGGGAAATTTCAACAGAGAAGAATTATGTAGTATAGAGTAAAATTGGAAGTCTCAAATTATTGACTTGGCAAAAATAATCTATAATTAAGATTCCTTAGCAAATTACTATTTTTGTGCAGTTTTATAACTCCCCTCCCTTGCCCCGACAAATTACCACTTCTTTATCTTGGTTATAACTTGGTTATAACTCTTATCACATTGTATTATCATTACATGTTTACCTCTATCTTCAACCACATGTGAAATCCTAGAACTCACAGGTAATGTCTTACTCAGTCTTGTATCTCTAGTGCCTTGTACAGTGCTCAGTGCATAGGACACAGTAGGTGTGCAATAAATCTTATTTGCATATATGAATAAAGGCAAGAGCATGACAAGTAAGGTCCAGATATTCATTTTAGGAGGAGGGAGATAAGTCAATTTTCTGTAGGGCTGTTTTTATTTTTAAAATATTAACAAAGTCCTATAGTATCTGTTAGTATCGCAAGTTTGTTCATTATACCTTATTGTTTATGATTTTATTTTCCAAAGAAAAGAGTGAGTTACATGTTCAAGATCAGTTATGGTCATTGGTTTCTTCCTAGTTCAGAATATTGAAATTTACCCAGACCACAGCCAAGTCATTTATTTACTATTAAAATATTTATGTACATCCCTCACTGCTAAATTTTTACATCTAGAAAGTAGATTTGCATAAACTGAAAATTAACAGCATAATATGACTTAAGTAAATCCTGCCAAAATCCTGTCAACACACTTGGTGCAGAGCTGATATAAAAGTGGAAAAATGACATTACAGGCACCCTTATTTAAGGATTACATATATCAATGCTTTTATATCTGAAAGACATGACAGCAATAACCACAAATAACATAGACAAGAGAGAAAAAAGTTGTTCATGCCCCACAGCTGAGAAGACACCACCAGAAAAAAGATAAGATTTTAAGGAATAAATTAAAGTGTTCAGAATGGATACATTTGCTTAATCTATTTATTAGTGAGACAGACTCCCATTTTATTATGGAATAACAGTCTAAGGAAACTCTTCAAAGACTCACCATCTATGACAATCATCAGATGGGAAAATAAAAACATCTTTCTACCCTTAAGTCTGTAGGAAGACAACAACTGTGTGCTTGATTAGGCAGGGTCTTGATGGTGCCTGATACACAGTAAGTGCTCACTAAATCTTTGTCAAATGAGTAAATGAACTCCACAGGAACAATGGAAACTCACTATTCCCATTTATGATATAAGTAAATGACAAGGTTAGTATATACTCTTAGTATGAGAGTCAAAACTGCTGCTCTAGTACCATTGGGTCAAAAGCTGATGGTGATATGAAGGGCATCTTATGATCAAAGGGTTTATGATGAAGACTCCTGTGTAGATTTTGTGTACAATGATGAGTAAGCATATGGGGAGCCAAGTTATGTATTTTGACAACCAGATTATCTCCCCTGCTCCAAGGGAACCTGCTTTATAACCTAAGGGGCTGGTTTCTCCCACTTGGTATCTGGAAAGGTGTTAATTTATCATCGGTTTCTAGGGCCAATGGAGGACAAAAATCATCCTTCCACCCTCTCTAGATTTGGGTGCAAATGTTCCTGAGGCTGCCTTCTTCTTCTTATAATCAATTGATTGGGATAACATTGTGTACATAAGCTCCACGGTGGGTTGGCATTGCATATGCAGTTGATATACTTAGCATATTTGTCCCCACCCAAATCTCATGTTGAACTGTAATTCCCAGTGTTGGAGGTGGGGCCTGGTGGGAGGTATTTGGGTCATGGGGGTGGATCCCTCATGAATGGCTTGGGCCATTCCCTTGGTGATAAGTGAGCTCTCACTCTGAGTTCACAGGAGATCTGATGACTTAAAAATAGGTGGCACCCCGCTCCCACTCTCTATCTCTTGTTTCTGCTTTTGCCATGTGATGTGCCTGAACCCTCTTCACCTTCTGCCATGAATGTAAGCTTCCTCAGGCCTCCCCAGAAGCTGAGGAGATGTCAGCACCATGCTTCCTGTTCAGCCTGCAGAATGGTGAGCCAATTAAACCTCTTTTCTTTATACATTATCCAGTCTCAGATATTTCTTTACAGCAATGCAAGAACAGCCTAATACAATGGACTCTACATGTTCCCCAGTGCCCAGAAGAAAGGTTTTTCTGCTTGTAATCTGTTCTTTTCCTCCGACCATCAGTAACCATAGGTCAGCAATCTTTTTAGCCTCATATGTGCCACAGAAGACAAGAAATTTTCACTGGTACGTTTGGTAGATTTCAGGAATAAACAGAAGAAAGAGAATAAGGGAGAAGATTAGGAGGGAGGGGTTTATTCTTTTCATGAGAGCTATTTTTTAAATAAGATTGCTGCAAAGAGAACTCAAATGGGAGCCACATAAACAGGCAATTTTAACAGCCACATGAGAGGCAACTTACTTTAAGAGGGAGAAATATGAAAACTTACTTCTAAAATTAAGGGGCGGAAGTACAAAAAACAAAAATAAAAATCTCCAAGGAACAGCCAAATGAAAACAACAGAAGCCAAAGAAAGAGAAAGGACCAAGAGGCAACTATGCTGCTTCCAAAACTCGCAGAAACAAAGTTATAATTCCGTGATTAGTAATTAGTCTTTTTAGGGATGGAGTTGGGTTGGGAGGAACAACTTTTTAGTTTAAAAAGGATGGGGATATTACTGGAATTGGCCATATAAAAGTATTAACTTTTTATTAGCCAGGAATGGTGGTACCCGCCTATAGTTCCAACTTACTTGGGAGGCTAAAGTTGGAGGATCACCTGAGCCCAAAAGATAGAGGCTGCAATGAGTTGCAATGATCATGGCACTGCACTCCATCATGGGCAACACAGTGAAACCCTGTCTCAAAAACAAACAAACAACAACAAAAAATAACCCATTTGCTTTGTATCTAAAATTGGGTATAATTCATACATTTGAATATACAAATATTTACTGGAAGTTTACTAGGTGCCAGAAGGAAACAAAACAGTGTTTCTGATCTCATGGATTTTATATGATAGTGAGGGAATCCAAAAATAAAATCATTAATAGATAAATATGTTAGGTAGCATTAAATTTGGAGAGGAAAAATAAAGCAGTGAAGGGGAACAGAGCAGCAGGAATGCACACAACATTTTAAATTGGATGATCAAGGAAGGGTGCTGGTTATTCTCTGATTGCCATCTCCTCCCTCACCATTTTCTATTCATTCTCCATTTTTCTTTGCTTTGCTCTCCAAGATGGCCCTTAATTATTCTGGGCTTCTACTGTTCGTACTCTAGTATAGTCTCTTCCCACACTGACTCAGAACCAATCTGTGTGACTAATAGAATGTGACTGAGATGACAATGTGTGATTTTCAAGGTTAGGTTGTAACAGGCCCTGTAGCTTCCACCTTGGCCTCCTTGATCATTTGCTCTGGGGGAAACCAGGTGCCATGTTGTGAGGTCACTCAAGCTGCCCTGTGGAGAGGCCCACATGGGGAGGATCTTAGGTCTCCTGTCAACAACCAGCACCAACTTGCCAGCCATGTAAGCAAGCCACCTTGGAAATGGATCCTCCACCCCAGACAAGGCTTCAAACAGCTGACATTTTAACTGTAACCTCAAGTGAGACTGAGGGCCAGAAATACCAAGATAAGCTGCTCCCAAATTCCTGATCCACAGAAACTATAAGAGAAAAAAAGTATATATTGTATGAAACCTCTGTGTTTTGGGGATCATTTGTTATGCAACAGTAGATAACTTGTATAGTACCCAGTACTTCATTACTCCAACTCCCTTAGTCTCTGATTTCCATCTGTGTTAGACCAGTGGGTAGAAAGTGAGGTCAGTGTGTCCATTCCTCAGCATTGTTCTCTGGTCCTGGTTTCCTTCCTCAAGAACCACAGCTTCTTCTGGGCAGCCCCACAGGTGTCCAGGACTGCAACTCTCTGCATTCCTACAACACTAGCCCCTTCAAGCCTAGATGTGGCATCAGATCTTGCTGTTGGTTTCCTGATCCCCACACATACCTCGGTAAACACTCCCTTCATTCTCCTAAAAATGGTGCGCCTTCTATTTCCTAAAATACCCAGGCTGATACAAACGTCCTCCTGCAGGAGAAGACATTTAGACAGAGACCTGAAGGAAGTGAGAGGAGGCCTCCTAACATCTAGGGAAGATTATTTCAACAAGTGCACAACACCCTCCCGAGACTGCGGAAGTTGGGCGTGTTCAGAAGCAGCAAGGAGGGGTCAGCATGGATAGAGCAGAATGCACACATAGGGTATAAGGATGGGGCAGTAGTCGAGGGCTACACTTAATCGAGTTTTGTGGGTCATGGTTGTATTCTGAGTGTGATGTACAGCCATGGGGTGGGAAATGGTCTGAACGAGGGCATGGCACGATCTGACTTGCATTGTGAGACCAGAACGAAGGTAGCCAAAATGGACACCAGAACAATGAGAAGGGCCTTTTGAAATTTAGAAAGATGATGTTGGCTTGGCTTAGGATGACGAATAGTAAAGGCGATGGGGAGAGACTGGATTCAGGCTCTATTTTGAAACTAGGGCTATAAGAATTTGCTGCTGACTTGGATGTGAGGGAAGGAGAGTAAGGGGGAGGAAGACTCCAAAGTGAAGGGTGACTGGTGGAGCTATTTACTAGGATGGAATCAAGAGAGTGGAGGGGGCAGTGTGGAGGGAAGAGGGGAGGAAATCAAGAATTTGTTCATCTTAACTTCAAAAGAGGAAAAGCGTAACCTTCTACTGTTAAAAAGGAAGATGAGAAGTCATTTTTCATTTTACAAACAACAACAACAACAAAAAAAAAAAAAACGGACCTGTATTCATAGAGTAACATCACTATGTCCTGGCCTATTAGAATATCGCCATTAGAAGACTTTTTAAAATCAAGGAGCACATTCTCAGTTTTACTTGGAAGTGTGATCAACTCTTGGTAATTTGCTCTCCAAAGATCAGACTAAATAAATCCAGGAGCTAAGGCCTTCTGAGGGCCCAGGGCCCCTCTTGTCTGTGATAAAACTCAACCCGCCTACAGGTGGAAGATTTTACACCACTGAGGATTCTAATTATCCTGCCTGTAAAAGATAATCTCACTGGTTAACTTCCCATGACTTTCTTTTTTTAAATTTGAAATGTGACTACCTTCAGCTCCAGGATGTGACAGGAAACAAGACTTAACAGATACTTCCGTTTTTCTTGGGACAGCACGCCTCAGCCCACTTCCGCAGTCAGGGCTCCTCTTACCATAAAAGTAGAGCTGTGCCCCCACCCAAACCAAGAGGCTCACTTCTTATACAACGTTGGTTACCTGCTTTCCTTTGCAGACTTGAAGTGTCAGAGAATCTGCCAATTGGGGTTGGCACTCCCGCTTACAGACTTCCCTCTACAGACGCTGCAGAGACCAAGTGGCATTCGTCACCTCTCATCTGTGCTGAGGGGAGAAGGCGACGCCCTGTGCCTCATGGTGGGGTCGGCTGCATGCTCACTCCCACCCTCCCAGTCTGCATCTTGCCCGGGGATGCCAGTTCACAGGCCTGTCTTGATGCCAACGGGCGTTTGTTGTTGTTGATTTCATAATGACCTCTGTCTAAAAATTCTGTAGGCTTTCAGGAAGGGACACAGCCTACCATGATAAAATGGACTTCTCCCCTCCCCCCCTCTGGTTACCATGGCAACTCTGAATGACTGATTTCCTGGTTGCCATGTAGATGCAGTGGGATCCCAGCCGCTGCACCACACAAAGACGTCAGTAAGAATAGCAAGAAAACAAAAAACAAAACCAAAAAAATCACATTTGAAAAGACAAAGGATTGCATCTCAAGCTTTCTTCTCTCACACAAAAGTGGAGGGAAGGAAGCAATTGTAATTACGAATGGTGCCCTTCCTGGAGTAGAGGTGCATGCACCTGTCCCACATGGGAGGGAAGACTGGAAAAAGGGGAAATCCCTCTTTTTGTAGCCAGGAGTGTTGGCATGGTGACGGGAAGGCAGATGCCACTCTCAGGTGGCTAGAGCCCTTCAGCACTCAGCCTGTGTTCCACCAAGGAAACCTGAAATATTCAACTGGGTGGCAGAATTAGGTAGAAAACAAAGCAAAAAACAGGTCTCACAGACATTTTTTTAGAATGTTCTTCTTTTTATAGTTCTAAATTTTAGCATTAAGATTCCAAACGCTCAAATTTAATATGGGGTTGAAGTTGAATTTTTACTTCTATTCAACAACTTCAGAGAATTAACAACAAATTTAAATGGTTTCCTGTCTTTTTAAAATTGATTTGTAACAGCCTGATAAAACCACATAACAAAAGTTGGTTAATCCAGGTTTCTATAGTTTTCATAGCCTGGGTAATATCTATCTTTAGTAATATATATGAAGAGCACTCGTGTGTGAAAAAAATTGTATGTAAAAAATATTCTATATTACTCCAAATATATACAAAAACTAAAATGGTTGATAACACATCTCCTTGATTTTTCATGATTATATCTGAGTCAAGTAGTTTAAAATTAATCTGTTTTTCCTTTTCCAATATCCACCTTTCTACCTTTTGACAAATGGTTTATACATTTAAAAAACTGAATTGGGTAGGATTCACACAGAGTTACGGGTGCTTTACTGTTAATTTTTGGCTGCTGAATCACGAGGTCATTTTGTGATACCTATCTTGTCAAAGGTGGAAGCTGCAATGAACTAGAGTGTCCCACGTTTTATAAATGCTGGAGCAGTGACGTCGACAGACAAAGCTCTGTGCCTAGGGGACTACAGAGCACAAAGAGGATGGATCCAGCCCTGTAACTACCATTTTTTAATATTATTTCCAGCATGTACCACTGCCTCGTCACTCAGACCAGCATGTCCCAAACTGGATCAATAGGTGGCACACAGGGTAAAAAGTACAGATAGGGAAATCAGAGCTCAACTCATTTTCAAAATCTTAGGTTCAAGAACAAAGACCAGGTTTATTAACCATGGGACTTCTCAGGGCTTTTGATATTCTGATATCTGGGATGACTCTCTGAGAGGGAATTCTACAGAATAAGAATGTGGCGTTTCCCAAACGTATTTGGCCACTGAGTACTGCTTTCACAGAATCATCGTAGTTCTTCAGAGCATCCTTTGAGAAATGCTGGGCAAGATTGTCTCTAAGATCTAAGTATAGTTTAAAGATCCATGGATACTTATGTATTTATTGAGACAGGTCTCACTGTCACCCAGGTTGGAGTGCAGTGGCATGATCTCAGCTCACTGCAGCCTCGACCTCCTGGGCTCAGTCAATCCTCCCACCTCAGCCTCCTGAGTAGCTGGGACCACACAGATGCGCACCACCATACCCGACTAATTTTAGTATTTTTTTTGTAGACATAGAGCTTCACCATATTGCCCAGGTTGGTCTCAAACTCCTGGGCTCAAGCAATCCACCCGCCTCGATCTCCCAAAGTGCTGGCATGAGCCACTGCACCAGCCGTTATTAATGATTGAAAATTACGTATTTTTAAAAAGTGATTTGGCTGATATGATACACTAATTTAGCCCATAGAGAAACAGATTTTTAAGAGAGGCAAGAGAAAAAAAAGAATTCACAATAAATTCGGTGTCTTTTATCTATTTTAAATCAAAGCAAGAGCACCAAGTTGTTTCAATAAAAATTGTGGCAGGAGGGCCGGGCACAGTGGCCCATGCCTGTAATCGCAGCACTTTGGGAGGCCAAGGCAGAAGGATCACAAGGTCAGGAGTTTGAGACCAGCCTGCCCAACATGGTGAAACCCCATTCTTACCAACAATACAAAAAATTAGCCAGCGTGGTGGCTTGCACCTATAATCCCAGCTACTCGGGAGGCTGAGGCAGAAGAATTGCTTGAACCTGGGAGGCGGGGGTTGCAGTGAGCCAAGATTGTGCCATTGCACTTTGTACTACAGCCTGGGCGATAGTGCGAGACTCCGTCTCAAAAAAAGAAAAAAAATTGTGGCAGGAGGTGAAGAGGAACAGATACCGAGGGCCATGGTGTGGCGCCTCCAGGGGCGGTCAGCCAGAAGCTATGGTAGGTTCTCCTGGGAAGGAACCACCAGTGCTCAGGGGACTTTCTTGGAACTGAGTCCTCTTCCGCGGAGGTTTTGGGGCTTCCATCTGAGCATACTAACTCTTTATACAACACTCCTCTCCACCCACACACACACACACACACACAGAGCTGGCAACAACAGCAGAGTCACCAGCAGCTTCAGCACCACTGAAGCCAACGAAGAAAACAATGACTTAGAGAAACTCCTCCTCCTCTTCCTCTCCTCTGCGACATCATGAGTAACAAGGGGAGAGTCTCAGACATAAGATCTGCCCCCTACCCAGCCTAGTCCAGCCTACCCTGGGGAAAGAGAGTTTGAACCAAATATGAGATGGGAAACCAGACCAGATTGTTTTAATAAACACAAGTGATGACTTATGAGTTATGACATAGAATCAAATGGTAAGGGGACTGGGTCCCTAGAGGGAAAGGACAGTCAATAACAGGAACGTACAGCTGGTAGCAGCCATTTGCAAGATAAAACTGCTCCGTGTTTCTGCCTCAACAAATTGAATGTCTTCAATCAAACTAGTTGAGTATCTGGGAAAGCCCCATGAACAAAGCAGAAAGGAGCAGAGTGAACTGAGAAGAGAACACACAGCTGGGAGAGGCACAGAAAGGAGACACATTTCCTTTGCCTGAGTCACCAGGAAAGTCTTGAGAGCAGCGGTGGAAACCAAGGTGGCGGCCAAGGGCTGGGGAAGAGAAAGGGGGCCTTGCAGACTGAGGCAACTGGCTGCTCAGAAGCATGAGTTGGGCCAGAGCATGGCTTATCCTGTGAGCCATGAATAGCTTGGCATAGTGGGACCAAAAGGCCAGGGTATGTGGGTATGGTGGACTGAAGAGGTGGGCTGGGGTTAACTGAGGAAGTACCTTCCATGGCAATTCGATCAAAATGGAAACATAAGGAACCATTAAAAATGTTAGTCAAGGGGACTGATGTGACCGGGTTTGCATGTTGGAAAGACTGCCCCGTGACAGTGTGGGATAGGCATTGAAAGAAGGCAGGAGCAGAGTACACACACTCAAAATATTTGAGGGTTTTATTTTTTAACTTTAAGTTCTGGGATGCATGTGCAGATCGTGCAGGTCACATAGGTATACATATGCCATGGTAGTTTGCTGCACCCGTCAACCTGTCATCCAGGTTTTAAGCCCTGCATGCATTAGGTATTTGCCCTAATGCTCTCCCTCCCCTTGCCCCTGACTCCCCGACAGGCCCCAATGTGTGATGTTCCCATCCCTGTGTCCGTGTGTTCTCATTGTTCTATTTGAGGGGTTTCTATAGCAGTTGGCAGTCAGGTGTCTGGGTATGTCTGTGAGGAGGTAAGAGGGAGAGAAGAGCAAGAAAGAGGAGGTCAGCATTAATTCCAAGAGTGAGACAACCAAGTAGATGTCTGTGCCTTCATCCAGCCCTTCAACAAGTATACATTTGCATTAATATAGAAGCGTCATTTCTTCCCTCTCCCCTGAAGACCTTGCCTATGATTTACGGTGAGGAGGGCATTGATTAAAAACACCTGAAATAGTTCAGCTAATTATAACTTAATTGGGTTGTTAGTCTCTTCTGCAGTCTTTAGCTGCAACATCTCAGCCTGCTACCTTAGTGGCAACAAGATTAACAGCAGAGTTCTCCAGAGGGAGAAGAAGATTTTTCTTCAAGTCTGGCAAATAGGCCAGGTGTGGTGACTCATGCCTGTAATCCCAGTACCTCTGGAAACTGAGGCAGGCAGATCACTTGGGGTCAGGAGTTCGAGACCAGCCTAGACAACATGGCAAAACCCTATCTCTACTAAAAAAACAAAAATTAGCTGAGTGTGGTGGTGTGTGCCTGTACTCCCAGCTTCTGGGGAGGCTGAGGCATGAGAATCACCTGAATCCAGGAGGCAGAGGTTGCAATGAGCTGAGATTGTGCCACTACACTCCAGCCTGGGCAACAGAGTGAGATGCTGTCTCAAAAAAAAAAAAAAAAAAATTCTGGCAAATAACTGTACTCTGAAAAAGGTTCACACACAGGCCATTTGTGGTAACATAGGCCAACCAACCATCTTGTTAAATAAATTTTGGGCCCTGAGTAGGTCTGTGACCATTGGGGTGGGACCTCAGGAAAAGCTACTCTGGAACTGGGACAGTAGGTGTCCCAGCTTCTGAGCACTTCCATTTGTGCGTGCGGAGCCCTGTGGCTGCTGCAAAAGAAATTCTGCCTGCCGTCATAGGTTCCATTATTGCTGGGCACAACTTGGACAGCTCTAGAGGATGCAGAAGGAAGAAACAAATGAACTGTTCTGGTATAGACCTGGGGAAGATGATTCCTTGTTCTCTCTACAAAATAACATGTATTAAAATCAAATTTTTAGAAAATGTATTTCAAGACACCAACGCCAGACTAAAAGATTCTAATTGTACCTTCTTGCATGAATCCCTATGTCTAGACCAGATATTATCAGGACAATAGTCTCATATCTGAATAAGCTTTTAGTGTGCTGGCTCTGAATAGGAGGATTTTTCAAGGACCTCAATTTTATTATGGTTTAGGTCAGGAGAGGGCAAATAAGCATGACATCATAGTAACCATCCAGGAGAGCTAAAAAGGAGGCCCTCTTGACAACAGGAAAATAACATACAGTGAATTAGAAACTTCATTAGAATGTTCAGAGATCAGCCTGTTTTCCTTGATGGGATTTTCTGGGTAGCTGTGTGTAAACAGTTAACTTATATTAAACATCTTTCTTAAATATATTAATAATATAATTTTCATGCATAGTCTATTGGACACAATTTATTCTTCTTTCTTGAAGGAGTCTGCATTGCCTGGAACTGTCATTAAGATCACAGTTGTCATTGTATGGCCCCAAAGAAAAGCATTTCCTTGTATCTATACCTACCTCTATATGCTGGAAGTCTTGTCTATTTCACAATAATTTCCTGTTTCCTACAAAGTAATTTTTCTCATCTGCCTTTCATCTCTTCCTTCTCTTCCCTTTTCATGTGCCTTAATGTTTTGCTTGCTTGTTTTCTTTCCTTTTAATGGTTCTGTTGAAATATTATTGTGGACTTCAAAACCAGATTACCTGGGTTCAAATCCAGGCTCCAGTACTTAATTAGCTGTGTGACTTTTCTATGCTCTGGGATTCTTGTCTGTAAAATGGAGAGAAAAATAGTATCTACCTTAGAGGATTATGGTGAGGATTATATGAATTTCATATAGAACAAACAGTGCCAGGCTTTTTTTTTTTTTTTTTTTTTTTGGTGGAGACTCTAAACATAGGGTTCCCAAACCTGGTCAAATATCAGAATCACCTGGGGAGAAATTTTAAAGTCTACGTTCCTGGGTCCCCTGCCATAGATTCTGACTCAGTCAGTCTGGAGAGGGGCCTGTTGCAGCTGATTCATGGAGTAACATTTGGGAACCATTACTTAAAATGTGGGGGTCTCCTGTGGTGCTGTCCTTGTTTTTCCCTCCTATTTTCTTGCATTTTCCTCCATTTGTAAGTCTGGGGTTTTCTTTGCCTGCTAGTTATGGACCTTTGTATAACTACCCATTTTCTTACTTGCTAAACTGACCAACCATAGTATTTTGTTGATCTTGGGTTTCATATTATGCATTTGTGGTCACTCCTCATGGTATGATTGTGACTTCTACTCTTGGAAAAAAATTACCAGATACATGAAGGCTCCAATTCATCTAGATTTGCTGTGGTGAAAGATAGTACATTGTTGTAGCATTATACATGAGGGACTGAACCTAGCTTTAGGGATCAGCATATTGTAAGGTAGGAGAAGCTTCAGGGATTTGCTTATCTAACATAACTAACTGATATAAAAGAAAGGAGGGGATTGTCTTCTGCCATATAATCATAGCAGATGTGCTAAAAGGCAGTCACTTACAGGGCTCTGAAAGGTCAGGCTACTCTCCTGGTTGGTTGACCTATGGGCAGATTGATGGAAATAGATTATTTCTCTCTTTATCCATTCCCTGAGTCCAAAACCACCTTACGCTCTACCTCAGGAAATATTCTGAGGCAACAGAATGAGTGACAATCCAGGCACAAGGCTGAGAAGCAAAATTTAAGGTGCAGAGAGATTGAGATTGGGGCACCAGTGGAAGAGGGAGAACAGAAGTGAGGTGTTTACAGAGGAGAGAAGTCTCTCAGTAAACTGGGAACTGGGCAACTGTGGGGACTGCATCCAGGGTGGAGAACTAAGACTGTGCCCAGTAAAGAGGGAGGAGGACAAATGGGCTCAAGGAGCTACTTTGGATTCTCTGTGGGAAGTAGATTTTGTGTGGAACATTTTATAGATGTCACAGGGGACATGATTGATGGAAAGATGCAACAGACACTGTACAGGAACATAAAGTTTTTTAGTCATAAAATAAGGGATAAAGAAAGTTCTGGGTTGGCTGGGCGCGGTGGCTCACGCCTGTAATCCCAGCACTTTGGGAGGCCGAGGCGGGCGGATCACGAGGTCTGGAGATCAAGACCATCCTGGCTGACACGGTGAAACCCCGTCTCTACTAAAAACACAAAAAATTAGCTAGGCGCGGTGGCAGGCACCTGTAGTCCCAGCTACTCAGGAGGTTGAGGCAGGAGAATGGCGTGAACCCGGGAGGCGGACCTTGCAGTGAGCTGAGATTCCGCCACTGCACTCCAGCCTGGGTGACACAGCGAGACTCTGTCTCAAAAAAAAAAAAAAAAAAAAAAAAAAAAAAAAAAAAAAAAAGAAAGAAAGAAAGAAAAAGTTCTGGGAGTAAAGGAGAAGATAAAGTGTCATGCTCCCAGACCGAGGTGCAGGCTTCCATATTCCCAGCTCCGACAATGACATCTAGCTATTGATGGAGCTGCCCAGGTGGAGCAGTGATTTCACTAGGCATGAGAAACTCACCTCTGCCCATTCTTACAGGTACTTTCATACCTTCTGGAGTCCTTCACAGTATCCTGGTTGCCAGATGCAAGTAACTGATTCAAAACTACAACACATTTCTAATGCTTATTGCAAGACAGTTAATCAAAGACCAACTCCCCAGGAGCATCCTACAACTCGTTGAAGTTGCAAGACTGTTGGAGACCTACCCCAGAACGGTAATAACATGAAGATAGACATGGTTCTGCACATATTCCAGGACTCCATATTTATACTGAATGACTAAAAGGAAATCTGTTTAAAAAATTAAAAGTGTTATGGTACATCTTGCTCTTTTTCCATTTAAAAAAATTAAAGCATAATTTGCATATAGCAAGATTTACCCTTTTTAAAGTAGTTATGTGAGTTTGACAAACACACACAATCATGTAACCACTGCCACGATCAAGATATAGAACAGCTGCATCACCCCTAAAATTCTGTCATACTCCTTTGTAGTTAACTCCTCCAACCCCTGGCATCTGACAACCATTGATGTTTTTATCTTGTGAAAGGAAAATAAGTCTTGGGACACCAAAGTCACTAAGCCAAAGGGAAAAGTCAAGCTGGGAACTGTGTAGGGCAAAGCTACCTCACATTCTATTCCTAAAAAGATAGCTACTAAGATTAAAAAGCTACATACCTCCCTCACAAGGAATTTCCTTGAGGACAAAGGACAGACAGAACTCAAAGTCACCCCTCTGCTCATTTCGGAAAGGCTAATCAGAAACTCAAAAGAATGCAACCGTTTGTCTCTTAGCTGCCTATGACCTGGAAGCCCCCTCCCTCTTTCGAGTTGTCCCACCTTTCCAGACTGAACCAATGTTCATCTTATATATATTGATTGATGTCTCCTGTCTCCCTAAAATGTATAAAACCAAGCTATGCCCCAACCACCTTGGGCACATGTCATCAGGGCCTCCTCAGGCTGTGTCACAGGTGTGTTCTTAAGCAAAATAAACTTCCTAAATTGACTGAGACCTGTCTCGGATACTTGGGGTTCACAATCTGTATAGTTTTGCTTTTTCCAGAATGTCAAATATATGGAATCATTACAATAGGTGGCCTTTTGGACTTGAGTTATTTGACTTGGCACGCTGTAATGGAGATTCATCCATGGGGTGTACATGCCAGTGGGTCACTTATTGCTGAGTGTCTTGCTTTTTTTTTTTTTTTGAGTCAGGGTCTTACTCTGTTGCCCAGGCTGCAGTGCAGTGGTGACACAATGACAGCTCACTGCAGCCTCGATCTCCCAGTCTCAACCAATCCTCTCACCTTAGCCTCCTGAGTATCTGGGACTAAAGGTGTGTACCACCAAACCGGCTAGTTTTTTTATATTCTTTGTAGAGATGGGGTCTGTATTAGCTAGGGTTCTCTAGAGGGATAGAACTAATAGGATAGATGTATATATAAACGTGAGTTTATTAGGGAGTATTGCACTTTACCATATGAATGCTGTATCTCAATAAAAAATTTAAAACACTTTTCTTTTTGTCAATATATAATTTGTAGCAAGTGGAACAAGGAGTTCCTAAGTAAACAGATCTGGGTAATCATTTGTTATGTCAGATTTGGACACATTTCTTGATCTCCTTGATTTTCAGTTTATCTGTGTAAATGGGATTAATAACCACTTTTTTTTTTTTTTTTTTTGAGACAGAGTCTCGCTCTGTTGCCCAGGCTGGAGTCAGTGGCACAATCTCGGCTCACTGCAAACTTTTCCTCCTGGGTTCAAGCGATTCTCCTGCCTCAGCCTCCTGAGTAGCTGTGATTGCAGGTGCACGCCACCATGCCTGGCTAATTTTTGTATTTTTAGTAGAGTTGGGGGTTTCACCTTGTTGGCCAGGCTGGTCTTGAACTCCTGACCTCAGGTGATCTGCCCACCTCAGCCTCCCAAAGTGCTGGGATTACAGGTGTTAATAAACACTTTTCAGAATTGTGTAGCTCTCATAAAATAATGAATATTAAATTCTCCCATATAATATGCATAAAGTACTGCTAACAATTATCCAAGACATGGAAATTAGCAAGTCTTTTCAGTGTCAGTGGGGCTTATGTATAGACCTGAGTGGGTGATTATCTAATTCTCCAGGTGGGTACTTTTGTTTGACTTGCTATTTACTACTGATGAGGATATTTTACAACTCTAAGTATAAAAGTTAATTCATAGGAAACCGTTAGCAATGCAAATAATTCTCGTCAAAGAGCAATGCAGAGGGATAAAAATATCTTGGTTGGAAATATCACTCCAAGGTTACACTATTATTTGCCCTCTGGACATGAACCAATCTTTATCTAAATTATGAATCTTATTCAAACATTCTTCTTTGTTTTTCAGCCTCTATAAATACTTGTTTTTCCTATTTCAGCTGCCTGCTGGTTCCTTCATTAACAAGTTAAAAAACCTTTGACTTGTGCTCCCTTTATATTTGAATGAGTCATACTTTTTTTTTTTTTTTTGAAACAGAGTCTCGCCCGGTCACCCAGGCTGGCGTGCAGTGGCGCAATCTCAGCCCACTGCACCCTCTGCGTCCTGGGTTCAAGAGATTCTCGTGCCTCAGCCTCCCAAGTAGCTGAGACTACAGGCATGCGACACCACACCCGGCTAATTTTTTTTGTATTTTTAATAGAGACAGGGTTTCACCATGTTGGCCAGACTGATCTCCAACTCCTGACCTCAGGTGATCCGCCCACCTCAGCCTCCCAAAGTGCTGGGATTACAGGCATGAGCCACCCCTGGCTGAGTTATACTTTTAACTTTGTATCTGGCAATAATTAACAAAGTGCTTTGCTCATAATAAGTGTTTGATAAATTTTAGCTTTTATTCTCATCCCAACTTTTTTCTCCCTATATCTAGGTATGGGAAATAATATTAAATGAGGTATGTTTCTTTCACAACTGATTTTTCAATTTATTTTTGTTTTATTTCATCAACATTAAGATGAGATCAGGCAAGGCATGGTGGCTCATGCCTGTAATCCCAGCACTTTGGGAGACCAAGGTGGGCAACTAACCTGGGGTTGGAGTTCGAGACCAGCCTGGCCAACATGGTGAAACCCCATCTCCGCTAAAAACTACAAAAATTAGCCAGGTGTGGTGGCAGGCTGCTGTAATCCTAGCTACTTGGGAGGCTGAGGCAGGAGAATCGCTTGAACCTGGGAGGCAGAGGTTGCAATGAGCCGAGATGGTGCCCCTGCACTCCAGCCTGGGCAACAAAGGAAAACTGTCTCAGAAAAAAAAAAAAAGATGAGATCATTTAAAATCATAATATTGAAAATATTTTATTGCATTTATAAAAACAAACTTTTCATGATAGGTTAGCATTAAGGTTTTTTTTTAATTGGGAAGTTGTAAGGAGCAGGAATAGAGAATCCTATAAATTTGCTTTATGATTTTTTTTTTCCAGGCGCATTTGTTTAAGGGTGTGTAGAGGAGAATGGAGTAGGGGAAGAAGTACATTAGATTTAATAGATTTTGGTTAGGTTATGCAAAGCCAGTGGTAAATGGCATACTGGTGCTTGCTAAAGTTGTGGCAAGGGGAGAGGACACTAACGAGGCAGGTGGTATATTAAAAATTAGCAATAAAACTTTGTGTGACTTTTTATATTTTTAAAAGCATTTTCATATACTTTACCTTATTTAACCCTCAAAGCAACATCATAAAATAGACTCTTCTGTTGCATATAGAATACTGGCGCAAAGAGCTCAAGGTCAATCAACGAATTAGCGACTTTTATAGAACAGGGACCACTTCCAAATCTAGTGCTTGCCCTGTGATACTGCATGACCACCACCCTAGCTACTGCTATGCATTGGGTGTTTTCATTCCCCCACTAACTCATATGTTGAAGCCTAAACCCCCAGTGTGATGGCATTTGGAGGTGAAGTCTTTGCGAGATAATCAGGTCATGAGGGTGGACCCTTCCTGAATGGGATTCATGCCCTTGTAAGAGACAGGAGAGAGATGATCATGATCTCTCCTCTGCCAAATGAAGGTGCAGTAAGAAGACAGCCTTCCGCAAACCAGGAAGAGAACCCAGACCAGACACTAGATCTGCCAGCGCCATGATATTAGACATCTCAGCCTTCAAAACTGTGAGAAATAAATTTCTATTGCTTAAGTCACCCAGTCTATAGTGTTCTGAATAGCATCCTGAACTAAGACACCTACCAAATCTATTTGTAATATAAGTTTCCCTGTAAAGCCCTTATCCTGAAACTTCTAAGACTGGACATTTAAAGCTTCCTTAAAGTCCCTCCCAGCAAAAGACCTGAAAATTAGTAATGAGACTAATATTTACAATAGAGAAGAAAAAGAAAAATATAGTTTTTGCTAAAGTTTTCTACTTTGTTAAATGTTTACATTTATTCTCAATTCTAAAAGGAAGATACTTTGGGAGCTTCAAAAATTTGGGTCTTTTCTGTATTGAGAAGTTGTAGGTCAGGGGAGCAGTGGATGATCCTGTAAATTTACCTTAAAATGGTTTTCTAGATGCATCTGTTTGACTGTTTGCAGAGGCACACAGAACATGGGATTCAGGAGTGGATTAGACTTCGACGTGCTAGGTCAGCATATCTCAAATCAAAGGTAGGGGGTGGTGTGGGTTTTTGCTGAAGTTGAGAGGTGGGGAGAGGCAACTGGGGAGGACAGTTTGAAAACAACTATCTTATTTACCTGTATAGCCTTGGACCTCTGAAATATTATAGCTAAAGACAGCTGGGAGAACTGAGGTCTGCATATAAATAGTAATGTTTCTCCTTCTCAAGATGAAAGAAATGGAGTAAGAACGTAGGTTTAGATGCTAAAAGAGTCAAAAGCCTAGATGCCCAGTCTTTCTCTTCATCTCCTACTTTCTGGCCCTTTATGCCTCTTCTGTGATTCGATTAGTTCACTGCTGCTTCTTGCTTCTTACAGTAATTATTGACTCTCAGTTTCACTTTCACCTCAACTGAGCTGGGGGCCATTCATAAACATCAGGTTAACCTAGAAGCTTTCTCTTGTCTCCTCTTTTGCTAGTTCCTCAGAGAGGACATGAAAGGAGCCGACCTTCAGAGCCCTCAACTCTTTTAGCACAGAGTTTTGTCCTTATACATTTATATAGAGGCGGGGTAGACATTTAGGATATCTTTAAACCAGGTATATAATAAAGTATTCTAACTCAGAGTAGGACGTAGCACAAATAAATCAAATGCCCTGAAGGGAATGGAAAAGAAAATCTATTTCCAGAATATTTACATTCTATTAACTTCAGGTCAGGTACTCAACAACTTTGCATACATTATAGCACTAGATGTCTTCCCAAATTCACTTAGGTGACATCTCCAGTGCTTTCCCTCTTACCCATGGAAAGGATCCTCCTGGAAAGTAAAAATGGCTTTAGCAACCTCAGTATTGAGAGGGCGAGTGCCTGTCCTTACCCAGGACCCAGTGGCATTGGGATCCACGGAACATAGGAGCATAAGACAGAGGCAGCTGTCTTCTGAATTGTCACCCTCTGGAGGGAATAACATTAGCACCTCGCCAGCCTTTCATCTGCCACCTGTACCCAGCACTTGACACTTGTCTCCCAGCTGGTCGACAAGCTCTGTTTTCAGTCACCAAGGAAGGCCTCATTTCCATGTGGCTCTGACCTCGGCAGGGGAGTCTGTGGCAGGCAGAAGCCAGGCAAGTGCAGGGATGGAAGCCATTGCAGTGCTGGTATCCAGCCACCACAGCTCGGGGGGCCAAGTGCTGAATGCCTTGGGGTGTTCTGGGGGAACGTTAATGTATAGATAAGGAGGCATTTGCATCGCACTAGTTAATAGACAGGAATCCTCTGAGACAATTCCAGGTCGTCTTCTCCTGCCAGCCTTTAAAATGCCCGTCTTCCCCCATCTCCAAAAGCTTCAATGTGTTATATATTTCAAAGGCAGTTACTGAATGAAGGCAACATCCCACCAATCATTTTGTCTGCCTTTGTTTTTTGGTCTTTTCTAGAAATTGTCGAGAGAGCAGGGGCCATGTTTACTAACTCAGTTGGTATTGCATGATGAGGCTGTCTCAAGGGCAGTCTGATGCTATTGTTGAATGGATCTCAAGACACCTACTGTAAGCTATGGAAACACTGTATGACCCCTACCACTGATATGGCCACATCATTGTAAAGGAGAAAGCAAGTAGCAGGGAAAGTTGGTGGTTCTTATGTGAAAGTAATTTCATTCATCATCACAGCAGATGGTACATAGCAATACTGCTGTGACGAACTGGTTATAGTGACAGGTGAGTGATAGTCTGTAGAATGTGGGTTCCCAGAAGCTTTTCTAAAAATCAGTATTACCATTTCTATGCCCCTCAAGCAATCACATCCTTCTATTATATCTGTCTGTTACTCCACAAATTATAACTTTCATCCCTTTAAGACTTCTTGAGCACTGTTAAAAATTCCTTAGGATGGTCCACATTTAGCTTTATCTGGCATCTCCACCTGTTGAAGAGGCATTTGGACTTCTCCTAAAGAGTTAGTGTAATGGAGCAAATGTTATTATTATATATTTGTATTCACAATCTTACCCTACTCCAGGTTCTAAGGAGGACTGTTTGCCTCCTCCTGAAAAGATAATGAGTTGCCAAGAACTAGATGAACTAGCAGACACCTAGAGAGGGCAAAGTGATTTACATTAGAAGAAATTCATGAACAAAGAGGGACTGGAAAAAAGTTGAAAAAGGAAAGAGCCCATTAAAGGTAAAGATTTTCGTAGAATGTTTAGAAGAGAGATTTGGGGGTAGTGTGAAAATTGCTATGAAGAGGTACCAGAGGTAGATTTTCCATGAAATTCTCACTGGTACTGACCCCCTCCAAGTCCTTCAGGCCTGAATAATGTCTTTACATATTCATTATATATCTTTCTTATTTTCAGAGCACCCGTGCCCCACCCCCCAAATTATATAAACTTTAGGCCCCATAAGCTTTAATCTTGATTGAGTCTATAGAGAAATAAGTTGTAAGGTTGAGAAAATTTTTCCAACCTCTGAAAGGCAAAATAGATGATTGTGTACCTTCCTTGTTATGCGAAGATGCTGTCTAGTAGGCCTAAGGGTCATCTGAATTCAGAAGTGTGTAAAATTGTCTGACTTACTAACAGGTATTTTTTAGACCATTTTTGCCTATTGCTATGCTCTGTGTCTAAAACCCCTTACTTTATATATTGAAGCCCTCATCTTCAATGTGATGGTAACTGGAGATGGAATCTTTCAGAGGTAATTAAATTTATGTGAGGTTGTGAGGGTGGGGCCCTTATAATGGAATTACTGCCCTTATAAGAAGAGACACTAGAGAGCTTGCTTTCCCTGCCTGCCTTGTGAGGACACAGGGAGAAGGCAGCCATCCGAAATCCAGAAAGAGAACCCTCAATGGAAACTGATCATGTTGGCACCTTGACCTTGGACCTCTCAACCTTCAGAACTGTGAGAGAATAAATTTCTATTGTTTAAGCAACCCAGTCTATAATATTTTGTTATGAAAGTCCAGCTAAGACACTGAGAATAATTTTTACTCTATAGAGATGCAAATTATTTCTAAAGTAGAAAAGATAACCCCAAAGATAGTTGTTTATTGCCCTGTAATAGTTTTGCATCTAATTAACAATCATATTTCTCCATTTATGTTTGCTTTCATTGACTATATATACACATTATATTCTCTTATCATCATTTGAAGTAGCTTCACCATTTTTTAAATTTTTTATTTGTTTCTTTTCCTGAAACGGAGTCTCACTGTTGCCCAGGCTGGAGTGTCAGTGGCACAGTCATGACTTACTGCAGCCTTGAACTTGAGGGCTCAAGTGATCCTCCCACTACAGCCCCCCAAGTAGCTGAAACCACAGGTGTGTGCCACCATGCCTGACTAATTTTTGTATTTTTTGTACAGACAGGGTCTTGCCATGTTGTCCAAGCTGGTCTCAAACTCCTGGGCTCAAGCGATCCTCCCATCTTGGCCTCTCAAAGTGCTGAGATTACAGGTATAAGCTGCCATGCCCAGCCTCCCCATCATTGTAATGAGTTAAAACTTTGACACATGCTCACTATGTATTTGTATAGGAATTCTCTTTTTTAGATTTTGCAAACAATACTTTTGACAGTGAGAAGAGAATCTTTAGGAATTATGTTGCATATTGTATAATGTATTTCACTTTGGTTTCACTTTATGAGACTTCATCAAAGATTTTAGATTACTTTTTAGATGTTAGACTGTGATTTATTTTTGAAAATAACAGTATGCTGGCATTGGTCATGAAGTAATTCAATTATAGCAGGGCTTCTCTAGTGATATCAAATGTGAATTTTGTTTTGAAGTCCACTTCCTTACAGACCATGAGATGAGAAGGAAAAAGTGCCAGATAATTTCTAACTACTACAAAGAAATGAGCTTTTCCCTTCCTTCTCTCAGAATTGGTTGCTCAAACAACATATAGCGCTTTCATGACCCCTTTTTATTACCATAGTTCTCCCTATTGCTTGTGGTTTCTGATACTGATAGTCCAGATTTTTATGGATCAAGGCTGTCCTCCTTGCTGTCCTTTTCGTTTATATCATCCTTTTATTTGAAAAATATGTTTTGAGCATGGGACATGTGCCAGACATTGTTCTTAGTACTGGGGACTATGCAGTGATCTACACAGGCAATAATTCCTGTCCCATCCTCCTGCAGATTATATTCTACTGGGGAGACATGTAATAAACAAATAAATACAGTATGTTAGATAATAATTAGGTGTTGGCAAAAAATGTTTTTAAAGAGGTGGCTAGAATGTGCTAACACAAAGGAGGAGGAGGTTTATAGGAATATTAAATGCAGGGGCCTCTGGGAATGTGACATTAAAACTGTTGGAGTTAAATAATTTTTGGAGTTGGGGAACTAGCAAAGCAGAGATCTGGAGGAGGAGCATTTCAGGCAGAGAACATGGCAAGTATACAAAGGACTTGAGGCTAGAGCATGCCTGGTGCATTTGTGGGCTAGCAAGGAGGCCATCTTGTGGCATGAGCAAAGGAGAGAGAGGCAGGACACAAGGGTGGAGACAAATAGGGCTGAGAAACAGCTGGTGCTGTCTGGCCTTGTCAGCCATTTTAACTATTTAGCTTCTGAACTGAAATTTTGAGTGAAATGGACAACTTTTGGAGGATTTTAGAGGAGGAACTACATAATCTTATGTTTGAAAAGGTGCACTTTTGCTGTGATAATGAGAGTTGACTGGAGGCGGGACAATGATGAAAGCAAGGAGGCTTATTAAGAAGCTATTTTGGTAATTCAGGTGAGAAACATTGGCAGCTTGGACCACAGTAGAAGTAGTGATGAGAAATGGTTAGCGGCTGAATATATATTGAAAGTTGAGCCAGCAAAGTTTGCTATGGATTCGATGTAGAGTCTGCGAGTGGAAAGAAGACATGAATGGACTCTGCTTTTTGGCTTGAGTAATTGGAAGGATATGTAGCGTTGTTATTTGCTGAGCCAGGAGAGATGCAGGAGGAACAGACTGAAGGTAAGATCAGGAGTTCCACTTTGGACAGGTTAAATATGAACCATCCAGTGGAGATGTCCCAATAGGCAACTGAAATTTGAGACGAGTCCAGGTGCAGGGTCTTTGCTAAAAATATAATCTTTGGAGTCATGAGGACAAAGATGGTATTAATAGCCATGAGAGGAGATGAACTCAATAAGGGGGTATAGATAGAGAAGAGGTCCAAAGACTAAGTTCTGAAGCACTCCAGTATTTTGAAATCAGTAAGACGAAAAAGAACCAGAAAAAACTCTACAAAGGAATAGCTAATTGTAGAGAAGGAAACCCAGGAGAGTGGGGACTCCTGGAAGTCAAAAGAACCAAGCGCTTCAAGAAGTAGGGAGTGGACCGGGCAACGGTAGCTCACGCCTGTTATCCCAACACTTTGGGAAGCTGAGGTGGGCGGATCATGAGGTCAGGAGTTCAAGATCAGCCTGGCCAATAGAGTGAAACCCCATCTTTACTAAAAATAAAAAAATTAGCCAGGCGTGGTGGTGCACGCCTGTAGTCCCAGCTACTCAGGAGGCTGAGGCAGAAGAATCAATTGTTTGAATCCAGGAGGCAAAGGTTGCAGTGAGCTGAGATCGTGTCACTGCACTCCAGCCTGGGCAAGAGTCCATCTCAAAAAAAAAAAAAGAAGTAGGGAGTGATCAACTAGGAGCATAGGTCAAATATGATAAACACTGAGAACTGGCCATTAGGTTTAGCAGTGGATGTGTCTGGTGGTCTTGATGAGAGCAGAGTTGGAGTGGTGGAGGTGAAATCCTGACAGGAATGAGTTTAATGGAGAATGAGATGGAAGGAATTGGAGACAGTGTAGGTTGATACTTCTTTTTAAGGGATTTACTCTAAAAGAGAGCAGGGGAACGGGTCAGTGGAGGGCAATATGGGATCAAGATAGGGTTTTTTATTTATAAGGATGGTAGGAAATAGCAGTTACGCAAATTCAGGTCTATAGTAGGTGATGAGTTGGGTTTAGCCAGAATGGGGGTTGACACATGAGTACCCTGGAGCGAAAGAAAGACATGTAAGATGAGGACATAATGATGATGAGCTCTGGAATCTGAGCTAGGTAAGGAGGGAATAAGGGTTTGGGGGCCTTGTAAGGGATAGTGAAAAGGTGGTATGATCAATAACTTGCAGGCATGTCCAAGAACTGTTGGATTTAAAGAACTTTTGGAGTTGGGGAGACAAGATGGAAAGGCAGCAGATGATGACTGAGAAGGGGCTGCCATGGATGGTAACAAGACTAGGCTATACCCCTGGGAGTGGACAGCTGAGGCACAGGAGGACCAGGTCATTGGAGGACTGAAAGGCTAGGTGGGTAGGAGGATGCAGCTATTCGGCCAGCATGTGCCTTGCTGCCTTACTGAGGTGTTCACAGCTGGTGTCTGTTCTACCGATCAGTGCCTTTGCCCACTTGTTATATATTGTGTATATTATTCCTGAGCAACAAGGAATCCAAAGCATCATCACTGTGGACCTTGGCATTCCCAAGAATGGTGACAAGAGTGTTTGGG
Source organism: Macaca fascicularis (assembly GCF_037993035.2). Lineage (NCBI taxonomy): Eukaryota > Metazoa > Chordata > Mammalia > Primates > Cercopithecidae > Macaca > Macaca fascicularis. The sequence goes on along the minus strand of NC_088381.1, from coordinate 119,716,653 downwards.
GAGTGTGACGGTAGAAGAGAGCTAATATCTTCAGACAGAGAGGGCCTGTAATGTCTGCACGTCAAATTGCCAGGCAGCGGGGATATAGAGGGGGTAAGCCTCTGCTGTCCCCAGCCCTGTGCCCCTGGGGTGTTCCTGAAGGGTGAGGGCAGGGCTATAGGGGCAGGAAAAACCAAGAAGAAGGGTTCCTGGGGAGGAGAAGAGGCCTGAAAATAGTAGAGTCAGAAACAAATTTCTCCAGCTTCACAGTCCGGCCTTAGACCAACCCAAGCAGTTTCATGGGTCTGTAAACTAAGCTACATCTTGTGGCTGTTTGGATGCCTAATTCATACTGGTAGAATGCATTCCAGAATCCTCAGTGTGGCCATGGTTCAGACAGATATCATAAGCCAACCATTCAGCCCAGTGAAAACAACATGTTTTCTTCTGCTTTTGTGATTATCTCCTTGTTGTTTTGTGATTATCTCCTTGATTTTTTCCTTCCTCCTTTTTTCCTCCTGCCTCCTTATCAGTCAGAGCTAGGATAAGCAATATCAAAAAGCTGTCAAGGTTCTTCTGGTCCTGCTTTCCTTTATGATAACAATTATGCCCTGGAACCATTTTCAGACAGGCACAGCTCCCTGCTGGGGGAAACAATCCGGAGCTCAGGGAAGTAGGAAAACCGCCTGTGTGAAAGCACTCACCGCAGACCAGGCTCCACCACCTCCTGTTCACCTTGAGGCGGCTTCCCCAGTCCTTGCAGCTTCCCTGCCCAGGACAAAGCAGCCTTGCCGGAGACTGTGGCTTTCACCACACAGTGACTCAGCTCCCCTGGGGATGGTGGCAGGACTGTCTGGCACAATCGGCCATAGTGGCACCAAATAACTCACGTCAAGGAAGCTAGTCGGTTCTACCAAGCCCTCTCATCCCAAGAATGCACGGCCACTGCCCCCAAGGCATATGGTGCTTGCCTTCCCCCGACCTTCTACAACCCAAACATCTATCCCGGGTTATTCTCTCATCTTCCGCAGCTTTATACTCCCTCCTGGGTCCTCCCGCTCTCAGACTCTCTCTCCAAGCTCTTAACCTTTCCACCATTCCCTCAGAGAATAAACACGTCAAGGTTTTCCTCTTTGCAGTATCCTTCCACCACCATTCATTGAAGCCTACCTTCCCCTGAAGGTGCACCATCTCTTGCTTCCCTCTCCATTGGAGGCTGCTGTTTCCCCCGCACGCCCCAAGACCGGAGGCACAGGTTGGGCTCAGGATTCATCCAGCTCCACGGCGCTGCTTTTCCATTGTGTGTAATTCTGGGATATGTAACACATGCATGGATGAACATCCAACACACTAATCAACGCTTTAATTCTTTGACCTCAAGGCTCAAAGCTGAGCTAGTTATAGTCTGGAACTGTATGACATCAAAAAATACCAGTTCTAGCTTTCTCACTACATCTGTTCTCAGAGGGATCACCGTGACCATGATTCCTTCTTTTCCTGCTAATTCAGTGATTGTCCAACTTTAGCAGGTATCAGGATCACCTGGAAGGCTTGTTAAGGCAGATTGCTGAGTCCCTGCTCCCACAATTTCTGGTTTGATAAGTCTAGAGTAGAGCTCAAGTGTTTGCAGTTCTAACAAGTTCCCAGGTGATTTTGATACTGCTAGTTTGGGGACTACACTTCGAGAAGCACTGTTCTAGTGTATGTGCCCAATATTTTTCAAACTTGTCTTCATGTTAGAATTACCTGGAGGGCTTTAAAGAGTATTGACATCTGTGCCCGTGCCCTACTCCTAGGGATTGTGATTTAATTCACCTGGGATGTGGCTTGGGCTGTGGAACTTTTTAAAGATCCCCAGATGATTCTACATACAGATAAGTTTGGGAACTGCTGCTATCACCGTCTAGCCTCCCTTCCTTTCCTGCCCACCTTGGAGGGTGTGGTGAATTACCTGAACTACACCTCCCACCTGCATCCTTGTGTCAGCCTCACTCCTTCCCCTAGGAAACCTCGGATCTGTGTCAACTCATCTTCTCAGTGCTCCTAAGTACTAGCCATCAAGCATGGCTGGAGAAAACCTCAGAGCCATCTCATTCTGTGCCTAATCCCAGCTGTGCTTATTTATGGGTCTTTTAACTTATCCTTGGTTTCTCGTGTCTCTCCTTCACTGATCATTCCAAAACTTCACCATTCTAATTCATCCTTTTGAACAATTCAGGTGACCTCATCTCCTACTTCAGCAAGTACAATTGGTCCCATCAGGTGTGATTTCTTTCTATATTTTACTCCATCCAAATAACTAGCTTATCTGTAGCCACACCCTTTCTTCCCTCTTATCCCTTCATCTCAGAGGATGAGGTGTCCCTGTTTCAGGTCAATGCCTCCATTCTGCCACCCGCATCACTGCACTCAGCATGATTAATGGCATGTGTACAGTTGTTCCTCAGTATTCACGAGGTGGGGGATTGGTTCTGGAGACCACCCCTGCCTCCCAACCACCAACACCAAAATCTGCAGATGCTCAAGTCCCTCATGGAAACTGACTTAAAATTTGCATATAATCTATACACATCCTCCAATTACTTTAAATAATCTCTAGATTACTTATAATACCTAATGCAAAGTGAATCTTATGTAAATAGTTGTTATATTTTCTTTTCAAAATTTGCATTTTTTAAATTGTTGTCGTTATTTATTTATTTAATATCTATTTTTGATCCCTGTCTGGGAACCTGCAGATAGGAAGGGCCGTGGTACCTTCAGCCATCCACTCTTGCTGGCTCTGCACGCTCTCCTGCAACCCTCAGCCTCACTAGACTTTAACTCTCCCCCTTTTCCTATCACTCTCTCATATGCATGACAGCATCATTTCTCAGCTCTTGCTGCCCACTGATGGCTGATTCAGAAGGAGGAGTAAATCCTTCCAGATGCCTCTTTTAAAGGCTTTTTAATTTGGTATTCAGAATTAAGATCTTTCTCTCTTTCTTGCCATGTAAAAAGGGGACTCTGCTCATGCTGTCAACAGCACGCTTCTATTTATTTCTGGAACCCGGCTTCTTTGCTCAGTATGCTGGGCACTAATGAGAAAGCTGCCCTAGCAGCATAAAGCATTATATTAGGATGCTTTTGCTTCCAACACGTATTTACCACTCAACAAAGGCAGGCACTTAGCTCTTGCTGGCACAATGAAAAAGCAACAAATCCAGCAACCCTTTGAGAAACCAGTTGTCTGAGGATTTGAGGGTCTCCTATCCACATGGTGACAACTCTAGCAAAGGCAGGAAAGAAAATCACACATACACACATAAAGGAAAATGACAAAAACACAAACAGGAAACCGAGTACAAGAAGGAACAAGACAGACAGAAGAGTGTCTGCATAGTTTTGTTTATGCAACTAACACAGTTTAATAAAATTTTGTATAGGAATCATGCTTGCATTATTAGTACTGTGGCCCACCTGGCAGATTAGATCTCCAGTTCTAGGTGATGTGTAGTGGATTTCTTTCACTGTGGCTTTGAAAACGTTAACATTAGTTTAAAACAGAGTGCTACCATTGCTTCTTTTTAAAAACATTTCAACTTTTATTTTAGATATAGAGGATACATTTGCAGATTTGCTGCAGGGGAATGTTGTGTGATGCTGAGGTTTGGAGTATGAATCTCATCACCACTGTTGCTTCTATTCAAAATACAAAGTAGGGCTCTGTGCGGTGGCTCACGCCTATAATCCCAGCACTTTGGGAGGCTGAGATGGGTGGGTCGCTTGAGCCCAGGAGTTAGAGACCAGCCTGGCCAACATGATTAAACCCCGTCTCTACCAAAAATACAAAAAAAGAAGAAAAATTGCTCTGTGTGGTGGCACACACCTGTAGTCCCAGCTCCTCAGGAGGCTGATGCCAGAGGATGGGTTGAGCCCAGGAGGTGAAGGTTACAGGAACTGAAATTGCACCACTGCAATCTAAGCTGGGTAACAGAGCCAGACCCTGTCTCAAAAAACAAAAACAAAATACAAAGTAGGTCAGGAGGAATAATTGAGAAAGCTTTGGTATTAATTTTCCTCATAGCATATTTAATAGAAAATATATTCATATAAAATTATATATTATACATATATTAAGTATGGTATTTATATAAAATTTCTTATCTTGACATTACATAAACAGTATCAAAAGCATGATGCATAAAAGAAATAATAAATTGGACCTTATCAAAGATAAAAGACTTGTGCTTCAAAGGACACCATCAAGAAAATGAAAAGATGAACCATAGACTGAGAGAAAACATTTTCAAATCATAATCTGATAAAGAACTTGTATTCAGGATATATAAAAAAAACTCTTACAACTCAATAATTTAAAAAAACTTTTTTTTAAGTGGGCAAAAGCTATAAACAGACATTTCATCAAAAAAGATATAGGAATGGAAGAGCATGAAAATATGTTCAATATCATCAGCCATTAGGATAAAGCAAATAAAAGCCACAATGAGATGCCATTCCACACCCAGTAGAATGGCCATAATCAAAAAGACAGACAATATCACATGTTAGTGAGGAGGTGGAGGAACTGGACGCTTTGTGCATTGCTGGTAGGAATGTAAAATGATACAGCTTCTTTGAAAAACAGTTTGGTGGGTTTTTTTCTTTTTCTTTTTCTTTTTCTTTTTCTTTTTTTTTCTTTTTTGAGACAGAGTCTTGCTCTGTCGCCCAGGCTGGAGTGCAATGGCATGATCTCAGCTCACTGTAACTTCTGCCTCCTGGGTTCAAGTGATTCTTCTGCCTCAGCCTCTTGAGCAGCTGGGACTACAGGTGCACACCACCATGCCTGGCTAATTTTTGTATTTTTAGTAGAGACAGGGTTTCGCCATATTGGCCAGGCTGGTCTTGAACTCCTGATCTCATGATCTGCCTGCCTCAGCCTCCCAAAGTGCTGGGATTATAGGCGTGAGCTACCACACCTGGCCTGGTGGTTTCTTAAAAAGTTAAACAAACTTATTGTATGACAATTCCACTCCTAGGAATTTTTACAAGAGAGAAAAAACTCATGTACAATAGAAAGACACAGATGTGAATGTTCATGGGAGGATGATTCCGCATAGACCAAACTGGAAACTTTCCAGATATCCATCAGCTGAAGAATTGACCAACAAAATGTGGTAAATCCATGCAGCAGAATAATATTCAACAATTGAAATGAAAAAACTACAGATTCAGACCACAACAGAGGTGAATGTCAAAAACATTATGCTACGTGAAGGAGGCCGGATATACAAAACAGCCTATCATATGTATGATTTCACTTACATGAAGTGTTCAGGAAAGGCAATTTGTAGGGACAGAAACAGGTCAGCGTTTGCCTAGGGCTGGGGGTAGGAGCCAGGATTTACTACAGACAGGCATGAGGATACATTTCGAGGTGACAGAAATGCTCTAAAGGTGGATCATTTTATTTATACCTCAACAAAAACTATTTTAAAAAGCTAACAGCTCATAGTTCTTTAAATTACTAGTGAACGAAATTTCCATTTGTAATCACTATTTTAAAAACATGGGTAAAGACAACACTCTGAGAGAAGAGGCTCTGAGTAGTTCATGCCAGCGGTCAACCTGTGCTTGACCAGACTGCTACAAGAAACTGGCATTAACACCCAGACTGAGAGGTCTGCATTTCTCTGTTCTCACTTCTTTCCAAGGTGACAAAAGCCAGGGACCTGGACAAGCCATAAATCAGAACAACATTCTTGAAAAACAAGGCAGCTAACTCATGTTTTGCCTGGTGCCAGTTAATTTTGCCAGCATCATATATGATTATAATTCAAGCTTGCCTCGTTCATCCTTAAGGGCCATCAGACCACACAGAATGAATGCGGTGGCAGTATTTTCTTGTCAGGGATTGTACTGAAAGGTGTGTGTGCAGCACCAGTACCATCCTCTGCATGTGCACCTCTCATGTGCAAGGCAATGAGCCAGGCTTGTGGGCGTGAGGAGGTGACGCAGCCTCTGTGCTCAAGGAATTTGTAACCTGGCTGGAAAAGCAAGTTGAGAAATGGTCATTAGGAAACAACTGGTAAATGATAAGAAAATGTTGTAAAATCAAGTTGAAAACCTCAAAATGTAACAGAAAGGAGTTGCACTACAATATGGTTTGAGTTGCTTCCAGCTTGAATATTCTACCATTTTTTTGGAGAAAAATCTTGGTTTTTGTATAGGCTATGTAGCCCACATAGCCTACATAGCCACATAGGCTGTGGCTGGGTAACTTAAGGATTTGTTATGTTTCTGTGACAACTACTTATTTAGTGATGCTTTTTGGTCTGTTTCATAAATTGCATGAATTACAAGATTGTTTCATTTCTAAGTCAAGATCTCATCAGTAAAGCTGAGCCAAGTGTGTGTGTGTGTGTGTGTGTGTGTGCAGCTGCAGTATGTTCCGTCTCCCTGTCTCTTTTCTTTTGTTCTCGTATGCCCTCAGTTCTGCATGGCAATGCTGATATTATGAGAAATAAAGTCATTATATTATAACTAAAAAGAGAACAACGTAAATTTCCCAGGACCGTGCATACAGTAGCTTACCTTGGCCTACCGAGGCAAAGCAGAGGTCCTTGCCAGGTGGTGCTAGGTCTTACACTTGAGTTTCCAGACAAAATCCAGATCTGTTAACCAAAGGCAGACAAACGTCACATGTCCTGACGCTCTTGGTCCACACCCATGGTGAAGGGAATGACCTCATTAGTGATTCCTCTCCTATTGAAAAGTCACCCCTGACTTTTGAGTAAACGTATGAACTGCATACATTAATAAGGCAGCCTAGAATTTTGCAGACACATTTGCATTCCGTTTATATAGAAGTTTTATATTCTTTAAAACATTTAGCAATTTGCAGAGAAATGAGTCATTGTTTAACATAGGGTCAGGATTGAGGTCTGGGTATGAAATGATGCAAATTAAAATTACATCTTCCCCATCTGCTCTCTCTTATTCCCATCTCATTGTATTTATAGACCTCCAAAGAAATGTAAGTGGCAACATCATATCTAGGCATTGCTAAATCAATCTTTCGTACGTGTGAATGCTCCTGGGCCTGAGAGGTTCCATAACCACACTCCTGCTTTTTCTATTTGCACCTGCACCAGCCAAACATATTTCCAGAAATAGGACTCATTCCTGCCACCAAGGCCTAACTCATACTTGGCCCACCCTCTCCCCACCTCCTGGGATGTCATAGCTTTCACTCATGTTCTAAATTACGTTATAAGGTTTACTTCATCAGAAACATTATTGTGGCTTCCTTTTAGCAATCTTGTCTTGAAATGCAAGTCAATGCAAAATATTGTAATGTTATAAAAATGATGCTTACCCGACTGCTTAACTCTCAGGAAAAAAAAAAAAAATTAAGTTAGGTCTTTTTTTCATATGACATGCCAAAATAAACTCAAGTGGATAAAAGCTTTAAATGTAAAAGTACAACAAAACATAAAAATAGTAGAAGGAAAGGTAGCTAAATATTTGATTTATGGATAGAGAGGCCTTTTCTAAGGTTAAAATCAATAGAAGAGATTTATGGATAGACAGGCACTTTCTAAGGTTAAAATCAATAGAAGAAACCATAAAGGAAAATATTGGGTTGACTACATAAACAGTAAAATCTCCTATATATAAAGATAGTCATTAAGAAAATTAAAGAGTAAACACTAAGCTAAGAAAACATATTTACGAAAAATATCAATAAAAGTTAATGTTCTGATATTGAGAACTTATATAAATCATTAAAATGGTAACATTTCTATAAAAAGTAATATCCCAAAGGGCATAAACAATTTATTATATAAAGCCAATTTATAAATGACAATTTAAAAATGCTGAAGTCTTCAATTTCATTTTAAGTGAAAAATAAAAATTAAAGCAATGGTCAGATGTGTGTGTGTGTGTTTTTTTTAAAAGATTTGTAAGTCAGCTAGTAATTTTCCTAGTGTTGGGGGAGAGTTCAGTGAGAAATACCTTCTCCTATTTGGTGAGAGGACAAACTGATAAAAGCTTTCTGGAAGGCATTTTGACAATATACATCAAGTGCCTTTTAAATATTCACATAGTTTGACAGATTAATTCCACTACCAGAAATTTACATTATGAAACACAGACAAGTATATGTAAGGATGTTATTTACAACTTATAACAAAGTGCAAACAGCCTGAAAGTCCAACATTTGAGGAGCAGTTGAATAGACTATGGAACAACCGTAAAATGGGCTGTTACTCCATTAGTAAAAATTATTTGGGAAATATTTTAAATAGCACGAGAAAGTGTTTCTAATTTCATAATGCCTGAAGGAATCTGCAGCAGTATAAAATGTAGTTCAGTTATGGAAAATGCATTTTAGAGAGTATAATAAACTTGTAAAATATTAATAACTGTACTTCTGAGGAGTGGGATTATAGCTGTTATTTATTCTTTATGCTTTCTGTATTTATCAAATTATCTTCCATCCATAGCCATCTGTTTTGTAAGAAGGAACAAAAACATTTTTTCATAATAATACAATAAATATTTAACAATATAAAAAGATTATGATATTCTTAGTAGAAAAGCAGGATTCAAAATAAGTGTAGACCAGGCACGGTGGCTCCTGCCTGGAACCCCAGCACTTTGGGAAACTAAGGCAGGAGGATTGCTAGAGGCTAGAAGTTTGTGGCTGTAATGATTTTGTCACTGCATTATTCCAGCCTGGCCAACAGAGCAAGATCCTGTCTCAAACTAATAATAATAATTAATAATAAGAATAATTGCTGTATGACTGATACATGAAATCTATACATGGCAGATTCTGGGATGACTCACTGGCTTCTGGCTTACAAATGCTGGTGTCCTTTAAAAAGAGAGAAATTCCATTTTGGAGTGAGAGACTGTCTCCCATTTTGACCATGTTGAGTTCGGTGTACCTGTGGGATATGTGAGTGGAGATGTCTCAAGTTGTGTAGAGTTTGAGAGAGAGAGAGAGAGAGATTGAGATCTAGGCTGGAGGCAAAAGCAGAGATTTGAGCTGTGAATTTGAATGAAGGACCAGGTAGAATGTAAAGGGAAAATGGAACCTAGAGCTTTGGACGGGGCTCAAAGGAAAACAAGCATTTAAAGAAGAGGTGCCTGATAAGAAACCCCCCCAAAAAAAACCACACAGGGGAGAGTAGGGTGCAGAAGTCAAGGCAGAGAGAACTGCAGTTAATGGTGCCAAGTGCCACGGCAAGTTCAGAGAATAGAACTGAAGCGCATTGCAGGGCTCAGAGCATCTATTAAATCTGTGTGAGGAGAAAGCAAGGCAGGAAGCCAGTTGGAGAGATGGGGAAGAAGACAGGGTTGCAGGGATGGTGGGGTGTTGGGATTGTTAAGGTCCAGGCATGTTCCACTAAAGTCAAGAGGAAACCCACCATGTGCCAGGGGTTAGGGTAATGGTATAAAGGAAAGACATATATATTTTCTGCCCTGACTGAATTTAAAATGTTATGAGAAATACAGGAACACCCAAATAATGACCTACTTTTCTATCAACTTCTTCCAAAGTTAATCTATGGTCACAAAATGTAAAATGTCAGCAGAAGGGCGGCCAGCAACAGATACCTGGCCACCTGAAACCTGAGCCGAGAGCCCACCCAAGCTCACATAATGTCATTGTCAAAGAGGTGCCATCCTCTGTCACATCCAGTCACACCTCAACTGTTCTGCGCCAGACTCATTTAATGCTCTCTATCCCCAGCCACCCTGGATCGCTGCCAGGACCACATTGTCATCCGCGAGCTCTGTCTGACACATTGATCAGTGCTCCCAACAGAAAAGTGGTGTCCACATAAAGGACAAGTAGACACAGATCTGCTCACTGCAGGTGTGCCTGCCATGATTTCTGGAAGCTTTCTTGGAGCTGAAGTGAGCCCAGTAATGCAGCCAGGCTGTGACACAGCAGGCAGGTAGACCAGATGTGGGTGCGGGTATAGGCAGCTGCAACTTCCATTCCATTGTGAAGCTTCTGAGCGCCCGTAATAGTCATTTGCATACTATTCTTGGTACTGACATCGGGTTGTAGTTGCCCGGTGTGTTTTTCCTTCCCATATACATAGTTGACCCTTATAAGGAGGAGAAATTAAATCTACTTTTGCATGTGCCCCTCAGATTCCAGCACATTTTACATAGTGTTTTATACAGCCCATACCCCTTATCCCCTTTTTCCTGCTTTGAATCCAGACATGATGTATGAAACTTGAAGCCCACCTTGGAACCACAAGGTCACAAGCATGAGGGAAAGGTCAAGAGCCTCACCAGATTGCTGACCATGACATCATCAAGCCACTGAAACTGTGCCAGCAGCCAGCTAAGGCAATAATTTATATTGTGAGAGAGAAATAATTCTTTGGCTTAAGCCACTTGTAAGTCAGGTTTTCTGTTTCCTGCAACTAAATGTAATCTACCCAGCCAGCATCCACTCTCCTGACTTCCACACTACGAGAACCCCAGTTTGTTCAGCGCTCCATGCCTTCCTCACTCAGCTAGGTGCCTCAGGTGACACTGACCCCATCTCTAGGTTGGGGGTGGCATTGATGGCCAAGGGTAATTTAATTTCATTTTCCTTGCCAGTATTGAATTAAGGAATCAATGAAGCATGGAGGGAGGATGAAACCTGATGGGCATCGGGGACAAGGTTCCCATGATACAGCAACAATAAGAGTCTCTCTGTCCTTCCTGTGGATATTGTGTCCAGGTTTGATACCTGGAACTGTTGCATCCTACTTCCCTGAGGATGAGGCTGGCACAAGACATGGTGGGGTGAAGAGGTAAAAATAAGCTGGATCCTTGTTGACATTCTTACTCTGTGGAATCAGCCAGCCTTGATGCCTGTCTAGCCCCTGCGTGTCCTGTTCAGCAACAAGGTAAATTTATTTTTATTTATTTTTGAGACAGGGTCTTACTCTGCCTGGAGTGCAGTAGTATGATAAGAGCTCACCGCAGTGTCAACCTCTTGGGCTCCACCGAAACTCCCACCTCACTCTCCCAAGTAGCTGGGATCACAGGTGTGCACCACCACACACAGATAATTTTTCAATTTTTTTGCAGGGATGGTGGTCTCCCTATGTTGCCCAGGTTGGTCCCGAACTCCTAGGCTCAAGCAACTCCTAGGCTCAAGCAGTCCTCCCACCTTGGCCTCCCAAAGTGCTGGGATTACAAGCATGAGCCACCACACCCCGCCAAATTCTTTATTTTTTAATCCAGTTTGAGTTGAAGTTTTTGTTACTCACCCCTGAAAGTATATTTACAGAAAATGAAGACACAGAGAATGGTTTAGCCTAAAATATGTCCTGAAGTAACTGTTCATTTTACCTTGGCCAATCTGACCCAACTAGAAGAATGCTCTGATTTATTAAACTTGTGTTTCTAAGTAGGGTACAGAAATCAAGCCAATAATCACAGATTATCTTCCCTCTCGTGGGATCTTAGGGTAAATGAGTCAATGAAAAATAATATTCTCGCTTCTGATAAGACTTGAGGAAGAGAGAACAGTGGATTATTTCATAATAGGAACTGGGGCTGCTGCAGTTGGTATTTCATAGGCTGATACTCTCTATGCCCTCAAACCCTCTCCCAGTCCCTTCTGGGACCATAAAGGTGAAGACCCCAGTGCATGGTCTGCGGTTGGCAGGAGCCATTATTTCTGTGTCTCTGAATAACTTTGTCCCAAGTAGGGGAATGCCTTGAGATGTGGCAGGTTTATTTAGCTGTAAAAAGGACTCAAAACTATGTGTTGAATGGATAAGGGGGGCGGGGAGGGGGGCGGGGCGCTTAGAAAGTGGCTTAACCCATTGGCTTAGAGATGACTAAGCACCATTTCTATCTCTTCTGTCCTCCCTCCCCAGTTATAGCCAATAAATTGTCCTCTTTTTCTTATCTTAGTGCTCATTGTTGAATATGGTTGAACCATGCAGGTGGTCCAGGGAGACTTGGAGTAGCCTGTCTGAGGTCATGAATTATCCCAGAAACACATCCTCAAAACCTGAGCCAATACCATAAGCACAGCACATTTTTAAAAGCTGTGGGATAGAGGAGGACCCTTCCCAAAATATTTCTTGGGGACCCAGAATTTAAACACTCACCATTGGCTCCAGTCATGGAGGCTGTCACATGCTCCTGAAAAGATGGCTGCCTGAGTCTTTCATCATTGCTGTTGATATGGGAGGGGGCAGGAAGGTGCCGGGTAGAGAAGGACGGGGTCTCTGGCGAGAGCTCCACCCTCAGGCCTGTGGCCACGGACCTAAGTGAGGACAGGCTCTCCTGCTTTCATGCCCAAATGTTGCATTTTCCAAGACCACCCTGGCCTGCCACCTGAGCCCCCACCCCCGCCATCCTGTGCCCATAAAAACCCGAGAGACCCTAGGGGGCACATGCGCAAGCAGCTGGGCGTCAAGAGGAACACACTGGCAGAAAAACACTGACAGGCCATGGACGGTGGAACTACGCAGACGCTGAGGGAAATTTGGCAGAGGGCAGTCAGAGGAGAACCCAGCCGCTGAGCGGCCTGACTCCAGGAGAAGACCCCTTCCCACTCCATCCCTCTTCTGGCTCCCCCTCCATCTGCTGAGAGCTACTTCCACCACTCAGTAAAACCTTGCACTCATTCTCCAAGCCCATGTATGATCAGATTTTTCCAGTACACTAGGCAAGAACCCCAGGATACCAAAAGCCCTCTGTCCTTGCCGTAAGGCAGAGGGTCTAATTGAGCTGATTAACACAAGTCGCCTGCGGATGGCTAAGCTGAAAAAGCACACTGCAACACACCGCTCACCGGGACTTCGGGAACTGTAAACACTCAACCCGAGACGCTGCGGTAGGGGTGGAGCCCACGCTCCCCACTACCTGCCCGGCTGCATGCTCTCCCTAGGGGTTTAGGCTGCAGGGAAGGGAAGAAGCGAGCCACTCCCCCGTCACGCCCCACAAGGGGGATAAGGGAACTTTTCCTGTTTCACTATGACAAATCCTTCAAAAATGAACTTGCAGCATTTCAGAGGTATAACCGTGTCTCTCACCTGCTCACGGTGAACCTGCAGTGTATGTACCCAGATAAAGCCATCAAATGCCCACCTTGCCTTTGAGGCTCTCTGGAAGGTATGTCTTCTTAAAGGGCTGAATTCTGATATTTACTCTAATTTTCTACTTGCTTAATAAGCAGTATTATAACCAAACATGTATTCTGACTTTCAACCCTGAATGTTCTCTATCCCACGTGATTTAAACATTTTCACCTTTTGTGAGATGTGTTCATCTGTGAATGCCCAGAGTCCAACACCATGAAGCATCGCCAAACGCTCAACACATGCTTGAGGAATGAATGGATGAATTGTGTGGATACCTGTGGTGGGAATAGACAAGAGAGTCTTTTTTAATATGTATGATCTGCACATTTAAGGCAATGTATCTGATGGGGATTCTAGCTTACAAATTTAATAAGAAACAACATAATGATGGGTGGTGGGGGGTTCTGAACGCTGAAACTAGAAAGATTTTCAGTCTCAACTGTATCATCATAAATAAACATTATTGTTTGTTGTTTGTCCTACATATAGGACTGGCTGGCATGGTGTTAGGTGCTACATATATGACATTGCGTTTGTTCTTACAATGACCTTATACTATATATATATTCGTAAATCTCATTCTAAATAATGAAGGAAGTAAAGTAATTTTTCTGTCGTCACACAGCTAGAAGTGGCGTATATACATGCTTAACACTATATAACCATCTTAGTGTGCCCAGGGTACCTTTAAGAAATTTATCAGATCTGGTTCAGGCACAGTGGTTTATGCCTGTAAACCCAGCACTTTGGAGGCTGAGATGGGAGGATCACTTAAGCTCAGGAGTTTGAGACCAGCCTTGGCAACATAGCAAGACCCCAATCTCTACAAAAAAGAAAAAATTAGCCAGGTATGGTGGGTCACACCCATAGTCCCAGCTACTTGGAAGGCTGAGGCAGGAAGATCACTTGAGCCCGGGAGGTCAAGGCTGCAGTGAGCTATGATGTCACTACTGCACTCCAGTCTGGGAGACACAGTGGACCCTGGCTCTGAGAATAAATCAATCCATAAAATAAAAACTAAATTTATCAGATCTGAAAGAGGACACAGAGTAGGGAGAGTTTGAAACCAGGTAGATGCAATCCTCCCACCTCAACCTCCCAAGTAGCTGAGACTATAGGCGCGTGCCATCCACACCTGGCTAATTTTTGTATTTTTAGTAGAAATGGAGTTTTGCCATGTTGGCTAGGCTGGTATTGAACTCCTTGCCTCAAGTGTAAGCCACCATGCCTGGCCAAGAGCAATTTTTTTTTTTTTTTTTTTGAGACGTCTTGCTCTGTCACCCAGACTAGAGTGCAGTGGCGTGATCATGGCTCACTGCAGCCTTGACCTCCTGGGCTCAAGTGATCCTCCCACCTCAGCCTCCCAAAATCCTAGGATTATAGGCATGAGTCACCTTACCCAGCCATGACAGCAATTTTATTTAATCTTCATAACTCTGCCTCAACAGGTTTGCTCAATAGACCTTGTGCTATGATTTTTTCTTTCTCTCAGAATGCCCCTCTATCTCACCACCATAAGCCTAAATCCTCCTCTCCCATTAATGTTAGCTCAAATCCTACTCACCATTCTGGCCTGAAATGATAATTCTAATAGTATAATTGAGCCCTTACTGTGTGATAGACTCTGTAATAAACACCTTATTACTTAATTTAATTGCCAAAACAATGCTATATAGAAGAACTGCTATTAATCTCATCTTATAATTGAGAAAAGTAAGTTATGAGCAGTTAAATAACATTCCCATGCTCACCTAGCAAGGAAGAAGTAGAAGAGGAGAAATTTCTATTTTTTTTAATAGAAAAAATCCTGGACAGAAGTACATTAAATTAAGAGAGGTTAACTCTAGATGCTAGAGAAATATATGGTTTTTATTTTCTTCTTTATATTTTCCTTTATTTTCTATTTTTTCTACAATAGGCCTGTATTACTTTTATAATAAGAAAACCAAAAAAGCATTCTCCACTAAAAGGTATTAAGGCTCTTTGGCGGAAATGGCTAGGTTCAAGTCTATTGCAGGTAGAGTACAGGTGAACCTTGACATCTTGTTGTTCCAGAAATTAAGGAAATAAGAACTAATGGGATCATGTCAAAAAGTTACAGGAAGCAACTTGAAGGACTCCCGTTAGACAAATTTGGAACAATTAAAGCATCAAAAATAACAATTAGTATAACTAATGCCAACATATTGACATAATATAAAAAAAGAAAAGAACGAAAACATGCCAGATAAGAAATGTGAACTTAGATAGAAAAATAACCATTTGCAACCCCAATGTAATAACTGATTAAGGCAAGAAGGGATCAATGAATGCCATCAATAAAACTGCTTACCAGGTAACAGGCTGCAGAGGGACCAGATAATATTATTGTGCAGAATATTTATTTATTGCAAAGAGAAAGGCTTTTCTATAACAAGGAAGAGATGTGGCAGATCCTATCTTTGCCAGATATCTAAAAGTGATAAATAAAAAAATATATATTTTTTTACTCTGAGACAGGGTCTCACTCTGTCACCCAGGCTGGAGTGCAGTGGTGTGATCAAGGCTCACTGTAGCCTCAACCTGCCGGGCTCAATCGATCCTCCCACCTCAGCCTACCAAGGAGCTGGAACTACAGGCATGCACAACCATACACGCCTAATTTTTGTATCTTTTGTAGAGGTGAGGTTTCCCCGTGTTGTCCAGGCTGGTCTCTAACTCCTGGGTTCAAGTGATCCTCCTGCCATGGCCTCCCAAAGTGCTGGAATTATTGGCATAAGCCACCACACCCCAGTCAAAAAATAAAAAGGTATTATTCACTTAAATATTGGAAGAAAAGGTTAAACAGTGGAAAGCGGTTGTCATTGGGGAACAGGCATCAGGAGAGGTAAGGAGGGGAAAATGAGCTTTGGTTTTTTTTCATTTATAAGTCTAAATACAAATCAATTTTAAGTATGTGCATATAGTATTTCTTTTTAAAAAGGTAATAAGAAAAGAGCAAGTGAGAGGTATTCTGTAAATCAAGAGAACACAGCTTTTGGAGAATAAGGTAAAGTTAGCGGAGGCCTGGCATTGAACACTGGGTTTCTCAAAGGGCAGGTCATCAGACCTTGGTAAGCGCAAGCTTGGAGGAAATTCAAGAAAGAATGGGATAAGAGAAAATTGATATTGTTTATGTTTTCAGTTTTGACGAGCTTTAGATGCACGGATGTTTTAATTCCAGGATAGTGAAGTGTATCCATTTCCTTTGTGGTTTGTCCTCATTTTGTGTCCTCTTTAAGAAAGCATTCCTGCATTTTCTTCTGGAAGTTATTGTCAGTGCTTTGCTATTAGTTTAACGACAGATGAATTTGTTAAAGTAAAAAAATTTAGTTTAAAATTTAAAAAAATGATGACACAGACTTTCTCTGCCTACAGTTTTCTAACTTCCTTGGACAAAAGATCAAGCCATTTTTCCTCAAAGACAGTATATCTGTCGAATACAGCTGGCCCTGTTTCCATCAGTTTCACATTTGTAGAGTCAATCAACTGCAGATCAAAAATATTTGGGAAAAATTAATAAAAAATATTAATACAACAATAAAAAATAATACAAACAAAATACAGCGTAACGACCATTTATATAGCACTTACATTGTATTAGGTATTTTAAGTAATCTAGAGATGATTTAAAGTATACAGGACGATATGTATAGATTATATGCAAATATTACACCATTTTATATCCAGGACTTGAGCATCTGCGGATTTTGGTATCCATGGAGGTCCTGGAACCAATTCCCCTTGGGTACTGAGAGAGGATTATTTCTTTTTTGAGATGTCTCATGGGGTAATTTGAAACAGCCCTCTTGACGGCTTGAAATATGCAAGTATTTATTACATTTTTATGGGATGATAGTTCCCTTGAAGGAAGGAACAAGAAAGTATATTCCTCACTGATTTTCAAACATTTTTATTCATGTAACTAACTGCTAAATTGTAACTTAGAGTTACATAACTCCTTATGGTTGCTTAACCCCTTGCTACTCAAAGTGTGGAGCGTGTACTAGTAGGCCAGCCTCCCCAGGAGCTTGTTAGAAATGCAGAATGTCAGGTGCCACCCTCGACCTACTGAATCACAGTCTGCATTTTAACAAGGACCCCAGAAAATTCCTGTACTCATTGCAGTTTGAGAAGTGAAGTCTTTTTTTTTTTTTTTTTTTTTGACAGGGTCTTGCTCTGTTATGAGGTCATGACTCACTGCAGCCTCTATCTCCCAGGCTCAAGAAATCCTCCTGCCTGAGCCTCCTGAGTAGCTGGGACTATAGGTGTGTGCCAACACACCTGGCTAATTTTTAAAATTTTTAGTAGAGATGAGGTCTGAATATGTTGTCCAGGCCAGTCTCGAATTCTGAAACACAAGGAATCCCCTTGCCTTGGTCCCCCAAAGTGTTGGGATTACAGGCATAAGCCACTGTGCCAGGTTGAGAAGTGTAGTCTTAACCCATAAGACAGAGAGGTGTACAGGAAGTAAGTCTCAACAATTTAACCATTTTTTGAGCACAGCGGTTCCTAAACTTGCCTGCACATCAGAATCACCTGAAAAGCTTTAAAAACTACAGATGCTTGAGTCCCACCCCTAGAAACTCTGATATGATTGGTATGGAGTGCAGCCTGGGCACTGAAATTTGTTCGTTCATTTGTTTGTTTGTTTAGGGATTGGGTCTTGCTCTGTTGCCCAGGCTGGAGTACAATGGTATGATCATGGCTTACTGCAGCCTCAACCTTCTGGCTGATTCTCCTGTATCAGCCTCCCAAATATTATGTCTGCTAATTAAAAAAATTTTTTTGAAGAGATGGGGGTCTCACTATGTTCCCCAGGCTGGTCTTGAACTCTTGGTCTCAACCAATCCTCCCGCCTTAGCCTCCCAAAGTGCTGGGATTATAGCAGTAATACCAACATTACTGGCTCACTATGCGTGGCCTGCCACTAAAATGTTTTGTGCTTTTTGTTTTGAGGCAAGAAAAAACAACACAAAAAACAAAAAAACTTTGCTCTGTCCCCCAGGCTGGACTGTAGTAGCATGATCACGGCTCACTGCAGCCTCAACCTCCTGGTCTCAACAATCCTCTCCCCTTAGCCTCCCAAGTAGCTAGGACTACAGGCATACCACCACACCAGGCTAATTTTTAAATTTTTTGTAGAGATGTGGTTTCACCCTGTTGCCCAGGCTTGAAATGTTCTTAAACCTTTCCAGATGATTCTAATGTTCAGACAAGGCTGAGAAGCACCGCCCCTGAAAACCTATACGTTAAAAATGATTTCAGCTGCAAGCAATAGAAAAACCAAGTAATGGTGGCCTAAGCCAGTGGTTCTTAAACTTTGCTGCACATTAGAGTCGCTTCAGGAGATTTAAAAAATTGTAATGCCCAGGCTGCATCCCAAGGGATGATGACTGAACTGGAATGGTGTGCAGTCTGGTGGTAGATATGTGCAATCGGGTTGGTTTAGCAATTCTGTGACGCTCTCCAATACCCCACTCTTCTCTCCCCTCTGTCTTCTATTGGACAGGATTCTAGCTGGGGTTCCCTAGCCCTGTGGGCAGCCAGTGAGCCATGTGTTCTTGCTAATGGAATGCAAGTAGAAGTGTGTGCCATTTCTGAGACCACCCCATAAAACATTTTAGGCGGGCTCCTTTATGCTCTCTTCTCTTCTTTCTGGAATGGCGATGGCCAGAATAACCATGGAAGGCATAAACTGAAGACAGCCTTTACCATGAATTCTTTCAAGAAGATGTGAAAAAGAGCCACCCCCTCAACCTGACACTCCCAACCTGGACTGTTACACGAAAGAGAAATAATCATTGAGTATTTATGTTGCTTGAGCATTTAGCCATTTATCAATGCTAAATGCATTAGACATAATCTCTTTTTATCTTTGCATTACTCCTGCGAGGCAAGTATCACTATATCCATTTTACAAATGAAGAAGCTGGGATACAGCAAGGTTCAGTAACTTGTCCAGAGTTACACAGCTAGAAGGTGAGAGAAGGGGTTTAAAGCTAAGTCTTTCTTATTTCAAATCCCAGGCTCTTAACCACAGACCGTGTATTCTCCCATGGATTTTTGAAAGTAAAAACATCATAGTTGGAAAAAATGAAGAGTTGATACAGAGAAGTCTGTAGTTAAAGCAGCTTACATCTGTATCTTGAAGACTAAATGTTTAATTCTGCATTCAGTAGCTTGCTCCATAATTTTCAGCTGCATCCTTTTGGCTCAGCAATCAGGTCTCCATGCCTCCTTCTCTCTCACATCTGCTCTGTGTGCCCACATGTCTGATCTACATGCTGCTCCTATGTGGGTCTTCCTAAAAACCTATCTTCTCATGTTACTTCCTCCTCGGACAGCTTCAGAACCTACCAGTTAAAGTTCAAATTCCTTATTGTGGCACGGAAAGCCCTCCTCACTTTGCCCTACCCTTACCTTCTGGTCTTTTCCTACACCATCTCTCTGTTTCAGTCAAATGTGCTTAATTCAGTTTACTGAGCCATGAATTTTCGGGGTAAGAAGAAACTTTAAGGTCAAGTAATTCAAACCATCTGTATCAGTTATCTATTGCTATGTAACAAACTACCCCAAAACTTAGTGCCTTGCATTTCTAACAATTCTCAGGGTCACTGGGTCATTCTTTTGTTGGTCACACATATGACTCCATCTGGCTCTAGCTGGGCTGGACAGGAAGTTCATGAAGGCCTCTCTCACACAACAGGATCTCTGTGCTATCAGCCGCTGAGTCCCAGGGTTCTTCCACACGGCCTCTCACTCCACAAGGCATCTGGCTTCACGAGGCCTCTCACTTCCACGACTTCTACACGTGGCCTCCTTCTCCACAAGGTGTCCAACCCTCCAGGGCTTCTCCATTTGGCCTCTTGCTCCAGAAGGCTTCTCCTCCTCTAGGCCTTCTCCACGTGGCCTCTCACTTCACAGGGCAGCTCATCCTCCAGGCTTTCTGCATGTGGCCTCTTGTTCCATGAGGCATTTTTACCTCCAGGCCTTCTCCACATGGCCTCTTGCTCTGTGAGCTGTCTCGTTTTCCAGGGCTCCTCGGCATGCTCTCTCTCTCCAGCAGAATAACCTAAACATTCTTATCCTTGGTTTCTAAAAGGGAAAAAGCAGAAGCTATTGTACTTCTTAAAGCTTAGGCCTCTGACATATGCAGTGTCACTTCTGCCACATTCTATTGGTCAAAGCAAGTCACGGAGCCAGCCCATATGGAC
Organism: Macaca fascicularis; assembly: GCF_037993035.2. Lineage (NCBI taxonomy): Eukaryota > Metazoa > Chordata > Mammalia > Primates > Cercopithecidae > Macaca > Macaca fascicularis. Next base: position 119,696,333 of record NC_088381.1, on the reverse strand, counting down.
TCCATCTTCGGAAGCGAGGAGTGGCAACTGGAAGCTGTGGCTATCTTCTCCCTCTCTCTCTACATATCTCTGCCTTTGACTCTTCTGCTCACATCTCTACCTACTGTTCTTTCTCAGCATAGCTATATTACAGGGTTTAAGGAGTGGGCTCCAGGGCTACCCTTATCTAGGTTTGAATCTCAACTCTTACCTACTCTTTGAGCTTGAGCAAGTTACCAGACTTCTCTGTGCTTCCATTTGTTCAACCATAAATTAGAGGGAAATATAAATCCTACCTTAGAGAGTTGTTGTGAGAATTAAATAAGTTAATACAAAGAGCTGGAACAGTGCCTGGCTTTAGTAAGTGCTTCATAAATGTTAACTAGTAGTAGTATTTGGTGGATCTAGCTCTTAGTTTGGTGCAAAACACAAAGAAGTCAGGTGAGGCCTAGGGTTTAGGCTCCAGGGCAGGGGAAACTAGGAGAAATAATATATAAAATCCCTAAGGAGTCACCGTTGCACCAAAATGCCTTGATTTAATTGATTAATGAGGAATATTTCAGGGGAGGGTGTCTAAGTGCTTCTTCAGCTTCTGAAGTGCTCCTCCTATTATAGAACCCCTGTTTCTGTAAGGTGGGAACCCACATCCCATGCCCTGTAAGGTAATCTCACAGTCATCTGAGGTTCCATTTACCTAGTCATGTTGCAACCCTCATCTTATCAAGCCTTGGACTCCCAATACCGAAATACCCTTTTTACAAGGGCACTTTTCAGATCCAAAGGAGAAGTCTACGGCAGAGGCTTGTCTGCAGGATTTGGGATACTGGCAATTCCAATCTTGGCATACAACACTCAGCTCTGAGGAGCAATGATTTACAGCAGCAGAGTCTGGGCAGGAGACCCAGCAACTCCTGCTACATGTGACAGAGCACCGATCCTCAAGCACACAGACCATGTAGTGAGGGCAAGTGGGGATGAGCTAAGGGAATGAATTGTGAGCTGAGGGCAGACCTCTGCGGGTATTGCTAGTCTCTCCCCCTCTGATCATGAGTCATATTCTGTGGCTTGTGAGTCTTATTTTTCCAGTTCCATTTGTCTTGTTTCATGAACAGGTTAATCATTGCTCTTACTGAGAGAAAGAAAAGCATGATTTAAATTCACTCAAAGGCTGAGAGTAATCATACTAATGCATTAGATCAGATGATGCTTTGGGGCAAGATTGCTATTAGTCTGCCATAATTCATCTGAAAGTTCTGTAATAAGCCTCACTGCCATTATTTATTATTTGTTTTGCAGCACAAAATATGCAAAATATAGAGAAATGAAAGTGGTATGTAGAACTTAGGCCTAAAATTCTGAAATAAATTTGTGTCCTTACTGCCTTTGATTCATGTAATATTTTTGGAGTACCAAGTATGTGTATAGCACTGTGCTAGGCACTGGGTGCAAAAGGGAATATAGGAAAGGGAATCAGGTGTTTATTGAACCCATACTCTGGTCAAGGCAGCCTGACAGTATCAGATTCCTAGTGGGTCCTGGAAGTCACAGTCTCTGTCCTCAATAACTCTTATGATAGGGGTGCGGGGATGGCAGGCACATAGACACGAATAGATATAAATAAAAATAGAAGACAACATACTACCATCAAATACTTTGAGGCTAAGTGAGAGTATGGATTGTAAGTGTGAGCTCCTGTGGTCATGGAAATCTTTCTTCAGCCTCAGCGCCCTGGACAGCTACAGTCTGGAGGGCTGTTTTTGTTGTCCAGAGCTCTGTTTCTGGAGAAAGGTTCCATGGAGCTCACACTTAACAATCTCAGAATGGGCTTGGAGTCCAGCATAAGGTTCTGGGTCTACCATATACCAGCTGTGAGAATCTGGCAAGCTACTTGACTCCTCTGTGCTTTGGTTCCTTCATCTGTAACTTGTACATGAGTTAAATCCAACTCAGAGGGTGGTGATGAAAATTAAATGAAGATAAAATACTTAGACTAATGACATCATCAGTAGACTCTAAGCTCCAGATCTTAGAGTTTTTATTGTTTTGGTGAATGGAGAGAAATGGGGAGGAACAACATCAAAGGTTTACAGTAGAGGCTGATCTAAGTCATCTGTTACAGGACAAAAGTAATTAGCCTAGGGTCGTCGCAGCCTCTCCCACTCTCTATCCAGAGTGTGTGGGAGATAGAGAGAAATGGAGGAGGATGGGATTTGCTGCAGCCAATCTCTTGTATTTCCTTTGACATTCTCCCAGAGGATCCAGTAGGGTTTCAATTGCTTTTCCATCATTCTTGCCCTCTCACTGCTCTTTATGTAAATATGGCATATGGGCAGAGACTGGGCAAGGGGGGTTCTGGTTATTTCCTCCTAATCGGAAGTGATCTCAACCACTCTGAACCCTCAGGCCACTTTGTTTGAACTCCCTTTAAAAAAAAAAAAACTCTTGATATAGTTTATACCATAATATGTTTCCTTTTGCAGATGTCATGCGTCCCTGATAAATCTCATTAGGATAAAAGCTGGACCTTAACTTGCTTTGAAATCTTGCTTTGCACAGAGTAGCTTGTGATGATTATTGTCAAAATAAAGAGAAGGGTATTTTCTAGGGTTAGAGATAAACCCACTACTTGAAAAAGAAGCCTCCAACCATAAATAGTGGAAACCTTAAGAATTGTATAATCTCAATCTTGAATGGGATTTTAATTCATTCTAGGAACTGGATGGGAATCTTCAATCTGAAGGGAAGATTTAACTACTCGTTTTTGTTTCAGGTACTGGCATTGGGCAGGGCTGAGAAGCCTCTGCCAGCCTTGGGCCAGGAGTGGCAGCTGCACTTTGGTTGCCTGCTGAGGTAAAGGACTCTATTAAGATGTACTGGAGCAGGGGCTGTAATGTAATCGGCTTCCCAGTCAGATAGCTGTGACCATCATTTGAAGGCAGGAAGAGATATTTTAAAATGAATTTCACTTTCAGCCTAGGATGCCAAGAAACTTCTTCATTGTACAATATGAAAAAAAAGCAACATATCATCCATATTACAGTTTAGAAAATATCACAGGAAAGGAAGATACACAGATAAATTTTGGATTTATATTTTCCAGTGGTATCATTGCATAAGAAATTCTTATAAGTAAAAATGGAAGTTTACAAGTAGTTTAATATTTAGAGCATTTAATTCACTCCTTCCCATTGCCCACAGGCCAGGGGGCATGAATGACACAGGAAGGCCACTCTTCATGGCGGCCCATTGCAAAAAGGACTTCAGAGAAATAAGAGGGACAAGGTACGTTCTAGAAACCAAGCAGAGTGTGACCTACTGTTAAATGCCCTTTTGAGGCTGGAGGTTCTAGAACAAGGCTTTTCAACTCTGGCTGCACATTCATGTCATATTTTTTTCCTATTTGCTTTTTACTTTTTATTGAGATATGACATACCTGGTAAAGTGCACTAGTCTTATGTGTAAAGCTTGACGAATTTTTACAAGGATTTTTGACAATTTTTACATCAAAGTTTGAGGAATTTTTACACCTACTTGGATACACCAACAGACCAAGATATAGAACATTTCTAGCTCCCCAGAAGCCCTCCTTGCAGGTAACCCCTGTTCTGACTTCAGTCACCATGGCCTGGTTGTGCTTACACTCGAACTTCATATGGATAAGATCATACAATCTATATTCCTATACATCTGTGTCTTAGCTGAATATGTCTGTGTGAGTCATTGATGCCGTTTGTACTTTTATATTAAATGTAACATATATAATACTGTGTAGTATTTTACTGAATGCATACACAACAACAGTTTGTTCATTCTACTATTGATGGACATCTGGATTTTCCCATTTTTTGGTTATTGTGAATAAAGTTGCTGTGAACAATCTTGCACATATCATATCCACTGAATTCTAGGAGTGGAACTGCTGGGCCATAAGGAAAGCATATGTTTAGCTTCAGTAAATAGTGCCAAAGGTTTCTAAAATGTCTATATCAATTTCTATTTCTATCTGCTATGTAGGAGAGTTCCAGTTGCTCTCATGCAACTTCTCCAACAGTTGGTATTATCCAATTTTTAAAATGTTAACCTGCAAAGCTTTGGTAAGACATTACTCTTTGAAGTCTTATGCAATTCTTCTGGGGCAGGATCTATTTTTGGAAGCTCTGCGAGTATCTTTGCTTTCCCAAGCAATGCTAACATGCAGCCAGGGTTGAGAATCATGCCATAGAAAGATGTACTAAATTGGCTAGTTATTGGAATCAGCTAGAGAACTTCAAAACCGCCAGGTTCTTGGGTTCTCTTCAGACCTGCCAAGTCAGATCCTCCAGGAGAGGTTTTCCCAGAGAATCTGCCTATACAGTATTTCTTATGACGCTTTATGTTGCAAGTGATAGAAAATTTATATCCTGGGTTAAATTTTAAAAATAAAACATTATAAGAATTGGTTTATATAACTGAGTAGTCCAGATTGAGCCCTGACTCCAGGTACAGTTTGATCCAGGAATCAAATGGTAAGTCTTGGTCATAACTCTTAGCACTTTCTTTCCATCAGGCCCATTCCCTTCATGGCAGCAACATGGCTGCCACAGTTCTTAACCTCAGAATTTCACTCAGCAACACCTAGGTGGCTACCACATTCTGACCAATCCTCATCTTCTCAACATTTCCTAGTATTTACTCTGTCTCATGGGTTTGCACTGGGCAACACACTCATCTCTGAACTAATCACTGTGGCCAGAGAAGATGGAAGGTGCTGACTGACTTAAGGCAATCCCTTAGAGCTGAAGACTAGGTCATTTAACCAAAATATGTGACCAAAACGTGTGGATGAATTTCCCAAAGGAAAATCAAAATGGCTGCTGTCCAGGGACATAAATAATGTCCACATTTACTATGTGACAGTACACTCTGTAGTCATCAAAAACCCATTTTGGAAAGCAATTTACAACCTTCTGGTCAAGAGAGTTTCTCTAGGGAGTTTGGGCTAAGCCCCACAAAGTTGTCAAGATGTTCGTTTTATTGTCTTCTTTCCCCTTATCTCAACAGTCGAGAAATAGAGGATATTTTTGAGGACAGAAGCTAGAAGGTATTTTGGAGGTGAAGGAGGGTTAGTTTTGAGATGTTCTCAGAGCTGAGTACTGACTCTTGTGTCCAACTCTCCAGCTTCATTCCCCCAGCCTAGAAATAAATTTGCTAAATTGTAGTTAGTTCTTGATTAATAGGCATCCACTCTCATTATTATTATTATTATACTTTAAGTTCTAGTGTACATGTGCACAACGTGCAGGTTTGATGAGCTATACATAGGTATACATGTGCCATGTTGGTTTGCTGCACCTATCAACTCATCATTTACATTAGGTATGTCTCCTAATGCTATCCCTCCCCCAACCCCCCACCCCCTGATTGGCCCTGGTGTGTGATGTTCCCTGCCCTGTGTCCAAGTGATCTCATTGTTCAATTCCCACCTATGAGTGAGAGCATGTGGTGTTTTGTTTTCTGTCCTTGTGATAGTTTGGTGAGAATGATGGTTTCCAGCTTCATCCATGTCCCTACAAAGGACATGAACTCATCCTTTTTATGGCTGCATAGTATTTCATGGTGTATATGTGCCACATTTTCTTAATCTGGTCTATCATTGATGGACATTTGGGTTGGTTTCAAGTCTTTGCTATTGTGAATAGTGCCACAATAAACATACATGTGCATGTGTCTTTATAGCAGCATGATTTATAATCCTTTGGGTATATACCCAGTAATGGGATGGCTGGGTCAAATGGTAATTCTGTTTCTAGATTCTTGAGGAATCGCCACACTGTCTTTCACAATGGTTGAACCAATTTACACTCCCACCAACAGTGTAAAAGTGTTCCTATTTCTCCATATCCTCTCCAGCATTTGTTGTTTCCTGACTTTTTAATGATCACCATTCTAATTGGCGTGAGATGGTATCTCATTGTGGTTTTGATTTGCATTTCTCTGATGGCGAGTGATGATGAGCATTTTTTCATGTGTCTGTTGGCTGCATAAATGTCTTCTCTTGAGAAGTGTCTTTTCATATCCTTTGCCCACTTTTTGATGGGGTTGTTTGATTTTTTTCTTGTAAATTTGTTTGAGTTCTTTGTAGATTCTGGATATTAGCCCTTTGTCAGATGGGTAGATTGCAAAAATTTTTTCCCATTCTGTAGGTTTAGGCATCCACTTTCTGAAGCTGTGGAATTGGGCCTGCTTCCTTAACAGCTGTCCTTTCATACACATACTCTAAAATAACCTGAACAGGGGGTTGCATGCCTGGCATCTAGTGGATAGAGGAATATACAGAACTGTCCCTACCACAAAGAATTATTCATCTCTGAATGGATAAGTGATGTTGAGAAATGTGTCTGTGAGCAATGGAGCACGTTTCATGGAGCATTAGCTTATGTTGGTGCTTTCAACCATCTGCTCTGGGTCCTTCCTCTGTTTGTAAAATATTTTGTTACATAGGTAAGTTTCCAGCTCTTTCATACATACTGATATATATATATAGAAATAGAGTGTATACACCCCTACCTAATTTGACATTTGCTGTTACATATTATCACACCAAATCCTGTATTCAAACTACAATGCTGCCCAGAACTGCAGACATTAACCCCACCCCATAAAAGAGCATTTGTGGTGCACTGGTGGCTTCATTCTAGGTTATAGGCTGATTTACATGATTTATAAACAATATATCCATTAGATAGAACTTTCACAGGAGATTGTGGTAGTCATGCTTTTCTTTTTTCTTCTTTCTTTCTTCCTTCCTTCTCTACCCTCAGTTCAGGTGTCCTGGAATAAAATCCAAATAGTGCAGATGTCTATGATATATTGGTTGGTACTATCGGAGAGTAGCACCAGCTGTCAGAAAAGAAAAACAAGGCCACTAGTGGTGGTGCACCCCTGTAGTCCCAGCTACTCGGGAGGTTGAGGCAGGAGGATCACTTGAGCCTAGAAGTTTGAGGCTGCAGTGAGCCATGACTGCACCACTGCAGTCCAGTGTGGGAGACAGTGAGTCCCTGTGAAAGAAAAGAAAAGAAAGAAAGAAAGAAAGAAAGAAAGAAAGAAAGAAAGGAAGAAAGGAAGGAAGGAAGGAAGGAAGGAAGGAAGGAAGGAAGGAAGGAAGGAAGGAAGGAAGGAAGGAAGGAAGGAAGGAAGGAAGGAAGGAAAAGAGAGAGAGAGGAAAAGAAAAGAGAGAAAAAAGAAAAGAAAAAGAAGAAAGAAAGAGAAAGAAAAGAAAAAGAAAGAAAGAAAAGAGAAAAAGAAAGAAAGAAAGAGAAAGAAAGAGAGAAAGAGCAAGCAAGCCCAACCTCCTTCCAAAAGGTCATGAGAATCTTGAGCACATATGGTTCTTAGCATGACGGCATGACCTGCAGAGCCCCTGTTATAAAACTCATTTTTAGGTTTTCCTTAATATAACAGTTAATGTAATAGTGTCATTTTTGTTAGTAGTGTCTTTTTGTTATTTTACTTTTCAAAACATTTTATTGAAATACACATACAGGAAAGTGCATGTGTCATAAGCGTGCAAATTGATGAATTCTAAAATTTTGATTGCACCTGTTTAGCACCTAGATGGATACACTGAACATAACTAACAACGAGAAATCTCCTTGAACTCCCTTCCTGTTACTACCCCTGCTTCCAACCAAATCACCCTCTTCTAATAGCAAAACTTCATGTAACTAATTTTTTTAATTTAAAAGAATGAAATCATACAGCACATATTCATTTGCAGGTACAACTGAATTCTGGCACCCAACATTATATTTGTGATGTTGGGTTGTAATGTTGGGTTTCCGGCACCCAACATTATATTTGTGAGATTCATTTGTACAGTTGCATATTAGTTTGTAGATCCCTCACTCTCCTTTCTGTATAATATTATATTGCATAAACATACCATACTTTATCCATCCTACTGTTAAACATTTGTGCAGTTTCCACTTGGGGGCGATTTCAAATAGTGCTGCTATCAACATTCTTGTGAATGTCTTTTGGTGAACATATACAACACATACATGCATTGTTGTTGGCTCCCAGGAGTGGAATTCCTGGGTCATAAACAATGCATGTGTTCAGGTTTAGTACAGTATAATGCCAAACAGGTTTCCAAAGTGTTTGTGCCACTTTACATACCCACCATTATTGAAAAAGAGTTCTATTTACACCACATTGTCACCAATACTTGATATGTTCTGTTTTTTTTTTCTTTTTAACTATACTAGTAGGTGTGTAGTGATATTACAATGTGGTTTTAATTTGCATCTTCCTTATGACAAATTAACCTTGATTTGATTACTGTAAGGCACTTAGAAATGTGATTTAAATTCACATAAAGATGGAATAAAATGCATATAAGGTTGCTTTCATACTTGGAAAGTTTATATAAAATGATTTCTATGTAAGCTTTTACAGTGTAGTCTGAGTCCCTAAATACTGATCACAAAAAACACATCTGTAGGTGAGTTACAATACCTCACTTATAATTCCACATTCATGTTATATTAGCTCAATATTTTTCAAATATATTTTTGCATACAATTTTCACCTTCTTTTTGAGTAGTCTCGGGTATTTTGTATGGTTCCAGCACAGCGAGTTAGGTTACCATCGTTTGGAAGCACACGTCCGCGTACCTGCACCATGATGATATGACACGCCCATACCCCCCATTTCGTATTTTGTCAGAAGTGCATAGCTATCACCGACAAACTTTGCAGTAGAAATTTTCTCCCAATTTCAAATGGACTTATCTTGAATAATCTTTCAACTGAAGCATAACAGGTTTTTAGTTCTGTTAGAATAGTTGTTTTTACTATCTTTTAATTTTATAAAAATGTCAAAGTTACTTAATACTTTTATTTTAAAAGTAAAACAAAGCTTTTCCTCTCCCTTACCCACATTATAGCCCAGCGGAGGGGAAAAGCATTGGCCCCAGGCCAAAATCATAAAAGCTTTCAATTAACTAACAATAATTGCTGGCATGTTGCCATTTAAATATCCTTGTCTCGTTATCTCTGGTTGCTTTATCAAACCCATAGGTCACTAAAGCCCACTTTTGAGACAAAGATTATTTCTCCCCCAAAAGTCAAGGGAAATGTAAAAAATGAAATTAGTGATTAAGGATAGAAGTTAATTAATACAATCATTTTGGCTTAATTATTTAAAGTCCAGTTTTTTTCCTCCAGCAAATCTGAAAATACACTATCCTCCAGCTATCAGAATTATATTGAGATTTATAATTTTTCATTGATGAATTTATAGCTCTCACATATACAAAGGGAAGAAATAGAAAATCTTGAAAGTAATCCACACAAAAATGGTTATGTGCTGACACATATACATCAATTTTCACATACACACACCCCTGCACTTTTTTAAAAAGGCAGCCTCTTTCATATTAATGTAATTTTTGTTTCCAGCTAAGCAATCTTAATAATTCTTTCCGAGACATCATTGCCTAATGAGCGATCTTTCTTAACTGTATAATCTTTGATCACTATATCAAAAACCATTTTATCCATTTTAAGTGTACAATTCCGTGACATTAAGTACACTCACAATGTTGTACAGCCATCGCCACCATCCATTTCCAGAACTTTTTCATCTTCCTAAAGTGAAACGCTGTACCTAGTAACAATAACTTTTCATATCCCACCCTCCTCTACCCGTGGCAACTAGCATTCTATTTCCTGGCTCTATGAAAATGAATTTGACTAAACCATGTACCACATGTCTGTGAAATCATACAGTATTTGTCCTTTGGTGTCTGGCTTAATTCACTTAGCATAATGTCTTCAAGGTTCTTCTACGTTGCAGTATGTGTCAGAATTTCCTTTCCTTTTAAGGCTGAATACTTTTTCATTGTATAAATATATCATGTTTTGTTTATCCATTCATCTGTTACTAGACATTTGGGTTGCTTCCATGTTTTGGCTGTTGTGAATAATGCTGCTATGAACATGGGTATACAAGTATCTGTTCAAGGCTCTGCTTTCACTTCTTTTGGCTACATACCCAGAAATGGAATAGCTGGATTGTGTGGAAATACCATGGCTAATTTTTTGAGGAACTGCCATACGATTTTTCTCAACAATGGTACTATTTTACATTCCTACCAGCAATGCACAAGGCGAACATTAAATTTTAAACCCAACAACTCTGAAGAGCTTTTATACCAATTGTATAATCTTCAGGACCCGCATTTATCTATTTTTCTATGTCTATCTATCATCTATCTATCTAACAGTCATCTATCTACCTACCTACCTATCCATTTCCAGAGATACTTAGAATGAAAACTATCATTTGCAATTGGTGAAAATGCCCTGAATCAGGAGGCAGTTTTGATTGGCACGTACCTAATTGGCCCCTCTCTTGCTGTGAGTCTCTTATTCTTCTAAGCAGCCATGTATTCTAGAGAAAGTCCTCAAACAGAACTGCCCAGAATGGCCCTCTATTTGTAAGTTACCCATTTTTTATAACCTAGTTGGATTCTCCTGTTTTTCTTCCTCCTCCTATCCCCTGATTAATTTTGTCTTTAGTCTTTTACTACTTTCACCAACACCCCCCTCTAAGAATCTATCCTCTGGCTTTCCTTGTACTCAGATCTTTTCACACCATGGGAGGTAAGTTGCTTTCTAAGGACGTTTCAGAAAGTGATGAGCATTTGATTAGAATTTGTTAGTGATAATTGTTGTGGACAGTTGAAAGACAAGAGGTTTTTTAATACCTCAAATATCTGGGTTGATAGACTTGATCATGTTTGTTTTGGAGAACTGACCATTTCGTCACTTGGAGTGAGGAAGAGGTGGTGGAAGAGGTAGGGACAGTGCAGGGGTTCATTCTCATTGGAGGATGTGGCTTTCTAGAATTGAGCCCTCATGTTTATTTGAACTGATGCTATAGGACGAGTCTCCAGCGGGTCCTTCCCTAGCTTCCCCCATGCCTTCTGACAGATTCCTCTTCCTAAGAAGGCTGCAGCAAGAACTGGCAATTGGAGTCAGAACTGCTGCGATTTCCTTCTGTCCTCACTGCCAGCCCCTCCTGAGACTCCTGCACTGGATCACCTTCCCCACAGCTTCTCAAGGTTGGAGGGCCCTGGAACTCTGTCCCAAGACCTCTTCTCTGGTCTAGCTGACCTCATTTTCCAGGTAATTTCTCCCAGTCCCATGCATTAAATAAACCTGTATGCTAATAACTCCCAAATGTATGTCTCCTGTCTTTTTTTTCTGATTCTAAATTTGTTGATCCAACTGCCTACACACGATCTCAAATCGGATGCCTGAGAAGAGTGTTAGAGTCAACATATCTAAAATCAAACTTTTGATTTTTTTTCTACCCAAGTAAATGTTCACCTTTTCCTCTCTTTCCAGCTCAGTAAATGGCTCCATCATTTATCTAGTAGCTTAGGCCAAAATTCTTACTGTCATCTTGGATTCCTTTTTTCTCCACTGTTATGTCTAATTCAATCTGCAAGTCCTGTCACTTTTACCTTCAAAATACACCCTGAAAACTCTACTATTTCTCACCTTCACTGTTAACAACCTTCCCGTGTCACTATCAGATCCTTCCTGGATTCCCGCACTGGTCCCACAAATGGTTGCGGGGCTTCCTCACTGGGCCCTTTGTAGTCTCATCTCCACAGGCTTTTCAGGATTTGAGAATATTAATCCAGTCAAATCACCCCCGTCCTCATCCCTCTAAGGGCTTCTCATTTTATTCCCAGAAAAAATCCTGAAGTCTTTGTCATGACCTGCAGGTCACGTAAGGCCCTGTGGACCTGCTCCTGGCATCCACTCCTGTCTCACCTCCTACTGCTCTTTGTCCCATCCCTCTACTGTATCCACACTGGACCTCTGGATGTTCCTCATGTACACCCAGCATTCCCACCCCACATTCCTGAAACTTGCTTTCCCCTAATCCTGGATCACACTTCCCACAGTTTGCACATGCCTCATTGCCTCGCTTTATTTGGGTCTCCGCTCATATGCCACTCTCTCTGAGAGGTCGTCTCTCACTCCTTGTGTCAAATCTCACCCTTCTGACAATATAGTAGGTTGTATCAAATGAAACTGCCATTTAAGGCCAGGCACGGTGGCTCATGCCTGTAATTCCAGAACTTTGGGAGCCGAGGCAGGTGGATCAGGAGGTCGAGAGTTTGAGACCAGCCTGACCAATATGGTAAAACCCCGTCTCTACTAAAAATACAAAAATTAGCTGGGCGTGGTGGTGGGTGTCTGTAATCCCAGCTACTTGGGAGGCTGAGGCAGGAGAATCATTTGAAACCAACAGGCGGAGGTTGCAGTGAACCGAGATTACACCATTGCCCTCCAGCCTGGGCAACAAGAGTGAAACTCCATCTCAAAAAGAAGAACAAAGAAGAAAGAAATTGCCATTAAAACAAAAATAGAGATGAGGTCTCCCTGTGTTGCCCAGGCTGATCTTGAACTCCTGGGCTCAAGCAATCCTCCCACCTCAGCCTCCTGAACTGCTGAGATTACAGGCGTGAACTATGGCGCCTGGCCTGAAATAGCCATTTTTGTAGGTAAAAAAATGGTGAATATTGTCAATTTCAAGTGGTTCAACACACACATATAATGTTATTGTGCTTACCACTGCCTGTCATACTTCCTATATGTATTGGTTCATTGCTTATTTATTGGTTTTTTGTCTGTCTCCTCCACTACAGTATAAGCAGCTTGGGTTGTTCACTTCTAGAGAGTTCCTGGAACAAAGAGACGTTCACAGATTATATGCTGTAAACTTCCATTTACCACCCAGCCTTTTGACAAAAATTAAGCTCGTTAAATTGCTCTCTGCTAGTCACACTGGTATTTTTGAAGCCAAACTCTTTCACTTCTTATCAAGATTCATACTCTTTTGCTCTAGGGATTTCATTTTGGAGATCCTCCCATCCCTCTCATTCTGTCTTCTCTTTCAGATTGTTTGATTATGGGATCAAACTGCAATTTCCTCTGACCTTCTGAGAACTGTGTACCCATTTAGAACCCACATCAGAGCCTTTCCAGAATGGTTTTCCTTGGGCATTTTAATCCCCGCTGTGAAAGACATTCTCGGACTCACTGGCTCCAGAGACTCCAGTACTTCGGCTTCAACAACCAGTTCTTCCTGGTAGGTCAGAATTAAATCTAGGAGAGAAGTTACTTTTGTTTCTTCCTCTTCCTCCTGCAAAATAAAATTATTAGTAAGACAAGGTCAAAAATGCATGTTCTGCTTTTAGAGAAATTAGATTTCCAGCAGAAATGCAGAGAGCTAAGTTCCCATTACATCTTTGACTTGCAAATATGTCAATTTTGTGATTTTTTAAAATGTGCACCCCATATTTATTGCAGTGCTGTTCACAATAGCCAAGACATGCAATCAACCCAAGTATTCATCAACAGACAAATGGATAAAAGAGAATGTGGTATATATACAAAACGGAATGCCATTTGGCCATTAAAAAGAATGAAATCCTGTCATTCACTAAAGATGGATGGAACTGGAGGACACTATGTTAAGTGAAATAAGCCAGGCACGGAAAGTTCAACACCTCATGTTCTTACTCATATGTAGAAATTTTAAAAAGTTTACTTAGATATAAAAAGCAGAACAGAGGTTACTAGAGGCTGGGAGGGGTAGCAGAAAGGCAAGGACAGGGAGACATTTGTTAAAGAATACAAAATTACAGCTAGACAGGAGGAACAAATCTAGTGTTTTATAGCACTGTAGGATGACTAAACAATGTATTATATACTTTATTTTATTTTTATTTTTGAGACAGAGTCTTGCTCTGTTGCCCAGGCTGGAGTGCAGTGGTGCGCTCTCAGCTCACTGCAACCTCTGCCACCTGGGTTCAAGCGATTCTCCTGCCTCACCTTCCTGAGTAGCTGGGCTTACAGGTGAGCAGCACCACACCCGGCTAATTTTGTATTTTTAGTAGAGACGGGGTTTCAGGATCTTGGCCAGGCCGGTCTTGAACTCCTGACCTCGTGATCCACCCACCTCGGCCTCCCAAAGTGCTGGGATTACAGGCGTGAACCACCACATCCGGCTATATACTTTCAAATACCTAGTAGAGATGGTACTGAATGTTCCCAAGAGAAAGAAGCAATAAATGTTTGAGATGATGGATATGTCCTCATCTGATCACTACACATTGTAAGTATCAAAACATCAGTATGTACTCCCTAAATATGTATAATTATCATGTGTCAATTAAAAATAATTTTTAAAGAATCAGTATAATACCATCAGAGAGTTTTAGAAACAGGAAAAAAAATTGTCCATAATTTCCCTTTCACCCTAGCACAATTTCTGACATTTCTGTATTTTTCTACATAAATATATAATTTTGCAGTTGAAAATAGTATAGTATAAAATTTTGTATCTTATTTTATTCACTTATCATCATAAGGTTTTCTTCATGTTATCACATGGGTTCCCAACTACACAATGGCTGCAGAATATTCTGTCAAGTGGTTAGAACCTAATTTGATAAACTAGTCCCCTAAAATTATTGTTTCTCATTTTTAATCACTATAGTATTCCTTTTTGCATTTGGCTTTTTTCCTGCCTTTGGATTATTTTATTAGGATAAAGTCCCACACCTGAGATTATAGAGCTCAAGGACAGAAACAGAGCAGACAAGTCTCCTAACACTGGGTGGCAGGCTGCTTCCCACAGACTGAACCCTATGGCTACTGCAGCACTATTCACAATAGCCAAGATATGCAATCAACCAGAGCCTCCATCAACAGATGAATGGATAAGAAAATGTGGTACACAGACGCAATGGGGTACTCTTTAGCAATAACAAGGAATGAAGTTCTGTTATTCGTGGCAGCAGGGGTGGAGCTGGAGGACACTGTGTTAACTGGAATAACACCACGACGGTGACCAGAAGTGAAACCAGTCTCATCCTCTTTGCGGCTCCTTTCCTGACACGCCTCAGCTGCCTCACCTCTGTTCTCAGCTCCTCACAGGGCAGCCCAGGTGAGCAGTTTTTGACTCTGTCCTATCCTGAAGTGGCCACAGGGACAGTGCCTGGCATCTGCCACGGACTGTTGAGGGGCAATGAAGAAGTGGTCGGCACAGAGGTAGGACTGTTTATCCGTGAGGGCCATGGCCAGCAGCAGCCCAGCTGCCAAGAGCACCTCTCGGCAGGTGAGGCCTCTCCTGCTGTCCTGGGGCTTCTGTTCCATGTTGACCTCCTCTGTAATTTCTTTCCAGGTGCACCTTCTCCCAGCTAAGGTCTCCACCCAGGTACCTGGTCAGTCTGTGCTCTGGTTGGCCCCCAGGGACTGGTTTGGAAGCATCCTGGGATTCTGCAACAGTTTTCCATGGAGGCTTCCACTTCCTCCTCTTGTCCAGTCTACTCTCCACACAGTGAACAGGATTGTTTTTCTGCTGCCCCACAGCCCGTAGCCATGCTGGCCCTGCACCCACCGGCCGCTCCAGGCCTGCATGCAGCCTCTGTGGTCTTTTTAGGAATAGGTTAATCAGAGTTCCGTCTTACTTGGCTGATGCTACTATACTTACTTATGTCAGGTCTTTCCAAGCCATTTGACAGTGGATAGAATGTTCAGTCACCAATATGACAATGCTTAGGGCTTTCCCCAACGAATGCATGCAAAGAATATAACTTGAGTTCCTAATTATACTTGATTTAAAGTGTTATTTGAGTGCCAGGCTGCAAATGGGTGAAGAGTAGGAATTAAGGGCCTGGATTTGGAGTCAGACATACTCATTTTTTAATCCTACTGCTCCTGTGTGTTATTAGTCAGAAAAACAGAGATCAAGCCAGTAATTTCACAGAAAAGAGCTTAATAGAGGGAATTGGTTAAATTGGTATTGAAGACAAAAGGGGGACAGTGGGCCACCAAAGAGATCATAACTTTAGGAAGCAGCTACTGCCCCTGGGATGTTGGGAATAACTAAGTTCCTCTTCAAAGACTCAACTTCCTGGTCATAATTTGCAACATTATAAATCGCTACCATCTTCTTCTCTCCCCCTCTTTTTTTTTCCTCCTTTTCCTGAAAATTGTGCATTTACCCTGTTTGGAAAAGTTTAAGTCTTAGCCAATCGCAATCAGCTTAGATTGTGTGGTCCAACCCCAGCCAATAGGGGAAGGACACAGAAGCAGGAACTGCTTTAGGGATAAAAATCCCTTATCTCCTTTGTTCAGTGTGCTCTTGCAATTGTTACGGACACAAGCGGCACCCTTCTGCAGAAGTAAAGTTGCCTTGCTGAGAAGCTCTCTGTCTGAGTGCTGGTTCTTCTTTCTGGCACTGAGCACTTGTTTCCAAAAAGGGCAAGGGGAACGAAGAGAAGAGGATGAGGTTATTAGAACCTAGAGGCTTAGAGTAGAAATTCTTTGTAATTGGGACCTGGATTTCTGGGGAGTAGGTGCCAGTGGACTGGAGCTGGTATTTCTGAGTTCATTCTGGGAGGGCAGAAAATGACTGCTGATTGGATAAAGAAAATGTAGTACATATACACCATGGAATACTATGCAGCCTTAAAAAATAATGAGATCATGTCTTTTGCAGGAACATGGATGGATTAGTATCCTTAGGAAACTAATGCAGTAATAGAAAATCAAATACCACATGTTCTCCCTTATAAGTGGGAGCTAAATGATGAGTACTCATGGACACAAAGCAGGGAACAACAGATACTGGGGCTTCCTTGAGGGTGGAAGGTGGGAGGATGGAGAAGAGCAGATAAGGAACTATTGCATACTAGGTTTAGTACCTGGATAATGAAATAATCTGTACAACAAGCCCTCTGACATGAGTTTACCTATATCACAAACCTGCACATGTACCCTCAAACATAAAATAAAAGTTTAACAAGAGAGAAAACGGCTGTTGCTGAGGTGAAAAACCATTATTGAGATGATACAGACAGAAACAGGAGGCAAACAGGAGGGAACAAGTCTCCTCTCCCTCATCCAGCCTCAATGTCCTTCTGGCATGCCAACAAAACACCAGCCAGCTGACCATACAGAAATGTGGTTTGCAGAATCCCCACCTCGGCATCACAAAGCACAGTACAAAAGGGCGGGTTTGCAACAGAAAGAAAATGGCTTAATGACCTTAGGTAAATTACATAGCCTCTCTAAGCTTCAATTCCTATACCTGTATAAGGGGGAGAAATACCTCCTCTCAAGGTTATCGTAAGGATTAAGTGAGATAATGGATACAGATTGCTCAATAAGAACATTGAAAGTAGCTGCAGATCTATGTCCCTGATACCCCATCTTTAGCCTCAACATGGCAGCCAGAGGGAGATAAGGATAGGGAGAAAGATGGAAAGAGGAGAGAAGAGCAAGTAGGAGAAGGAGGAGGGAAGAATGGAAAGAATGCAAGAGGTACTTGGGACCACCATCAGAGAGAAGGGCAAAAGGCCTGTGGACCAGTCCCTGTCTCTCCAGGAAGGCTTTCCCCATTTTGAACAAATTACATGCTCCAGGTGCTTTTAATGACATCTGGAGTTGTTGTGATTTCTGCAAAATCAAGAGAACTAATAAGAGTAGCTGGAGGTATGTGATCATTTTCTAAAAAGTTGAAGGCTCAGTGGTTTGGCAAAAGATGGCAGCAGGAGGTCTTAATGAGTTAGACCACAAATTAATCTTGCCTTGTTTCTCCTCTAACTGTCGTTTCCCCTGTATCTTTGGCTGACTCTAGCAGCTATTCAACTGTGTAATTAAGTCCTTCTAAGAGAGCCGAGAAGCTGGGTCAGTACTATATGTTCTAGTGATCACTGGCTATCAAGGTAAAGCTTGAATTGATATTTCGAGCAGTTATCAAATGCATGCTGCCCCATTTTCATAGAAACTGGCAACTGAAAATGCTACTGGTATTCAGAACCCCACCGCCATAAACAAGTCCAAGGAGGGATAAAATCCAGAGCTGGCCTGATGCCTCCAACAATATTTCTCAAACTCTTAGGTTGGTGTAAAAGTAATTGAGGTTTTGGACTGTGAAATCTAAATCATTATAAGTAGGCTCAAACACATCTCTATTAATCAAAATAGAAACCATTACAATCAACACTTTTTTGCTAATGAGAAATAAGTTTATGTCTGTAGCATAAAAATGTGTGCTTTGGGATTAGACAAACTCTCGGAAAGCATTTTCTACATCTTGCTGGTTGTGGAAGCATTTTCCCTGCAAAAAGTTGTCGAGATGCCTGAAGAAGTGATTGGTTGGTGAGAGGTCAGGTGAATATGGCACATGAGGCAAAACTTCACAGCCCAATTCGTTCAACTTTTGAAGCGCTGGTTGTATGAAGTGCAGTCGGGCATTGTTGTGGAGAAGAATTGGGCCCTTTCTGTTGACCAATGCCGGCTGCAGGTGTGGCAGGTTTTGGTGCATCTCATTGATTTACGTGTTTTTTTTCTTTCTTCCAGAAAGCTGTAATGAATCAGACTGGCAGCAGACCACCAAACAGTGACCACGACATTTTTTTGATGCAAGTTTGGCTTTGGGAAGTGCTTTGGAGCTTCTCTTCTTGGTCCAACCACTGAGCTGGTTTGTTGCTGGCTGTTGAATAAAATCTACTTTTCACTGCATGTCAAAATCCAATGGACAGATGGTTCATTGTTGTTGCATAGACTAAGAGAAGATGACGCTAAAAACGATGATTCTTAAAAAATTTTTGCTCAGCTCATGGGGCACCCACTTATCGAACTTTTTCACCCTTCTAATTTTCTTCAAATATCGAGCAACCATAGAATGGTTGGCATTGAGTTCTTCCGCAACTTCTCATGTAGTTGTAAGAGGATTGGCTTTGATGGTTGTTCTCAATTGGTCATTGTTAACTCCCAGTGGGCAGCCACTACACTCCTCATCTTCAAGGCTCTCCTCTCCTTTGCAGAGTTTCTTGACCTACCATTGCACTGTACATTCATTAGCAGTTCCTGGGCCAAGCGTGTTGTTGATGTTGCGAGTTGTCTCCGCTGCTTTATGACCCATTTTGAACTCGGAAAAGAAAATTGCTCAAATTTGCTTTTTGTCTAACATCATTTCCATAGTCTGAAATAAACATAAAATAAACAGCAAGTAATAAGTCATTAGGAAAAAAAAAACATAAAGCAAGAAATGCGCATTAAAATGATGTATAACATAACCACATTTAAGAATGTATTCCAATATCAAACGGCAGATTTCAACAAGGCAAAAACCACAATTACATTTGCACCAGCCTAATGGCTAGGAATGAGAAAAACAGACAGGATAAAATATAATCTAAGAAATGGAAAATGTTACTGTTCACTCTATTCCACCTGGACAGGAAGAATCTTCACATCGCACTTGGAGGTGTGCCCCTTTGCCTTTATCCTTATTTCCTTCCTGGAGATTGTATATAAATTCCTTATAGGGAAAAAGAGCCACTTTCTGAAAGTGTAAATTGAAATGTGCTGGCTGTATAAACTTATCAAATTAGTATTGCTGTTGGAGGAAATCTTAATTAAAAGGCTGCTTTGAAATAAGGAAGTGCAATAAAACATTTTCATTTTGTTTGCCTTCACACCAGCCACATTCACTTTTATGATCTAATTTTTATTTTTCTTATTTAATGGATGACATTAGATTTGTCTTCCCAGCAGGTTCATTTTCAAAAAGTTAATGAAGTCAAGCTAAGCATATATGGTAAATCATAAGGATTTCTGCTTACAGTCACCAATATCCCATAGTCTTGTATTCTACTTTCTGTTTGGGGTCACAAGGGGATTTATCAGAAAAATGAATTCCTATTTCTAAACGCAGAGAACACAGCCATGTCCTCTGATTCATGTATTATAAAATCACTTGGGAAGTATCAGAATTACAGAGGCAACAGACCCTGTCCATCTTCTCCCAATGAGTAAATTTGCCATGAGATGAGAGTTTTTGTGGTTTTACATAATAAAGAGTTGAACAAAAGAAAGATTTGATCTGTGAGAATCAAAACTCGAGAATTTTTAAATTAGTGTGTAGTCACTCAGTCTTATTAGGGGTTAGGGATCAGCGTTTTAAGCATTTGTTGAAGACTGGTAACATTTAACTTTTTATAAAATCTTTTTCTTTGTTTAAAGGTGAGACTTGACCCTTCTTTTCTCACGTGAGGCTTCTTATGGAAAGAGCATGGGATCTGCGGTCTAAAGGCCTTGGTTAGTCTGCTATTTCCAGCCAAGATGGAGTAACAGGAATGAGATTTAAAATTCCTACCTGAAACAACCACAAAACTAGGGGGAAAAAAATGAAAGAATGTTTTTCAAAACATGGAAAATAGGAAACAGAGTTCTGTGACACTTGAGAGATGGTAAAAAATGAAGTGAGCCTTACAATCGATAGACTCACTGCAATTCTAAGTAAAATCTCAGAAATTTTTAAATAGAAATTGACAAGCTGATTTTAAAATTTGTACAGAAATGCAAAGGACCAAAAATAGTCAAAACAACTTTGAAAAAGAACAGCAAAGTTGGAGGGCTTATCTGCCTGATTTCAAAACTATGTATTATAATGCTACAGTAATCAGTATGGTATTGGAATAAAAATAAACAAATAGATCAATGGAACAGAAAAGAGATTTTAATAATGGAGTTACGTATATCTGGTCAATTGACAGTCAACAAAAGGGCAAAGGAAATTCAGGGGAGAAAGGATAGTCTTCAACAAGTGGTGCTGAAAAAAAAATAGATATCTATTTGAAAAAAAAGTAAATAAATTTTAAAAACTCCAATACACATCTCACATCATATAAAAAATTAATCAGAATAAATCATAGACCTAAAAGCAAATCCAAAACTACAAAACCTTTAGAAGAGCATATAGGAGAAAATCCTTGTGACCTTGGGTTACAAAGACTTGTTAGATACAGAACTAAAAACGTGATCCAAAAAACGTTTTTGATAAATTGGACGTCATTAAAATTTGAAACACCCATTCCTCAAAAGACACTATTAAGAGAATGAAAAGGAAATCTACAGAATGAAAGGAAATATTTGAAAAATCACATATCTGATAAAATATTTTTATACGAATATATAAGGAATTCATGAACTCAATAATAGGCCAACGAACAACCCAATTTTTTAAATGGGCAAAAGATTTGAATAGACCTTCACTAAAGAAGATATTTGAATGACTGATAGGCACATGAAAATCTGTTCAACATCATTAATCATTATGGAAATGCAAATTAAAATCACAATGAGATATTACTACCTATTACAGTGTCCAAAGTGGAACAGACTAAACATACTAAGTATTGGCAAGGATGTGGAGAAACTGAAATTCTCATACATGCTGGTACAACCACTTTGGGAAAATCGTTTAGCTGTTTGTGAAAAATCTAAACATACACTGATCTAATAATGCAGACATTCAATTTTTAGATTTTTATCCCAAAGAAATGAAAACTTAGGTCTGCTGCAAGTATTTTCACATCACTGTTTATAGAAGCTTTATTCATTCTAGCCCCAAAGTAGAAATAATCTAAATGTCCATCATCAAGAGAATGAATAGTGGCATACCCATGTAAAGACATATGCTCTAACAATAAAATGGAATAATACACAAAACAACATGAATGAATCTCATAATTATGCCAAATAAAGCCAGACAAAAATGTATATATGCTGTATGTTTCCATTTATATAAAATTTGTATAAAATGAAAACTGTAGTGAAAGCAGATCAATGGTTTCCTGGGGATGGCAGCGTGGGGGTGGAGATTGGGGGATTCCAAAGGGGCATGAGGAAATGGATGGGATAAAGGATATGTTCATTATCTTGATTGCGGTGCTGGTCTCATGGGTTTATACTGTCAAACTGATCAAAGATCAAATTTTGTATTTTAAATATGTGCATGCAGTCTATTGTATGTCAATTATACTTCAATAAAGTTGTTTAAGATAAAGGTCTGTCTTCAAGTCACAGTTGTGTAATCTCAAGTGTTTTCACCTCTCTGCACCTGAGTTCCCTCAAGGGTCAAACGAGGAGAATAACACACACCTCACAAGGTTGCTATGCCAGGCGAGATCTTGTAGCAACAACTCCGAAAAAAGCACTAAATCAATGCCATGAAGAGTGTCTTGTCTTCCCTGTAAGGAACTTAATTTTCTGATTGATCCCTCAGCAGAATGGCGGTGTTCCCTCTCTAGGTCATCCCTTTTATCTTCAGAAATCAAAGAACATGACTTTTGAAGCTAGAGTCCTTAGATCTCTTAAATGCCTTTAGAAACAACGTTAGATTGGGAAAAAATGAGAACGCACAGGAAATTAAAAAGCAACAGCATAAGCATCTGTAGCTTTGTTGAGCACTTGTGAAAACTGGGCTTGCCCTACCTTCAAGGGACACAATAAATTTAAGCCATCTGGCCTATGTGTAACCCCTGCACACACACATGAATATACGTATCATATTCATATGATACACAATTATGAAGGGAAAATAATTATAAAAAATAAACCACAGCCGAGCAAGGTGGCTAATGCCTGTAATCCCAGCACTTTGGGAGGCTGAGGCGGGCAGATCACGAGGTCAGGAGTTCAAGACCAGTCTGGTCAACATAATGAAACTCCATCTCTACTAAAAATACAAAAATTAGCCGGGCGTAGTGGTGCATGCCTGTAATCCCATCTACTCCAAAGGCTGAGGCAGGATAATCGCTTGAACTAGGGAGACGGAGGAAGATCGCGCCACTACACTTCAGTTTGGGCAACAGAGTGAGACTTTGTCTTAAATAAATAAATAAATAAATAAAACACATATGCTTTAGAGTCAGACCTTGAATCAGATCCTGACTCACTGACTTCGTGACACCTTGGACAGCTCCCTCAATCGTGCTGAGCCTCAGTTTCCTCACTTGTAGAACACTATCCTGGAGTAAGAAACTGGATAAAACAAACAAAACCATGTAAAATACCTAGGACAGTACCTGGCACAGGAGGGTGCTCAGTGAAACAGCTTTCCTGAGGTAACACCAGATTGTGATCACACTTGAATTCAAACCTCCTGGTCCCAGGTCAATAATTTTTCTATTATCCTCTGTTGCTGGTTTACCTGGGTAGTCTGTGGCAGAGGGGCAATTAGATACCAGGTGTCTTAACTCTCAGTCTGGTGTTGCTGCCACTGCACAAGGTCATTTTTAAAAATCATCACCAATGAGAATCTATTAATTAAGGGGAAATGGTACCTAGAGATGTAATCATACTAGTTGAGGGACCAGGGAAAATCCCTTTGGACCCTATTCCAGTGCTACTAATTACTACCAGGTCAGTCCCCAGTGTGAAACCTGTGTCTCCACTGGCCATTCCCTGTTTGCTACTGTGCCTGCAGCAGAACCCTTTCCAGAACTTTCTACCTGGAAACCGCATCACCCTCCCCCACCCCCGCCACCCCCGCCACCCCCGCCACCCCCGCCACCCCCGCCACCCCCGCCACCCCCGCCACCCCCGCCACCCCCGCACTGGACTGGGCGGGATGTTGGGAGTACATAATTGTTGTTGTGGCGGCCCTCAACCACAAGATGGCAGCACACGACTCTCTTCTTTCAGAAAAGAAATCTGCAGTAGCGGAATTTTGCAACCCGGCACGTTTCAATTAAGATGAAAATATATTTTTAAAAGTTGCCTCTGCACCCTTCAAATGGTAAGCATAAACCAAAGAACACAAAAGGAGACTGCTAAGGCATGAGGATTAGGGATGAAGGGAAGACTGGAGTAGACAGACCCTGTAGAGGTGCTTGGAAGCTGTAGGATTTGCCTTCTTGGTATTTGCACAAGGTCTTGTTGCTGCTTTCTTCTTTGTTCACATCCTTGCCAGAGCTCAGAACTCCAAAATGAACTGTTCTAGGGGTCTCTGCCCTTGATCGAGTCTATCTGATCCTTGACCAGGCTTTAAAATTATGAATTCCTCTATATCCATAAAGATGTGTGTGTATTCCTTATTTCTTTTCCCATAATATCAAGGGCACGGGGTTTTTTTGTTGTTGTTTTTTACATGTCTCTGCATGTTCTCTGCTGCTGCACGTCCACTTCAGACATCATTCATTGTTGTGGTTATGCCGATATCAGGAGACAGTGTGGATTTTAATCTCCATCCCACCTCAGACACACCAAGGTCTGAGCTAAAGTAGTCTTGGCTACCCTCAGCACCTCAGGCCCAGGTAGCCCTCTGCTGACAGGTTCTCATCTTCTTTCCAAGTTCTTCCTTTTCACCTGGAATGTAAACACCTCTGAAGGGCAGAGTGGCACCTAAAGCATTTTAAATTCCTTGGGAGCTCATAAATTTTTTTTTTTTTTTTGAGATGGAGTCTCGCTCTGTCACCCAGGCTGGAGTGCAGTAGTGTGATCTCGGCTCACTGCAAGCTCCGCCTCCTGGGTTCATGCCATTCTCCTTCCTCAGCCTCCCGAGTAGTTGGGATTGCAGGCATGCACCACCACATCTGGCTAAATTTTTTGTTTTTTGTTTTTGTATAGATGGGGTTTCACCATGTTGGCCAGGCTGGTTTCAAACTCCTGACCTAAGGGGATCCACCCGCCTCGGCCTCCCAAAGTGCTGGGATTACAGACGTGCGCCACCACACCTGACTGATTTTTGTATTTTTAGTAGAGTTGGGTTTTACCATGTTGGCCAGGATGGTCTCAAACTTCTAACCTCAAGTGATCCACCAGCTTGGCCTCCCAAATGTGGGGATTTCATAAACCTCATGTTTCAAGCAAAAGAATATTTTGATTACCTAAAGTAACTAGAAGCTCTGCGCTTAAATTGGGAATCACCATCTTTCCCATTAGGTCTTGAGGAAATGTGATACAGATGCATAGACGAATAATCGGAATATAAACACTTGAGGGAGTGGGGAGAGTCGGTTACTGATGATTCCTAGTGCAGAAGTGAGCAGGCGTTAGCTAGGCTTAGGTGGAGGGGGGCGCTGGGGTGAGGAAAGACATTCTCCTCAGAGAGCAGTACCTGAGGGGTGGAAGTGAGAAACAACAAAATGCAAGCAAGCAACCACAGGCAGCTCTGTCCTGCCAGACAGTGAAGCGCGGAGGAGAGTCAGTAATGGAGAGGCTCTTGCCATAGGCAATATTGGTCACAGGGTGCCTTGTACGCCATTCCAAATGGCTGGGGCTCCTGCTCTAGGTGATGGATGGTCGCTCAAGGGTTTGACGAAGACAGTTCATATTTCAAACAGATTGCTGAACCCTTAAGGTGGAGGAGATATTTCGGAAGGCCGTTCCTATAAGTAGGAAAACCGCTGGGGGCACTGTTGCAGTAATGCAGGAAGGAGACAAAAGGGGTCAGAGCCAGGGTACGGGACAAGATACAGAGGGGCATTTAGGAGCCCACTCAGGAGGACCCCATCAACTGGTTGGATGTAAAGTGTCAAGGGTGGCTTCAAAGTTTCTAGCTTAAAGAACTGAGGAGATGATGGCATCACCACCTGAAATAGAGACTTTTAAGGAAGAGTTGGTTTAGAAGGGGACCCTGGTGATGAAAATGGTTTTGTGTATGCTGAGACAGAGGTGCTTGGAGGACCTCTAGGTGGGGTGACCAGCAGGCAGGTAGAATACACAGCAGAAGCCTGAGAGAGGGCTTGGGCTTGGGACGTTGATTTGGGAGACACCAATGGTTGGGTGCAGTTAAAACCAGGAGAGTGAATGCAATTGCCCCAGAAGCAGGTGAAGAGGGGGAAAAGCAGGTGGTCAAGGAGAAAACTCTGGGAACATCAACATTTACGGGATAAGCAGCAGAGAGAAGCTGTTGGGAAGAGAAGTCCATAAAGGAGAGGGAGAAGGAATGTCAGAGAGGTATAAAGAGAGGCAGAAAGTGTTGCCCTAGACACCAAGTGACTAGAGACCCTCGAGAGGATGGAGCCCACAGTTTCAAATACGGCAGAGAGACCCAGCAAGGTGAAGACTGAAAACTCTCCATGGGATGTGGCAGTGAAAAGGCTGCAGAAGTCAGAGGGGAATGGACTGAAGAGTGAACGGAAGCTGAGGAAGGAGAGATGGGGAGAGCAATTACATTCTGCATGGCGCTGGATGGGAAGAGGAGAGAGGTGGGTGATGGGGTGGGGCTGCTGAGGTAGAGCTAGTGGGGTGGGGACTGGGCAGGGTTCAGCTGGGTACGGGACAAAGGAAGCTCTTTTGTTGTGTTTATGGGATTGTTTAGAACAGGAGGGCCCTCTACACATTTGTGGACTGAGGGGGAAGAAACGAGTAGAGTGTGATAAATTGAAGGCGTAGGAGGAAGATGCAGAGGCGTGGTCCAAAGAGGGCTAGGGAAGGCACAGGGGAGGTGCATGGGCTTTGCAGGAGGGTGTGAGCCTTGTCCCGAGACTGGAGGGAAGACCATCAGGCTGGGTGGATGGGCAGGGATGACTTTGTTAAGTGAGAGGGCGGGAAGTGGACTCTGCAAGAGAGCAGGTGAAACAAGATTAGAGGTGGGAGACCTTGGAGAACCGTGTAGCCTGGTGGCCACCAGCGCCGGCTCTGGAGTCAGGCTGACCTAGATTGCAGTGCCAGCTCCACCACTTACCAGCCATTTGGCCTTGGGCAAACTATCTGATCTTTCTAAGGACTCAGTTTCCCTATAAAATGGGGATGATAAGAAGACCTCCCTCAGAGGATTATTGCGAGAACTGAATGAGATTCCATGCATTCTCTGAAGGAGATTGACAATGATAAAGACCGTGCAGCAAATCGAGGAGCTAAATATGCCAGACAGATTCACAGTCTGAACAGTTAATATGTCTTTCAATTGCCTCCCACAAGACTGAAAATAACTTGGGGGTAGGGGTCATATGTCTCGCTTTTCTTGGTCTTCCCGGCATTCAGTGCAATGCCTGCTTCATCAAGGGCTCTCAGTCATGTTTGTTAAATGACTGACTAAATGAATTGCACACTCAACCCAACCATAGCTCCAGCTCCCAACTGCCAGACTGTGCACTTCCCATTCTACCGCACTACCTTTCTTGGTCGAGCCTTAACTTCTCTGTTTACCAACACTGTTACACTATTTGTGATTACTAAAGAGTAACACTTCCTTGAATTGGTCACTATATTTTGGTTCTGGAAGTGCAAAAGCACATTATTGTTTATCATGGAAGTCAGGTGATCTAGTTCTGCTAGTTAATTGATTAATTAACTAATAATTAATTAATTAACTAATAATTAAGTTAATTAATTCCTAAGAATTAAAAGGAAAGGAGAGGATGATTTATTGCTGGAGAGGCTTCTCTAAGTGTTTTTATGGCCATTTTCATCCTGTGTGTGACTGAGCTTTAGCATGGTGACCAGGTTAAGGATCTGGATGCCAGAAAAGCCACACCTGGGCCTGGTGGGGCAGAGGAAGGGCTGCTGCAGCTGTGGAGCCAGAGCTCTCAGGCCTCAGCGGTTTCAGGTGCCCCAACCAAGTGAGAGCCAGAGTGGGCGCTTGGCTGCTGAAGGAAGGTCAAGACATGAATAATGGAGGCCACAGGCACACCTTCTAGAGCTGTGTCTGCTTGCTATGCTTTTCAACTTTGGCCACCCCGCCTTAAAAAACAAAACAAAACAAAACAAACAAAATAAAACACCTGTAAAAACATGAAAAGACCCAACATCTCCTTCCTTGCCCATCTCTCTCTCCTCTGCACCCTCAGATGAAATGCAGCAATGCAGCTGAAGTGCTCCCACAAATGTTGAGGTACAGGGGAGCCGGCAAGTCAGTGTGCAACCGAGGCAAAACAAGGAACTTGGAAGAGCCATAAACTGCACACCACCCCCTCCTCAGATAACCCCATGCTTAGCAAAGGAACCACTGCAAGTAGAGATGGAGTTTATAAGGATTAAATTTCCTCCTCCCCCAAGCCCCCAATCGCAAAAAGACAACTTTCTGGGGTTCTTCCTACCAAACGACTCCCTTCTGACCACCAGAGGTCAGGCTGCAGTTAGGAACAGGCAGTAGGTCCCCAAAGGAGAGCTCCGGCCTACTTCCTCCCAGGCTCTATGGGGCACGCCTGGAGCTCCCCAAGACTCACCCAAGCTCGCCCAGCAGGGGCCTGTGGGATTCCTTTCTCCTCTGTAATTGACACGGGCAGGCACACCAGCAGCTGCCTGGAGTGTGAGAAACTGAAGGTGCAGAAGAAAGATGAAGAGACATCTAAGAGGGCTGGAGGAGGCGCCGCGGAGGAGAATGAGCTTCCTGAATGAGTCATCCCCCACTTCCACTTAGTAGGTTTAAGAACCACTCACCTAAGAATCCCGCGAAGCCGGGAGCTGATTAAAAAGCAGATTCAGCCGGGCGCGGTGGCTCACGCCTGTAATCCCAGCACTTTGGGAGGCCGAGACGGGTGGATCACGAGGTCAGGAGATCGAGACCATCCTGGCTAACGCGGTGAAACCCCGTCTCTACTAAAAAATACAAAAAACTAGCCGGGCGATGTGGCGGACGCCTGTAGTCCCAGCTACTCGGGAGGCTTGCTTGCAGTGAGCTGAGATCCGGCCACTGCACTCCAGCCTGGGCGACAGAGCGAGACTCCGTCTCAAAAAAAAAAAAAAAAAAAAAAAAGCAGATTCAGCCGGGCGCGGTGGCTCACGCCTGTAATCCCAGAACTTTGGGAGGCCGAGGCGGGCGGATCACGAGGTCAAGGTATCGAGAGCATCCTGGCCAACATGGTGAAACCCCGTCTCTACTAAAAATACAAAAATTAGCCGGCGTGGTAGTGCGTGCCTGTAGTCCCAACTACTCGGGAGGCTGAGGCAGGAGAATTGCTTGAACCCGGGAGGTGGAAGTTGCAGTGAGCCGAGATCGCGTCACTGCACTCTAGCCTGGTGACAGAGTGAGACTGCATCTCAAAAAAAAAAAAAAAAAAAAAAAGAAGATTCCTGGGCTTTGTTTGTGAAGGCCGGTTCTGCAGCTTGGGAATTGGGCCCAATCCCCTGCGTTTTATGCAAGCTCTATCAAGAGGTTCTGACTTGGTGGTGCACGGCTATACTTTGAGCAGATGATCCTTTATGCAGTTGCTCAAACCTGGGGCAGTCGCTAAGCACAGACTGGTTTTGTGCCATACCCGAGACTCAAGCAGGAGATGGGATTAGGCCTACGTGCCCTGCTACCTCAGGCCTGTAGGCCATTGAATGCATGCTTGCTGGAACACCTGAAGTGAGGCAGCTACTCCTGGCCCCATCCACTCCCAAGTGGGAGGAAGGAAAATTCATACTGCTCTGTGCAGGATGAAGACCACTGCAGGCTGGGCCTGCCATCTCCGGATGCCTTCCTACTCCACATTCCTTCTCATCATTTCTGAGCACTGGTTTCCTTATTCTGTCCCCTTTGATATGCCTCCATCCTCCTTATTGCTCAGAAAAAGCATCCTGGATTTAGAGGCAGCTAAGCTCCCTTCCCAGAATAATCCTTGTTTGTCGTCCTTCCTTGGTGCTAAGACGCAATCTACCACATGATTGTACTAGCAACTTTTCAGAGAGGAGTGGGAGTGAAATATGACATTAAATATCCATATCCAATGGAAGATGCAGCCCCCTTCCAGAATAGATAAAAAGTGCATTTTAGCATTGAGGAAGTTTTCTCTCCTCTTCTAATGATCCAGTGTTACTATATTCATTCGACCCCAATTCATTGAGTGCCTGCTGTGCCAAGAACCTGCCCTAAGTGCTAGCGTATGTTAAGCTAGATTAAGCTAGATGGACAAGGGTCTCACCTTCACAGGTCCACATTATGGTACAAGAGGCAGGCAAAGAATAATCAATACATGAATTAGTGAATCAGAGTTGTGATTGCTGGTGTTAACAAATAAACAGGGTTCTGTGGTACAGACACAGTGGAGAACCAATTTTGGAATGGGTGGTCATGGAAGAACTTTCTAGGGAGGGGTCATGGAACTGAGGTCAGAATGAAGAATATAGGTAAGGAGGACTTATTTGGGGGTTTCCACGAGGCTCACCTGGCATCCCGGCACAGGTGCAGAAGTTTCACTCACTGCTTGATTCTACATTTATTGGGCACCCTTTCCATGCAGCATTGTGCTAGTTCCTCAGGATGAAGCTGAGAACGAGGGAGACATGGCTTCTGCCCTCATGAAGTTTATAACCTGGTGCATTTGTTATTTAATGAAAGCTAAAGCTCTGCCGACCCTCAATTTCTAAAGGTCTGGATCTTCTTCATCATAGAAAATCTATTCTGGTCCAGGTGCTGCGGTTCACGCTTGTAATCCCAGCACTTTAGGAGGCTGAGGCTGGCGGATTGCTTGAGCTCAGGAGTTCAAGACCAGCCTGGGCAACATGGTGAAACCCCATCTCTACAAAAAGTACAAAAAGTAGCTGGGCATGGTGACATATGCCTGTGGTCCCAGCTACTCAGGAGGCTGAGGTGGGATGATTGCCTAAGCCCAGGAAGTTGCATCTTCAGTTAGCCTAGATTGCGCCAGTGCTCTCCAGCCTGGGCCACCCTGTCTCAAAAAGAAAATAAAAGAAAAAATATATATATTCTGGATTTTGAATTAGGGTGGCTTTGGTGGGGAGGGCTTTGTGACTACAAATACCAAAACCCAAAAGGAAAATCAGCAATGCAGGTCCCAGGCAGCTGAATACAGCATCTAGTGGCTCCAATTTTAAAAATCCATCTACCACCTTCCCCCCATTTTGGAGGGGAAAGGTTTCTCTCGGCTCTCTAGCATTCTCCTCGTACTCTCCCAGTATTCTGTGTTCTGGAAAAGAAATTCAGTTCCAAAAGCAAAGCTCTATTTTCAGCCCATTCAGGTATCTTCATTTTTGGTAGCATCTCTTGGTGCTGAGCAAAACCACAGCAGCTTGGCCCTTTGATGTTCCCCACAACACACCTTCCACACCTTGGAGGCTGGCAAGAAATATTTGTCTTTGAACCTCTGAGTTGCCCTTCAGAGGTTCTCACTGAAGATGAATGATGGGAATAAAAATGGCAACAATCTGTGTGAAGCTTTGCTACAACCCCTCCCAGAAAGCACCTGCTTCTCTGATAGCATGAATTTATTACTGACAGATGCTGTCGACGCCCTAGCAAAAAGCAACTTTTTAACAGTATTCTCGCAGACACTGGGTTTCAGAAAGTTCTCTTTGCATCTGAAATTCTGATGAAGGGAGATGAAGAGAAAGAGCTCAAATAGGCAGAGGGTTGCCTTGGGAAATGGGCAGGGTGGTCTGGAACTGGCACGGCTGGCTCCCAAGGGAGGTCAAAGAATGAATGGGTGCATCAGAACCCTCAGCCTTACCCTCAGAGGTTCTGATCAGTGGATGCGGGCTAAGGCCTGGAAATAAATCTATACTTTCGCAAAGCTCCTCTAGAGCTTCCGAGAATCATTTAAGTTTGTACACCCTAGAACTAGGGGCTAGACTGATCAACAATCTCCTGGTTAGCCTCTCCTCCCTTCCTGACTCCAAAACTCCCCACTCTGTGTGTCTCCAACCCCTCCCTCTGAACACCAGCCTCAGGTTTGGTCTTTCACTCCACTTTTTGTCATTAGCCCCTAGAGGCCTGTGGCTGAAACTGGAGTCTGCCCCAGCCCCAGTGCCAGGTGGAGCAATTGACTTGGGTCATTTCAACAAAGGCTTTGGGTTACCAGACACCCATCTGCTGGCTGTTCTCTCCAAAGAAACGGGAGTCAGATCACTCTTACTGGGTGTCAACCCCACGTGTCCCCGTGTGCAGGGGGGAAGAGGATCCGCTTCACCTTCTGGCGCCTTCACTACAAACAGCTCCCAGACGGCTCCCCAAAGCCTTCTCATGAATAGCCTAACACCTCCCAGAACAGCCTGAGAGGGCTGTCAGCAAGAGCCCACTCCAAAGGAACAGCAGCCTCCCTCTTCCATTCCATCTCCTGGCTGGGCGCCCACGTCCTCTGTTCATTCAAGACAAATTTAACAGCCCACTCCTCAAAATAGAGACCGAACACCCACTCATCCCCACTTCCTTCCACTTGTTGGTGCTTTTCTCTTTATGGTTTCCAGGAACCCGGGGTTATTAACAGGAGTCTATGCTAGTGACCAAAATAGTTTTTATCTTCTTGTTATAAAAAGGAACTTTTTATTTTTATCCAACACGTCTACACAACTTGTCAAATATACTACAAAGCCTCAAACAAACAACAAAAAAAGCAGCTTTTTCTTCCTTCTTTCCCCAAACACTGACACTTTCAACTCTTGAAGTGGTTTTAGCAGAAATGCATTGACCTCCACATTTCTAAGTAATAGTCTTATATTTGTGTACTGTTTCTTCATGCTTTTTCAATTTGGGACATTATCAACTTCCTACTATGGAAAATGACAATATAGCACTTTTACACACATTTACTCCTCTCAAACTATCAACATAGAATTTCCCTTCTTTTCCTGTATTTATGTTATATTTGTAACTTTTAATTTATTTAATTTGTAACTTTTAAAGTTATAATGTAACTTTTAATAAGTTGACATTATAATAGTGTTTACATTATGATTTACAAGTCTTGTTCATTGTTAACCCATATATTATACTATGATTGTATGTTTTTCTTCAACATTTTGTTCTAAGAGTTAATAACCTCCTCTTTTTGCTCGCTCAGTTATTCTATGTAGGCATCAGCAACTTTTCCCACTTTCTTCAGAGAACTGTAAAACCTCTCTCTCTTTTTCTAAAAAGTCTGTGGAAGGTTTTATGGTCTTTTCTTTATCTTTAGTATTTAACATTGTATGATGTTGTGTCCCGGACTGGTCTTTATTCCTCATTTTCTAGGCATTCCTTGCATTGTTTTTGTTTGTTTGTTTTTCCAGTTTGGAAATGCATGGCTTTCAGTTCTGAGGAATTTCCTTGTTAACATTTTTTTTCCTCTATTTTTTTCTATGTATATAAGTTGCCTACCTGTCTCTATGTATGCATGTATGTAACATTTGCCCCCTAGATGTTGGGAATCTCTCGTTTCCTATCCTTTCTGTTGTCCATCTCGTTGTCTTTTTGTTCTGCTTTTTGAGAGATTTCCTTTATCTTCCAGTTCTACCACTGGAACATTTATTCTGGTTATTATATCTTGAAGAGCTCATAATTCTATCTATATAGCAGTCCTCTCCAATTTTCTGAGTGCAATATCTTCTATCTCTCTGACAATATTATTATCAGGTTGCTTTCTCCAGAAGTTTTTTACTTTCTGCATAATCTGTGCTTTTTTTTTTTCCTGAGAAGATGGAGTTCTGTTTTTTTGTTTTGTTTTGGTTTGGTTTTTTAAAGGCAAGTTCCCTTTCCCCTCTTTTCTTTAATACTCCCTTCTTCAGAGTTACTTTAATGGTTTAGTTTGTTGGATGTCTTTCAAGGTCATTTTTCAGGCACTTACATTTAAACATACACATATAATTATGTATCTTCTATTTTTTCATTCTACACTAGTGAACTGCCTCTTGTCTTTCTCTTTGTACATAACAAATGCTGAAGATATTTTAATGTTTGTACATCTGAATCATTTATTATTTTTAACTCCATAATAAGATTGTGCCAATGTTTATTTGACACTTAGATTGTATAACATGTTTCTCTTTTCAAATTAATACTGTTAAATTTTTATGTTTATTTCTATAAAATAAATATTTAGAAATCAAATTGCTGAGTTGCAAGGTAATTTTATTCAAAATTTTGGTAGAAACTACCAAATTGTCCTATAAAAACACAATATTAATTTACACTATGATAAAAAATTATGAAGGTACCTATTTCTTCACACTCTTACAAACACTAGATATTATCAATCATTTTAACTTGTCAATTTGATAGACAAAAAAATCAGTATATAATGTTTGGTTACCTTGTTACTGGTAAGGTTGAACAGCTTTTCCCACATTTATAAACTGTTTTAAAATTCTTCCTCTGTGAATTGCCCATTCATAGATCCCTCTAATATTTCTACTGTGTTGTTTGGGAGTTTGCAGAATCTCTTAATATGCTATAGATCCAATTATTTGCATTTTATAAAAGTTGTAGATATTTTCCCCATGTCACCTATCTTCAAGTAATGGCATAAAGAGTTTTTCAGCCTTTTTTTGCACTCAAATTTATCAAACATTTTTGTGAGATTGGGAGTAATGTGTGGACTTTAGGAAATTTCCTTGCCCTAAACTTTCTCTATTGCTTTGTAATAGTTTGATAGTTTTAATTTTTAAGTATTTAGTTCTTTATTTTTGTGTAAGGTAAATGTTGAGGTTTAATTTTATTTTTCAAAAGAAAGTTAATTTTTTTAGCATTAACTATTGCATAATCTGTCTTTCCCTTTATGATTTGAAATGCTGTGCGTTTCATATACTTAGTTCCCATTTGTAGATTAGTCTGTTCCTGGATTCTTTGTCTGTTACATTGCTCTAAATCAGGGATTGGCAAACCGCAGCCTGTGAGCTAAATCCAGCCTGCTGCCTGTTTTTGTAAATAAAGTTTTATTGGAACACAGCCATGCTCATTTGTTTACATATTGACTATGTCTGCTTTCAGGCTGCAATGGCAGTGTTAAAGTAGTTGCAACACAGACGGTATGATGGCAAAGTCCAAAATATTTACTCATTGGTCCTTTATGGGAAAACTTTGCCAGTCCTTTCCCTAAATGGCTATTGTTGTGTTAGTATCATTAATAACAGGAACCCTATAATGTGTTTGCATCTGGAAAGGTAAATATCTCCTCATTGGGACTATATTTCAAAATATTCTTGGCTAGTCGTTGTAATGTCTTTGGGGTAAATTTTACATTTAATTTGATTATTGATATGGCTGGGTTTAAATGTACCAGTTTTCTATTTTTTTACTTGTCCTATTTGTTTTTGACCCTTTTTCCCTTTTTGTGTGCCTTCTTTTTTAGTTTATTAATTTTTTATTCTATTTTAACACTTATGCCTCTATTTATCTATTTATTTATTTATTTATTTTGAGATGGAGTCTCGTTTATTTGCCCAGGCTGGAGTGCAATGTCACAGTCTTGGCTCACTGCAAGCTCTGCCTCCTGGGTTCATGCCATTCTCCTGCCTCAGCCTCCTGAGTAGCTGGGAGTACAGGCGCCCGCCACCACGCCCGGCTAATTTTTTTTTTTTTTTTTTTTTTAGTAGAGACGGGGTTTCATAGTATTAGCTAGGATGGTCTTGATGTCCTTACCTTATGATCCTCCCACCTCAGCCTCCCAAAGTGCTGGGATTACAGGTGTGAGCCACTGCGCCCGGCTGCCTCTTTGTTTTATTTCTAGTGGTTGTTCTAGAGTTTATAGTATACATCTTTAAACTATCATAGTCCATCTTTAAATAATATTATACCATTTCAAATATAGCATAAGAAACCTACAACAGTATACTTTCATTTTTTTCTTTCTGCTATTGTGGTGAGATTTTGCTTTTTACATATGTCATAAACCCCACAATGCATTGTTTTTATTTTTGCTTTAAATAGTCGATTATTTTGTAAAGAGATTTAAAATATTTTTTAAAACTTTTGTATTTGCCCACAAGTTACCATTTCTGGGGCTCTTCATTCTTTGTGTGGATGTAGTTTTTTCATCCAGCTTTTTTTTTCTTGCCTCAAAGACTTCCATGAACATTCCTTGTGCAACTCTGGTGTTGCATTCTTTTAGCTTTTGTACATGTGAAAAAGTTTTTATTTCATCTTTGTTTTTGAAAGAGATTTTTGCTAGGTATAAAATTCTAAGTGGGTAGCACTTTTCTTTCAATATTTAAAAAGGCTGGTTGCTTTCTAAGCTTTGTTAGGCAGGACCAGAGCAACCTCGAGCAACACCCTTGAGTCCTTTATGAGGTGTCCCATGTATTCAAGGCTTTTTCATTCTACTTGGTGGGGACTGAAACTGTTCTTGGCCCTACATGACCTCCAGGGATGGTTTGCTCTTTTCTCCCGGTTCACTCCCTGCCTTGGTGCTTTCCTCACAGGTACTTACAGATCAGCACTGAGCAGAAGGCGGGAGAGGAACCTTCTGTGGATCTTCAGGGCCCTCCCCTTCACTCTGTAGAGCTCTCTCTTTCTCTGGTACCCTGCCCTGTGAACTCTGGCCACCTTGGCCTACCTAAATTCTCAACTCTGCCTTCTCAATTCAGGGAGACTGCTGGGACCCATTAATTGCCTTCTGTCTGTGCCGTGGCCTGGGAGCTCTCAGGCTGTGAGACGAGGTATTGATCATGTTCACCTTGTTTAGTTTCCTTCTCTGGGGGCTACTCTACTGCTCTACCTATTGTCAAATGTCTAAAAAACATTTTTTTCATTCATATTTTTTCTGTTTTTAATTATTCAAGGTGGGAGGGTAAAAGTAATCCCCATCTTTCCATCATGGCTGAAATGTTTCATTTGGGATTTTGATCGGAATTGATGGGACAACTTGACACTTACATCATTCTTTCCTTTTAGGAATAGGGTATATCAATTTATTTCAGTCTTCTTTGAAATCCTCCAGTGCACTTTATGGTCTTACACATTCCTATTGATGTTGCATTTAAAGGCCCCAATACAGGCTCGTTACCTTCTCTCTTAAAGCATGTTCTTCTTACTCTAGTAATTCAGCAAGGGTCTAGAGAAGACCCTGGGGACTCTGCTCCTTAGAGTAGCTTCTAGACCTATCCTCTTCTTCCCACCTCTGCAGGTCAGGAGAAAAGGGCCTGTTCTAGCTTACTCTTTCATGATGGCAGAGCAGCTTGAGCAGCTCTGGACTAGAGGGTATAGATGAGAAAACAGTGGATGCATCCCTCATGGAACCCCAAGGGAAAACTGGCTTAGAGCTGCTTCATCTTGGCATGGCTTGCCTGAAGCTTTCTTCTACTGTTATCCATAGTAGGGCATGAATGTACTATGAGAAGTAAAACCAGAAGATTGAACTATTGGTCTACAGGGGGTGCTATCATCTCCATCTGGTTGTGGGGTCACTCCGCCTACCTTATTTATGTTGTGGGCCTGCCTCTTTGACAGATGATTACTAATACACAGAAAAAAAATCATCTCTAATAATATCTCTGGGTTGAACAGGCATTTATGGGCTAGTTAGGGAGGCTGGGGATGTGTGTTCTAAATGTCAACCAACCAATTTAGAAGCAAATTTGGAACTGAGTCTTCCTAAGTTGGGAACTATCTGTTCTTATGAAATCTGTCTTGCAGTAATGACAGTAATAAATTGAGGAGCCCTCAGCGGATTGCAGTTGACACCAGATGGGTAAACACCCATCCTAAGTAATGAGTTGGTTAATTATAGCTGCGCCATGTTCATAGACCTTCAATTAATCTCTTGAGAATATATAACTTTATCCCCTACAATGGCTCATCTGAGCATCTGAGCAGGACTTCTCAGAGGTCAGGCTTCTCCATTAATTCAAAATATATGTCTTAAAAATCTAAGGGCTGGGTGGAATTTAACTTTCTTATTTTCATTATTCCTCTGTGTGGGGATCAGCTTGTATAAAGCAATAGAGAAATGACAAGCCAAATAGAAGAATGATAGGGAGGAGATTTTTAAATATTTTACTGTAGTCACATTATCCCCACCCTCATACTAAGCCAAACAGTCATATGTAACACCCTGATCTCTAGAATGTGGGTGTATTCAGACTTTCTGAAATGGTGAGTTGACTGCCCCACTCAAACATTGGTCCACTCTCTGACAGCTTTACTGGCAAAAGAAAACGTCATTCTAACAAAACGCAATATACCTGGACACTTTGGAGACCCAGCCCATCCTAACTGTAGATCACACCAGTTCAGGAGCAGATAGCCTGGCTGGTCTGTATGGCTCGGGCTCATGTTACAGACCCATGGGTTGCAACCCTGATGCACATTAGCATCACTTGTGGAACCACCCTGAGACCAAATATATCAGAAGCTTTGGGCTGGGACCCAGGTTATACTGTTTTAAACTCTCTAGGTCATTCTAATGTCCAGTCAGGGTTGAGAACCGCTGCTATAGACTACAGCAGTTGTTGCCATTGTGCCAATTTTTAACATTCAACAAATTTATCAAGAGTGGATTTTAATTCATATTATAAAGCAGTACTTTAGTCTTCCCAAGAACTTTGCCAAGTAAGGGAAGATTGCCTGTTTCTCTGGTAGTAGTATTTAGTTTAGGAGATGACAACCTTCTGTTTGTGTGTAACACAGTCCCTTGGTTCTGCTTTTCAATCTTTTCCTTTTCTCTCTACCACACTGTCAATTCAGACCCTCATCACCTTCCAACTGTCTCCCCACCTTCTGTTAGCATTGCTCCCATTATTTCTCTCAAGCCCCAAACACACGGCTCTTCCTTTTATAGCTCCCTTCCATCCAGAAAAAAATCTGTGTTCTCATCTGGGTGTCCAAGGCTTTCATGGCTAGATTGGAGCGTGATTACTCAAGCCAAAAGGCGCCTTGAGGTTCTTGCAGGCCCTTGACTGACCACTGTTATCGCCACCTTCTAAGCCTTTGCCTGAATAGTTTGCCCCTTACTGCATCCTGCCGTAAGTCCCCATGCAAGTAAAGTTGTCTTTCCAGTAAAATCTTCTCTGATCTTCCTGCCTCCCATGCCCCACCTCCCAGGTCTTGACTGCCTCTTGGCCAAAACAATGCCAATGTAAGCCTTCTCTATGTCTGGCACACAGTAGATGCTCAAAAAACATAACCAAGTTAGCAAATAAATTTCATTTATCACACTATCAAAATTGGAGTCTGTCTTCCCTATTAGGTTCTGATCTTTCTTTAAGGGCAGTGGGTAACAAGGTATATACAGTTTAAAAAAAAAAAAAAAAAAAAAAAGCAAGGCTTTTGGAGAAAAGTCGGGGTTTAAAACTCTGCTCTACCATTCACTAGCTGTAGAATCGTGGGCAGGTTTGTTTCCTCAGCTGTGAAATAGGGGTGACAGCTCCTCGAAGGGTTGTGAGGATTAGACATGGTGTGTGTGATATCAGACACATAGTAGGTACCAGATATTCTCTTTCCTGGACTCCAACTCACTTACAATTTACCAGATACTCTGCAAAATTCATGAGTAACACTCAACTAGAAAACTTGTTTTGGACTGTGTGAATCCAAATGGCTCTATTTCACGGAAGTTAAATGTTAGATTCGACAGCCCTCCTTTTTCCCACCTAGTCATCAGGGGCATACTAAACCATTCCGTTATCTGATCTTCCAAACAGTCCTTTGAATTATCATCTCCATTTTGTTGCCAAGAAAAGTGGAGCAAAGAGATGGTAATGGATTTCCCTTCAGAAAGAGCTGGGGCTTTTCAGAATCCTCTTGACTGACTCTCAGCTCTGGGCTCTTTCCTTAATGCCACGCTGCCCTCATGTTCAGGCTTGTGAATGCATGCTTTTAAATGCAACCATTTGTTTATTTTATGATTAAAGCAACAGTCCAATGATGACGGTTTTCAGGGTCTAAGTTAATTATTTTAATTAAAATATTTCTTTTTAAAGGAGAGTTTTTTCCAGCCCCATAATTTGGACTCAACAGTGGCTGACTATCACAACCTCCTGGAAGCTTGATTCCTTTACATCTGCAACTAAGAAGAATAGTACCTGCCTTATGGGGATATGAGCATTAAATGACTGAACACATGAACTCTGAATACACGTGAAACTGGGTCTGGCACATGGTAGTGCTCAGCATCAGCTATTACCATCGTCACCACCAGAACTGTTTTGCTTGGAATTCTATCACATGGAATCTTGTTGTCCTTCACTGTGCTCCATTACGGCAAAGAACATGAAGAAAACACTGTCACTCCTTAGTGCTTCTTGCTGGAGAGCTCTAATAATCAAAAAGGCAATTTAAAGGCAAAAAAGTAACTTTATTGACTGCTAAACTTACCATGAAACATCTATAAGAAATAATTACAAAATAATGCGGGTTTTTTTTTTACATACTTTTGGTATCATCTTGATATGATGATCCTTTCACAGAAAGGATTATTTACAGTTTATGTAGATATAAAGCTCACTGTTGCAAATACAAATGTAGATGTGCAGAGGCAATATACACCAAACGGGTATACTGACAAGCGATAGATGTGTAAGAAATGCAGAATAAATAACAGCTTTATAGTTTTCTTTTTATTTTTAAAAACAATTTCCAAATACAAAATATGGATTATTCAAAGTGGATTTTTCATATACATATATATAATTCTGCTGCAAACAGTGGATCAAAAAGCAAAAGTGTTCTTAGCATGATTCATCTTTGAAAACCCATAGGACTATTCATAAATCCAATTAGAAAGAGCGTGTGCAAAACCACCAACAATGTCAGCAAAACCTTAAAGATCTGATTTTGGTTGAAGTAGAAAGAAAATAAAGCATAAAGCAGTACCTGTTTACAGTAATTAAATATGTTTTTTCTTTATCTTTCTTTCTTAAATATGTCTTTTTTTTTAATGTTTGCAAGAAACTCCAAGGGCTAAGGAAATGCACTGCATTATGATCTGGGCTCCTTAGAGTACAAACCTCACCAGGCTTAAGCATCATCCATAAGAAATGGTGGATTACTTAATGACTTGTAAGTAAAACAGTCATTAAATGATCCTTTCATACTTTAATCCTTTTATGCAGAGACTGAGATACCTCCATACATTCCAATATCTACAACTTTGGTTCTATTAAAGTATTTGATAAAAACAAAATAATTTTGACCACAGAACTCTACGGAACTTTTTTTCCTTTTAAAGTGTCAGGTGAACCTAACGTGATGAGGCAATGTTGCCTACACATCCGCGACCCAGCACGGGAGGGGCAGCACAGGCGGGGCATGTTCCAGCTCACCCTTTGTTGTAATAATACTGACTCCCAGCCATGGGTAACACTGCTTATGTTCCGCTGTACCCTACACCTATTTCGTTACCTGAAAACATAATTTTGTATAAAAATATGATTGTTTCTTTAGAAAATAATATATAGCTTTTTTAATAAAACCTGGCAGATAGAAAAAAATGGTATATCAAAATATGGTAAACAAATGTTGTAAAATACTAAATCATTAAAAATATCTTATAGAAAGACATTGTGCTATGAAGTTCTCTCCTGAAGTGTGAGCAACGTTTTTACTGTACATCAAAAGATTGATAAGTTCACTCCCCTGACTTGGTTTCATTATATATTGTAACAGCAGCACAGCACGTAACTGTCTTAAAAATGGCCCTTTCTCATACACTACGTCTTCTGTACACTTTTACTTCAAAATTAACAAAAGACACCCCCAGGATGAGTGGTTTTCAACTCTGTTGCATATTAGCTCCATCTGGAGAACTTTAAAGGAAAAGGCAATTCTACCTGGGTCCCGCCACAAGAGAATGATGTACTCTGTCTGGTGGGAGACTCAGTCATTATTTCTTAAAAGCTCCCCTGCCAAATTCTGTTATACAATCAGTGCTGAGAATCATGGCCAAAGGCACATGAGGGAACAGTCATTCTGAACTCTACATGTATCAACTGATGTCTGCAGGTATCACTCACTCAGTGACACATTCTCAATCTTAAGGAATTCCATCTATAAAAGATAGTCATGGAAGCCAAAATGAAGACATAGTAAGCTTTAAACACATATAAACATACACAATCCCATGTATTTATATATGTATAATATATACATAGAGTATTTTGGTTAGGCAGAAACTAGCATTGCCGTAATTTGTTCTTGATAATTAAACAAATAAAGCATCACCAAGCACCAACGTTTTCTAAGACATTTTCCACAGTTTTAACAGACACTGGTTTTGTAAACTCCACAAAATGCATTACAACATGAATATAATTCATCTGTTACTTGGATGTGGAACTCAACTGAATCCTGGAGCTTTCTGGAAGATCACAGAAGAGGACATGGCACTGAGCGGGGTGAGGGAGTCACAGACACCACAGCACGCACTTCTGGTTTTCTGCTTATTGCTTAATTCATGTCTTGACTGCACAGGTGCTTCTGTCACATATGTATCTTTGGCTTGCTACAACCTCATGATTTTGACCACTCCATCAGTGTTCACTCTGGGACAGCCTCAGGGAGGAAGCAATGGGTATACAGAGCAACCGTCTCTCTGTTAAAAGAAGAGAGAATCTTCCCTCTTTCCTCTCCCAAACCATGAGCATTTTATGAGGGAATGGTGAAAAATTTACAAGCAAACAAATAAATCTAACATCATTCACGTGATAAAAAAGATGTGATGTTACATGTAACTGAACTAAAAAGCATCAGATGAGCAAACACACCACACTCCAATATTCTGAAGGCTTTGCAATCAGTAAAGCGCATTTCCTTCTGAAGGATCGGTGAACTTCCGGGCACTTGTCTTGCTGTACATTTTCTGTAGTTCTTTTACTTCTGTGTAATACTTAAAGTGCAATTGTTCCAAGGCTTTTGTTTCCATCATCACAAATATTATAAAGAAAGAGCTATGTTTAGGGTGAAGAAGATATGGCACAAGTAATATGTAAAGAACCCATGACTTTCGCATCCTCTAGCAAACAGTAAGCTGCCTGTACAGCTGCACACAGACGGACTTTATACAACAAACTCTGGAACTTCATCATGAGTGAGATCTAGAGAAAAGTATTTGCTGGTTCTTTTGACTGGAAAAGCATCTTGGATGTTGATGCACTGCTGGGCCAAGCAACTGTTGCAATAGAGGCCTTCCTCATCCAGTTCATGGCCACATCCAAAGGTGTAACTCTGAGCAGTGTCCTGACACAGACCTGCAATGCGCAGGAAGTCTTTCTGGTAAAGTCGGATGTCATCAAGGCTCAAGCTGTGTCGATCGGTGGAGGTCTTTGGTTTCCGACATATAGTCTGCAAGATAAGGGAAGGTTGAAACAACTTTATAGACTAAAGGGAAAGGTTAGAATATCTGCCTTGTAAAGAGAGATGCCACAGAACCACAAAAGGTTAAGTAATCCTTAAATGTTAGAAAGTGGTTTCCAATCTGTGGTTTCTGGGCCCTATGAGGAAATATATCATCAACACCACCTCCACCAGTAATAATAGCAGCTAACATTTACCGAGTAATTACTATGTTCCAGACCCTGACATAAATACTCGGCAGGTATTAACTCATTCAATCTTCCTAACAGTCCTAGGAAGCAGGCACTATCATTCTCCTCATTTTACAGATAAATAATCCAAAACACAGAGGTGCAAATACAACAGAAATCCAACTATCCCTAGCATTTCAGAAATCAAGTAATTATCTTGAAATAAGGTCGTATAGGTAAAGACATGGTTTCTTTGTGGTTTTTTTTTTTTCCACTAGGATATGGCAATTCAATGTGGCAACACTTTTAGGCCAAGGTCTGTTTTATTATTTTAATAAGAAATGGGAAAATAAACCAATTATCAAGAAACACAGTTTTGCTCTTTAAAAGCCCAGAATTCTTGGGTTGAATATAAAGGGTCCTTGGTGCTGGGTCGGATACAGGGCGTTCTTGGTGCTGAAGAGGCTGGGAGGCAGGCACCAAGACTAAGTTCCCGAACACGGGGCTGGGGGCGGGGTTCTGCCAAATGCTGTACCCCGCGGGGGGCAGACTTTTTTATTAACCCAAGAGGTGGTATTAGAAATAGGTTAAAAATGATTCTGATAATTACATGAATGGAAGGTATGTAATAGGTCATTTAAGGAAACCAGGCATTGTATCTTTAAATTTTGCTGCTTACCACCACAAAGGACAACCCTGTTAGAATAAGATACAATTTCTGCTAGAGGCAAAAGTTCCAGAAGCACGTTTTGCTAGGAAGTGTCACATCTGAGTGACTCCTTGTGCCGATGCAGTCTTCCCAGGCTCCAATGGGATTTCACACATAGAATCATCTGGTCATCCCCACAGACTCTCAAGGAAG
Source organism: Macaca fascicularis (assembly GCF_037993035.2). Classification (NCBI taxonomy): domain Eukaryota; kingdom Metazoa; phylum Chordata; class Mammalia; order Primates; family Cercopithecidae; genus Macaca; species Macaca fascicularis. Next base: position 119,652,526 of record NC_088381.1, on the reverse strand, counting down.
GCACACAATGTTCTCCCCACAGTGTGGGTGTGGAATCTGACTATCAGCTGTGTCCCAGAAACATCTCTTAAGAGTAGATTACTCATTGGAGTTTTCAGAAAAATATTTCATAAACATCATTTTCACATTATGGTTACTTCAATGGAAGTAAGAGAAAGAAAAGACAAATGAGAAAAAAAGGGAGGAAAGAGGAGGAGAAAAGTAGGGGACAAGGACAGCCAGAATGCAAATGAGAAAAGAGAAACATACACAGAAAGTAAAAAAACAAGACACAAAGAGAGCCCAAGAAAGAAAGGCAGGAGGAGGGAGGACGTGCTCAGGAAGTAGGGCCATTAGTCACACATTACATCCAAATGCTGAAACCATTTCAGGGTATTTTATCTGTATCGCTGGACATTTAATAGTTTAACCAATGATTACAGGTTGTCAAATGCTCTAGGCTCAGCATACTTTGAAAATTCAATCTGAGGCCGGGCGCGGTGGCTCAAGCCTGTAATCCCAGCACTTTGGGAGGCCGAGGCGGGCGGATCACAAGGTCAGGAGATCGAGACCACAGTGAAACCCCGTCTCTACTAAAAATACAAAAAATTAGCCGGGCGCGGTGGCGGGCGCCTGTAGTCCCAGCTACTCAGGAGGCTGAGGCAGGAGAATGGCGGGAACCCGGGAGGCGGAGCTTGCAGTGAGCCGAGATCGCGCCACTGCACTCCAGCCTGGGAAACAGCGTGAGACTCCGTCTCAAAAAAAAAAAAAAAAAAAAAAAAAAAAAAAAAAAAAAAAAGAAAATTCAATCTGAATGGAATCACCAGAGTGTGGAAACATGTCTGCCAGAACACCCTGACAAAAAATATTATTCTCCCAGGTTGAGGACAAGTAACACACACACAGACACGTGCACGTGCACACGTGGTTCGACGGAAGCCCGAGGACCAGAGGCTTCCCAACCATATAAAGTGTGAAGCAAAGTATATAATTACCTAAGTAAAAATCAACTCAAAGATAAGCAGAACTAGCAAATAAGATGGAAATAAATTCAGAATAAAGCTAGAATGTATGTATCTAGGAAGGATCATTTCCTTAGGGTTTTTAATTTTTGCTCACCTGTATAAAGTTAGTATAAGTTACTACCTAAAATTTTCTATAACTTCATTTTCCTAATTGATATTTTTCAATTCCTTTAATACCTGTGGAAGAGAATCAGTACTCTGGCCACGAAGCTTAACAACCGTTTCTGAAGAGCTCGAGGTGGAAGACCCAATTTCTTTCACAATCAACCCTGAAATAAAACATAGAGATAGAAACAATAAATACTTCAAATTATTCAAGCCTCTTGCCATATATTCTGACATATTGCCATCAGGAATGAAAAATCAAATATTAACCATTACCAAAAAGTTTCACTGTGACTCTTTGGTGGCAGACAACCAGGACAGCCCACACGCTCTCTCATCTTACAGTAAATAGAGATTAATGAGTCAATGTAGAGTTAGAGTGTAGGAAGATGTTTAGAGTCTGACTTTTCTAAAACTTCTAATTAAGCTATTTATAATGACGTTACAGACAAGAAGCAAAGACTATTGGTGTAAAGCCGCCTCTTTACTGCATCTCATAAAGCTTCCCCTCCTCCCCTTTCTATACAGCAGCAACATTAAACTTAACCCTTACTGAACGCACACCTTCTAGATTTGGTTCGGCTTGGATGTATACTGGTGAATTGTAGGGGCTCTGGCCTCTGAAGTCAGACAGATCTGGCTGGATCCTGGCCCAGACAACTAATTAGCCATGTATCCTGGCCAGTTACTTAGCCTCCCAGTGTCTCAATCTCCTTCTCCTATAAAATCGGGCCAATAACAGCACCTGCCCACTAGTTTTAATGACAATTACACAGTGAATGCATAAAAGAATAAGGTACAGAGACTATACATGGATACACTCAGTTCACGGCAGCTCTTTTTGGGTGATGGGATACTTGGCACATACCTCCTGCAGCAGATCCCCCCGGTAGGAGACAAACTGGGAGGCCATAGTGAAAATTCAGTACTGAGTCTTTAAGAACAACAGAGCCCCTAACCTAACCACCTGAGCACTCAGTGGAAACCCACAAAAATTTCAGAAGCAGAAATCCAGGGCTGACATTTCCCTACGTGACCGGCATATGAGTGAAGCATTGAGTAGAAACATGTCTCAGAAGTTAAAATTACCAATAAGAACTAGAGGTATAAGTGAACGCCGCTGAAATTTTTCTTGCCAATGAATGAAGCAAGTGTACTACAGGTCAAACCCTAGATCCATAAAGCCAAATGGCTTCTTAAAAAAACAAAAACAAAAACAAAAAACCTTAAGTAATGTGATTCTTATTCAACTACTGCTAGTAGTCTACAGAATGACTTGTGTTCTATCCCTTAACTCTTTAGAAACATCTCATAATGACTCAGGGTCTAGCATATGCCATAAATATATTAAGCATTCAATAATTAGTTCAATTGAAACATGAAATATGAAGACATTCCTGGTTTACAAGTAGACATTTTAAAAACTCAGGGGATACTCATGTTTTAGGGTTTAGTACAAATTGCTTTAGGAGAGGATCTAGAATGATCTTTATCTTCTAAAGAGCATTAAACCTTTAAACAAATCATCATAGAGACATGTGGACTTGTGCACTGGTTGGCAACTGGCATGGCTCCTTTTGAATTTCCTGGTAAATGTGCCCGTGGCTATCATGCCTGTAAAGAGTCTTCTCCAAATCCAGATCTACCACTGAAAAAGTAAGTACCAAGCTGGTGCTCAAAACACTTAACCAACTCCTATCACACTCTATAAGAATGAAAGACAGAGTGGTATACTTCATCACTACTCAATCTTAGCTGAGTGTTCTTTTTTTTTTTGGGAAAGATATGGAACGCTTCACAAATTTGCATGTCATCCTTGCAGAGGGGCCACGCTAATCTTCTCTGTATCACTGCAACTTTAGTGTATGTGCTGCCAGGGCGAGTACTTAGCTGAATGTTTTATAAGCAATGTTTAAATGCTCAGATTATAGAGAATTTAGAAAACTAAGATGACATAAGAAAGAAAATAAAATCATCTATATCTATAAACCTAACATCCAAAGAAAAGGCTATTAATAGTTTTATGTTTTTTAAATACACAGATAAATATGCTTGTTTTTAATTAGATCACATTTTATATAATTTTTACTGTTTACCATAACTATCCTTCTTATGTTATTTTGTTTGAAAAATCTAAAATTTAATGGTTATATACCATATGAATAATGAATATGGTATAATTTAACCACTTGTTTTTTTTTTTTTTTTTTTGGACACAGTCTCACTCTGTTGCCCAGGATGGAGTACAGTGACGTGGTCTTGGCTCACTGCAACCTCTGCCTCCTGGGTTCAAGTGATTCTCCTGCCCCAGTCACCCTTGCAGCTGGGATTACAGGCCTGCGGCTGATTTTTTTTAATTTTTTTTGTATCTTAATAGAGATGGGGTTTCAACATGTTGGCCAGGCTGGTCTCCAATTCCTGACCTCAGGTGATCTACCCACCTCAGCCTCCCAAAGGCTGGGATTACAGGCGTTGAGCCACCGCACCTGGCCTTACCACTCATTCTTTCATTATTTTCATAACATTTCAATAAACATTTTTTATATATAAATTTTCTTAAACAGCCAGACTTTTTACTTACATTTTATCTCTATTTAAAATTAACAGTCTTATAAAAATTAAATGCAGAAATATATAAATGCAAAGTCCAGGTCAGCTTCCCTCATACCTCCCTTCCCAGAGGCACTGTGGCATACACTGTTTTTAGACCATTTCCTTTCCACAAACATACATACATAGAGCTATATACATGGACCTATAATGTGCATATAATTGTGAATTTAGATTTAATTTAAATTAAAGTGTAATTGTAAAGAGAAAATTCAATATCATAAAGTAAATGGGCAAAAAGGGGCAAAGTTTGGTATATGAACTCTAAGCATGTTTAGAGTAAGCAGCCTAATGAGTCAGTGCTGGTCAGAGAGATGATTCTCTGCAGCCACAGGCAGGTCTGGGAAGCCAGGGTTCTGTCGGGTTAGCAAACAGAATCCTGAAATAAAAGATGTCTCCTGCTCTTGAAGACTAAGTGCCAGGATGCTAGTGGCTGTGTATTGGTCTGGTTCCTCTCTGATTTCCAATGCCTGGCACCTGGAGGAAGAGACTCAATGAACATCAGGAGGTATGGATCTGCCAGAGCAGGGACAGGCTACCCCAGGCTGGCCCTTCATTCAATGAAAGCTGGAAGGGGCCATTTCAACAGCGCTCGTTCCTGAGGCATATTTCTCTAAAGAACAGACTGATTCATGATGTGTGACAAAAGCAGTTAGATGTGACTGATGTCTATAAACAAAACTCATACTGCTGCCATTTTTTAAAGATAGTATCTTACATGTGACAGAAATTATATACTGTGTATTATATAACTATAATAGGATTAGAGTGAATGCATGTTTTCTAGAAGAATTCATACAAATATGGAATTTAAGAGTGTCTTTTTAGGTCAACCCGTTTTGACATTTGTCCTCCCAGACTCCTCTACCAGTATAACACAGTGGGGAAACAACAACAACAAACAAAGACCTGGAGGCCTGCTTCTGTTTCTAGCCATGCAGGATTTGTCCTCTTTGAACTATAGGTTAACTCATCTGTAAAAAGGAGGCCAGACTGAAGGGGTCTACAAGGCCTTCCAGATACATTACATGATTCTCGACACAGCATAACATAAAGAGAACCCTATTGCACAACTACCTTTTGTCCAAAGCATGGAGCAGAAAATGCTAATTCCCAATCCTGGGTGTTTCTCCTCTTCCCTTCCTTCCACAGAAGGCACAGGATCCTGCAGTTTACAATACTGACCTGAAAAGCCTCTTAGTGCAGTCCAGTCTCTGATCGAGAGCCCCCAGCCCACCCTTTCTATTTTCTGAGGCACGTGTTTTTCAGTCCTGGATAACCCACTGCCAAGGAAGAATAACTTCCTGTAAGAGCTCACCCGAGTGTCCGTTCAGCTTCCGTGACATGAGCATGTCCTCCGTGATGTAGATGCACATGTCTGGGCTGACTTCCAGAGGCTCTTCATTCATCTGCTCCAGATCCCGGGGGTCATCAACCAACATCTCTATTTCTGACACAGAAGAAGGAAACGACAGTTAATAACAAAAAGGGAAATGACCATCATAATATACGACCATATTTTGAGGGTGGCTATGTAATTATTCATATTTGAAAATAAATTTGCTAATGAGACTCCAATAGGAAACTCCAGAGATCATTTTCAACAGGTGCTACTCTCTCTCTCTTTCTGAGACGAAGTCTCACTCTGTCACCAGGCTGGAGTGCAGTGGTGTGATCTCCACTCACCGCAACCTCCACCTCCTGGATTCAAGCGATTCTCCTGCCTTAGCCTCCCAAGTAGCTGCGATTACAGGCACCTGCCACCATGCCCAGCTAATTTTTGTATTTCTAGCAGAGATGAGGTTTCACCATGTTGGCCAGAATGGTCTTGATCTCTTCACTTAGTGATCCGCCTGCCTCGGCCTCCCAAAGTGCTGGGATTACAAGCGTGAGCCACCACGCCCAGCCTACTTGCTCTTTCTTATAGGACTGCTGTATCACCTACATATTTTCTAATACTATATTTTGCCAATTATTCTGTATTTTTTTAAGAAGAAAAACTACACTACCTTGCTGCAATGACAAAGGGCAAACCGAAACTGATGGGCCCTTTGCCTGATGCCAAAGCAAGGCTCACTGACACAGGCAGATGAGCAGTTCACAAAGCCCCCATGTCCATAGCTGCCTACTCTCAAGGGCACTCAGTGACTTGAGATCCACACAAATTCTACAGAAACCAAACAGACGGTCTGCACTTTTCTTTAACTGAGTCTATCGTTTCCCTTAAGCCTGAATGCTACAGCACTTATTTGAGAGAGGAAAATAATATAAAAGAGGGCCACAAATGTTAAATTTGGCTGAGATAAGCCATAGGATTCATCTTATCTCCTTAACACGCAGTAAGTTCCTATCAGCCAGGAGCTATATTTCTTTTATCCTCTCTATAGTTCTGGTTACATGGGAGGCGCTTAAGAAAAACATTACTAAGTAACTCAATGGTGTGGACTCCAATTTTTATTTTGTGGGGGGGGTCCAGAAGTTCAAGATGTTTCTGTCACCATCACTGCACTCCACTGCGTCGTCCTAACTACTGTTTTATTTAATCTGGGAATTAGAAATACAGACACAATGGCTGCAGGACTAATCTCCAATCTACTTCATAGAAACAGCTAAGACTTTGAGTCCACAACCATCCAATCTTGTGGCCGCAAAGGATCACAACTAGAGGGATGTTTTGTTCACAGCCAAACACAAGCAATTCAACCAAGTCACTGGGGAAGACGAGACACCACTTCCACCCTATTACTACTGCCTAACGTTGCTCTCCAGACACCAGTTCTGTAGAATCAATGCTTGGAAAAACTGGGAGACTAAACAGAGAGCCAGTGAGGACAGTACTGTTACCATCGTCCTGCGAGTCCTCTTCCAGCCGGTCTTTGCCGCCACTCTCCACCCCTGAGGTGTGGGAGCTGCCATGACTGGTCATTGAGCTGCAGGTTTTCAGCTTGCGGTGGATGGCACTGCTGGGGTAGCTGTCTTCTGGCCCCGTGTCCCGGGGCTTGGTGTCTGCCTCAATGCCCGAGGTGTGGGAACTGCTGTGGCTGGTGGTGGAATGACGGGACAGGCGCTTGTGCTTCATGCTGCCCGCACTGCTCCCACTGGCCCGCGATCGTTTTTCCAGCTGGTCCATGTCGAGGTCCAGGTTGTCACTGATGTAAGATTCCCGGTACTGCTTCTTCTCTGTGTGGTGGGGAACACAGCTCATTATTACATCAACCAAGACAGAAGGAACGGCTGGTGAGCTTAAGTGACTCATCAGGCCAAGAACAAGGATAACTTGAAGTTCAGAATCTAGTGACTGGAAAGTAGTAATAATTTAGATAGGAATTTGACTTCAGAAGACTGAAAAATGACTAAAAACCAGTGCAACGGATTTGAGGGGGATATTTAAATTACTCAGTTTTTTTAAAGATTCAAGCAGTATAAGAAGAGCGGTATTTAAAGTGTAGTTACAGACCACTTCTTGTCTGCAAATTTATTGGTCCACAGTGAAATAAGTTCAGTGAGTGATATGAACATTTAGAAACTTCCAGAGCTTTGTGACATTGCCATGACAGCCACCAATGTGATTTTGTATTTTGCGAAAGTATCCACAGCATATTAAATATTTTAAAAATCTGGCCCTTTTCTGCAGATAATTTCAGAAGCACTGCTCTAGAAGACTACTTAATAAATATAATTATGCTAATTGCCATTCATTTTATTTGTTCATCTGTTCAATTTGTTCCATTGTTAGCTTAGCTCTAGCTGTTGAATACAATATAAAACTATTCTTCTGAGAATTTCTTGTGAAGATTCTAAAATTTGGATTTTCATTAATATAAGATTGATTTTCTCCACTTAGGCTGAATTAGTGAGGTTTTATCATCTACTTAGAAAATACCAGTAATCACTACTGGTTTGATGATTTCCAACTCTGACTGGTAAAGCTGTTCTTTGATTTAACATGTCAGTGCTGTTCTTGAACGCAATCAAAAACACAACACTGTAAAGTCTCTTTTATTACATACTAAACTAACCATTCCATTAAGGCACAAAGTTACAACCCAGCTGCCAGTTACAACTTGACTGACACAAAAATATTATTTTTGTCTTTTAGGTCAGAAATGTAAAACAAGGAAGAAGTTTAGATTCCTTGCCTTTTTAATACTGGTGAGAAATAATACAATACAACAATGTCAAAAAGGGAGAGTGTATTTGGGGACTGTTAAGTTGATCTAATTTTAGAAACTGCTAACTAGTAGACTAATTGGGTTCTCAGGGGCCTGTTAATGGATTTTAATTGTCTTGTTTCTTGGTTAAGTGAAAATACTTGCATGCCTGATATCTGAATCCAGCTCAGAAGTATAATCATCACAGGGTCCCCAGAGGGAAAATGGGCAGCAGGAGAAAGAAAAGATGCGCCTTCTAGGATGCAAAATGCAAAAAAATGCTTGGAGAAGGCTATGTGCACATTTCCAGGTTCCAGCCCATTCACATCTTTCTAAGGAACTGGCTGAAACACAAAGATGAGTATGTACTGCTACACAGAAAGCAGGCTGAAACCAGACACCAGAGCTCCACGCACACATCATCACAACAAAAATGCATCCAGGGACAACTTGTCATTCAGGGAGCAGACTGGGGCCTAACAATCCCCATCTTCTGAATCAGCAGGTGTGAGATGAAGGTGGACAGCCAAAGCAGTTTGCAAAAATTACCGTAGTTCCTATTCACTGTGGTTTCACAGTAATAGCCATGTGGCCCTTGGATGAGTGGTAAGTGAAGAGAAAAAAGTAAAAGTCTGTAAGTTGTTGGAGTTCCATTGTTCTAAAATAATTAGGAACTGTGGACCTAATCATTTAAAAGCTATTCTGCATCTTTACATATAGCCTTTTTACTCCCAACTTCCTGATAGAGGTCAGTATAGTTCCTCTATACTCACTAGTATACTAATGAGTATACAAGTACTTGCCAGCCTGTTTTCTAACTATTCCCGACTACATGTTAGCATGGCCTGGGTGTTCCACATGGCTGGCTTTTCTGTTCCCTCCCTAGTGCTGTATCACACCCTTTCTAGACATTTAAGAAGCTTCACACCGTTCAACTACAAACTGAGAGAAACATTAAATAATTCTGAAATGTTTTCTAAGAAATGTAAAATGCAGCCTCTCATCCACCTAATAATCACTGGTGTCAACAGTACAGATCATCAATATGCCTGTGCTCTTTTTACTCCCTCTGTTGTAAAAGATCAGAGACAATGAGGTTTTTCATACACTATTTTAGAAAATAATGCAGTAAATGTGACTACTTATTCCTAAGAATAAGCTCCAGCTCTTGAATAAAGTTAGGCTTAAACATTTTTTTTAATGATGCGAGGCATGTTTTTCTTTCTCTTCTAAACTCCATAGAAAAATCCTTGTGATCATTTTCTACTAAAATGCTAACATAGTGTTTCAGACAAAGTGACTCTAAATAAAATTAAGAAAAACACAGACTCTTTTTATGCTGTTTTTTGCTAAACTAATGCCCAAAAAAGGGCTTTTCATGTTAAAATGACAGAGCCCTTAAATGGGGGTGAGATCATTGGATTCAGGCCAAAGTTGACCCAGAGAAACTTAATTTCAGGCCGTTTTCAGACCTGAAAAACCTCTAAGTAGAAGAAACTAAGTATGTGTCATTCCTTCATTCCTCTACTGCTATGGTTTGAATATCTGTTCCCTCCTAAACTCAGGTTGAAATCTAATTGCTATCATAAATCATATGCATCATATATCATAGTAGTAAGATGTGGGAGTTTAAAGAGATGATTAGATCATGAGAGATCTGCTTTTGTGAATGGGTTAGTGCCATTATTGCAGCAGTGGGTTCATTATGAGAGGGGGAGCTCGGCCCCCTTTTACTCTTTCTCACCCTCTCTTTGCCCTTCCACCTTCCACCATGGGATGAAGTAACAAGAAGGCCCTCGGTAGATGCTGGCTCCTCAATCCTGGACTTCCCAGCCTCTAGAACTGTGAGGAAATAAACTTCTGTTCTTTAGAACTTACCTAGTCTGTGGTCTTTTGTTACAGCAGCACAAAACAAACTAAGACACCTACTCACTTCAGCCTCCAAATATACTTGGTACTATGGTTGGCAATGAACCAAGCTCTCTTTGAAAACTCAAAATTCTTTGTAATTTTTACCTTAGAACCTATAGATGAAGGCCATTAATTCTTTTAGGCTCTAAAGGGATCTCTTAAGGTCATCTGAACAAAAAATATACTAAAATGTTGCAGGCAGAAGAAAGCTAATAGAACAAATCACCTTCTCAAGGTGTCATGTTAGACGTTGAGGAATGAAGCTGACTTGGCAAATTATGGGCTTTGCACCTAATTATGTCACCTATTCTCACAGGTTCTCCTGCTTCTTCATCCTCTTCCTGCCCCCATCTGAATTCCTTTTAATATTCATGTCAGCATAGGAGAGAGATATTTGTTACACTGATGAGTTATGGTGGGGAAGAACTGGCAGTCTAGCAGCAGCGGAAGCCAATACACCTGACAGTTATACCAATTCTCTCTGAAGACACATGCAGTTTGTGGCAGACAGTGAGGAATGATTCATGTTCTAATCGCTACTAAATTACAAGAGAATTGCCAAACTGGGTCTCATTTGGATTGAGAGAGAATTTTTGAGAGAAATCAATCAGAAGCACAAACTTCTATAAGGTCTTTTGTTTATTTAAGAAAGGATGGGTATTTGTCTTGTTTCTACAGGAAAGATGAGGTCTGAGGTGTCAAAACTTGTCTCAGACATGAACCTAAAATATGAATCTTCACCCTGATATTCACACAAAAACACCGAATCCAATCTAATCAAATTACTGTTAGATATTACTACAATTTGTAAAACTAATTTTTGCAAAAAAAATCTTTGAAAGCATAAACAAAACCCCAAAGCATTTAAAAAAAAATAACAAAAGAACAAAAAACAAAAATCCAAATACGTAATGCAGCAGTTTTGAGGATTAGGGTTGGGGTGTGTTAAATGGAGGAAATCCAGGGTGCCACAACTCAAGATAAAAGGCTATCAGATTAATGTTGTAAAGTTGAAGCCAGATGTTACAGACCCTTAACACTGCCTTCTTTCCCACCCTGACTTGCTTCCCTTTTCAGGGCCCAGTACTCTGAGGCCCCAGATAGACTGCTTTATTTCATCTGCATCTCAGCAAAGCCCCCAAAGGACTAGCTGACTTCCCTCTCCTCTGTTTGGCATTCTTGCTAGACCAGACCTGGGGGCCTCCCAGTTGTCAATCGGAGGCTGGAGACACATCTGTGACCCACCTTTATTATCACTCTAACACTAAGAAAGAATCACATTGGAAAGAATTCCAGACCACCTGTGGATAATAGCACTAAGGTGGGTCAGTGTACATACAAAGCTCTGAAATGCATATAAAATCTGAGTTGCAGATAAACCCTTGCCCTGTGCCTTTATAGGTGGCTTTTTGCAAGGATTTTCAAGTCAGGCATGGGAAAACCTTAGAGACTGTACCTGAGAGATAGCTAAATGGAGTCACCTCTGATATTCTGAATAGGTGCTACGGTAGATGGGGCTCAAGCCTAACCCTTTGCCTTCTGGAAATACTGAGATGTAAATAGTAATGCTGCTCTCAATCTGGAGAGTCCCAGTCCCAAAATCCAATTCTGTAGGAGTTCAAAACCCCCATTCAGAGTAAGAGGCCATGGGTGGCAAAGGTACAATGTGCTTCCACGCCCCAGACCCTGGGATACCTTCGTTTTCCTCCAGCTTCCGGATATGGCGCAGGACAGGCTGCAGATTCATATAGAGGCGGTGGCTGTTGCTCAGAAGTTGCAGGAGGTGTCTGGAGCGCATGGGGCACCCTGTGTAGTATATGAGCTTCCGGGCTGAAGGCAAGCCATCTGGCAAAATCTCAAATTTCTTACCCTTTGGAAGGAAACCATGAATCATATTCAGGAAAAAAAAATCTCTGATTTGCCAAAATCCTCTTTGTTTTCTATTTAGTAAGGAAGATTATAGATTCTGAAATGTATAAAGTTTCATTTAAAATTCCTTGCGGGATAAATTATTGTTTTCCCTTTCAAAAATGTCATAGGACAGGGGATGACCAGAAATTCAGGAAAGCATCTAGCCACAAGGGTCTGTCAGTAAACATTCACTATCCCAAACAGCTGAGGAGTGTCTTTGGTTTCTCTGGCTGGTCAGGTTATTTGTATAATGGAGAAGAGAAGGGTCCATCATAAAAGAACCATCAAATGTAATCCCAACACCCTAATGCAGCAACAAGGCGACCAATTCTAAAAAAGACTAATGTATTCAAATATTTATTGAATACTTAATATGGACCAAACACCTTCCTAGGCACTGACAAAAAAAAACCAAATAGGCAGTGAATATGACAGACAAGGTTCCCACCCTCACGGAGCTATATATCCCAGCAGGAGAAAGAAACACACAAAATAATTACAGTTTATGATAAATTCTTGGAAATAAATAAATAAGGAGTTATATAGTGAACAATACAGGATACCTATTTAGGGTTTAGAAGAAATGGAAAACTTCCCTAGCTGGACATAGAGCTGGTAGTTGGAGGGATGAGATGGGAAAGAACAAGAACAGCTATCAGTAGAGATACAAGGAATCTCCTTCTTCAAGTTCGTGATCACTAAGATAAAGTCCTAAGTTGAGGGCAAGGCTTTGACAAAGTTTCTTACAGTTATGGGATATTATGAACTCTTTCAACTTTCCTAATAATGAATGGGGCAGCTGAAATACAAAAAAGAGTAATTCAGATATAATGATTCTCAGCCAGAGGGAGGAGGTAAAGCAAGGACGGAGCATATTCTAACTACACACTGAAAGTCCGTACGGAGCAGTATGGGCTTGTGTAGTCCAGATAGGGATAAGGTGGAGGTGTTTTGTTTTTTTTAAATCTCTGAGCTTTCCCTCATTTTAAAGGAACTACCAGTGGATCCCAATACTGAAATAGTAACAACTGACATTTTTTGAGCACTAAGCATGTATCCACTCATTTGATCCTCACAGCAAGTCAAGGGAGAGAGTTAATTATCCACATTTTAGAATGAAACCAAGGCACAGAGTTTATGTAACTTGCTCAAGGTCATACAGCTAGACAGGGCTGAGTTGGCTGCACGAAGCATCATCTGAGAAACTTGTCAAAATAGATTCCTCATCTCTACTCCAGACCCACTGAGTCAAAAATCTCCCAGAGGAGGAGGATGAGGCAAAAAAGGTCCTCAGATAAGGGCAATACACAAATAGATTCAGTAAGCACCAAGTCCAGGACCCTAAAAAACCCTCAATTTCATAAATGTACTTTATTATAACTTAATTTGGGGCATGAAAGGGGCAAGTGGGTCTTAATTTGCTCATTTTCAAACAGCTCAGATCCTTTCACAATTAGCTTGAAACAAAAAAGAGCCAGTTGGAGACAGGTTAGGCCCCGTGTAAGTATAAGTAAAGTGAAATCAGACTGAATTGTGCCCAAGTAATTAAAGTAATGTGAAGTCAGAAACAAATCTTTTGACTTACAGGGCAGTGTGGAGTCAATGCCCACATTCTATTTGCAATATAGCCCTTTATTTACATAGGCCATCTTTCTTACAGGAGAGAAGCCCATGTCTACAAACCCTTATCTTCCTTTCTTCACGTATTTTCTCCAGTAATTTCTGAACATAGCAGAACTATGAATTTTTTTTTTTTTAAACGGAGTTGTGCTCTTGTTGCCCAGGCTGGAGTGCAATGGTGTGGTCTCGGCTCACTGCAACCTTCGCCTCTCAGGTTTGAGCGATTCTCATGCCTCAGTCTCCCGGGTAGCTGGGATTACAAGTGCCCACCACCATGCCCAAATAATTTTTGTATTTTTAGTAGAGACAGGATTTCACCATGTTGGCCAAGCTGGTCTCGAACTCCTGACCTCTGGTGATCTGCTCACCTTGACCTCCCAAAGTGCTGGGATTACAGGATTGAGCCACTGTGCCCAGCCAGAACTATGACTTTTTATGACCAAATATACACATTACTAATTCTTTGAAACCTACCAAAAAAATAGATATAACTGGCAAAGAGAGAAATATTTGGGAAAAATCAAGGCGTTGCTCTAACAAAAGAAAATGTATCATTCTCAATATTGTAAGAGTAGCTTTCCCGTTAAGAATTGTAGACCTCTCTTTAAAATAATGAGTTTTAAATAGTCAAATATTAATATAAACGTCTTTTTATATAATTCTTTATTCTTTGCTCAAAAGAGGTAACTTTCAAAAGAACTGGCTAACCTCTACATGAAATATCTTCTGCAACTAGAATAACTTAGGGACATGTGCTAGGGACCAAACACAAATTAAAATTACTAACTTCTTTTGCTATAAGATTATTCACTATAAGATTCTTTGATTTTAATTTCGCCACTGATATGCGTGACAATGGAATATATAGCACATGCATTAAAATACAAGAAAGCCAATTATCTTCAGAGTCAACTTCTTAAAAATTGCAGCTTTTGTGCCTAAGACAATATTGTTTAAAAACAAAAAAATTAAAAACCACAAAAATAAGCAATTAATGGGACTTTTCTTTTAAGCCAGTTATTTTAAACTTACCACAAACACCAATTTTCCAACATTTGTCCAGGGGAAATCATAAAGTAATTGTTTCTCTTCATCTAAATTCTGTGAAAAGAATATGCATATGGAGTTAATGGGAAAAATGATACTATAAACTGGCTCTAACTTCTTTCCCTGAAAACCAAAACACAGTAATTAAAATCTGAAAAAAGCCCCCATATCTCTTTGGAGAAACACAGACAGTAATTAAGAGATATCGTGATAACGATTCTGTGGCTTTTGGTTCCTGTGTGACTGTATTAACTAACCCTTTTAAGGCAATCTTTTCCCTTCTGGCGTATGCCTAAATTTAAATAAAAAGTCCAAAGGACCCAGGCATTCAAGAGATGCAGTAAGGTGCTCAGACTTTCATAATTGGATATTTTGCCTACGCCAAAGATAAGACATGCTTTTACTTTCCTGTGTCTTGCAGAGAGAGGTATCTGTCTCCCTTTTTGATGGCTCCAGGATAACACTGTCCCACCTGCTAAAGTTACTACTTATTTAAGGGGTAAGTTTTATCAGAAAAGTGTAACGGAAATTAAAATGTCTGGTCAGGTACAATATCAAAATGTTGCTTTTCTTTCCACTTACAAATGCTCCAAAGGATAAAAGAATATCTAAAATCAAAGACAAACAGAAATGTTTGGATATTAATGATCTGTTAGTGATGAACCTGGGCTAATCTTTGGCTTACTGTTTTCTGTTATAGAGGACTTATTACTGTCAACAATCGGGCTGAGTCACTTCATCGATCCTACATCATCCACATCTGTGCTAGACAAATAGGAAATGACCAGCCAGTGGCCCAAAATGAACTACTGAAGCTATGGCAGGACCACAGAGGCATGCTGTAAACATAAGACATGGCCGACAGCATTTGACACTTAATTCTCATTTACTAACCTGAAAAATCTGTATTCCCCGCATGGTCAATCCAAGAGTCAGTGAAGCTTCAATTTCCCTTTTATCCTGTAGGAATAGAATTTTGTAGAAAATTAAATGTTTCTATATATTTTTTCTACAGTGGACAATTTAGCACCAAAGAAACATTTCAGGATTGAAATTCAGGACTGAAAAGTTTTGAACTTAAAATAACTTTGCTCAAGGCTTTCCACATACCTAGTTTCCTACAAGAATTAAGAAAACCATGGGCACATATTAAATCAAGAATGGTATATTCTACTTTTTAAATTTCTGAGATTTCAAAGGTTTAGTGTTTTTACTATATTACATACACTTTTGTATCTGACAATATTCTAAACACTTGTTATTGAAAACTCCAGTAAACAAGGCTATTTTTGCTGCTTTTGCATCATTTGATTTTTTTAATCTTCTATCTCATTACTCTGTTCTCAGATGTTAGAATCTTTAATGTAATAGTTATACTCTGAGATGCATAAGACTTTGTGTGTTTAAAACTGGGCACATCTTCCAGCTCTTAAGTCAAAATTAGGGGCAAGTGACCAAATATTTAAGGCTCTCTCATGAGGATAATAAAGTTGTACAAGCTTTGTATTCAGTTAGTTTGGAAATACTTATTTTTAAGAAGTTCAATGATCACTCGCCAATATGATACACGGTCTACCAGCTAAACCATAAACTGTAGAAAATAAACTACAACAAGCGTAAGGGAAAAAGGAACTCCACAATTAAAAATGTACTTTAAAATTCAGCCACATCCTTTAAGTGTTCAACTGTAATAAGTATATATAGTGTATAAAGTTCAAAATAGAAGAGAAATGAAATTACTAAGTAAATATTCTCATTATGAGATTTCTTAACAAACACAATGAGTATGCAGATCTTTTTAAGCTTAGTGCCAGTTTCCCCAGGAACATGGGATGAAATATTTTTACAAAATGTATCCTCATTGGCATTATAACTATAAGACACAGCCCATTTCTACTATTTAGGCTGTTTCTTTCCAACTAGTATATTTTTACATCAACAAAGACACATATAGTATAAGCTTTAAGAGGAGAAACTAATCCATCATTATATGAGTTTTGGTCAATTTCACTTTCAAGGCTATACTGACTGCTTTCTGGAATAAGGCTATGCTCGTAAAAATGCTGGTTTTCAAGTATAAGGTATATACTGGTGGAAAAGGGACACAAAATGGTTTTTTTTTTTTTTCCCCCCAGAATGTTCCCTTGTCCTTTGTCTACCTTATTTCCAGTTTATGAGCAGCCCCTAAATGAAGCAGATTTAACGGCTGCCACTGAATTGCTCTAAAGAATAAAAACTGTGCATCAGCCAATATCTTTTCCCCCACTTCATTCTGTTACCTTTTTATTAAAAATCTTGTTTTCAGCAGATAAGAGTCATTTTCTATGCAATTTAGAAGCTCCATACTTTAAGTAAACTTGAAAATTAAGTTTTATACAGAAGATAAATTGGGGATATCTACTTCAATAAAAGATTCTTATTTCTTAATAGGATTCTTTAAAATAGCAAGCTTCCCCAGCAAATAAGGCAAAAAGCAATTAATGGTTATTGAGCACTCACTAATGTGCCAGGTATTCCACCTCATTATTTCAGATTCATTATCTCACCGAAGCCTCCCAACCTTGTGAAGCATATTGTATCATCCCCACTTAATAGACAGCTCAGGATTATAGTTGCCTAGGATGCCAGCTATAGCAAGTAGTGACATAGGGTTTCTAATTGACATCTGATTCCAAAGCCACACTCTTACTCTTTCCAATTCATACTTCTAATACATTTTAAAATATAAACTAATTATCAAAACTGTCATTTATTTGCATCTTCTCGTGTCAACTGAGGTGTCACAAATGAAATCTCTTAAGGCTAAAAACAAAATGACAACTCAGTCCTTTAGGAATTTAGCCAAAGAGATCTTATGGAACTCAATTATGGCTTTCAAGGATGATGGGGCATTAATAATGCATCTCTTAGGCACAGAAGAGAGATAGAAAAAACATCAGTTGGTCCCTTAAGTTTTCTGAACCAGCTAAGAAGATTACTGAGCAATACATCCAAACTAAAGTCCAGTTTCCAATAGTCTAGCTATGCTAATCCTACCACAAAAGGCATAGTAGAGATAACAAGCATAACACTAACAATGGCAATGGTAACAACGGCAAACTTAACATCATGCTTAACATGTGCTGGGCACTGTTTTAAGTAGTTTTTCATCCAACAATTCATTTAGTATCCAGCAATCCTAAAAGGCAAGTATGTTGCTGTCCCCTTTAACTATGGGGAAACTGAAGTACGCAGAGGTTAAGTAAGTAACTTGCCCGAGGTCACACAGTAAGAAGTCAAACTGAGATTCAATCCCAGGCAGTTAGGCTCAACTGACAGTGCTCTTAACCACTTCATCCATTTGGTTTGAGAATATACGTTTGAATACTTAAATGGGTATTAAGGAGTTCTTGCCAGCAAAGTGGCACTTAGGGAATAGTGAAAGGGGTTAGGAGAGGAGGGGAAGAGAAGACAAGATGATATAGAGTACTGTGAGTGATTCCCTGCAGAGCATGGCCCCAGTTGTCATTTGGGTGTGTGACCTCTGCCCCAGAATGAAAAAACGAGGCTAGAGATACACGGGACACAAAGGAGAGTAACTTCCAAGAGTGAGGAACATGTGTAATACAGTTCCTTAAGCACACAGCCTGTGTTATCAAGAAGGCCTTGACTAAATCTTGGCTTTGCCATTTAGTTTTGTGATCTTAGGTGATTCATTTAATCTCGTTAGGCCTCAGTTTCCCGGTCTGTAAAATAAAGATTAAAGTACCTTTCATGTAAAGTTATGAGGATTAAAAAAATATAAAGTGTGCCCAGTAAACACAAGACTCCATAAACATTACCTGTTGTGGTAATGTTCTTGTAATTGATGGATACGATGCAGGTATAGCTTCACTTTGAGGAATATTAAAAATTATTTATCAAATAAGTTGCAAATGCTATTCCCCAAAGCAGAAAAGCAGATTTGGGGAGGAGAGAAAGAACAATGCCATAATCACTGAAAAACTGAGATTAACATTTTATAGTCAATTGTCATCTCACTATTAGAACCATTAAAAAATACTCCATCCTGCTTCCAGGCCAGAGGAAAACCACCATGGCCTCCAAGACTGACCTACAATAACAAAAAGCAGTTCAATGAAACTCTTTTGGAAGTGTGTAAAAAATGAAATAATTTTTAATGGAAATGAAATCCTAAGGTTTTCCTTCTCAATCCTATTGAGATGATGTTTTTTTTTTCTCAGAAGCTGAAGACTTAGTTGCCGTTTCGTACCTTATACAATCTGTAGTAATGAACAGCGACGTCATCCAGTCGGACGGCCTCTTTGATATATTTAAGATGAGCTTCGGAAGCCGTCAGTGCAAACTGATCTTTGTGCATGTTTGGAATGTGCTTCAGGATGTAGTCTTTCCCCCTCTTGGAAACAACCTGTTGGGATACAAGGGGTGTGCAATGCAACATTTGTTGGAGAGATGTAAGCTCTATCCCCACCCCCCAAATGATGAAAGAATGAGAATCTAAAATAGCCATGTAAACTAGTTGGTTTCCATTAGAAAATTCCCACTTTCATTCTGTTTTCACCATCTGTTATGTTGCCGGGCTGAATCAGCTAATACTAGAAGCTATAGAGTCAATTTAATTGTACTGCTGAATACCTAAGAAGAAAAATCACAACAAATAGGAAATATAAGTTATCTTTGCTTTAAAGTCACCAAGAAAAAAAATTATACAAACTTTCATAATCTTGTACACGTAATTGTTTATACTTGCAAGTTTATACTTGGTACCATGAAATACATCTATAGTAGGCACATCTTCAGGTTCTGGATCCTACCTAACTCTTAAGAAAATTACAGCCACAGAGTGGGAGGTTCTAAATGCTAATCAAAAGAAGGCAGGGGACTGGGAGAAATTCTCTAATTTTGGTTCCTGCATAAGAGGCTGATATGAACACTGTTGGAATATTTATGAGAAAACCGTTTCATTCAAACATTCATTGTGATTCACTGTGAGTTAGATTTTCATCAGACAGTACTCTGGGCTTTCAGATGTCAAATATATAGTATCCAGCAGCTGCAGGCTAAGAGAAAGGTGTTGATTAAAGTCTTAGCTGATTCCATAAGGAATACAATAGATGGAAGGACTTATGCAATGTGAGCAGAAGAATCATGCTCAAAATAATCAAAATTTTAAAATTACAGAATTTTTGGTTTTAAAATGTCTTTATATTGATATTTTGTTTCTTCCTATTGAATATTTTACAAAGAATTAAATATGATGAATTAATAGTCAGTTGTCAAGTTCTGCTAAGAACTCAAGTTACAGATTCTTCTTTCCAGGTTCTTTTCACATGGTAATCAGTTAAATCAGTTATTTGTCGACCTTTTTCTCAGGTCAAAAGCACACTGAAAATATTATTTGTAAGGGCACTAAAGTAGATGGTTTTGGCGATCCCAAGGGTGGGGGAAACTGGTATCTTAGCACACTGGTTGCCCTAGCATACTAACCGGATTTCAGTAATCAATATTCAATGAGCACCTGATGACAACCAGAGAATGCAAACATGCTACAGACAGCAATAGTTTGACAGACATTGTGATTTCTCTCCAACAAATAAAGCACTGTAAGTCACACAACAAAAAATTACTGAGTACCTCAATATGAAGAGCTGATGAAATTGAAAAGGTTAAGGTTATGCCTATCTTTCAGAATACACTAAGAAACAGTTTATTGGGAGCAAGAAATAAATCATTTTAAAATAAGATGTAAAACACTATACCCAGGTTCTTCTTGAGCACTGGTCACCCAGATGGTCTGCCCAGAAGGAGCAGAGTCTCGGAGGATAAGTAGGAGTTAGCGAGGTGAAACAGACAGGGGCTTCACCGGCTAAAGGAACTGCAAGAAGAAAGACTCGAAGCATGAAACACCACAGTAAGTACGGAGACGTACCAATGGCTGGATGTTGCCACAGCCTAAAGTTCAAGATGCAGGACAACCAGAAAGGAAGCTGGAATGGTTGGCAGGGACTATAATCTGGAGAGTTTCTAGGTTATGCATGGGAGCCTGAGCTTCACTCCACAGGTGACGGAGGAGGCCCTGAAAGTCTAAGTCAGAAGCAAAATCATCTCATCTGCAAGCTGTGGAGTAAAGACCGAAGCAGGGACAAGCTTCTGCAACAGTGCTGCTGAGAACAGGAACCTAGAAACAGTAGGAACTAAGACAGGGAGAGGAGGCAATGGACATTTAGGAAGGCTAATGGCAACAAAAATAGAAGAGAATTTTATTTCTTAAGCTGGGTGATTGGTACTCAAGCACATACATTACAGGATGTTTCAGATGATGGGACAGGACAGGGAGAAGGAATGGTGATAACGCAGAGTTCCGTATGACTCTCATGTACTCAGAGGTAGGAATATGTAGAACTGAGGTGGCAAGAAGATGAATTTGATTTAGGACATCTTGAGTTTGAAGGGCCTATAGGTAAACAGCTACCTTATGGATAAAGGGAAGAGAAACAGATTTGGGACTTGCCTTCACGTAGGTGATCGTTAAAAGCATTAATCTGGATGAGATCTCCCAAGATGCGAGTGGTTAAGTGTCAGGTACAGCAGCAAAATTTAGTGAAAAGAGTCTACTGGATATGTCAATATAAAGCAACTGGTGTCAATATAAAGCAAAAGTAGTATGTATTTAATTTTTTACTTCATTACTATATTGATATAAAACAACCTAACGGGCAGCACCATGAGTGGACTGATGGGGAAAGAAGGCAGATGGAAATGGCTTGAGGAACACTTGTGGGAAGAAAAGAAGCTGAAAAAATCAAATATACACTACCTTTTCAAGACGCTTTACTGAGAAGGCAAGGCAAGAGTAGTAGCTCTTCTTTCTTTCTCGAGGATGGGTGAGTGAGAACCAAACATGTTTTGTATGTCCTCACTGAAGAAGAGTTAGTTTGGGGAGGGGCTAATGATACAGAAGAGAGAGAAAATATAGCATAGACCTGGAGGAAGGATGGGGAGAGAAACAGACAGGGTAGAGTAGACAAAGGGCAGCTGAGACAGTTCACGTTGGAATAACCCACATTTTCTTGCTGAAAGAAGGGGTTAGTTGCTCTCCCAAGAGTGGAGGACATGAAGGCCGGAGCCAGAAGTTGACATACTTGTTCTCTCAGCAAAGGAAAGTGAGGGATAATCTTACTTTTTAAAGAGTTATGTTTTTCTGCCTTCAAAGGGAGAAAATTCTGCCTCAGTAAGAGTAGGCAAGAAGGTCAAGGACATGTCAATGCCAAAAGGAGGCTAGCAAATTCCAAGCTCCACCGTATTATCAGGATGGATGGCAATCCTCTTCCCCATTCACCACAAAAAGACTGAGTACATGAAGACATGATGTGCACCACGTTTTTAAGTGTTAAATATCTGGGCATCACGAAGAATTTGGCCACAGAACATCTGTGTTCCCATTTCTTAAAGAGTATGAGTAGCAACACTACGAACTAGAAATGCCGAAAGAAAACACTCTTTCAAATTTGAAAACAGTGCTTACCCAAGATGGGAAGTAAGCCTCTGGCTCGAAGTATTTTCCATAGTGCTTATTCCTTTTGAAGTTCCCAAGATCAGCCTGCAGGGCAAAGGCTGCCAGCAGGAAGTAGGCCTCCTCTCGGAGCACACACTGAGAATGAAGAACTTGTTTTCTCAGGTGCCAGTAATAATAGTATCTTGCTGCTCTGTCACTAGGAAAATAAGAGAAAACAGAACTCACATTTTCATGGAACAATCCAATGACATGTAAACAGAACCCAAATCCTGCTCTCCATCTGGTGACAGGAGCCCTTCTGTTCCTGCTCCTCCCTCCCACCTCATTGAAAAGGGAGCGGATGTAGCTAACATCTGATAGCTGCCTCACTGAGGTTGCAGGGGGTCAGAACCCCAAGTCACACTATCCAGACAACAAAAGTAACATTTCCTAAGGCTTACAGCATTTGATTCGTTCAGAGAAGAAAAAGTTCTGAATCATTCTACTCTAAAATGGTAACTATTTCACCGAGCAAGTGCTAGAATAGAAGCTAGATATGTGTTATCTGTACTGATTTTGCTACAATGATGCTGCACACGTGACATAAATAAGGAAAAATCTGAGGCGCAATCCTGCTTCAGTGTTTTGCTGTTCTTTTTATTATTTTTTAACTGAACACACTACAAATACTTTAAGACCCTTTATAAGTATTTGCATACATACTTTTCTGGAAAAAAATTTGCTTAACAAAGGTGTTCTTTTCCTTTTTTAAAGCTTCTCCAAGAAGAAATGAATGCTTTCCTTAAATCTTCTTTTTGAGGTTTTTTTATTAAGTGAAAGTTACATCATTGGCATTACATTTTTATAGGCACATGTCATGACCATTATAATACTCCCCACAAAAGGAAATACTAACAGGGCACACTCATTACAATTTGTTGAGATCAGAAATAAATACAGTCACCATTAAATACGTTAAGAAATGTTGACTGGGAAAACATGGTAAAAGCTCCAAAAAATACTTACTAGCAAATAGGATGCTTTTGTGATCAAAGTAAAAACGTGTGTGTACATATTTTAATGAGCTCATTTGCCTCTACATTATTTCAGGTTAAATGTTTACCTGAGATTCATAGCTGATATCATTAGTAGAAAACACATATGGGTTTATTTAAACTAAGACCATGTTTAAGTAGAAAGAGCTTAAAAATAAAGCATTTATGTAATTTTTCCCCCCTTAGGACAGAGTACTTTTCACAGCACTTCTTTTTATAATGCCAACCACAGATGGTCCGGACTGGTTCATGCCTGGGAAAAAGGGGCAGAAGTATACGGATACATTAAAACTTAGCCCCAGGGGGTTAACTATTTGTTAAATATATATATTCCTTCTTTCCAGCTCATGCCACACTTACCAGGTAAAATAAATAAAAATTGTATGTAAATTGAGAACATAACTAATAAAGTATCTTAGCCTTTTAAAAAAAATCCTTATGGGCTAAATTTTTACTTTTTAATTTGCATCTGGCATTGATAAAAATATCAAGAGCTAATTTTACATATAACTCACTAGCTAAATGTATTTTGTTTTCTTTCACATGGAGCTTCTCAAAGTTTAAAAATATATAAGCAAAACAGAGTTCATATTTCTAGTATTTTCTATTGGCCAAGAAATCACCTCTGAAAGTTTCTAGCACTAAATCCTCCTATACAGACTGAGCTTCAGAAATGGTGAATTCTGAATTTATCCTGAGCCTACTACTGTTCATGCACACACCTCCAGAAAAAGAATCAATTACCTGCCCTTGTCAAACTGCACCTAAGATTCTGATAGGATAGCTTCACTGGGCTTAATCTTGGTTTAAAGCTACTGCCAAGAATATAAGCAAGACCCCACACATGAAAAGAAAACAGCATATATAAACACCCATCCACTTTTATAGGAGAGTTCCTGCTTCTGACCCACTCCCACCTTACCACTGGAAAAGAACATAATCTTTTAATCAATCTCCTCACTCTTCACCAAAGTGCTAGTTTCTTCTTGAAATAAGCATATTTTTGGAGACTGATCTGTTTATGAAAACGTGGAGTGGAGAAAATGTGGGCCAATGACACTGTTAATATTTTCATCAATAGTCTAACATTCATTCATTTAACAAGTATTTACTGAATGCCTATTGTATCTCTCTTTTAGGGACTGAGAATATACCAGTGTACAAAAAGATTAAAAAGAAAGAAATTGCTGCTCCTACAGAGTTTATATCCTAACAGGTGTAGACAAAGAATAAACACAAGTAACTTATTTGGTATGTTAGAAAAAGTGATACGGCGGGGGGTTGGGGGGGGAAGGTGGGAAATCTCTCCCTGTCCTCTTACCTGATCAATCTGCCATTTTCCACATAGTACTGCACACGGAAGTGGATGATCATAGGAGGCCCAAATTGGTCGATACCCTAAAAACAAAAGCACACACAAAAATCAAGCTATTTCTAGTTACTTTGAAAATGGGTTTCAAAAGCAACCAAAATACAATTATTATTTGCAAGATACTTTTTAATCACTAATAGGTTTTATTTACTTATAATGAGTGGGGACTTGTAGTAGGTAGAAGTCATCCTATATAGATACCAGGTTCATATAAAATTAGGAAGTTATGAAGCAAAACAGGGCACGCTCTATCTGATTTTCATTCACTGTAATGCCAATGACAACATAAGGGAAGATAAAAATAAATGCCAGTGGAAATTTCTAGCTGAGATCCAGCTCCTCGCTCAGCTCTGTTCCCTGTGGTGACCATTTGCTCCTTATTACAAATGTTCTCTTGTTCCTCTGACATTCCACATAGCAAATTCTAATATGCTGTTTGTTTATTTAGACATTCATGTTCTTTACTTTGTAGCTGGCTTTGCAGTAGCCTTCTAGTTTATTCCAAGACTTCTTAAATACAAATTAGAGGACCTAGGATTACTATTCCTGACTTACTAGGGAGGTTCTGGAAACACGAAGTGAATTCTCTATTAATTTCTCTCATGTAAAGGAAATTAATGTTTGTGAAATAAAGCACCAGCATAATGAATAGACAAAGCATCAAATGCAAGTACAGTAAAAGTAGATTTAAAAATTAGTAATAACTTCTAGAACAGCAATTTTGACACCTAGCATAGCCAT
This sequence comes from Macaca fascicularis, assembly GCF_037993035.2. NCBI lineage: Eukaryota > Metazoa > Chordata > Mammalia > Primates > Cercopithecidae > Macaca > Macaca fascicularis. The sequence continues at coordinate 119,627,504 of NC_088381.1, read as the reverse complement.
AAGAGAAGAGCAAATAATTTTTCCATACTTTTCATTTCAAAGCATTATTCCAAGATTATTAAAGTTATTATCCAACATTATTTAATAGATAATCCAGATTCTATTTATTATTTGCTATAAGCTATTAATACTTGATTAATGTGACACTTTAGAACTTATAATTTTCTTTTCCCATTTTCTACTATATAAAGTATTGCTTACAGTTTTCTTCTAATGTACAACAGCTAAAATAAACATTTTTTTAAAAAATCAAAATAATTTTGCTTATAAATGTAATCTCACCCAAGTGACTTCGTATTGTCGTACCTTGCTGGCCTCTTTCTTCCATTCTTTTGGACAATATTTGTAAAGCTTTTGTGACATCTCCATATACACATGTTCATTATCTGTACATCAAAAAAAAAAAAAAGACCAGATGCTAAAGATTTTTAAAAGAAAAAAATATAGAAAGAAACAAGTTTCTTTTAAAACCTCAAGATGTGTGAATGTAGTCTGAATTCACATATTAGAAAACCCAAGGAGATAAAAGGTCCTGTGAACTAGACATTAATGAGATACTTGTGAATTATTTTGCTTTTGCAATACAGAACACATACTATTAAAGTATATAATATTTAGAAGAAATCTTAGTTGCCAAATTCTGCTTTTACTTGGTTTCTAGGGTCATTATGACGTATAATCTAACTTCTATCACTGTGGGTGTTAGTCTTAAGAAAACATGCTTTCATTCAGCTCAAAGAAGACTGCTCTCATAGGTACAAAATAATAAAGCATGGCAGAAACACCAGCTTAATTGCCATGTAAGAAATTAGAAAACACTGATGATTTCAGTTCATTTTCAAGTGAGAAGTCTGACCCACATTTTGTGAAGACTAATCTTTAAGACTATTTCTTGTCTGTGTTCCACACACAGCAAAACACAGCATTACAAAATGATAAGCCCTTACTCACACTGCCTTTTGGATCAGTTTCATGGAAAAGAGAAGAAAAATTTTATGAAAAACAAGTATGAATGCCAAAATATCCCTTCCAGGGGATGATGCTCATAAGGTGAACAGAAAATAAGACTGCTAAAACCTATGTTAAAGTGATCTAAACACGTGAAAAGAAGCTGGTAGAAAACAAACATTTTCATATGTCCCAAAGATAATCTTTTAAAAGAGAAAGATATTTCACAAAAGAAGTCTTTGGCATTCCTATATTGTACAAAGTTTTAAGTCTTTTCTAGATTCCTTTTATTCTATCACGAAGGAGACATCTTCACGGAAAGCTCTGCATAAAAATGTACCTGTTCTGGAAGTGTGTCTCTTTGACTACTCCAAAGATGTACACACTTTGCTACACTTTGACTCCAAGCTGAATACTGGGATTTGACTGGAAACATGCCAGAAGAAAATAGGAAGGGTAAAGTTACTCAGTTATAAATGACATTAAGTTAACCAATATTAAGGAAAGGGTTAGGAAAGAGATCCCAGAGACAAAAAAAGGAATAGCTACTTAAATCCAGTTAATTAGGTCAACTAACACTATCTCCCATCTCATATCACTGATTAAACATGAAATAGACAAGACCAGACAATCTTCCTGTCGAAACTGATTTGTGTTTGGCTTGAGTTCCCATCTAAAGAAGCAACATAATGAATAGAATTAAAACTGTTCACCATAATAGTACATACATATATTTCTAAACTGCCACTATACCTCTGCCACCTACAGTTTGACCAGAGATTTATACCTTAAGAATTCTCAACACACATTAATCCTGCAAAGCCGGTGGAGTAGTAATTTCCATTTGACATGAAAAAACTGACATTGAGGGAACTCAAGTGGCATGTCCAAAGCCACACTGCTAGTTAGTGGTAGAACTGGAATTAGAACCAGGTCAACTGATTCCTGTTCCAATGTTCTTTCACCATACTATTATCTCTTTTTTAAAAAGGACATCTTAAAAACTAGTTTGAAACCTAAGGAAGCTGTAAACTGGTTTTATTGGACTGATTTGTTGAACAACAAGGATTTAGCAGTAGTTGTAGTAAGAAGAATTAACCTTGAGCATGGAATACTAAAAGTTACTTAGAATCTCTAGAGCCTCTTATGGCTCTCAGACTCTTCCCTGAAAGAATGACCGAAGTATGCACTAACGGAAGGATGGAGCTTGGCAACTGTGTTTTATTGTTTTAACTACCACAGGAAGAAACTGAAGAGCAAAGGGCTGATTCACAATGTCCTGATGTGTTGCCTGCTCCATGCTCTTTAGCCTCTCCTAAAAAGGCAACTGAAAACAGTTTACATTTTCGGGGAAAGGGGCCTTGTTTATCAGCTGACCAACTTTATACTGATATACTTTCCAACTTGGCAGGTATAAGCATGTTATTGTATTGACCAGATTTCCAAGACATCTTAAGCCTTTAAATTTACCATATTCAAGTATAAGATAGAATTAAATACACCGCACCAAAAAAAATTCTTCTTGACAAAATGAGCAAAGATACATAGAAGACTAAACTAGAGAAATTTAAAAATATCATTTGAAGGAAGAAAGCTTATAATAAATGGCTTTAGAGAAGTCCCAGAAATTTAACTCTAAGGTATTATGAGAGAAGAAAGCTTATATGAAGTCCTTTACTTAAAAATCTTCTCCTCATAAAGAATATAGAAGAAACTGACCCGATATTTCCAAGTCATATAGTCTGACTGGAAAAAAGAGAAGGGGTAAGAGAGAAAAATAGAAAATAAGATTAAATTAATAATTACTTTGTGATACTATATAGTTAATAGCAAGAGAAAATGAAAAGAGAAGTCAGTTTAAAGTCAAAAATTATAAAACAAATTAAATTACTTTCCTAAGAGTTCCAGCTACTCCCTGAATGCAAGGAAACAAAAATCGAGCTTGCTTCATTAAAACATGGAAGAGCAAACACATAGAAGGAATCGAGATTCTTAAAGAGGAATCAATTTTTAAGTTCAGACTATAACAAATACATGCCTAAAATCCTAAATATTGTAAAAAAAAAAATACACAGAAATTGAGATTAAAAACATAAAGACTACATCTACACTAAAAATGAAGATCAGCCCATGGGTATTTTGACAACCACAGTTTTATAACAATATGCCCAATTTAAGTTACAGCTATAAGATGTCATTTCCTCAGGGATAGTTGGCTAAATCCATCAGAGAGGGCTCTAAGACTTACTTTGTATAACACTGAGTCCAAAGAGGTGGCAGTCCTTTAGCCGAAGCAGGTCACAAACCTGGACCAGCAACTGGTGACACAGAATCTTAACCTGCAGGGGGAAAAGGCATGACGTGAAATAACAATTCAACTAAGTCCACCCAGGGAACCACAATCAGGCAATTTAACGCATCGTAAATATACTCCTTGAAAGGACGAGCTGACAGTAGAAAACAACTGCTGCTTTATCCAAATCACTTTCACCTGGGGTTGGGTTGCAGTAATGATGATCACAGTACCCGTTTTTACAACATGGTAATAAAAGACTCACAGATCTTACCATACATGGACAAAGCTCTGAAACCATGGTGCATGATAAATGATAAATGAGTTTCAGAAAGTAAGCAGCATAGCCTACTCACATTACCAAAAATATTTATTTGGCAAGTATCTTTTTTAAAAAAAGTTAATTCATTTGTGTTTTTGACTAATAAAACTGTATATATTTATAGTACACAACATAATGTTTTTTTGTTTTTGTTTTTTTTTTTTTTTTTTGAGACGGAGTCTCGCTCTGTCGCCCAGGCTGGAGTGCAGTGGCCGGATCTCAGCTCACTGCAAGCTCCGCCTCCCGAGTTCATGCCATTCTCCTGCCTCAGCCTCCTGAGTAGCTGGGACTACAGGTGCCCGCCACCTCGCCCGGCTAGTTTTTTTGTATTTTTTAGTAGAGACGGGGTTTCACCGTGTTAGTCAGGATGGTCTCGATCTCCTGACCTCGTGATCCACCCGTCTCGGCCTCCCAAAGTGCTGGGATTACAGGCTTGAGCCACCGCGCCCGGCCACAACATAATGTTTTGATACATGTATATACTGTGGAATGAATAAGTCAGACTAACATGCATCATGTCACATATGTATCATTTTTTGTGGTGAGAACACTTAAAATTCATTCTTAGCAATTTTCAAGTATACATCATCACTAACTACAGTCACCATGTTGTATAATAAATCTCTCGAACTTATTCCTCCTAACGGAAATACTGTATTTTTTTACTAATATATCCCCAGTCCCCCTACCTCCTCAGTCTTAGGTAACCATCATTCTATTTTCTGCTTCCCTGAGTCAGACTTTTTTAGATTATGCAGGGTTTGTCTTTCTGTGCCTGGCTTATTTCATTAAACCTAACATTCTCCAGGTTCATCTGTTATTGCAAATGATATGATTTCCCTCTTTTTAAAGGCTGAATTGTGTCCCATTGTGTATATGTGCCACATTTTCTTTATCCATTTATCCACTGGTGCACACTTAGGTTGATTCTGTACCTTGACTGTTATGAATAATACTGCAATATACATGGGAGTGCAGATGTCTCTTTGACATAATGATTTCATCTCCTTTGGGTACACACCCAGGAATGGGGTTCCTGGATGATATGGTAGTACTATGTTTAACATTTTGAGGAACCCCCATAGTGCTTTCCATAATGACTTTACTAATTTACGTTCCCAGCAACAGTGTACAAGGGTTCCCTTTTCTCCACATCCTTGTCAACACTTGTTATCTTTTGTCTTTTTGATAATAGCCATTCTAACAGCCATGTCACATTTCCCTGCTATTTAGTGATACTGAGCATTTTTTCATATTCCTATTGGTCATGTGTGTATCTCCTTTTGAGGAACGTCTACTCGGGGCAACAAGTATCTTTTCAAGGAAAGCTTTCCTCCTAATAGTCTACCCCAAAAACTCATCTACTGTACAATGAGTTGGTCTAGACATTTTTTTTTTTTTAAAGACAGAGTTTCAACCAACTAATTTTTTTTTTTTTTTGGTAGAGACAAGGTCTCTCACTATGTTGCCTGGGCCGGTCTTAAACTCCTGACCTTAAGCAATCCTCCCATCTTGGCCTCCCAAAGTGCTGGGATTACAGGGATGAGACACCACATGCCCAGCCTGCCTAGCTTTTATCACTGTTATTGTCTAATATATTTTCAGTGCCTAAACCAGATTCCTTTTCTGAGTCTTAGTATAATTCAATCATAAAACTATATTAATTTGGAACTCTGGAAGTAAGTTATTCTGACAAGTCAAAAGTTAATTGATAGTCTTTAAAACATACAATTTTCTTTATCAATATTATTATAAATAATAATTATAACATAATTATATAATTATTGTATATCAATTATATAATTATTATATATCAATAATAATCATACCAATATTATATCAAATAATTATTATTACAAATAATTATCTCATAATAATGCTTTCTCAAATGTTTAAAGAGGTATTATGGGGGACAGTAATTCTGCTGATTCTATCTTGTTGACTTCAGAATTATCAAGGTTTATTAGAGTTTGGATAGACTTTAAGAAACCACCCAGGTCAATTTATTTATTCTATAGGAGCAGAAAATAAAACTCAGAAAGCTTAAAGTCATATCACTAATAGTGGCAAAGGCAGCAACTCACAGCTTATTTGTGTATTAAAATACTTTAATTATTAAATATATGTATTAAAATATTGTAACATGAAAGTTTAGCATTTTACCTATACACATTACATATGGCATCTCCCCTTTTATTAGTACTATTTGCTTTCAAATCCTTTTTTCAATAATGATGACAATGGGTTTAAGTTATTATAAATTCTAAAAATTAACTCTGAATTAATGACTCCTTATCATATCTTAATATGAAACTCAGATTAGGAAAATAAAGACATGCCAAGATCCCTTGAAATTTGAAAGTCAAACAATTCAGAACTGGTGATAATTCCAATTGTAGTAAGAAGAATGGGTTTACTGCTCTTTTCCACATTCATTATTAAATAGCAACCAACCTAAAGTATCTTACCCACTGGAAAGAGCAGAAGATATTTAAGGCCAAAGTAGCATCAAGTGAGCTGCTTGGAAGTACCAGGAACTCATGCAGGGGCAGTGTCTTATTTTACATTCAGGATATGTAGTAGGCACTCATTAAATGCTTGATGAATGAAAGCCAGGAATCTGATTCCCTGTGGGCTCCTCCTCACCTTCATTCTGTTCCATGAGTAGAGATCAAGACCATTCCCCGAATTACTGAGCAAACCATTTTATAAATATGCCACTCGGCATTTTAGGAAAACTATATAAATGCAAACCCATGCTCCGACGCCACTGGAGAACACATTTGCCAATGGGAAATCATTATCATTCTCTCTGTGTACAGCTAGCATGAATCACCTGACATCCTAGATTTCTGTCCTACAGAAGTCCTATGTCATTTCCAACATTCACTTTAAAAGGTCTCTGGATTTTGAGTTCCATATCATCATAATTCTGCTTTACAAATAGGCTTAAGCAATGATAAAGAAGAGGAGAACACATCAAATGTCATAAAATTCTGAAGTTGAACTATATACTACAAATTTGTGAATTAAAATGTCATGTTGTTTACAGCACCTTTAATCCTTAGTTTGACTGTATTTAAACATGTTAGGTACAAAGCAGCTAAGATAAAATGCAATGAGAAGTTAAAATTCCAAACCACAAACTAAATGTATAGGAAATAAACTGTTTTAACCTTGTGTGACTGCAGACCAAATAACGTTACATATTTCCTCCATGCAGCCCATACATTTATTATTCTTCTGCTAGTAAATCAAGTATTTGGAGCCTACTGGTAAAGCTCTTTAACAAATATCAAGTAAGCAATGCTCTTATTCAAAAACTATAATTAAATAAGGCCATGGCTCTGAAGTCTTGCCTGCTGTGAAAACAAGCTTGAGTTTTCTGTATTTCCATATTATGAGTCTTTAAGGCTACATTTTAGCTGACTGCGAAATTTCTCAAGTTCTTTAATCTTCAGGGGCAATGGGAATGTTAAAAAGTGCTATATAGTATGAGGTATTAAGAATAAGAATTAAAGCTTTATTCTAAAAATATACTCTATATGGACTTTTTTTTTTTCCTTGACACAAGGTCTCACTCTGTTGCCCAACCTGGAGTGCAGTGGCACAACCACAGGACATTGCAGTCTCAATCTCTCAGACTAAGGGGATCCTGCCACCTCTGCCTTCCAAGTAGCTAGGACCACAGGCAGTGCCACCATGCCTGGCTAATTTTTAACTTTTATGTAGAGACTGGGGTCTCACTATGTTGTCCAGCCTGGTTTCAATCTCCTAAGCTCAAATGATTCTCCTGCCTCATCCTCCCAAAATGCTGGGATTACAGGTGTTAGCCACCTCACCCAGCCTCTGTATGGACTTTTAAATTAAAACAGCATGTGATCCTAAATGTTAAAGGTTTGTTATTGTGCAAGAATGTTTAAAATATACTCTAGAAAAAAAGAATTGTTGGCTGGGCGCGGTGGCTCATGCCTGTAATCCCAGCACTTTGGGAGGCCGAGGGGGGTGGATCACAAGGTCAGGAGATCGAGACCATCCTGGCTAACATGGCGAAACCACGTCTCTACTAAAAATACAAAAAAAATTAGTAGGGCATGGTGGCAGGCACCTGTAGTTCCAGCTACGTTGGAGGCTGAGGCAGGAGAATGGCGTGAACCCAGGAGGCAGAGCTTGCAGTGAGCTGAGATTGCACCACTGCACTCTAGCCTGGACGACAGAGCGAGACTCCATCTCAAAAAAAAAAAAAAAAGAATTGTTTTGTCTTAGTGAAGACATATAAGCTCGTGGCCACAATTCATATCAATCAAATCTTTATGGCTCCTACATTTACAATGGTTTTACTTCCAAAATTGTCCCAAGTTTCCATATTTGCCTGATGATTAAAATAATTTAAAATAGCTTCTATTAATGCAACTCACAGGGAATTCAGAATGACCAAAACACTAAATTCATTCCATATGCAAAAAGGCAACTTTCTATCAACCACACCTGTCAGGGAACGAACTTTTATGGCTAAAAATACATAGAGAGAAATTATGAAAAAAATTAGTTAATAAAATCGTTCTCGCTACAGTTAATTTATTACACTCAAACTCTATACACATTGACTGCTATTTTCTGAACACAAAGATAACACTTTGTAAAAAGCGAGGCAGCCATGAAATGTTTTTCTGGTAGTGGAGAAGCCTCCATCCTACTTAATCTAGTCCCTTCTTTGGTCCAGCCGCTTACTAGAGAGGAGTTTGGGCATAGCAAGAGTCTACATGCCTGTGTCCTACCTTAGACCTGCCCTGAAATAAGAACTCTTACAGGCCTACATGGGATTCAGACTCTTCATCTTGGTTTATTAACAGAGTACATTAATGAAAACAGTTCCAGGAAATAAAAACAAGTAAATTGATACTCAAGGGCTCACTTACTGAGTAATTCACATATGCCAGGCGCTTCACTAAGTACTTCATGCACGTGACATCTTTAAATCCTTGCAATGTCCCTGTGCATAGGGTAAGATTATCCCTACTTCACAGATGAGGAAACCAAAGAAACAAAACAAAACAACTAGAAAATTTGCCCTAGATTGCAAAGTTGTGGAGCAGGGATTTCAATACAGGTCCCTGTGACTCTAAAACCCACCTTAATAGTGATATATGACCTCACAGTCCATGATCATAGTCCTAACCATCTCAGAGAGATTATCATACTAACATTGTAAAAGAGGAGAGTTGAAAAAGTATAATTTATCTCTGCCTAGGTATTAAAATGACAATAGCAGCTATTACATATGCATCAGAAATTATGCTGAGTGTTAATCCTAAATTCTCACAATCACCCTGCAGCATACGTATTACTCTCATTTTAAAGGTGAAATGTTGAGGCTGAAAGAGGTATAATTAACTTTCCCAAAGTCATTCAGATATGAGATTTGAATTCAGGTCTGTGTGTTTTAAGTATATCCATGTGTTTTCACTTTCATACTACCTCCTCAATTATTCTATAAAGGGAAGACAGAAATGAAGCGAATACAAAGTCAGTACCCACTACATACCAGGTACTGGGCAAGTTGCTTTTACAAGTGAAAAAAGTGAGTAAGCTTAATCAACTTGTCCAAAGGTCACAAATCTAGTGAACTGCAGAGTCAAAATATGAATAGTCTTTTTCTTAGCAACGATGACAATTATATTATTATTGCTAACAACAACCAACATTTACTTTGCACTTACTACGTATCACGTACTGTTCTAAGAGCTGGGCCAGGGACATGTGCCAAAAACACAGTCGAGTAACCAGAATTCCAAAGAGTGAAAGAAACTAGGTGATGCTGGCACGTAGATCTTTGCCTGTTTCACTCAAATTTTAGAGTATCTATAGCATCTATTTAGGGGATCTTATTAAATGCAGATCCTTGCGTCCTACCTCAGACTCACTACATTAGCATTTCTCTCATCCAAGTACTAGCCAGGCCCGCCTCTGCTTAGCTTTTGAGATCACATGAGATCAGGCAACATTCGGTGTGGTATGGCCATAGACTACACAATCTGAATATTACTTAGCTGCCCCAAATAATTCTGATGTACGTTCAAGTTTCAAAACCACTGATCCATAGGAACAAATGAACTGGCTATCTTCCCGTTTGTTCTCTATAACTATCTTCCTCAGCTGAGATTTTAGTGTAAATTAATTTCTTTGAAAATTATAGTCAGCTTTCAGTATTCTTTACTAAGTCAGATTAGCCTTCCCTTCATTAAATGTGGTTAGTAAGGTGTTCCACACCTGCTTGTGTGTGTACACACACATGCACATACACACACATATTGCACCAGGTGAAAAGACAAATGAAAGTGAGAGAAGTTTCTTAAGTGCTTATGCTATATGTCCTAGAATATGTATATTTTTAAAATTTAGTGGATATCTTTTATATAACTGTATAAAAAGTAAAACAAAATATTCACATATGTAAGTAGGATTAGATTATAACTTATTTTGCTAGTGCCCACACTGAAAAAAGAGATATATTGTCGATATTTATTCAATTTAAAAAACCAAATGCTGTCAGAATAATAGCCCACCACTTCACACATCCAAAAACAATTTCAGTTACCCTGAGCAGCAATGTAGCTAATCATTGGAAATTCTGCCCAAAAGATGACAAAGTTCATCCAATAGGCAGGCCTGTTGGATCCTCAGACAACCCCTATAAGTAAAATGAGGATATAGCAGTAAATTAAGAAATGGTGTTGATTGTCAGAATAAAGCTAAAATGACTATGGTAATAAGCAGAAACTTTTCTTAGCTAAACTTTTTAATGAAATTATTTAAATATCATATACATTTCAGCATAATATCTGCAAATATTCTTTTATATAGCAATTCGATTTAAAATATAGTAACATGGCGAGGCACAATGGCTCACGCCTGTAATCCTAGCACTTTGGGAGGCCGAGGCGGATGGATCACTTGAGGTCAAGAGTTCGAGACCAGCCTGGCCAACATGGTGAAACCCCATCTCTACTAAAATTACAAAAATTAGCCAGGCGTCGTGGCAGGCACCTGTAGTCCCAGCTACTCGGGAGGCTGAGGCAGGAGAATCACTTGAACCTGGAAGGCAGAGACTGCACTGCAGGCTGGACAACAGAGAGAGACTCTGTCTCAAAAAAAAAAAAAAAAAAAAAAAATCAAAATCAAAATCAAAATAAATAAAAATATAGTAACATATAGGAAAGAAAACTAATTCAAGTCATGCACTAAGGCAATTTTTCCTCTAATTCCATCAGAATACAATCTATGAAAGAAAGAGTATGAAAGTTGATAACACAGAGAGGGGCTGAAAAATGGTAGGCATGACATTGATTACCAGAAAATTGTTTGGCAGTCTCTACCAAAGCTAAACATAGTGTAACCTATGATTCACAAATACTCTTCAGTAGAAACCGAGAAATATTTCTACATGTGCATACACATAACATGTTCATAACAGTTTTACAATAGCCAAAAACTTAAAACAATCTAATATCTATCCATCAACAGTAGATTAATAGATCGGGTCTAATCGTACAATGGAATATCACGCAACAATGGAAAAGTAGTAATTATTGTCACATGGATTCACATGAATAAATTTCACAGGCCAAATGTTGAGTAAAAGAACATAGAAGTGAATATATCACATAACTTCAGCTTCATGAAGTTCAGAAACAAGCAAAACTTTGGTGACAGAGATCAGAATAGTTTTTACCCTTTAGGTGAAGGATATTGACTAGGAGGGGTCACAAAGGATCTTTCCAGGGTGCTGGCAATGTTTTATATCTCAAACAGGTGATGGTTACATGGATGTACACAATTGTAAAAATTCATTGAGCTGCACACATAAGGTTTCTATACTTTGCAGTATGTAAATTATAACTCATTTTTTTTTAAGTTAAAAAAAATCATATTCCTCAATGTTCAGGTTATCTAAGCAAGTTGACTATGACTCACAAACCATAAGCAACAGCTTAGTGCTCAAATGTTCAGCCTACGCACCTAGTCCTGGAAACTGGCTAGACTTCGGCTACTCTTAAAATAAAATCAAGATGCATATTAAAAAGCTATCTAAGGCCAGACATGGTGGCTCACGCCTGTAATCCCAGCACTTTGGGAGGCTGAGGCGGATCACCTGAGGTCAGGAGTTCGAGACCAGCCTGGCCAACATGGTGAAACCCCGTCTCTACTAAAATTACAAAAATTAGCCGGGCATGGTGGTGAGTGCCTGTAACCTCAGCTACTCGGGAGGCTGAGGCGGGAGAATCACTTGAACCCAGGAGATGGAGGTTGCAGTGAACCGAGATCACGCCAACACACTCCAGCCTGGGTGACAGAGTGAGACTCTGTCTCAAAAAAAACCTATCTAGGTTGGTACAAAAGTAACCGTAGTCTTTGATATCACTTTCAATGGCGAAAGCCACAATTACTTTTGCACCAGCCTAACAGCAATGATTACCATTTCATGTGTGCGGGTGACAACTCTAAGCATTTAAGACACAAATTCATATACTTCAATAGAAGTTATATTTTGATCAAAAGTTTAAAAAGAGCAAATGTTTGTTTTTCATTATAGTAACTACAGTCCTCTAATTCTAACCCAGGTGAGAGAATATTGAAGGCACCTGCACACAAGCCAGAAAGCTAAGTGAATGTATGTATGGACAATTTGACAACTCAATTCTGCCACACTATTACTGCCCTAATTTTGTAATGATTTCACCCTTAATCAAGTCATAAGTTAAATGTGGTCACTGGTGAAAACATAATATTCAGACATTTCTAAAACTCGATATACTCACATTTATGATAATGTTCAGAGATTCATCGTTGGGAAGGAAAATGCACACGCTGCGGCGGTCTTGCATGACTCTGTTGTTATGGAAATTCAATTTGTTCATTGTGTTTTGGGCTCTCTGGTGGTCAGGGCTGGGCTCTGAGTCCTTGGCAATTCCTCAGGTTCCCAGCACTCCAAAGCCAAGCTCGCCTCCTCATCACACGCCCTGCAGGAGAAGCATCATGGTGTTCGACTACGTGGGTTTCATAGCTGTGAAAAAGCCAAAGGGGAGACTCCTGAAGAAAGGCGGTGAAGACTGTGAAAAGCAGGTTGGGAAGATGAACACAGCACTACTACTCCTGTGGGCACAGAGACAGCACGTCTCCAGCCAGCACCACCTTGTTTAATACATGGGAACTCACTGAAATTCATTCTGTATTTTGCCCACAAAGTTTTAAAGCTTTCATCCACAGTCAACAATTAAACTTATAACCAACGAGAGCCTCACACATTCAAGGATGTACTAAGCACTACAGGCCTCACAGAAACAGAGATCCTGTCTTGGAGGAATTTTCCATTCCACATGGGAGATAAAGGGTTTTGAACATGAAATGACAAAAACAATAGCAATAAGAAAATTCTCTTTCTCTTTCATTACTATCAAACTCAAATAAATGTCTTGGCTCTTACATTACATTCATTCTTCAACCATTGTGGTCTGGCCTCCACTTCCTTCACTTCACCAACATGGTTCTGCCAAAGGAAGCCCGTGATCTCTAGGCCATCACTTTAATTGATCTCTCTACGACATTTATCCTGGTTGTTAAGCCCTCCTTACAACATTCTTCTTAGTTTTTATGGCTCTGTCTCTCCTGCTTCTTTAATCTGATAATGCAAACTTGATTTTTCCATTTATTATTTCATAAACCAATTAATACACAGATAAAACAAGACTGTGTGTATCAAACCATGTTTGTATAGAAAAGAGGGATGGATTTTGGATGCCTCTCATATCTAATTAGTTCTATTAAACATATTGTATTGTTTAACTTATCAGATTTTTGATATAATTTTGTTTGCAAGTAACAAAAATTTTATCTCCAATTTTCAGTAATTACACCCATTATTTCTGTTTTATGTCTCATTGCATTGGTGAGACCTTGCAGAATAATTTTAAAACAGTAGTGGGTGTTTTCTACCTTTAATGGGTATGTCTAGTATTTCATATATTGTTGCTAATAGAACACTATTCAACCAAAACATGTCAAGACTAGCTGTCTCTCAAACCATTAGTATTTATATTATTCCTTTCCAGCTACATTTGTAGGATGTAAAAGACTATTTCTAGGAATATGGAACTGTTTTACTAGGTGGAAAGTATATATAACCATACAATTTTCATAGAAAACGCATTAATACTCACATAAATCAAAGCATAAATGAAATAGAATCTTGGCCAATTTGCTTAAGGTTAAATGTATAACTCTTATCAGCAGGAGGGGAAAGAATATATTCTTAGATAGTTGGCACATTGATAAAATATACTCTAGTATTCTTTTTAAAGAATAAATAAAACATCATCCACAAGGTAATTACTCGAAACTAAAACAAACGGTAATCATATATATGGTACTTCATTATTAGGAAGGTGGCTAAAAGCCCAATTAGAAGTATTCTGCTTTTCTTAAAGAATAATTGTTTCATGTTAGGTTATAGCCAGTACATCATGTGGGGGGTCATCGGAGGCCTGTGCTATCGTTCTCACTAGGATGGATGGTTAATCCATGTGTTCTTCTAGGACCACAAACTACGCCCCAATCTACTCATCCATCTAGGGAAAAATGCATGCTTTTATGTCAACAATTCCAAAGCATCAGTTGGAGGACCAGCATTGGCTGCATCAGAATCACCTGGGTGTTTGTAATAAATACAGAATCCTGAGCAGGTATTCCAGCATTTCTATTCATACAGAATTTCCAGGGTCAGGGCCAGGTATTTCTGATGTGTAGCAACAGATGGAAACCACTTTAGCAGAAGGAAGGCACTGAGTAGAGGGTTGAATATAATACATTGGAAAAATATCTTAAGGATAAAGAATTGGGAAAAAGTAATATATGTGAATATCACATCATTATAATAGGAAAAACAAGGTCCTCAACATTGTCAAAGGTATAAATTCCTACAACAGGTCAAATTCCTGTGCTCAAAACATTTTCCTGAAAAATGTTACTAGGCGGTATAGGGATACGTAGGTTTGCAAAATACTGTACCCTATATATGTCCTCTCTTAGAAATTCAGAAAGTGTTAAAGGCTCTGAGAAGTCCTGCAGGCAACTTCTTATATTTAATGCATTGTTTCTCAAACTTACATAAGCACACAATACTTTTCCCCCAAGGCATATCTATTGAGGTCCTACAGAACAATATTCTTAGGCATACCATTGAGAGATACAATTCTAAAATTATTTCATCAAATATTATATTTCATGGCAAAATTTTCCCCATATAATGATATATTCTAATACATAGTCTTCCTTTTTGCAATATAAATCTTTACAAGAAGAAATTACAAGCTTTGATTGAATGCATCTTAAATTCAAACCCTTAAATAATATTCATCCCAGTATAATTCTTCTTATTTAAATCTATACTTCAAATTGAGTTAGTCCTATAATTTTTCACTTCTAATTAAACCAATTACAGCAGGGTATGTCTACTGACCTACTTTCCAGAATTAAAAAATAAACTAGGAAAAAATATCTTCTGAGCTGTGGGATGTTTCCAGAGCTTCATTAAAATAACTTGAAATTTTCATTTGGGTACAATTTTTGCTTCTTTTATGGTTCAAATATGCAGCACAAAAGATGACTGGAAGAGGATTATTGAAGCAAATTTAATAAAAGCAGAGTCTACATGAAGCAGCGCTGCTTCACTGCTACTCTTTCTGCTTTGAGGATGGCAAACTAGAAAAGCGCTTAAAGAGAGAGATTAAGTTTTTACTTTACCCAAGACAGCATTAAAGCTGATTAAAAGGCTCCACTGAAATGGTAAAATGGCCATATCTCTAATATGTGCCAGTATAAAACTTTTAATCTAAAATTGGGCAGTCCTGGGGAAAAGAATTAGATTAAATTTATACCAATTTGAATTCTAGAAGTCAACCTCATGGCAGCCATTGGCTACTTATTCTGTGTCCTACACTAAATCTCAACTCAGTCCCAGGAGGACACATTTCCTACTGCTACAGAGCAACCCTTTTCTGCCCAATGATCTTAGGATCAATTATCTATGAAGAATAGACCATGTGGTAGTAACATATTTGCCAGGGAACAAAAAAAAAAAAAAATCAGTTTTAATAATGATCAAATTCCACCCACCTCTTTATTTATTAATACCCAACTTACAAAAACAATACGTTAAGCTATACAATTTCCCCCTGGAACTTTAAGCGCACATTATTATAAGTTCCTTGTTTCCTGATAAGTCCCAATGGTTACAAAATTATTCAGTTTCTTTTAAGAATCAGGAAGCCACCACCACCCATGGGCATTCAATACTGATTGTCATTTTTAACAAATTCTGGGAAAAAAACTTTAAAACTGGGTCACTACCCCTAAAAGGATGCAGTTTAGTTATAATGTATCAATACTGATTTGTTAGTTGTGACAAATATACCATAATCATGTAAGATGTTAGCAACAGGGGAAACTGGGTGCCTGTGTGGTACACAGAAACTCTCTATACCACCTTTGCAACTGTTTTCTAAATCTAAAACTATGGCAATTTTTTTTTAAATTTTAAAATTAAAAGTAGGTCACCAGAAATTTCCTACCCACATAATACAGTCTCATTTTGAACGTAGGCAAAGCAGGATTCTCAATTCTAGGACTGTCTCTCTAAAAAAGTAAAAAGCTGGTAATTTGATAAGATGACTGTAAGTGAAGCATGACTAAGTAGGCATGTATCAACAGTCAATATGGTATCTTTATCACCTAACAAAAACAAGGCAAAAATTTATCTTAGAAAACTTGTATTGCAGAGAATCCTATCTTCCAATTTAATCATCACACATTCATATAGCTCGTGTTACACACACAGTACAGTAATATTTATTTGCTGAAAAGCAGAATACAAAAGTATTACATATTCCCCCTCCACCTATGAGTTCACCATCTAGTTAAGGACATATCACTGCCAAGAAGATTAAAATGATAGTACTGTTCCTGATTTCTAAGAGCACACATACTCTGATGGTCAACTCTCATGCCAACCTCAAAGGAAGATATAATGGATAACAGTATTAAGTATACAAATACTGTGCTATGAATACTGTAGCTAAGATCATTCTGGAATAAACAGTGTATCATTTTTAATGTATAGTGTCCTATCCCAAAAGTAGTATCAAAATGTCTTTAGTAAAATGAGTAGTTTTTGTTCATTCTTTCATTCAGCACCTACTGTCTGCCAAATGTTGCTGTATGTGCCGAGTACGCTAACAAAAATATCCTGCTCTAATAGAAACAGCCAATAAGCACATGATGTAGATGGTGATATGTACTATGAAGAAAAATAAGCCCAGAGTAGATGATAGAGTTGATGGAGATACGTTTGTGGTGTGGATGCTATTTCATGTAGGGTAATCAAGGGAAGCATCTCTAATGAGTCAATAGTTAAGGAAACATCTAAATGAAGAAAGAGATGTAATTTCCTTCCGTCCATCCATCCATCCATGCATCCATCCATCCATCCATCCTAGGCAAGAGTTTTCCATGCCAAGACTCACTTATTGTTCAGAAGAGGCAAAATAATAGTGCTAATGATAGCTAGCATTTACTACAAACTTACTACGTTCCAGGCACCGTTAAGTACTTATGGTATGTTAAAGAAACCTGCGAATTCACTTGCATGCTTCCCATTCACAGGTGGGATCTATTTCCCCTCTCCCTGGATCTAGACTGGCCCTGAGACTAACTCCTGCTCAGTAAGAAGTTTTTCCTTGTGGATAATCTATTTGTGCAATACTCCTTGTAAGTACTCCTCAGTTGTCTGTCTCCTCTACTTAGCTCTTCTCAGAGGAGGGTCACTTCACTAGCTACACATTTTGCTCAATCTTCAATGACAGGCACACAGTATATGCTCATTAAATGTTAGCTGTTTGTTTTACTATACACGAAGATTCTACTGAATGGTTTTTTAAACTCGCCACTACTGATGTTTTGGGCCAAATATTATTTTTAGTGGGGGGCTGTCCTGCACATTGTAGCATGTTCAGTGGCAGCCCTGGCCTTTACTCACTAGCTGCCAGGAGCCCCTCTCCCATCAGTTGTAACAATCCCAAATGCCCTCAGACATTCCCAAATGTTCCCTGGGGGCAAAATTACCCATGGTTGAGAACTAGTGCTCTACACGTTTCCATATAGAGACACTACGGGCTACTTTTTACCACCCAGCTGTTTTTTTATTTAATAATACAATTCTTACTAAATACATATTTTCCAACTAAAGATCAGCAACTGAGCGCCAAACTCAGAAATCTGGCTTGAACTTTAAAGACCAAATTTTCAACCTCTTGAATGTGTGTGGCCTCCGGCTTTGGAATAGCTTTGAAGTTTAACTTCTTAAAACTTAAATATTTAGTGCAGTATACAGCCGAACTTCTCACACAAACACACTTTCATAATTCCCACCTGCTTGTTCCTGAAGAGTTCTTTATTTTGATAACAGTACCTGAAAATATAAAACCTACCCGGAAACAACTGACACCTAATTTTTAATTTGCCCGCATACTCTGTATTATGAGGGTTTTTTTTAAGGGTCAGTTATTTGTTTAAAAACAAAACAAAACAAAACATTTATGAGCCACAGATTTACTTTTCTCACTTAAGGTGAGAAGTAAATTGAACACTCTCTGCTTCATGGCCTGTTTTACAGTTACTGTTTTACCTATAAAGTAGTTGACATCTATCAACCATTTGGAGCCAAATACTCTGGAAAGAACATCAGATTCTCTGTTGCTGTCTCTTTCCCACTTCCAACCATTGCTCTGGTGGACAAATGAGGCACTGTGGAAAGGCTAAGATCGCCTTTGATATGGCTTAACCTCATGTTTAGAGACAATACAAACAGACTACTGAGTAAGAAGATAGATTTAAGGGTGAAAGAACCCTTTCTCAATCAGTCAAATCTGGATCTTAACCTGGATTCCACAACACCTGCTGTGTGACCTTCGGTAAGTTACCTGATTTCTAAATCTGATTCTTCATCTGTAAAATCTGTAGTACTGGCCTCCTAAGATCATTGGAAGGGTTAAATTAGATAATGGATATTAGCTATCAGGTTATTTGGGTGGGAAAGATTGTTCATTAAAATAAGAGTCAAAGCCAGGCACACTGACTCACATCTGTAATCCCAGCACCTTGGGAAGCCAAGGCAGGAAAATTTCTTGAGGTTAGGAGTTTGAGATCACTCTGGGAAACACAGCAAGACCCCGTTTCTACTAAAAAAAATTTTTTTAAAAATAGGTGAGTATGGTGGCACATGCCTGTAGTCCTAGCTACTCAGGAGGCTGAGGCAGGAGGATCACCTGAGCCCAGGAGATCGAGGCTGCAATGAACAACGACTGTGACACAGCACTCCAGCCTGCGCAAGAGCAAGGAAGAAGGCTCTGTCTCAAAAAACAAAAAAAAAAATAAAAACCAGTCATGAGTTGCCAGGTCATGAGAAGGAATATCTACAACTGGTTAACAAAAATACACTCATATAGAGATCTAGACCTCAGAGCCAGATGTAGCAAATGAGCTAAACTTTAGGAAGTCTACTTTTGGGTAGAGAAGTTAAGCTAGTGTTGGTTGTAAATAGGAAAGTGGCATTATATTAGGTGGTTACTCCTTTGAAATTGTATGTACTGAAAGACAGTGCGTATGGGTGTATGGGTCGAAATGTGTGCTGGCTGACCAAAGAATGGAAGGTAGAGGACACCTGTTTTAGTCTGCTTGGCACCATCTTCCCAGTGGGGCTGTTGATCACAATGTGTTGTCCCCACCCTGGCTGATGGGGGTGATGTAGGAGAGGGATGTAACTCTGAGCTGGCCAAACAGGGTTCATTCTCCAACCACAGTGCTTGGTCTACATGGTGAACATGTAACCCAAGCAAAACCAGAATTCCTCCATGAAATTTGTGATATAAACGCTGGGAAGGAGAGAGCTGCTTTTCTTTTTGTATTGCTATTTGCGAAAATAGTATGAGCCTGCAGTTGCTGGCAATCATCTTTGATGCCTCATGGTAAGAAATCTCCTGAGAAGGATATCGTCACAGAGGAAAGACAAGCTCAGAAAGAATCCTGATCGCATCATTTGAACTGCTGCATCTAGCAGTCTGAAGCCAGAAACCATTCACAGAAATTCTCATATAGTGAGCCAGCAAGTTATCTTAAGCCAATTCTGCCACTTGCAACTGAGTAAGTCCTCTCTAATACAGACCATCCAAACAAGAAGCTGACTGAGTGCCTGATACATTCATTCATTAATTCACTGTTTACTACCTCTGGCTATGCCAACATTGGTATTTACTTAAAAACAAACAAACAAACAAACAAAAAGTCGCTCTAAGTTTTAAAGTTTCTCTCCAATCCAAAAACAGGAGAATAGTTACTATTCACCATAAGCAGAGAAGACCAAGAAGATGGGGGATAAAATCTGAGTAGCTGAAAAATTTAGGTGCTTGGGTTAAAATAATAGTAAATTATTATTTCACCCAATAATCCCACTTATAGGGAATATATAAGAAGAAAATAATTCAAAATAAATCACTAACACAGTAAATAATTCATGGAAATAATGCAAAATTCATTTAAGGCAAACAAAGCATATTGAGCAATTAATTCATAACAATAATTTTCGGCAACAAAGGAATATATCTCATCTTGAATACTAATGTGTGGGTGAATAGTCCTCTTATTAAAGACCACAATGTGTTTTACAGAATCATGCTGAATATGCTTTTATTGTATTGTACATTTGTAACAAATTAGAGTAGCTGTAAAAAAAAATGCTTTTACTGCAAACAAAATAACTGGAAAGCATGGTTGAGACGTAATTTGAAAACTGATCAGTTAACAGTGTACTCATAGCAATTTTAGTAAAAACAGCTTTAATTTCAGGCATATTTTATAAATGTGGTAAGGGGAAAATCATTAAGCTAATTACCAAATGCAATCTAAGAAACTGTAATCTGACTGTAACATTATTATACTAAACAAATGTACGTGGCTGTGTATGTCACTTGAAATGCAGGCTAGTTGTTGAATCAACAGAAAGGCTAGGTTTTGGAAGAGGAAATACTGTGTGGCAGTAGGCAGTATAATAGGCTATTAAGAGCCTGGACTCTGGAGCCAAACAGCTGGGGTCTGAACCCAAGCTCTGATACTTCCCACCTGGGTACCCTTGGGTAAGTCTCCATACTTCTTTGTGTCAATTTTGCTCACCTTTGATGAGATTTGTGTGAAGATTATTAAATGGATTACTCACATGTGAAGCACTTCGAACAGAGCTTGATATACCATATGTGTTACTGTATTTACTACCCATTGTGGAAAGCAAGTGGAAACACTGGTGCTTGCAAACATGTAGTGGTCACTATCTATGCTATTTTATCATATCTTGAAATCTAAATAAATGGTGTTTTTCTCCTGTTGGTAGCTAACAGATTATTTAACTTCTGTATTTAACCAATGAGGTTAAGCTTGGGGTTAGGAATAAAAAAGAACCTTCCAATTAAAGTGGACTTGAATTGGTGCCAAGTAATGCTCATCATATTCCAATGAAAAACATTATGTGGCTAGTCCTCAGCTATAGAAAAGGGAGAATATAAAAAGACCAGCAAAGAACTTTCTATTGCAATAAAGAGAAAAATTAGTGAAATTGAATCATAAGCTGTGGTTAGCATTACAAATCACTGCAACCAATTTGGCTTTGCTTGTAGTAAGAGTCATAGAGATGTTCATACCTTTTCACCCAATAATCCCACTTGTAGGGAATGTATAAGAAGAAAATAATTCAAACAAAGCATTCAACATTTCTGAACAAAAGTACTCACTAAAGTGTTATTTATCAAAGTAAAAAATGAGAAAAATATAAATAGGGGAAAGACAGGAACAGATTAGTAAATTATAGTATATAAAAAATAACATCAATAATAAAATATGTTTATTGAGCACATCATCCCCTAAATCACAAATACCCACTATAGCCAAAAATTACCTTTTCACTATATAATTTTAGAATAGGACTAGCAGGAATAAAGAATGCTGCTAAATCAAAGAGGAAAAAAATAAAAGCAAGAAAAAGATCATGATAATTCTGTTAGTCAATGCACAAGTATAAACCAACTGGTATTTGACAACTCCAGCACTTGTTAAAGTATAGTTCATACACATTTGTCTCTCAACACCATTTCTAAATTCTAGCCTTAGAAAGTTTATACTCTTTCAAGAGTCAAAATTAATAGAGTAGAAACAATAGGAAGTAATACAACTACATCTTAAATTAAACACTAAACTATGTGGTAAAATGAAGGCTGTGGCATTTGAGAAAAGGCTGAGAACTGGGAGGAGTGTGCCATTCAGAAAAGATTCCATGAAGGGAGGTTAACAGCATGTATGTTCTGGGGGAGAAGAAAAGAATTGCAAGGGTGGGAAATAATACAGATAAGGGCCCTGGTAGAGAGGCCTGGGCCTGTGCTGCTGCCCCAAGCACACTCAGACGGACTGGATGAGAAGCCTGGTTACAGAGCCTTCTCCTGAAATACAAGGCATTTTCTTCAGTATCCCGAGAGGCTTCCAACAAGATTTGCTCAGATGGCACACAGTATCGTACACCATGGACTGCTTTTCAAAGTTCTGTTCTTTGTTAACTCAACCAATGAACTGCCTTCTCTAGCTTTAGCTGCAGTTTTGCACCCTGTGCTGTTCGGACTCAACCGTTCCCCCTTTTTTGGCATTATTTTCTGCTACCACTACACTCACGTTATTTATTGGATTACAGAGGCAAAGCAAAGGCTAATGATAATAGGTACTTGGAAAAATGAAAATATCACTTGTCGTACATTAGAGATTAAAAACACATTTCTCCAAAGTACAGGTGTGGTATATCCTTTCTAAACTGAACAGTAATAAGCATAATTCCGTTAATCAACTATTACAATGAAGTCCATAAAAGAAGTGATGGAGATCTTTAAATATCTCAAAAAGCCTGATAGAAATGGCATCTTTTCCCACAGTAATATCTCAAGGGAAATTACAAGGTCTTTCACTTAAGTAATATTAGTATTATTTTCAGGCACTTATTTTGATAGCACACTTAGCTTTACAGGCCAAAGCAAAAAAAATGAAAACAAATGACTTCATTTGTTTTGACAGAAAATCTTTCCAAACATAAGGCCTGAGGAAGATGGGGTAAATGATAAATGAAAGTGATCCTCAATGACTGAAAGGTTGGGAAAATTATTTACTCTCTCTATATTATTTGCTATATATATATATGCTATATATGCATTATATATGCATATTACATATAATATGCATAATACATATTATAAATACGCATTATATATAGCAAATGTATATTATATATACACACACATATAGGTACACACACATGTATTTTTATATAATGTTAGGAAGGAAAAAATATCCTTTTGTCTAGTCTTTTTAACAGCTTTCTTCTCTACTATACAACCTGTGTTCTCACCTAAACTTTTAAATGTTCTCTGTCTTGTCTCATTCCTTAAGGCCTTCCCCCACAATGCTGCCAGGGTGACCTTTTAAATTACATATCTGATCACACATATCACACCATTGCTCACATTCTTTAACAGTTCAGCACATCCACAGGACAACACCTAACACTAAAGCACAGTGATCCTTCACCATCGGGTCCCATTCCTCCTCAGTGTGAGCATTTTCCAATTCATGTTCTGAATTACTGCAATTCTTTTCCTCATGGATCCCTGAACAAGTCTTGCTCTCACACTTGTATGCTTTTGACCATGCTGTTCCCTCTGCCTAGAATATTATCCCTTCCATATTATCCCACCCACCCACCCACTCCAAAAGAACAAAATGAAATCACAAAATACCTTCATTCTCCCTGGAAACTCAAGATGCTGGTCTGTGAAGCATGCCTCCACGTTGCTAGGCAGCACAGCGGTTTTTCTCCTGCTCCCCATGGAGGACTGGGGTCTCCTCCAGGGTAGGCTGTCAGTATCTTTATGTCACTAATGCCCGGGGTAGTACTGGTTCTGTATAGGTATCCAGTAGGACTTGTTAAATACACGATTTAGACTTTCCAGAAATGTGAATAAATCCCTAGCAACTAAGATTTAAATTATGTTCCTTTATGACACACTTGTCCCCCACAATGGGAGTCAGTGTTGGTCAGAGCTTCTTGAATATTCTGCATGTTAGTTATAGAGGAAACGTGTACATTTTTTCTTGTCTCCACATTTAGTGGACATAATATGAGAATATGATCCTCCAACACTGTCCACAAAATAGTTTCTGCAAAAGTCTCCATGTGTGTCAGGTTAAGCCAACTTAAGTGGAAGCAAACACACAAGGAGACACACTGGTTGGGGTGCACTAAGTTGCAAGTACCAAATATATCCAACTCAAATCTGGACTCCGAAGCCAAACTGCCTGGGTCTGACTCTTAGCCAGCTATTTATTAACACTAACTGTATGACCTTTGACAAGTCTCTTCACCTCTCTATCTCAGCTTCCATATCTGTAAAATGGAAATTATAACAGTACATACTTTACAGGGTATTATAAGGCATATGGTAAGCACTAGTTAAGTGTTAACTATTAGTAAACAACAGGACTAGTTAAATTAAATAAGGGAAATTTATAAACAGAGTAACTTGGAGCCTAAAGTGAAATGGGTGGGCCCACAAGAGGTTTGGTATGGTGGCTCACATTGTCACACAGAACCTAGTTTCTCCTGGCAACCTGAAATCAGCGTCATCTTAAGGCTGGCATCTCTCAGAGTGGCCACATCAACCAGAATGTGGAAGGAAACAAGAATACCGAAACGCTCCCTGATTAGAGAGTTCACAAGTCCTTCAGCACTTGACAGGCGCAGGAAATAGTTGAATGAACCTAAGCCACCTAGGGCCCACATCTAGATGTGGCCATGGGTTAACCTCCCCTGAAGTACACGGACATCAAAACCAAACCTTGGGTACCTCTGGGAAGTTGGGGGATAACAGGAGGTATTAGGCAACCAACAAGAACAAAGGCAATGGTAAAATTCATGAATTTTAAACCACAGAAACTATTTTCACAGCCATCTGTATTCAAAAGTCATATCAGGTTTAGCAACCAAGCACAAAAATTCCTTTCAACCAAGATGAATTTCTAGCATGACATCGCCAACAAAAAGTGCTGTTCTCAGGGAAAATCCTCCAACTTAGAAGCATCTGCTTCTAATTTCCACAATGAAATCTTTGATTCCCTCATTCATGGGACTTGCACTCAATTCCCTCTGACACAGGAACTGCAGTTTTCTAGATAATGACTTTGCTGTGAAATTCTCATTATCTAGTAGCAATATATGAATCTTAACATCAACTTTACTTATTTTCCCCTGAAATACTTCTTCCCAAAGAGAGCATAATGCCTCCAACAAAGATTGAACTAAATATTTGAGAAGTTGCTAGCTTTCTGGTAACATTGCAAAAGGATTTTCTACATCATCAAATGGCTCCTAACAACAACAAGGAAATGTACAAGCCAGAAACGCAAAAGCCCACTGACAACAGACTAAATAAAATATGGTACATTAAAACCATTAAGCAGTGAAAAATCATGAACTACAGCTACACATTAACAAGTGCGAATCTCAAAAAACAACAGTAAGGAAAAAAAGTAACAGAAGAATACATATGATAGATTCTATTTCTACGAATAGAAAGTTCATACGTTCACATGTCAGGTTCAAAAAGAAACCGAAAAGGAAAGTTCAAAAATAAGCAAAACTAATGAATGATTCATTTAGGGATACATATATATGTGTGATAAGACTGTGAAGAAAGGCAAAGGTACGTTTAACTTCAAAATTATAATGCAGGGGAGGCTGGAGGTAGGAGGAGATATATTCAGAAAGGAGCAGAGAACTTGGAAGGTTCTAGAGAAATTTTTTTCATAAACTTGGTAGTGAATACAATGGTGTTCTTTCATCACTATATTGTTTAAAATGTACAGACATCACAAACACTCTTCTATGTGTACATTTCACAACTCTGTAAAGCATGTCAGAAGTACTGAGGTTGAAAATGCTGGGAATAATCACATTCCGATAATTTAATTTTAAAAAGATACATAAGGCAGGACAAGTATGAAATGCTGCTGTAACTGCCTGCTACATTTCACATAAGATGAATCCATTACAGATCCTATGTAGAGTTTACCATGTAACTACCATGTACCATGTACTTATAAAATGTTATTTAACTTACTACACGATTTGTTTTCAGGGATCTGAAACTAAGAAAAGCCTTAGAGCTCCTAAAATTGTTAATGAATTCTTGTAATTTTTATAATCTAGTGACAGGTATAAAATAATTTCTGAATTTCTATCTATTCCTAACTGGAAACAAATGTAACAAAGGGCAATCAAATGAAAAATTTATCACTGTATCAGATTTTAGAGATGACTTCATCCAACCTTTTAAGTTGATAGGTTAAGAAACTGGCACTTGGAGAGAATGTGCTGGCCAAGATGAGAGTCAGCTGCAGGACCCTGGTGTGCTTTTCCTTAATGGGATTTTTCTTCCTAAGTTATATTCCAAAACTCCCAAGGGTAAAAACAATTTAGCTTAGTCTAGCATCTTTTCAGAAAGTTCGTATTTTATATTTTTAAATAGAAAGTTAAGAAGCATGCTAAAATAATTTACTAAATTAAACATACCCAAATGCTAATAAAACCTGCCTTTTACCTTGATATCTTTCATTATATGTGAAAAATTTTATGAAGCCGGAAAAGGGTTTTTGAGATTCTAGATTTAATTTTTACCCTACATAAATTATGGGGCTAAGATTATGTTGTTACCCAGACACACTCAAAGCAGCAGCATTTGCTGTGGGGACACCCACAGACAGACACACACCCACACCCACACCCACACCCACACCCACACACACACACACACACAGTACGTGTGCAGAATGATGCAAAGTGAGGCTCCAAGGCCAGGTACTCTTTAAAGTAAAGAAGATTAAAAGCAAAATCTACAGACTTCAAAGTAAAAGATTTCTCTGGACAATCTAGCAAGACTTTCTACTGCTACAAAAGTCCTTATTTAACACCCCCTTGAGGAGTTTTGCAGTGATTACACAAGTTGGAGACAAGTTGCTAAATAAACTTATAAAGACAAAACATTATACAATTTTAAAAGCCCTTAAGAGAAATGATAAAAATGTTTCTTTCATATATGGCTTTATTATAGTTTCACAACATATTTACCATTGTCATTTGCATGTACAGATTCTGTCTCCAACACATTAAAAGACACTTCTATCCTAACAAGGCCTTCCATTAATCAAAAATCTACAGTTCCCCTGGGGAGTCATCAAATCTTTAGCCAATGTGCTCTAAGGAGACCAAGGTGCCTTCTGTTATTCTAGAGAAACATGGATCCAAGACTGCTAAGGTAGCTGTTGGGAACATAACTGGGAGCTAGGGATGGCTGTATCCTTTATGCTTCTCCCAGAGGAATCTTCAATCAGAAGCTGGCCTCTTCTACTGTCACTCAGTGTTTCATTCTCCTAGCTTACTTCTAGAAAATAACTACCATTAATTTGCCAGTTATACCAAGTGTGAAATCTCATTTTCAGTGGTACTTACCTATCTAGTAACACTCTGTTTCCCATATGCCAATTCACAGGCCTTATTTCTGTAACTCTTCTCAACTAGAGTTTTGAAATAAGATACAAACCAAGGTCAATTCAATTATTACCCATCTATTCTAAAAGAAATAGAAATAAAGCCACTTAACAGTGAACCTCTGGTCTCTCTGGTGTGTGAAGTCAACAAAAAGCAGGAGTGAGTCACTGAAGAGCCCAGTCCAGTCACCTCCATTTGACCTACCTATTCACTGGATCATCTGGTTGTTCGGTGTGCGTCCCCCTCCATATTACCAAAAGAGAACATTCCTTCTTACAGTAATCATCCTCTGATGCTTTGAGAGAGACTTAAAGTATGCTTTCTAAAGGGTGTGGGGGAAGGAAACCAGAATTACACCTTACCCTACACAAATAGGGTTAATCTTCCATGAAAAATGGAACCATACCTCAACCTTGAAGGTCAGAGTTAAAAAAGAAAACCCCAAACCAATCAAACAAACAAAAACCAGAAACCACCCTACCTCTGCTCAGCACTGCTTTTTCACATGGCTCTAAACATACTGGAAAGGCAGAAGTATTGAGACTGACCCATAAACATCTATCCTGGAGAAACCCAAGGAGCAGACTATATTACAAGTCAATAGGCATGGCAGGACCACCGCTCAACACCAACGGCTCATCGTTACCTCTTACTCCCTCGATCCTACCCTAGAAAAGACTATCTATTGCCTACAATTAACTGCCTTGGAATCACCTTCTCTCTGACCCACAGGCAAAATCATTCAAATATTTAAACAGTACTCATTGAGAGGAGTGCCTATATTCCTTCGTGATTTTCACGTTTGGAAGAATGAATTAAGAAAACATGGTGTTGCTCCTTATAGTGGGCTTTCTAGGAAAAGTTGGATTCTTTTTTTCAGATACAAGATTTGCAAAGTTGTAAATTATCTATTGGCTTTTTACCTTCAGTACAAGTTTCAACAACCAGGAGACAAAATCCTGAAACTCCCTCTAATGAGTCTTTCTTTCAAAAGCATCTTCCAATTGAAAGTCGTCTGTCCAGGATTTGGAAATTATTTTCTCCAAAAGTAAAAATCGTCATGATATTTTCTAAGCTTCCATGTATAATAAATGAAAACCGTAGCTGAGGTCTAAGTTATACACTTTAGTGAATAAAGTCATTAAAAGCAAAGATTCTGATAATAAAAAAAAATACTTCCTTTCAGACTCTTAACGCACCACAAACTCTGGACAATCTACAAACCTTCACTGGCAAGTGATTACTTTCAGGGACCATTCCTCAGAATGAGTATAAAAAGCACCATATTCCACATATAATTATGCAAAAAACACCTCTGTACTTTTTTTCCCCTCCACATTTTTCAAAGCATTTCTTCCAGTTTTGAAGAGTTTTTAAAAATAACCTGTTACATCCAGGAACTTTCAGTTCTTGGCCATTAAATATGAATTGCTGCAGGAATTGTCCTCTGCCATAAACAACTAGAAAAGTGGATAAAACACATCAAATGGTTTTTAGACACTGAAGGAAAACAAACTAGGTAAGCCTAATGATTCCCCAAACTTAATGACTGGAGGCAGTTTTGGTCCACAGTGAGGAAAGGAATCCAAACAGAACTGAGAAGATTCCCTGAATTGAGAAGATAAAGAGGAAAGTTTGGGAGGCAGAGGCAGCTAGAATTTGGGCCAGCACAGAATCCCAAAGAGGAAGTAGGGGAACCCAGAGAGAGGTCCAAAGATCTTCAGAGAGGTTCCCTTGATACATTGGCTAACTATTGATCTCTGCTTACGTGGAAAAAAAACTCCACAAGGCAGAGGAAAGAATCTTCGACAAGCAACAGGTCAAACAATTCCTAAAGCTCACATAGAGCTGGGCATAGTTCTCATTTCCACTAGCAAGAGGATAAATCCTGTAGTATCTACGGCATCAGACGGGTTAATCTGAAAGACATCACCTCAGTAGGGCAAGTAAAGCTTTAGTCTGAAGGCTGCCCTGAACCAACTCTAAAGAAGGTTAGAAGCAAGCCTCAAAAGGATCAAACTGGGCCCAAGTAACTTACCCACACGGTGAATAAAGTCCAGACTTTTTAAACCCCACGTAACTTACTTACATGCTAGAATAAGGTCCAAACTCTTTAATGCCCAAGTAACTTATCTACACTTATCCTTCATGAAAAATGGAACCCAATGAATGCGTTCATTCATCCTTCTAGAATGAAGCCCAAACTGTCAAAATGCAGCACCCAATAATAATATTATTATGAATAATTTTACAATAAATTCAAAAACATAGATAAAATGGACAAATCTATTAAAAGACACATCTCCAAAGCTCATTCAAGACAAAATAGATAACCTGAATAGCCCTATATGAGGGGACTTCATAAAGTTCATGGAAAAAATGGAATCAAAAGATAAAAATAAAGAATATAAGCTTTATTTCTCAACATAAGCTCCAAAAGGTCAAGACATTTTTATAAGTAATGATACCAGCCACTTAGTGCATGCATCCTAAAGAACTGAGGGTCCTGGGAATTTAACCATGTCAATGCAGTCTTTTCACATTATTAACTGAAGAAAAATGGGTGCCCTTTGAAGATTTTTAAGATTAGGAAACAAAAAGAAATCAGAAGGAGCCAAATCAAGACTGTAGTGTGAATGCCTAATGATTTCCCATCAAAACTCTCCCAAAATTGTCCTTGTGTGAAGAGAGGAATTGAGCAGGAGCATTGTTGTGGTGGAGAAAAACTCTCCAGAGAAGTTTTCCCAGGCATTTTTCTGCTAAAGATTCAACTAACTTTCTCAAAAGACTCATAATAAGCAGATGTTACAATTATTTGGCTCCCCAGACAGTCAACAAGCAAAATGCCTCGAATATCCCAAAAAACTGTTGCCCTGACCTTTGCTTTGATTGGACCACTTCCACCTCTTGGTAGCCAATGCTTTGATAGTGCTTTGTCTTCAGGATTATACTGGTAAAGCCCTGTTTCATCTCTTGTTACAATTTCTTCAAGAAATGCTTCAGGATCTTAATCCCATTTCCTTAAAATTTCCAATGAATGTTCTGTTCTTGTCTGCAGCTGATTTGGACACAATGGTTTTGCCACCCATCTAGTGGAAAGTTTGCTCGACTTAAATTTTTCAGTTACAATTGTGTAAGCTGAATCAACTGAGATTCTACAGTGTTGGCTATTGTTTCTGCTGTTAATTATTGGTCTTCTTCAATCAGGGCATGAACAAGATGAATTTTTTTCCTCACAAATTGGTGTGAATGGTCTGCCCCTGCAGGTTTCATCTTTAACATTTGCTAGTCTCTTCTTAAAAGAAGTAAGTTATCCACTTGTAAACTCCTGATTTCTTTGAGTCACTGTCTCCATAAACTCTTTGTAAAGCACCAATGATTTCACTATTCTTCCACCCAGGCTTCACCACAAATTTGATGTTTACTCTTGCCTCAATTTCCGCAGAATTCATGTTGCTCTGAGAGGGGTTCTTTTCAAACTGCTGCCTTACCCTTTTTAGTGCCTCAAACTAGATTCTATTCAGGTGTCTTACAACATGTTAGTATGAGTTTATTTCGGTGCAAAACCATTCTGAAATCCATGCATAATATGCATTTTCTGTGAACTTTCTGAAGATCCCTCAGTTATTAAATGAACTGAATTTTTAGTTAAAAATTTTATGACAAAGAAAATCGTAGGCTCAGATGGCATCACTGGTAAACTCTATGAATATTCAAAAAAAAATTAATACCGATTCTACACAAGCTTTTCCAGAAAACCAAAGAAAGGGGAATATTTCCCAACTCTATGAGGCCATCATTTCCCAAACTAGGTGACATTATAAGAAAATTTTTTAAATGACCAATATCCCTCATGAACATAACATGAGACTCCTAATAAAATTTGGTATACTGAATTCAGCAATATATACCAAAAGGATAACATATGATGACCACGTTGGGTTTATCCCAGGAGCACAAGATTGGTTTGATATTCAAAAATCAATGTTACTCACCATAACAGATGAAAAAATGAAATTATATGATCATTTCAATAGATGCAGAAAAACAGCTGATAAAATTTAACATATGATAAAACATACAAAATGCCGGGCGCAAGGGCTCACACCTGTAATCCCAGCACTTTGGGAGGCCAAGGCAGGTGGATCACCTGAGGTCAAGAGTTGGAGACCAGCCTGGCCAACATGACGAAACCCCATCTCTACTAAAAATACAAAAAATTACCTGGGAGTGGTGGCAGGCGCCTGTAATCCCAGCTACTTGTGAGGCTGAGGCAGGAGAATTGCTTGAACCCAGGAGGTAGAGGTTGCAGTGAGCCAAGATGGTGCCAATGCACTACAGCCTGGGTGACAGAGTGAGACTGTCAAAAAAAAAAAAAAAACCACGAAAAAACATACACAAACCCTCAGCAAACCAGTAATAGAAGCGAACTTCCTCCATCTGGTAAATCATATGTATGAAAAATCTATAGCTAATATTACACAAATGGTGAAAGATGGAAAGTTTTTCTCTGCTAAGACTGGAAATGGGCAAAGATGTCTGCTTTCACTATTCATTTTCAACATGCTATTGAGCTCCTCTCCAGAGCAATAAGACAAGAAAAGGCATCCAGACTAGAAAGAATTAAAACTATCTGTATTTGCAGACATGATTGTCAATGTAGAAAATCCTAAGACATGTCTAAAAAACCTATTATTAAGTTTATGAAGGTCCAAAACAGAAGGTCAATACACCAAAAACCATCAGTTTTATTTCTAAATACTATCCAATGATTGGAAATTGAAATTTAAAATATCATTTATGGCAGCATCAAAAAAATTAAATATTTAGTGATAAATTTAACAAAGTGTAAGACCAATACGATGAAAAACAGTATTTCTTAGAGAAAGTTAAAAAAAAAAAAAACCTAACTAGTCAGGCGTGGTGGCTCACGCCTGTAATCCCAGCACTTTGGGAGGCTGAGATGGGCGGATCATGAGGTCAGGAGTTACAGACCAGCCTGACCAACATGGTGAAACCCCATCTCTACTAAAAATACAAAAATTAGCCGGGCGTGGTGGTGTGCGCCTGTAACCCCAGCTACTCAGGTGGCTGAGGCAGGAGACTCACTTGAACCCAGGAAGTGGAGGCTGCAGTGAATTGAGATTGCGCCACTGCACTCCAGCCTAGGCAGAAGAGTGAGACTCCGTCTCAAAAACAAAAACCCGTAACTAAATATATAAAAATGTACAACAGAAAGATTCAATATTGTTAAGATATCAATTCTCCCATAACTAATCTATATGTTCAATGCAACTATAACCAAAGTTCAATTAGTGTTAAACATGAATACACATAAAAACTGAAGAAATCCAAAGCTAGTTAATAGTACTGTACCAATGTCACTTTCCTGGTTTTGAAAACAGACTACAGTTGATTATCACTGGGAGACTCTCTACACTATTTTTGCAACTTCTTGTGAGTCTAAAATTACTTCAGGCCAGGTGCGGTGGCTCATGCCTTTAATCTCAGCACTCCAGGAGACTAAGATGGGAGGAGCACTTGAGGCCAGCCTGGGCAACATAGTAAGACTCCCATCTCCACAAAAAAATAAAAAATAAAAAAAATTAGCTATATGCGGTAGTGCATGCCTGTGGTCCCAGCTACTTAGGAGGCTGAGGCAGAGGAGTGCTTGAGCCCAGGAGGTCAAGGCTGCAGTGAGCCATGATCATGCCGCTGCACTCTAGTCTTGGCAACATAGTGAGACCTGTCTCTAAAAAAACTAAAATTAAATTAAATTACCTCAAAATAAAGTTTTTAAAAATCCCAGGGAATTTTTTTTTTTTTTTGGTAAACATCCACAATCTGATTCCAATCTACTTCAACCCTTATACAGAAATTACAGGTCCAAATTGAAAAGCTAAAATTCTAAAAGTCATAGAAAACTTACAAAGGAAGATCCTTGTTGCCCTGGTGTTCTGAGGGCATTAAAACATGAACCACAAAAATTTAGCTTTTTAATTTTGCTCTTTGAAAGTCACTTAAAAAATGACAATCATCAGAACAGAAAATACATTTTTAAAACATATCTTGAAAAATAAAAACCATATCTGATTAAAGACTTAAATCGAAAAATATATAAATACTACAACTCAAGAACAAGGCAACTCTTAAAAATACGGCCAAAAAAGTTAAAGTCACTTCACCAAAGATATACAAATGGTAAATAAGCACTTGTAATGATACTCAACATTATTAGTCATTAGGAAAATGCAAATAAAAATCTAAGTCAGATACCACTACACAACTGCTAGAACAGTTAAAGTTAAAAACACTGACAATACCAAATCTTAGTGAGAATCTGGAGCAACCAGAACTCTCAGGGCAACTAGAACTCTCAGATGTGGCTGGTGAGAATGTTAAATGATACAGCCACTTTGAAAACGAATTTGACAATTTTTTATAAACATTCACTTACCATACAACTCAGAAATGAAAACTTATGTCCCAAGACTTATATAATATATAAATGCTTATAGTAACTTCATTCATAATAGCTCCAAACTAGAAACAATCCAAATATCCACAAACAGGTAAATGAATAAGCAAATTGTGACAACTAAATACCACCCAACAATAAAAACGAACTACTGATATGTGCAACAAAATGGATGAACACATCATGCTAAGGTGAAACATGCCAGATGCAAAAGCATCTAGAGTGGCAGGGGAGGAGACTGACTAAAAAGGAGTTGTAGAAAACTTTTTGGCTTGACAAAAATGCTCTGTATCTTGACCACAGTGCTGATTACATGATGATATATACATTTGTCAAAATTCATCAAATTATCTACTTAAAATTTGTTGATTTTTATTGTATATGATTCATCATTTAAAAAGCTGATTTGGGGCAGGCGTGGTGGCTTATGCCTGTAATCCCAGCACTTTGGGAGGCTGAAGTGGGTGGATCACTTGAGGTCAGGAGTTTGAGAACAGCCTAGCCAACATGGTGAAACCCTGTGTCTGCTAAAAAATACAAAAATTAGCTGGGTGTGATGGTGCATGCCTGTAGTCCCAGCTACTCAGGAGGCTGACGCAAGAAAATCACTTGAGCCCAGGAGGCGGAGGTTGCAGAGAGCCAAGATTGTGGCACTGCACTCTAGCCTGGGCAACACAGGGAGACTCAGTCTCAAAACAACAATAACAAAAACACACCAGCATTATTTCATTCGAGCTTCACAGCCTTCTGCATTCTAACTTAAACATTTTAAGTTCTGGGCTGGGCACGGTGGCTCACTTTGGGAGCACTTATAATCCTAGCACTTTGGGAGGCCAAGGCGGGCAGATCACTTGAGGCCAGGGGTTCAAGACCAGCCTGGCCATCATGATGAAACCCTGTCTCTACTAAAAATACAAAAATTAGCCAAGCATGGTAGTGAATGCCTGTAATCCCAGCTACTCAGAAGCTGAGGCAGGAGAATCACTTGAACCCAGGAGGCGGAGGCTGCAGTGAGCTGAAATTGTGCAACTGCACTCCAGCCTGGGTAAAGGAGTAAGACTCTGTCTCAATAAATAAATAAATAAATAAATAAATAAATAACTTCTAAAGAGTAAATCAAGCAACTGTCCTTAGTATCTCACCCTTAAATGTATAATGTGTAATCATTTCAAAACATCCTTCTTATCATTTCCCTTTTCTAACCAGTTCTATAAATTAATAGAGGATTTTTCAGGGTAACAGCTGCTCTGAACAAATGACTGACAATGTGAATTAATTTAGACCCTGTATCTGTAATACATTGATTAAAAATTTCCTGAAAATTTACTCATCAGCAACATGAGCCTAGTTCAAGAATATGTAAGGCAGTAATTAAAGGAAATGTTGTTTTACAAGTTAGATAACTTCAATTAGCTTTCCCTGCTAGGTTTTACTCTACAACTTATATTTCAAGAAAATTTATCTTTACTTTTTTTAGGCACCTGTAGAAACAAATAATTTAGTCAATTACAAATCATTAGCTCTCAACATCCTCTCCCACAGATTTAAAATGAATGAGGGCTCAGAAAATGAGTACTTGAGTTTTAAAAGATTTTATTTTTAAGATTTAATTAGAATTTATTTTAAATTCTAGATGAGACAACATTTATTAAAAACTGTTCCTGATTTTAATTTCCTTAAATATCCTTAATATTACACTTGAAAATCTTGGGTTTCTTTGAAGTAAAACCCTTAAATATATCAATTTTTCTGAATCTCCTTCTATAATTGTAAGTAATGTGAGTTCCTCAAAAGAGATTTCTGAAATGGCACCACTGCAGCTGACCTTTGTTTCAGTGTGTCACTAAACTATGCAAAAAATTAACTTTACCACTATATTTAGATGGGTTAAGTATAGAATTCTATTTTCTTTGGAAGAAAATACATAAAACATTTCTGATTGTTGTGATAAAACAT
This sequence comes from Macaca fascicularis, assembly GCF_037993035.2. NCBI lineage: Eukaryota > Metazoa > Chordata > Mammalia > Primates > Cercopithecidae > Macaca > Macaca fascicularis. Next base: position 119,591,773 of record NC_088381.1, on the reverse strand, counting down.
ACGCAACCACACAAAATTCCACTCTATATTTTGGGTCACACATGTCAATAAATGTATTGCTGAGTTTTTTTCAGGATACCATATTACTTCACTCTTCCAAGCGATAAAGTATTAATTTTTCAGTTATGGACTTGCAGTATTAAATAAAGGTGCTATCCACTAGTAACTATTAGGGTATTACTAAGTTTATTTTTTATATCCTATTTCTGAAAGCCATAAGAAAATTCCTCATTACAAATACCTTTGAAATAATTATAGTTTCATAAAATAAAAGCTGTTTTGTAAGCTATTCATATCTGATCTTTTTTTTTTTTTTTTTTTTTTTTTTTGAGACAGGATCTTGCTCTGTCACCCAGGCTAGACAGGCTGGAGTGCAATGGCATGATCACAGCTCACTGCAACCATGACGTTCCAGGCTCAAGCAATCCTCCCGCCTCAATCTCCAGAGTGCTGGGACCACAGGCATGCATCACCAAACCCAACTAACTTTTGTATTGTTTGCAGAGATAGAGTTTCATCACGTTGCCCAAGCTGGTCTCAAACTTCGGGGCCCCAGCAGTGTGCTTGCCTCAGCCTCCCAAAGTGTTGGGAACACAGGTGTGAGCCACTGTGCCAGGCTAATATCTGAAATTTCTAGCCCAATTTCCCATTTGTCCTTTGTTTACTTATTTAAACTGAGTTCAACTCAGGTACCAAACAATAAATTCTAGAGCTATAAATCATAATTTTGTTTATCACTAATGCAATGACAACAGCCAAGTTAAGTTCTCAGGGAAAAAACTTTTTAACTATTATTTTGTTACAAAATTACCTCTTTATTTGTTTGTAAGGTTAAATTTTTACATTCCAATTACTTTACAAACCACCATGGAACATGTATGAGAAAGTTAAGGAATTCAGAATTCAGTCCTGTTACAATCCCCACTTCAGTCCCCACTCCTAGACCAGATCAGACTGCCCTAAACTCTCATAGCACCTCTACTTCTCAGTAACAGTTTTTGAAATTAAGTCATTATGTACTCCATTATTTAAATCTGCCATTCCTGCTAAAAAGTGAAAGCTTCAAAAGTACCACAGTAGACACACTATTCACCAAATGAATAAAAAGATAAGACATTTAAAACAGTATTAGTCATTAGGAAGAAGCATATCTAAAATAATAAAACGGCACATAGTAATGAGCCATTCATCTGGAAGCATCATCCATCTATGTAACAGAACTAGGGAAATGGCAATAAATGAGGTGTTTAGTGAATTAATACTCAAATGGTTTATATAAATGTTACTACAAAGCTACAAAGGAAATGGCATAGTAAATTAAGAAAGCACTATGTGAGGAAGTAGATTTCACATAAGATTTTGATTACGTTCTACTTCTTCTATAAGTGTCACTATAATCATAGATTATCACCCACTGGAAGTTAAATCTAACAATAGAGTATTAGTCCATCTTCACGCTGCTGATAAAGACATACCTGAGACTGGGCAATTTACAAAAGGAAGAGGTTTATTGGACTTACAGTTCCACATGGCTGGTGAGGCCTCACAATCATGGCAGAAAGTGAAAGGCACAACTCACATGGCGGCAGACAAGAGAAGAGAGCTTGTGCAGGGAAACTCCCATTTTTAAACCCACTAGATCTTGTGAGACTTATTCATTATCACGAGAACAGCACGGGAAAGACACGCTGCCATGATTCAATTACCTCCCACTAAGTTCCTCCCACAACACATGGGAACTGTTGGAGTTAAATTCAAGATGAGATTTGGGTGGGGACACAGCCAAACCATAGCAAATAGTTAACCTAGAAAATTTAAAATAAATTTGCTAGGTGTTAGTAAATTAAATAATCATTGTCTTCAAGAAACTAGTACAGCTGGGGAGCTAGAAATGTGCTAGGTTCCAATGATGTGATACAGGCAACATGCAGCTCAGATGCAGCGGAAGGAGAAGCCAGAAGCAGAAACATGAGGTAGACGAAGTGTGTATGCATTAGACACGTCAATGGGAAGAACAATTTGGCTAGATTTAAGGAACTTTGAGAAAAAAAATAAGTATCTAAACACAAGGTTAGCAAACTCACATGCCTACCAGGGCAGGAGCAAAGAAGTGAAGCCTGCAGGATGAAAAATGCCTACAGTGTCTTGGCCCCAATGTTGGGGACAAGAGAGTCTCCGCCAGGGGCTGTGGGAGACTGCAGAGCACACACCCTGTATAAAGGGGGAAGCTGTTATGTTGCTACAACAGACCTTGCCAGGCCTTCAAATTTCTCTAGAGAAGGTATGAAACTCAATTTTTTTAATGTTAAAATTTCTCTATTTTTAAATGTTGACAAATAACTGTGTTAAAAGCCAAAACTTAGTGTTGGGCCACAGGCTTGCAACTCTGGTTGGCATGATGAATTCCACCCTAAGAGATCTGGACTTTATTCTGTAGTCACTGACAAGCGACATAACATTTATTTCAAAACTTGCTCAGTTTTATACCTCTGCATACTCCAGTATCTACAATGTAAAAGCCTTAGCACTGGGAAATTACTTCACATTGGCCTGGTGTATTTCGGTTACAAGCCAATTACATTCTAACTAACTGTACTGTAACTTAACTAACTGTAGAGTAACTTACAAGTTTCAGCTGAAAAAACATTCAAAATGATACTAATAAAACAGTGCTGGCAAACCAGTTCCTAAGAGAATGCTGACATTATATGCATATACCACAACCCACTAGAAACACACATATAATCATCAGAGCTCCACTTCTCAAAAACCTTGTGCCCTAATCCACTGCAAAGGAAAGTCTTTGCCCTTTCCAGCGTTTTCTAAATTAGCAACTTTCTAAAGACTAATACTACACTTTGGTATTACCAGACACTAAAATATATGTAACAAAGTTTTCATTCTACCAATCACTCTAAGCTTTTAACTATCCAAAAACAATACTTATGCATTAAAGGCCTAGGTGTTAGCATTTTAATAAGCTTAGAGAAAGAAAAGATAATTAGTATCAGACACTTGTTGATTCATTTTGATGACAGTATTACAGACAGTTAGCAAAATTCAAAGGTAGTTCCCAGAAGAGAAAATTCTTGGTGTATAATTATAAAATACAGGACTATGAAAATTGCTTCATCACATGCTTTGAAATAATACTTCATGATGAAAGTCATCAACAAGGTATTTAAAATTTTAAAGAGGCAATTTTTCTATTACTCAATTTGCTCTGGCTCGTGGGATTCACTAACCTGAGCCATTTACTCTGTGAATGATGGCTTCCAGGCCAGTGGGGCACTATGCTGTGTGGCCTAGTCAGACCAAACCTATCACCATTGCTGAAAAAGAAGCCAAGTCAAAGCACATGTCTCACTTTTCATGAAAAAGGACTGCTATGGTTCGAATGAGCCCCCCAAAAGTTCATGTGTTGGAAACTTAATCCCCAATGCAATAGCACTGGGAGGTGGGGTCTAACAACAGGTGACCGAGTCATGAGGGTCAAGTCCTCATGAGTGGATTAATGTACTTATCACAAGAGCAGGTTGTTATAAAAACCAGTCCGGCCCCTTGTGCTTTCTGTCTTGCCCTTGCTTTTGCATTCCACCATGGGATGACCTGGGCCAGATGCTGGTGCCGTGCTCTTGGACTTCAGGGCTCCCGAACCATAAGCTAAATGAACTTCCTTTTTTTGAAGCGTAACTTTTATTTTAAATTCAAGGATATGAGTACAGGTTTGTCACATAGACAAACTTGCGTCACGGGGTTTGCTGTACTGATTATTTTGTCACCCAGGTATTAAGCCTAGTACCCATTAGTTATTTTTCCTGATCCTCTCCCTCCTCCCAAACTCCATCCTCTGGTAAGCCCCAGTGTGTGTCCCCTCTATGTGTCCATGTGTTCTCATCATTAAGCTCCCGCTTATAAGTGAGAACATGCAGTATTTGATTTTCTGTTTCTGCATTAGTTTGCTGAGGATAATGGCCTCCAGCTCCATCCATGTTACTGCAAAGGACATGATTGCATTCTTTTTTTTATCACTGCATAGTATTCCATGGTATATATGTACCACATTTTCTTTATCCAGTCTACCACTGATAGGCATTTAGCTTGATTCTATGTCTCTGCTATTGTGAATATTCCTGCAATGAACATATGCAGGCATGCATGTGTCTTTATAACAGAATGATTTACATTCCTTTGGGTATATACCCAGTAATGGGATTGCTGAGTCGAATTGTATTTCTGTTTTTAGGTCTTTGAGGAATCACCACACTGTCTTCCACAATGGTCGAACTAATTTACACTCCCACAAACAGTGTATAAGCATGCCCTTTTCCTCCACAACCTAGCTAGCATCTGTTATTTTTTTTTAACATTTTAGTAGCCACTCTGACTGGTGTGAGACGGTACCTCATTGTGGTTTTCATTTGCTTTCTCCAATATCAATGACAAGCTTTTTTCATGATTGTTTGCTGCGTGTATGTCTTCTTTTGAAAAGTGTCTGTTCCTGTCATTTGCCCACATTTTAATGGATTTTTTCTTGTAAATTTAAGTTCCTTATAGATGCTAGATATTAGACCTTTGTCAGATGCACAGTTTGCAAATATTTTCTTCCATTCTGTAGGCTGTCTGTTCACTCTGTTGACAGTTTCCTCTGCTGTTTACTTTAATTAGATCCCATTTGTCCATTTTTGCCTTTGTGGCAATTGTTTTTGGTGTCTTCATCATTAAATGTTTGCCCATTTTTATGTCCAGAATGGTATTGCCTAGGTTGTCTTCCAGGGTTTTTACAGTTTGGGGCTTTATATTTAAGCTTTTAATCCATTTTGAGTTAATTTTTTATATGGTATAAGGAGGCGGTCCAATTTCAATCTTCTGTATATGGCTAGCCAGTTATCCCAGCACCATTCAACGCATAGGGAATTCTTTCCCCGTTGCTTGTTTTGTCAGGTTTGTCACAAATCAGACATCTGCAGGTATGTGGCCTTACTTCTGGGCTCTCTATTCTGTTCCACTGCTCTATGTGTCTGTTTTTGTACCAGTATCATGCTGTTTTGGTCACTGTAGCTCTAATAGTTTGAAGTTGGGTACCATGATGCCTCCAGCTTTGTTCTTTTTGCTTAGGATTGCCTTGGCTATTCAGACTCTTTTTTAGGTCCCATATGACTTTTTAAATAGTTTTTTTTCTAGTTCTGTAAAGAATGTTAATAGTAAACTTCCATTCTTTATGGACAGAACACCCTATGTGTGGTACTCCATTATAGTATCAAAAACAATCTAAGACAAGGATCAATAGGTTGAATTAAAGAACACATCTTTACTAGAAATGAAAGTCTTTAAACAAAGTATGAGTATTTTCAAGATACAGTTCTCATCCAAAGACATTTAATAAAGAACTAAAAAACTGCATAGAACTGTTTCTCTATTTCACAATATATGAACTACAATCTATATACTAGAGCCCTACCAATAATAACTAGGGAAAAGCTCAAAGGCTCCCTAACTCTGACAAAGGCTGCTGAAGATACGCATGGCCTCCAACATTCTCATTTCCAAAGTCCCGCTGCACATACCATCAGGCATATTAAAATGTACCCACATCCAATATTAAATATTTGTAATATACAAAACTGAATTACAAGTAATAGTTATCTTTCAGAAATTTTTTGTTCTCTTTGAACCCACTCCAATAAGGTTTTCATCCCCACTCCTCCAGTGACACAGCTCTTGTCATCACCACCAATGACTCCCCAGGTTGCTAAATCCAATGAGCAACTCTCGGTCTTCACCCTACTTGACCTCTCAGCAACATGTGAACTAACTGATCCACTCTTCTGCTGGAGATATTTTCTTTGACTACAGGAACATTTTTCTAATTTTCTTCCTATCCTCTGCTTGCTCCTTCTTAATTTTCTTTTACTGATTCCTCCTTATCAACACAACCTCTAAAAGATGAAGCATCCAGGTTTAGCCCAAGACCAACATCACAATTAGAAAAACAATTCATAGTTCATTCTTCCACTGTGTAGGTCAACAGAGTTAACAGTACCTTCTAGTGATAACATTGTTACTCAAGGAATGGAGACACTTAATTGGGTTCACTATGTTGAAAAAATGTTCTTAAAACACTTTCTTGTACTATGTGTGTGATTTCTTCTCTTCTCTACAAACTGTAAATACTGATATGCCCCAAGGCTTGGTCCATAAGCCTCTTTCTCTCACTACACATATTCCCAAGTGATCTCATCCAAATTCTGTTGGCAGTTTCCAAATTTGTATCTCCAAACTAGACCTATTCCCTAAATTCCAGATTCCTACAGCAACCAGTGATTCTATTAAAATGCAGATCAAATCATCTCACTCCTCTGCACAAAACCCTCTGATGGCTCCCCATTCCACTCACAGTCAAGCCTGGAATACAGTCCACGCAAGCCAAACATGTGCTCTCCAAACATCTCTGACCTTGTCTACTACTCCTTCTCTCCCTGCTCTCAGTGCTCTACCACTGTGGTCTTCTCCCTGTTCCTGGAACACACCAGGAATGCTTCCACCTGATGCCTTCACTAGTCCCTCTGCTGGAACACTTTTCCCCCAGCTAGCTCTGCGTGGCTCTCTTCCTCCTTCAAGCCCTCTTTTCAGTGAGGTCTACCTTGACTACACTCCTCCAAATCGTGAAGTCCCTGCCTCCCTTCCCCAGCACTCCTACTGTCCCTTAGCCTGCTCCACGTTTTCTTTTTCCCATCAGGCTTATTACCTTCCAAAATACTATAACACTTATTTTGATATGCTGATTGCCTCCTAATAGAATATAAGGTCCATGAAGGCAGAGTTTTTTTTGTTTGTTTTTTTTGTTGTTTTCCCCCTTTATTTTATTCACTGACATCTCTCAGACCTAGACTAGTGCCTGGCATATACTAGGCATACATTATATTGAATGCATGAATTTAAACATTTAATAATTTTAATTTCATAGTTGTCTTTTAATATTTGAGATTTTTACCAGATCTTGTACATTTCTGTTGCTCCTAGAAAAGCCCCTTTTCTATGGGCTTGAAGGATAGAAAAATCTCAGCCTGACTTCACTATCCATTATAAGTGGCCCCAGGAAGGCTGGGAACATCCCATGTCTGACCATCCTTGATTTTGGACCCTAAAACCAAAGCTCAACTTCACACTCATCTGGAAACATCTAGTATCTTTTCACACACATGTATTTTGTTCCCCCAACTAGACATGAAACACATTGGCAGAAATTGCACAAAGTATTCAGCACAGTCCTGAATACTTCATAAAGACATAAAACCTGGTTTTTAATGGACTTAGTGAACATTTTTAAAGTGTTAAGTTTACTAAGCTCAAGATTTTACACGCACAATCACAACGGGAACTGGGTTATCCGGACTAGGTCCCCTGCCCTTGAATGAACAGATCAGAATGATACAGCGCGAGTCTTCTAGAGGATCCTGTACCGTTTTTAGCTGAGCTTGTACTTAGGCTAGTTAGATGAAAATGTATCTTTCTAAGGTGCTTAACTGTGTCTCTCCTAAGTTTCTTTGAATGAATCGTTTAAAATCTCAAACTCTGGCCCTCATAACAGAAAATCACAAATGGTTCTGACCCACATTATATAAACTGTGCCAATGATTAGGGGATGGGAATAAAGAACTGCTTTATATCGATAACAGTGGCTTTCTTCAAAAGTACTCACATGAAGCCATGCAGGGAACATGGGCAAAAGACATGGTGGGCCACTCAGTGGTACTCTTTTAAGTTTAAAAGAACTTTGCACAACATCAGTCACCGTAAAGAGAATTTTTTAAATCTGCAGGCTGGCTTTTTTGGCATATGGAAAGAAACAATTATCTAGCAGACAGAAGCTGAAGGACTGAGATGGCTGGAAATTAGAAGAGAATTAGGAAAAATAACTCGATCAATTAGTAATCAGTGCGACAGGCCAGCTGCTCCTACTGCAGCAACACAGATTTCCCCGTATCTGTAACTGAGAAATACTAGGTTTTGTTGCCTGCTTAATGCCGTCAAAAAACAAAGTTAAACCTCATGAAATGCTTATAAATGAAGGTTTGGGAACCTCCCATAAAACTGTAAGTCCTTTTATACATCACTTCTTTTTGTCTTAAGCAGCAATAGCTAACATCACTTAAGACATTTATTATATATCAAAGACCACGCCAGTTGTTTTACCTGTACCATTTCACTTAAAAATAAGAACAATCCTACGGGATAGTTATTATAATTATCTCCCACTTTACTGATGAGGAAAAAGAGGTGCAGAGAGTTAAGTAACTTCCCCAAGGTTACACATGGGAGAATACTGGAGTCTGGATTTGGGCCCCAGGGGACTGATCTCAAAGACCTCATTCCTATCATTATATTTTACTATCCCTCTTCTATGCTGTCTTCAATATGGATTACTCTGTTCTGTAGTAATTTCACTGAGCAACTTGTCAGAGCTGTGGCCCTATGATCAGCATATTTTTTATTTGTTAACATTACATATGCTAAATTTTTGCTGCAATAAGCAGTATCTTATTCAGGTAGGATATATAAATACTACATACTTACAAAATTCTCTAATTTTACCTTCTCTTCACCTTTTTAGTGAGCCTAAGCTGAAGCTCTGAGTCTTTTCTTAAATAATAAAACTGCCCTTTATTCTTTAGGGAAACATAAAAGAAAATGTATACATGAATATTTTTCCTTCGCAAGCGCTATGTTTTATCTGTTAGATCTCTCGGTGAAATCATTATCTTATGTTTTACAATAAGTACTTCCTGGAGACTGCCACAGATTTTGGGGTCAGAATTTCACTGCTGCTCTCAGTAGACAAAGACTGGATGTTTCCAGGGATCTTTAAGAAACGATAACTGGATGGGGGTGGAAGGAAGACACAAAAAGAGAGAAAAGAGGGAGAAGCATAAAGGCAGGAGGAGTCCAAAAAATGAACTTTTGAGACATTTTCTTAAGGATGAATTATTCCAAAAATATTGACAAAACAGTCCTTTGAAGTTAGGGTCCATCCTAGATCATTTGTGGATCAACAAAAGAGTGAATCAAGAGGGACCTCGAGAGATCTCCTACTTGATACTTATAACCCAAAGTCTCATTAGAAAGCCCTAGAAGTGAGGGAGAGAGAGAAAACAGGGAAAAGGCAAGCCCCAACAGAGCTCTGTATGGAGGGCAGAGGTACAGCAGGCTGAATGAAGAAAAATTCTGCCTCACTGGGCTACAGATCCATTTTCTCTGGGCAGATCTGAGTCTATCTGAACAGAGCCATAGAATACCTTTGCATGAATCAGAGAAGGGCACCCATCCTCCAGGCAGTGCGCCCCCCAATGGACTCACTGCTTGGACGACATAGTAGGGAGCTGGTTTTCAGACCCACCTTGCATGGCAAAACCTGCACAGCTACAGTTGGTAGCCCTGATCTTGCCTTCTCTCTCTCCAACAAGCACGTGGCACTAGAGGAGACAAGATGGAGAGTCAGAGCAGCTTGTACTATTGGTACTGTCATTAGCTGTGAGACTTTGTATAGTCATTCAACCTCTCGAGGCCGCAGTGCCTCCATCTCTGAAAAATGATGTGGCTGGCTAGATGTCACCTAAGGCCTCCTTCCTCTTACCAATTGTCAGTTGAAATCTGGTAATATCTAGTTGGTATATTCCAAACTATATCCTTAGGATACGGTGACTGAGTTGAACCTTTAAAGTGTTCTTAAGAATGTTTTTTTTCCTCTCACATCTTATTTCTGACGTTACTTTTTTTCTTTCAATCTTAAGACCATACTCAGCTTTCAATCCCAAAGTGCTCAACATTTTTTAGAGCCATCAAAAGGTCACCTATCATGTACTGTCCTCAAATTACCCAAATATCCACTAACAAAATGGATAAACTGGGCATATTCGTTCACAGAAATAACAGAAAAAAGACCTACTGCTACCTACATCAATTTGGATATATCACATAACATTATGTTGAGCTAAAGATGACCAAAAAATGTGTATTTTATTGCATTTAAATGCAATCCAAGAACAGCTTAAAACTAATCCGTGACAATAAAAGTCAGAATAATGGTTATCCTGGGGACAAGGATGATGACTGTAAAGAGAGGCTGGTAATGTTCTGTTTCTTGATTTGGATGCTAGTTGCCCAGATGTGATTATTTTGTGCTGTACACTCCTGATCTGTGCATTTGTCTGGTTGTGTATAATTCAGTAACAAGTTCAAAGAAATAAAGCTACAGGGACCAAAATAAAAGTCATCTACTGAAACTGTACACACAAGTGCTACTACCCGTGGGGAGAAAATTAATCACATTTTATTTAAACCAATCAGAGAGAAAATCATCTGAAAAGCTAAGTGAGAAACTCCATTATATTTCCTAAAATATGCATCAAGAAATTGCTTAATTTTTTTAAATGATTTCCTCCCTCACATGAAACTGTGGCTATAAATTAATACAAAATATTGTTTTTCTGTCTTCATATACCAGTGAAACATTATTGCTCAAAGCTGTATAAAACAAGTACAAAGGTAATGTTGGAAAAAATCTGAAAACACCCCTGAAGAGGATCCATTTGGGATAGTGAGAGTCTAAATAGATATTTCTGGTCAGAATTATTCCAATTATCAGCACATTAATGCAATGACGTGGATAATGACCAAATCTCTACCTAGTTTCTTGCTGTATCGATTTAACTTAGCTAAGTAAGGCCATACAGGTGGGGAAAGACATTCAAGAAAATGCTATGCTGGCCGGGGGCGGTGGCTCAAGCCTGTAATCTCAGCACTTCGGGAGGCCAAGGCAGGAAGATCATGAGGTCAGGAGTTCGAGCCCAGACTGGCCAACATGGTGAAACTCCATCTCTACTAAAAATACAAAAATTAGATGGGCGTGGTGGCGGGCACCTGTAAATCCCAGCTACTCAGGAGGCTGAGGCAGGAGAATCGTTTGAACCCGGGAGGTGCAAGTTGCAGTGAGCCAAGATTGCGCCATTGCACTCCAGCCTGGGTGACAGGGCAAGACTCCGTCTCAAAAAAAAAAACAAAACAACAAAAAAAAAAACAAAAAGAAAAGAAAAGAAAAGAAAATGCTGTGCTACAGACAACTCCAAGGAAGCTCCAGGAAAACATTGCCTTCTCTTGGGACTGTATTTGGTTCAGCTGTGAGTTTGTTTCAGCACACTTCTCTCTTCTTGACTTCAAGTAATACAATCAGCTGAGAGAGCAATGATTTCTTTCCTCTTCTCAGGGTTCTGCAATTCATCTTTGATCAATATGGTATGTATACTGCATGACTGTTCCGTTCCATTTGATGTATATAAAAAGTGATCATACACAAACTTGCATCAGAATTACATCACTAAATCACGTAAGGTAATGAGAAGCACAGATTGCTTGTTTTTACCTAAAACTTCATAATAACTTCAGCCATTACTGCTGTAGAGCACCCTCTGGTCCCACAGCATGGGAGGTAGACATTAGTAGTTTCCTCAACTACTGGGGGACTAATTATTTGTAGAATCATTAGTACTTAAACAAAAAACGTTTCCGGTCTTTGAAATGGGAAGTGGCTTTTGGAATGTATGGGATACATTTATAAGCATCCAGTCCCTGCACATTATTTAACACCAAACTAGTGATTCAACACTAAGACAGGCAAAGTTTCCAGGATAACTATCAATTAGCAGTCATATTTCAAGTTGTATACAGACTTTATAGGGCACCTTAATTCTAATCATTCTAATCCTTTTTTCTCGGATAAAAATACCTTATTCTTTAATCTACACTTCGAAACAGTAAGTTCTCTCTACTTTGGCCTTGTTTTAAATACTTATCCTTCTAACTTTAAGATTTCCTTGCAATACAATGTCCAGTACTCCACTTCCTCGTTCCTCTCAATGTATCCCTTTAACTTGTTTCTACTTATTTTTAAAGGCCCCCAAAGCCTCTTCCTCAGGATAATGTGCAATTCAGAAAGCCCTCTCGACTACCCTCTGTATCAACGTTTAACCACAGAGACCAACAATAACATTTTGCCTGTTTGGGTTTTAGGGAACATACATTATAAATGAAATTTCACTACTCATAAAACTCCTTCGCTAAATCTTCCCCATTCCCCTCTCCTAACTCTCCATTGTTTTATACACAATCACGACATAAACACACTCTCAAAATGTGTAATGATATAATCATACAAAGACTTCCTAAAAATACATAATTTTAATGTGTGCAACAAACAGCCTTTATAACTCTAGTACTAGGAGTACACGTTTAAAAATATACTGACTTTTAAATAAACTGTGTTTGTTGTTCCTCGTTGGGGGTGGGGAGGAGGTGGGGATCATCAAACAAGGACAGATTGCTATATCTGAAACCACAAACTGTTGCAGTAGGATTCTATTGAGGATTGTAAACACCCTTAAAACTTTTTTTTTTTTACTTTAAAAGAAGAAAGTTGAAATTGCAAAAATGAAAGCCAAAGCTTTTATGCTTTACCCATAAGGATACACTAACCGAATATCTCCTGTTTTCCCACTTATGAAAGAAATACGCTTCATCTACCAAACTAGGGCATTTATGAGGTTTGTATTAACGAACAGAAAAATGTACTAATGCAAAAAACTTTCTATCCTTTAGAAGACTTAGTAATAAATCGACTTTAGGGAAAGCCCAAGAAATTTCGTTCTCAACTCAGAAAACCACCTAAGGGATAATTTGTGAATGCCATCTGGGATCCAGGCAGTCCCATCAACAAAAGGGAAAACTTGTTGAGATCATCCAAATCTAAAATTCACATACATTTTTACATCTGGACTGAATTAATCTTTTCTTGGTACTGGCTTTCATGTAATAAAATAATTGTTTGCAGGTTTTATTTTTCTTAAAAAAAAAAAACACCCACAACTTTAGAAATCAAAATGTGCAACATTCAAATCGAAAACTACAAAGAATTTCTTTATCATAAAAGTTAGTTGTGAGACAGGACTCATTTACACTCAACTCTGAACCTGACAGCTCAGTCAAAAACAATTCTGTTTGAAACTTTCATTCCAAGCATCTGCCACAAAAAGCTATGCAGTCTATTACATCATAAGTTCAGAAAGCCAAAAGCTTTATAAGTATAGTTAAATGTGGAAACAAAATCCAAAAACTAGAAAAAAGACCCCCCCTCCATTTCAGCTAACCTAGTTGAGTAACAATTTTTTTAAGAATTTGTAACTAAAAACTGTTACCTAGCACATTGGCATTTTGCTTTCAAAAGCAGCGTCTTCATTCAGGCCCATGCTGTTTTCAGGCATTTTCCTGTAGAGCCAGGAGCATCATAAATCTGTAAATTCAAATTATGTACTTAAAACTAGCAGCTTACCCTTCTTGCCCCCAAAAAGGAGATACTGGAAATAGGAAAGATTTCCTGCCCCTTAAAATGTCTTGAGTACTGCAAGAACTGCTGATTACTGTAGCCCATCAGTGTCAGATCTCAGAGATTCTTGCAAGCAACTCAAAGGGGGGAAAATTAGTTCATATTACAGTCTTTCTGGAGAAGATGTCCTGCAGATAACATGATATTAGATATCCCCCGGGGGATCCTTTTCATCTAATAATCCTACTAAATGTCCACTTTAATATGAAATATGAATCCAATATGTTTACAAACATACTGGGAAAAGTATTCAAATGCCAGCTGTCTCACATTGTGAAGTATTTTCATTTTTAACATAAAACGTTTATTTCTCAAAGCCACACCTGAGAAAATGATTAGGTGCTGTTAAGTTTTATACTACAAAGGACATCAGCAAAGGCATCTGTTTTCCTGCCTCTCTTCTGGTCTTCTCCCCTCCCCCACTCTCCATCCTGCAGGCCATTTGTAGGTCCTGGTTGTTAAAATTTCTACAATAGTCTCATAATGCTCTAAATTCTAAAAAAAAAAAAAAAAAAAAAACTTCTCATCCTTTAACACTGCTGAACCTAAATTCATGCACTGCTCTAAGAAGGAAACCCAAAAGTCACAAGCCTCTTTAATGACAGATGTATTACGGAAAATTTTCCCCACAAAGTTTTGATGCTGTGAAATATCAACTCCCTGAAATCACAGAAAGGAAATGACTTACATTCTTGGAAAATGAAGCCACTAGCAGCTTTCTCCAACAGCATTTTCTAAACCCCAAACTACACCCTGTGGCAAGAGGGAGTATTTCGTGCAAAAACTAAATTTAAATAGATGCTTATAAAACCCATAAACAAACATTGCCCGGTCCCAGAGAAGAACAGAAGGGAATCATACTCGGAAAGTCCAGCGAGATACTTTTTCTCCACATTCAGAAATGCTGGAGAGCACAGGCTGGAAGTCAGAAGCAACCTGAGAACGCTTGCTGAAGTTTTCCTTCCCTGCTGTGAGCAATGCACAGCTCCTGAGGGAAAAACTGGCAAAAGAGATTTTGCTTAAAAAATAAAAATGAAAAGGGTGTTAAGGGGGAAAACGAGCTAATATTTCTTTGGACACTAGCTACACAACTACACGGCCTAAAAATTTGCCAGCTTTCAACTTTAAAATACACTTATTTTGACATTTTCCCATCTATTCGTGCCTTTTAAGAAAACGCCCGCACCATTAGGCTATGCTGTCCCCGGACTCGAGGTGTTGTTGTAATCCCTGTAGACTTTACATTTACACGGGTGGACACCAGCTGTCCATACCTGACAGTGCCTGGCCCTTCCGGAGCCGAATCCGGTGGTCCCATTCGCCTGGGGCTCCGCCAGCGCACCGCAAGCTCCTCCAGAAACCCAAATTCTGCAGGCCGCGCCCCCAACTCGTATCTCACCCAGGCCCCAGTCTGGCGCCGATCTGCCCCAGCTCAACCTCCGGCTCCGCCGACTGGGCACTTCCTGGGACTCCGGGCAGACCCTGCGCTCGGGTGCCTTCTCGCAGCCGAGCTGTCCGGCCTCTGCGCGCGCACAACAGGCGGCACGGCGCAGCCCCCGGGAGCGCGGGACTCGGGTGCTGGTCCCGGCGCCCAGCCACAGCGACACTGACCTGGGCGCCGGGGCCCGCCAGGGAGCTCTGTGATCCGGGGACCTCCGCGATGCAGAGGACCAGGCGCGGCGCACGGAGCCCAGGCGCGCAGTCCGCAGCCGGGACCAGCCTCCCGCCCCCGCCGCTGAAGCAGCCCCGAGCTCCACGCCTCCCCCGCTGAAGCAGCCCCGAGCTCCACGCCTCCCCCGCTGCCAGGCTCGGCTGCCCTAGGGCCTCGTCCGCCTGTCCCGGAGTGGACGAGCTCCGACTCGCGGAAAAGCGACCTTCCCGCCGGTGCCCGACACCCAGAGCTAAGGGAGCGAGAAGACGACGAAGAAAGAGGCGGAGAGTGGGGCCACTGCCTTCGCTGGGACTCGCGACTTCCAGAAACCCTCCCGACACCCCGTCCCGCCGCCGCCCCGCCGGCAGGGGGCACAGCGGGCGTCCGGGGCGCGGCGGCTGGGCGATGGGGAGAGCGGAAAGGGCCCAGGCACCGGGTTCTTGCTCGTACCTCGGAGAAAGTATTGAGCACCAGGCGTTGGGCTCTGTGGTCAGCCCCCTGAGTGTTCCTGCCGGCGCCGAGCCTGTCCCGCTCCTCTCAGCCCCTTGGCCCCGCCAGCCAGAGGAGCACTCCGCGTCCGCCCCGCCCCCCGCCCACGCCTCCCGCCTGCCCCGCCCCCTGAAGCACCGCCCCCTGAGACCCCGCCCCCGGCCCGCCCCAACTGGCCGCGGAGACAGCCGAGCCGCGGGAGCTGAGCGCCGAGCTAGCGACCGTACAGGGAGCGCCCGTCCGCCCCGCCCTGGACCCAACCAAGCGTCCCGTGGAGGGGTGCGGCCACTTGGGGGCAGGAGAAAACGGAGTAAGCCACCCTTCTGGGCACCCAGGAAGCGAGGCGAGCCTCAGGTGGACGCGGTGGTGTAGACCACGACGATCAGGGCCGTTCCCCGTGCTGTGGAGACGGAGGTGCGAGGGGACCCCGGCGGCTCCCCACCTTATGCCGAATGGCCCTCTCCGCCGCCGGCTCGGCTCCCTCGGGGCGCTCCCTCCGGAGCCGAGGCGGGCTGGCCGGGGGCGGCTGTTTGGCCTGAGCGTCTTCTTACTAAAGCGGATCGCCGGAGGGGAGGCCACTCCGAGAGGAGGCGATCCCCAGCAGAGGAGGCTTCGTGAATACCACAGCCACCTGCCCACCCGCCACTCGGGACGCCGCGCCTCGTGGGTTTCACGCTGGATGGAGGGGCGCCGCCGAGGAGGCCCAGCCTCCCCCGCTAATTCTACCTCTCCAGTTCCTCAGGTAGACACAGCCTCTGTCTGCTGTGGTTTTAGTGCCCGTGGCCCCTCAGAAATTATTTTTGTCCCCTCCCGCTAGTGGCTTTGGGGGATGGAGGGCTAGAGATGCAAAGGGCCAGTGGAAGATTTTTTATAGCACTAAGAATCAAGCCAGGAGATGGAGGTTTCATTGCCACTTCGGGGTCTGAGGAGGGGACGAGCTGCACCTCTCCAGTCAGTCTGCGCCCACCAGGACCTGCTGCTGGGGACCGCAGACGAAAGGAGAGACACCCAGCACCTGGCCCCTAGTCCCGCAGGGCGTCAGTCTCCTGGCCTTCTGCCTTTCAAGGCTTCCTCTGACTTTGCTGACCCAGTGACCCCTGGCCACGGGTGGCAAAACGCCCTCACTGAGCCCTTCGCTAAAGGAGTGAGGGGGTTTATTTGTCTGGCTTTGAAAATGGGATGAGGAGACAAGAAAACAGGACCTGAGAAAGGACACTATCCAAAATCTGATGCTCTCAGAAGTCAACTTTAAAACTGCCCTGCTCTTTTCATCCAAAGATGAATATGTGAAGCCAGCTGTTACTGGTTGAAAGCGTGCCTCTTGTTTGCATGGCAAAGGAATTCAGTTTTGTGTTCATTTACAGCTGAAGCTCTCTTGAAATAATTGCCTCAGTCACAACTTTTACATTTTGGGAACCATACCATTAGAACTGAATATTAGGAACTATGATCTTTTGTCTTTTCACAATTGACAATATATTCAGAACTTATTTCTGATAAAGCTGGGCAGTTTCTAAGGATACTGTACTTATGATTTAAAGTCATGACTCCATTATGGAAAAGAGAACAAGAAATATGTTTCAATGACTGCCTTTTAAATTAGTTGTACTCCAGCACTTTGGGAGGCCGAGGTGACAGGATCATTTGAGGCCAGGAGTTCAAGACAGCCTGCCAGACCTTGTTTCTACTAAAAATAAAAAATAAATAAATGTTCCGGGCCTGGTGGCCCATGCCTGTAGTCCCAGCTAGTCAGGAGGCTGAGGTGGGAGGATGGCTTGGGCCTAGGAGGTTGAGGCCACAGTGAACTGTGATTACACCACAGGACTCCAGCCTGGGTGACAGAGTGAGACCCTGTCTGAAAAAGAAAGAAAAAAAAAATTGAGTTGTACTTAGTGTACTAAAATTAAAAATTGGATAACAATAGTTGAGGACAGTGTAGGCATTTAAAAGTAGAGGATTTCACTTTTTACTCATTTTTGTCTTTTATATGCATCAGAATGAGTGCATATTGAGTACTACTTTGTAAGGTCTTAAATTAATTTGATATCTACTGAGATAATCCAGCATTTCATGTGTAAAGATACGTTAGATAATAATATATCACTATCTTGGAAAACAGTTCCTAAATCTGATTTATTTTCAGGTTTCATGAATCAAAATCTAACAGATAAGCAACAACGTATTGGTAGGCTGTGAAACATTGCTGCAAATATAATTAGGTAAAACAAAGAGCAAAATATTTTGAACAGTTTAAAAAAAAAAAGTATGTTTAAATTAGTTGTACTCCAGCACTCTGGGAGGCTGAGGTGACAGGATTGTTTGAGGCCAGGAGTTCAAGACCAGCTTATTGTCCAGAATTAGATTGTAGGAAAATTCACTATGTGAATATTTTCTGAATCATAATGATGATATTAACAGTACAAATACCATTTTAAACAGAGACTCAAAATATTTTGTAAACTAAGTATTTTAAACTCTTAAAATCAGGTATGTAAACTCCTGTAACATCATCGAATTCTGAAAGGACTGATTTGGAAAGTAATACATAATCTAGTAAAGATGGAAGGGGAGCTGAGAAAGCATGTGTTGTTTTGGATATTATCACAGGAAACATTTTTCTGTGCTTATTACAATAAATGCAACTTTGTGGGTAATAATTCAAAGTTATATTTTTGTTCTTAATGTTGGGATGTTTTATTTTCACTGATACGGTGTTTTTCTAAATATGGGACATTGCCTACCAGGGAAACATTACTGTAAACACATCCTAAACAATTACTTTCCCCATGGCATTTAAATATTAACACAACTCTACATTTTTGCTTTTGTTTTTCTTAGGAAAAGGTTATTCACTCTATGAATTTATTGGGTACTGCCATGCACCAGGCAAAGGGTTAGATTCGGAGATTCAAAAATAAAAATACTCCTTAATCTTATAGTAGATTGGGGAACAGACATGTGAGTTAACAGTTACAACATAGTGCATGCCATGGTAGAGATACACAGGAGGAATAATGAGAAGGCCTAGGGAGGGAGAGCATCAGACATCCCCTGTGAACTGAGAAGGGAAGGATGAACAGAAGTTTGCCTGAGAACAAGTTGGTTGAGACAGTGCTCTCAAACTTGCAAGCACACTGGAATTACCTAGAAACTTTCAAAAACTATTGATGCTTGTATCTCAGGCATATAATTTAATTGGTCTGTGGTATGGCTTGGGCTTTGGAATGTTCTAAATATCCCCAGGTTATTTTAAGTGTAGGCATATGGCAGAGGACACAGTGAACAAGCATACAGAGCCATGCCTTTAAAGCATGATGGCCATAGCCTTATTTTGAGAGGTATAAACATTGGTAGGTGGTATTTTACATTTTGGTGTAAAGAACACAATAATATAGAAAATGAGATAAGAACTGCTGTAATTCACATTCCTTTACAGGTATTTTCTAGACACCAGGATAGTATGTTGACAAGATTAGCATATTAGAAGAAAAAAATAATTATTTTTTATCTTTTGTATAATTCAGGCTTATTGGCTGGGCGCAGTGGCTCATGCCTGTAATCCCAGCACTTTGGGAGGTGGAGGAGGGCAGATCACCTGAGGTCGGGAGTTTGAGACCAGCCTGACCAACATGGAGAAACCCCATCTCTACTAAAAATACAAAATTAGCCAGGCGTGGTGGTGCATGCCTGTAATCCCAGCTACTCAGGAGGCTGAGGCAGGAAAATCGCTTGAACCTGGGAAACGGAGGTTGCAGTGAGCCAAGATCGTGCCCTTGCACTCCAGCCTAGGCAACAAGAGCAAAACTCCATCTCAATAAATAAATAAATAAATAAATAATAATAATAATAATAATTCAGGGTTATCCAGGATTCAGATATGTAACTTCTAGTCTAAGAGAGAAGTCAATAATTTAACATACTGGCTTTTAAAGAATAGTTTTCCAGAATTAAATACCGTTCATCATTCTGGGTGAAAGTCATAATAAAGAAATTAAGTTCATTTTTCTTTTTGGTAATTACTGAGATTCATTTTAAAAGCAAAACAAAAAGTACTTTAAACAAACAAAACAAATTTAATTAAGTCCTACTTTAAGGTTTTAGATGTCCCTGTAGCTAATGAAAGAAAATAATCTCACATGGAAACTTAAATAGTTTAGTGATAAAGTCCTGGTTTTCACTGCCTAACATTTAAAATGCTCTTTTTATTATTCTTAGCTAGTAAAAATAAAGTACCCAAAGAGACTTTAATGCTTATGAAAAGTCAGGAAAATTGATTATCATTCATTTAATCCAGCTGTCTAATTACCATACACGAGGAGCCCCTAACCAGGAATATGCATAATTATTTTTCAGAGGCAGCATAGCACGGGGCTTAATTTTATGTAGCAAGCTAACTCAAGAAGATTTACTTTTATACAATTTATAGAAATACAGAGTTGAAAAAATTAAATTCATTAAATTTTATTCTCCTGATCATCACATTTTGGGGAAAAAAATATGTAAAAGTAGAATAACTTGATTATCCAGGGTCAAAGTTTCATTTTAATACAGTTTACAGGGGATGTATTTAAAGAACTACTTTGTTTCCATTCTGTTGTGGCTTTAGTTTCACCACAAACATCACATTCCCATTCCTTGAGGGCTTGAGTACTAGAATACTCCAGATGTAAGAAGAAAGGTTTGATAAGGCTGGAAGGGCCAGACCGGGCCCCTTGCTCTTGGGAAGGTGTTGCACAATGTAGGAGAGAGGGCCCATCTTAGAGAATTGCACTGGCGTCTTGGAGTTGAAAGGCATAGTGGCAAGGCAGTGCTAGGTTAAGGGATACTGCTACTAACTAAAATATAGTGGAGGAATTATGTATAAACATGGGATTGCTGCCTTATGCATGAGACTTTACCTTATACAGAAGACTGAGGATAGAAGAGCTCTAGTACAGAAAAATGTTGAGCAGAAGGGCAGGAAAGGGTGGATTCCCTACAATATGACACTTACTCATGTATTCTGTTTGTGTGAGTCTTAAAGGTTCCAGAGTAGCTTTGCAGCTCTGATTCTTTGGTTACTCACTGAAAACCTGGGGGAAAAAATGCCTACCCCAGAGTTGGGAGACAATTCCCTCCGCTCCCATTAGGATACGCTCCCATTAGGATACGTGAGAAGAAAGGAAGCAGCAATCTGTCTGGTAACAGACTAGTTACTCTTTGACTTATGCCTCAGGCACGCTCTGATTATCTGACATAATATTCTCAGAGGAGTCCTTTCAAACACTAGTGATAACATTATGGAGATCTTAGGCCACTGAGGTTCTCTTCTGTGATGGGTTTTCTTTTTTTTTTTTTTTTGAGATGGAGTCTCGCTGTGTCACCCAGGCTGGAGTGCAGTGGTGTGATCTTGGTTCACTGCAACCTCTGCCTCCTGGGTTCAAGTGGTTCTCCTGCCTCAGCCTCCCGAGTAGCCGGGACTACAGGCGCCCGCCACCACACCCAGCAAATTTTTTGTATTTTTAGTAGAGGTGGGGTTTCACTGTGTTAGCCAGGATGGTCTCGATCTCCTGACCTCATGTTCCACCTGCCTGGGCCTCCCAAAGTGCTGGGATTACAGGCGTTGAGTCACTGCACCCGGCCTCTCTTCAGTCTTTTGTGATATCTTATCAACATGTGCCTAAGATATACTGAACTGGAACAGTGGGAGGGGTGAACATCCGTCTTTCAGAATATGCATGTACAGCCTGGCCAATGCTGGCTTTCTTGAGAATACCAACAAAAGTTCCACTGGCAATTTATGAAACCTGTCCATTCTGTTTTAATTTAGTTACCCTGGGTAGGTTATAAGCGTAACAAATGTGCCTTTGAACTTGTTTTTGATTGCTTAAGAAAGAATCATGACAAATAAGGTATCCTAAGCCGAATGCGGTGGCTCATGCCTGTAATCTCAGCACTTTGGGAGGCCAAGGCAGGTGGATCGCTTGAGCCCAGGAGTTCGAGACCAGCCTGGATAACATAGTGAAACCCTATCTCTATTTAAAAAAAAAAAAATTAAAAATTAGCTGGGTGGGGTGGCTTGCACCTGCAGTCCCAGCTACTCCTCAGGAGGCTGAGGTAGAGGTTCACTTGAGCCCAGGAGGTCAAGGCTGCAGTCAGCTGTGATCACACCACTGCACTCAACCTGAGCGACAGAGCAAGATACTGTCCAAGAAGGAAAAAAAAAAAAGGCTTTCCTAGCTCTCGAATTACATGGGAAGTTCACCGAGGCTAAAGGACTTGGTGCAGCCTCCAGGGGACACCCTACCTGTCCATGGTGGTTGGGATTTGGTTATAAAACAAGGTCCTGATGTGCTAGCTATACTAACTGGTTGGATGAAAAGAAGACAGTACCTTGAAACACCTGACATTAGATCTCTGTTTCTCCTCTCACCTGATTCTAGGTTAGAAACAAAATCTGCATTCACTTTGGTTTGGCTTGGCTATGAAACCAAATGCCAGAAAATCTTAAGAAAGTTTTCTATAGGCAAGGTAGTGGTTAGATTGTTCTTTTTCAAAGGTATCCTAATAAATTATTCTATTAGCCTAAACAGACTTCTTATACTTTAGTTCTTCAAGGAAAGAACTCTGCTAATTAGACCATGGAGATTGAATTAGAAATTATGGATTGGAAGATTCATCTCAAAGGACCCCAGATTCAGATGTTTACTTTTGACATGTATGGAGAAAAGAAAGTACTGGCCAATAGCATTCTTAACTAGATTTAGCTTTGAAAGGAAGACTGGGGGCAGAGAAATACTCTCTCTTGTAAAAACATTTTTACATATTTGTTATTCCTATATAATTAAGCCAAACATTCCATGTGATTTCTTGAGCAGAAAAACAGAATCAGCATTATTAGTGATTTTCTATTCTGCAAATAGTCCATATTGGATCATTTTGACACACTTATACCCCAATTTAAAGGATAATGAGACACATTAATATATGATAGTTTTATGTACAATACAGAATATACAAATCAATGTAAAATATTACACATCACTTATTTTTTACTGTTTTTACTGTGATTTGTGAATCTGTTAACTGTCTCTCCTTTTAGAATTTAAGCTTCATGTGAGCACAGATCTAAAATCTCTCTAAGTGCTATGGCCCCATTTGTCTAGAACAGTATCTGACACATATTTGTTGAATGAATGAATCACATAAATTACACATAGAGATCAGTGGAGAGAGTGTGTGTGTGTGAGAGAGAGAGTATGTGTGTATGTGAGAGAGAGACAGATTGTGTGTGTGTGAGAGACAGAGTGTATATGTGTGTGTGTGTGTGTGTGTGAGAGAGAGAGGATGTGTGTGTGAAGGGCGAGATGCACTGAGATGAGAACAGAAAAGGATTAACATTTTTTTGAGAAGCTTCTTGGCCAGATATCCCAGGTATTGATGAGAAATGATCTATCCCTTACGAAGACTTGGTTGATTTGAATGGGACGCCTTACGTCACTCAGTTCACATAATGTTTATTTTTTTCAAGTGTCAATATATGGTATAATCAAGATTCTATATCTATTGGTGTTCCTTATTATATATTTTATTTCTATTTTTAGCCTTCCCCTGTATTGATATCAGTGCATCTAATTCAAATTTGGGAAGGATTGCCTGTTTTTGATGTTCTGTGATGATGATTGAATAACAAACTGTAATTACTAATTTGGTCAATAAGAAGTCATTCAACTAAAGAGAAACTATTTTTAACTATACATCCTCCAGCTTTTCAAGATATTAAGAAGTTTATTAGCAGGATTTTACTAGAGTGGTTATTGTTGAATTCTTTGCTCACAAAACATTTTGATGAGATACACTTGGGAACAGAATAGTTTGAGTTGAACAAGGAAAAACGTGTGGCCTTGCCTCCATTTGCTCAGCCTCCACCACCTTCATGCAAGGTTTAACTGGGCCTTGTGTTTCCTGTAGCTGCTTCACCTCTGAACCTTTGGACTGGAAACTGCTCTATCCACCACATCTGCCATTTGTCCACCATCTCCCACTAGACTTTCAGTCCCCAAACCCTGCCCTGCTCTTTCAGTTTATTAGCTGTTTTTTGGCTTGACTTCTTTCTTTTTCAGTTTAATCCCTGAGTAGTCTCGTGTCCCAATCCCTTTGACCTTCTAATCCAGCTTTCTTAACAATCCCAAAATTCAGATCAACTCAATCATCCGTTTTCTTACATTTTGCTTTAAAGACATTGAAGAAGCCTAAAGAAAATTGAATAAATGAGTTGATTAGTCACATCACCAAGACAACAGTTTGGTCAGTGAAACACTCATAGCTGTTGGGTCAACTTTGTATTCATCCCTGTGTGGCTCTTTCCTTTTCATCACACAGTGACTGTTCACATGTTTATGGCTTTCCATAGGTTCGTCATCCCACTCTGAAATCTTGCCACTCTCAATGGTCAACCAAGCCTTACTCTTGCTGGTCACTGATCTGTGAGGTTTATATGTATTACCTTGTTGAATCTTCACAACAGCCCTTTGAGGAAGATATTATCCCTGGTTTACAGATGCCCAAGTTCTTAAAGAAAATAAGTGGTGATGCCTGGATCTGAACCCAGGAAATCTGACTCTAAGCTCATGCCCTTTGTCCCTAAACTGCCTTGCTTCTGGTACAGACTTGGTCAGGTATTTTCTCCCTAGAGCTTCAGTCCTTTCTACCTACAGATTTTTCCATATCTTCTAGGCCATTCTCTCCTGAATCTTCTCAGTTAATCTCCTCCTACCAAAGCTCTGTATCCCCTGCTCCCCTGGCTCTCTTAGAGCTTTCTCCATCATTGATTTCTTGATTCATTTAGCAGATACTTATTAAGTATTTATTGTGTACTAGGTCTTAGGAACAAAGGTAAACAAAACCTAATATCTAGTCCTGGAGCTTTACATTCAAATTATTACTCTAAAATATTTAACATCTCACCATGTCCTAGGCCCTCTTCCTCCTACAGAAATGCTAAAGTGACTGTATATTTCATACTACATCTAACACCACACCTGACAAGGCACCAGGAACGTGTTTGACAGAGGGACAAATAATTCCAGGTAAAGTAATCAAGGTTTGGAGGTTTGTTCTTAGTCTCTGGCCTCCTTTTATTTATTTGTTTAGGAGATGGAGCTTCACTCTTGTCACCCAGGATAGAGGGCAATGGCGAGGTCTCAGCTGACTGCAACCTCCACCTCCGGGTTCAAGCAATTCTCCTGCCTCAGCCTCCAAAGTAGCTGGCATTACAGGCATGCTCTGCCACGCCTGGCTAATTTTTGTATTATTAGTAGAGACAGCGTTTCACCATGTTGGCCAGGCTGGTCTCAAACTCCTGACCTCAGGTGATGCCCCCACCTTGGCCTCCCAAAGTGCTGGGATTACAAGCGTGAGCCACCATGCCCGACCTCTGGCCTCCTTTTTCTAAAAAGTAGCCCACTTAAGGTGTCAAAAACCCTCTCTTACTATGTTCCCTTCTGAGCAGACCCAGAAAGGTTCTGAAAACCAACCCTTTGCCATTAATGACTGACTAGTTGTACTTTCACTGAAATCCCACCAAAATTACCTCAAACTAGTACCTACAGTTTAAGCCTTTTAGTCTATGACTGTGAAACAAAAGGTGCATGGCCTTATGAATAAATTTTAGCATCTGTAAGGTGGGAGATAATCGTGAGACAAGGGAACCTTCAAAGCCATATTTTGTCACTTCTAGTGGCCCTTGAGTAGAGGGTATTTTGCCCCTAAAAGAACATTTGGCAGTGTCTGGAGGTATTTTTGGTGTCCCAGCTTCATGGGGGAAGTGGGGAGGATGGACAGTGCTACTGTAGGCTTCTAGCCGGCAGAGGCTGGGGATGCTGCTCAACATCCTACAACACAGGACAGAATCTCACAACAAAGAATTACTGCCCCGACTTGAAAGCCACTGATCAAAAGGGTGAACTTGACTGGAACATAGAGGTGCCCTTGTGAGTCAGGGCAGGTAGTATCTGGGGGGTGCTGGCTGAGCCTGCCAAGCATCTATTGAAAAGTTGCTGGAGGTGAAGGATCATGTCTTTGGGACCTAGAGAGTGAGATATTTGGACTCAGTTTCTGCCTCCACCCTTCCCCTCACTTTATTTGGATCTTCCCATAGCCCCAAGACGTTCAGTACACATTTTATCTCGTCCTAGATCACCTTCTTTTTTAGTATGTGGAGATTTTGAGTGGAAAGGTAAATAGGAGACTCTTTCTCAACAGAGGTAGGATCAGATTTATCTTAATCCCAATTAAACAATTGTGAAGACCCAGAAGAAAAAAGGTGGAAACCCAAGCTTTTCACTTAAGTTAATAGCAGTGAAGAATCAATTTATTGAACAAAAATTAAGTCCTAAAGGAGGAGAATAGGCCGGGCATGGTGGCTCACACCTGTAATCCCAGCACTTTGGGAGGCTGAGGCAAATGGATCACTTGAGGACAGGAGTTCAAGACCAGCCTGGCCAACATAGGGAAACCCCCTCTCTACTAAAATAAATAAATAAATAAATGCAAAAAAATTAGCTGGGTGTGTTGGCATCATCTATAATCCCAGCTACTTGGAAGGATATTATCCTATAATCCCAGCTACTTGGGAGAACCTGGGAGGTGGAGGTTGCAGTGAGCTAAGATTATGCCACTGTACTCCAGCCTGGGCGACAGAGCAAGACCCTGTCAAAAAAGAAAAAAAAAATGGAAAGCTATGTTAATAAAGTATAAACTCCAAAATTTAACCACAAGTTAGTGAATATTAGCTCTTACCATGGAAAGTTATAATAAATAATTTGCTAAATTTTATTTTTAAGTGGTTTAGTAGAAATGTATTTAATAGATGGAACTATGTGTGTTTTAAACCATAGCTTTTTAAACAAATAGCTACTGCCAAATATGTAGAAGTAAACATTGAAATGATTATTAGGGCTATCAAGAATTGTTTGTATAAATCAAACCGATCAGATTCATATTGATTAAAGCCATTTTCTTATTTTTATACTTCTGTTGTTCATCACATCACTAGCATTTACAATAAAGAATATATAATTACGAATTCAAATATACTCAAATTCTCATGAAGGCAAAACCCAAGAAGAATAGTTGTAAACAGGGGATCATTAAGCACCTTTTTCAAATATTGCTTGATTTCCACTTAGACTTATTAGCTGATTGCTTTTAGACAGTGGTTTCCAAACTTGGCAATGTATCAGTACCATTTAAGAATTGGTGACAGGGCCAGGAATCTCCAATTAAAATATCAGAAACAAGGTCCCAATGATTTTGATACCCATTCATGGCATATAGGTAGTTGCCCTGTTGATGCTTATACTAAAACAAGTTTTAAATGAAGAGGCCAGATCTAAAATATTTCTGAAATGTTTAATTTGAAGCCCCAAAATGCTTTAGGTATTGCAACTCTACCCCTATCTTCCAAGGAATAAAAATGTGGGGGGGAGGAATGTGGTAAAATGTGATTAGTAATCTTTTGTCACAATAAGGATATTGACATTAGTGCATCTAATTCAGACTGGGGAAGGACTGCCTGTTTTTAATTTTCTGGGATGTTAATGGAATAACTAAAACTAATTATTAATTTGGTCAATAAGAAGTCATTCAACTAAAGAAAGCACTGGAACCTACCAGTCTTAGTGAATGACATAATTGCATCTAGTCCCCAGAAACTTCTACATCAATCTAATAATGTATAAAGGAATCATATTCTTAATTAACATTTCCATAAATATGCTGAAGAGCAGCTCGGAGAAAATGGAATACAGACTGAACAGGGTATACAGGCATCCCAATCTCTACTCCTTCCCATTCGTAGCTTGCTCTTTTGATGCTGCCTTATGGACATCTCTATATTTTATGTATATAGAGGGACATATTTCATCTCCACTGTACTGACCTGCTCAGGGCTTTGGAAGGTGATGCCTCATAGATAAATACGAAGTTGCATTGATAGATACTGTTTTATTCTATGAATGACAAGTTCAAAAGGGTGGTTTCCAGGAATGCAATGCATTTGAAATAATCATTTAAAATAATGACAGCTGATCATTTATTGTTTACTGTGTGTTTTAGGTGCATGCCAAGTTCATTATCTAATTTAGTCATAACAGCAACCTCATGAAATAGGTACCATCATAATTCCTGTTTTACAAATAATGAAACCAGGAAACAGACAAATTACCCAAAGTTAGTAGCTTATTAATAGTGGAGTTCATAGTAATTATTTTTGTGTGTGAACTCGGCAGAGAAGTATGTAAATAATTTTTTAAAGAAACAAAGGAAAAGAAAAGTCCCGTGGAAAAAAAATGGAAACACCTAGTTTTAATTTAAAAAAAAAAAAAAAAAAAAAAAAATCCTGACACTTGAAGTGTCCAGTTTCTCAGCAGAGAGGGGCTGATTTTCAGATAGCAAACTGTGTATCAGAAAACCAGGAGAGAACCCAAGATATGTCCCTGCTCAAACTGATTCAAACTTAGATATGTATATGGAATAGGAAGGGCTGGGAACAAAATTCTCAGCCCATTTCTAGTGGGTAGAACATTTAAAAATAATTATAAGGAATTATGTGAGGTCATTTGGCAAGAAGAGTCAATAGGGCAGTGTTGGATGACAGCTCCTCCATTCCAACAGTGTAAGCTCGACTGTGTCTTAAATTGATCAGACTAAAGGAAGAATGATCAAAGTTCTCAGTTAGGTTGCTACACCCCTCTATATTCCATCTGCAACTCAGCTTTTGTCCTTCAAGTTTCTCATTGCTTCATTTGAGCCATACACACACTATAAAGGAGAAAGTCGGACAATCCAGGTCACAAATGGGGAGCTGACTGGCAGTCCCCTGGAATCACCTTTGCCTTCAGTCCCTATCATTGCTGGAGCCAGGTTGTAAAATCTAGCAGGGACAAGAGGCTCATCTGTCAGCTGTGGCTCCCGGAGCAGTAGCCCAGCAGTAAGTGTCTCCAGGAGGAATGCGAACAATGCGGAACCACCCACATCTGGAGGCTCCCAGTCTCAATGGAGTAGTAGGGACAGAGTTACTGTTTGCACTGGGGATTGGGCACTATGCTGTCTTCTCTCACTCAGCTCATTACCCCTGGAAAGAATTTGGCAAACTTTTTTTTTTTTTTTAAAGACAGGGTCTTGCTCTGTCATCCAGGCTGGAATACAGTGGTGTGATCATAGCTCTCTGCAACCTCAAACTCCTGGACTCATGATCCTCCCACCTCAGCCTTCCAAGTAGTGACGACTACAGGCGCATGCCACCACACTCAGCTAATTATCAAGGTTCACTATGTTGTCCAGGCTGGTCCTGGTCTCGAACTCCTGGGCTGAAGCCATCCTTCTACCTTGGCCTCCCAAAGTGCTGGTATTACAGGCGTGAGCCACCGCGCTTGGCAGACTTTATTTCTTAAAGATTGCCATGTTACTCAGCATCTTGGAGAACTCACAAATAAATGTCCCTGAGTTTCAAGACAAGCCAGCCATTAAAATCTTTTGGGGGGATCCGGAGAAGATGAGTTAAATTGGAATACATTTGAAAAAACTGATTTAGTTGGATTTATGGATCACAGTCATGAAAACATAAAGATATCAACTTGTTTTGTGAATTTAATCTTTATTCCTTACTTTTTTGCCCCCACTGTTTGTAATTCCTACTTTATGATGAAATCCTTGTGACTTGTTATGGGAATTAACTGGGGAAAATGTTTTCCTTGTTCTCCACTTCCTTTAAGTTTGTTTTTAGATACACTGCATTGCAAGTATGTGTGATACAGTAAAATGTTGCTAATTGTATCTGTGCTGATAACATGCCATTTGCTTTAGTTCTGTTTCCTACCCCCTCCCCCAACTATTCCTAGCCAGTGGTAGCACACTTGTTACTTCCAAATATATGTGTGTGTGTTTGTGTGTGTGTGTGCCTGTATCAACAGTGTGTTCCTAAAATTAAAGAATGACATATATTTGGCCTCATTTACATGCTAAATATGGGAGCATATAAATTAATTACAGAGTAAAATCAATTTTTCAAGGATTTTGATGTAATGGTTTTCATTTAAAATGTTTCTTCCTTTCCTTTGGTAGAATTTTCTGCCAATTATTTTAAAGAAAAATGAAGATTTATTTTTTAAATGTGAAATGCAATTTTTTTTCTTTTTTGAGACAGGGTCACGCTCTGTCACCCAGGCTGGAGTGCAGTGGCAGGATTACAACTCACTGCAGCCTTGACCTTCCGGGCTCAAACAATCCTCCCACTTCAGCCTCCCACGTAGTTGGAACAACAGGTGTATACCATCATGCCCAGCTTATTATTATTACTATTATTATTATTATTATTATTTGTAGAGACAAGGTCTCCCTATGTTGCCCAGGCTGGTCTCAAACTCCTGGGCTCAAGCCATCCTTCCACCTCAACCTCCCAAAGTGCTGGGATTACAGGCATGAGCCACTGTGCCCAGCCTACAATTACGAATTAGTTAAAATGTTTATTAATGTGAGAAGATGTTTCAGAATGAATCTGGTCTTTTTTCTCTGCAGTGGCCTCACTCTTAACTTTTCTTTCTTAGCCCTCTTGGGAAAGGAGCTCCCTGCTTCTGCCCTCCTGTAACCCCTCTCATAGAGCTTAACGGGAACCTATAAACAACAACTGTGGCCCCGGGAAACAAGCACCTTACCTTGTAACAACGAAGACCTTTCAGGGGTCACATCCCACATTCTGGTCTTTTCCCCTCTAAACCTTATCATCAAATTTAACCTTTCATATGATAACTATCACTCGGACAGCATTTTATAGTTTTGAATCCACCGGCATTACCTCATCTGCCTCACAAAAACAGGAGGAGGTTAGGCAGTACAGGGACTTCCCGAGCTATCTTCAACACAAGTCAGCATTTCACAGGGCTCCTTCCCTACAGCTGTCCAGCCAAAGCAATGTAGTTATTGGCAGAAAGGAATAGAACTTCAGGGCAGGAATATGGACCAACAGTCAGGCATTGATCTCCACCAGCCTTCCTCACAAAGGCAACTCCCTTGGATGCTAATCTGCCATGTTGACTGAGGACTAAACCTTTTCTGGGAAGGACTCTGAGATTTCCAGTTTATCTTTTGTTATGTGTATAAATCCTGCCCGCAGGTCAAAATAACCTTGATGTTATCAAACCTCAATTGTCCTTCACATCACATCTGAATCATGCATACCCTTTCCCTATGTAAACCCTGTCTGGGGAGTCATGGGGTGGGGATCCACCATTTCTCTCACCACCACCTGAGGCCCAAGGCACAGACACAACTTCTGCTCCTAAGTCCCTATTAAATGTTTCTTCCTAAGAAAGAAGAAATTTTTGTGTCAGCCTCTTTCTTTGCCTTCCACTTTCTGGGACTTTGGGGGTAGGTCTGCATAGACCTGCCCAGTGCAGAACTCACTCATGCTGCGAATGTGAGCATGAATAGGACGGAGTAAAGAGCTATGTATACACTATGGGATTGTTTTATTGTGTTCTTTAGCAGGAAAATAAGAGTGTTTTTCTACATAAAGCCTCTATGGAAAAGAAATTATAGCTGCTTTACTGAGTGATTACTACATGTCAGGTATTCTCCTACTTAGGAGAGTACTTTGCAAGTATTTTTTATTCTACCTCCCAGCAAATCCGTGAAGCAGATGGCATTATTTATTTCTTTTAGTTACCACTTTTAAAAAATGAGGTAATGGGAGACACAAAGCAGTCCTTTGTCCTGAGTTCTAAAGCCAGATTTCAACCCAGTCTGACTGCAGAGAATATGTTCTCAAAAGCTAAATAACCTGCCTTATGGTAAAACTTACTTGAAACGTTAAACTAAATGAGAGCACTTAAAATTTTTTTCTAAATCTACTTTTAAAAAAATTGGATAACCAAGGGCTTTTACTGATATACTGAAGATTTTGTTTGCCAGTACTTGGGCTCCTGTAATTCAGAATGGCATTGGGTCTCTGAATAGCACAGAGCTAGACTCTGTGTTTTGTTTTGTTTTAAAAAGATAGGGTCTTGCTCTGTCACCCAGGCTGGAGTGCAGTGCAGTGCCACAATCACAGCTTACTGCAGACTCAAACTCCTAGGCTCAAACAATCCTCTTGCCTCAGTCTCCAGAGTGGCTGGGATCACAGGCATATGCTAATATGCCCAGCTTGCTTGCTTATTTATTTATTTGAATTGAATTGAAGATGGAGTCTCACTGTGTTGCCCAGGCTGGTCTCAAACTCCTGGCCTCAAGTGACCCCTGTACCTCAACCTCCCAAAGTGCTGGGATTACAGATGTGAACCACAGTACCCAGTCTCTGCCTGCTTAATACTGGTAAAGAAGTTGAAGCCTTACTCGGGAGGCTGAGGCAGGAAGACCACTGGAGTCCAGGAGTTCAGGACCAGCCTGGCCAATACACTGAGACCCTGTCTCATTTGAAAAGAAAAAGAAAAAAGTAGCAGCTTAACAACCAAGCACTGGTCAGTAGCCTCTGGTAGAAGAATAACCAGAAAATTGACTGTATTTTAGACCTGGAAAAAATATATATAGATAATTTAATGTTTTCATTTTATAGATGAAAAAACTGAAACTTGAAGCAGTTATGTGGCTTTACCAGGGTACGTATCACTAACAAATGGCAGGGCCAGAATTCCAGCCTGGCCTTTCTGACTGCATTCTCACAGTTATACTAACTAAGCTGCCTCCAAATTTGTGAGAGGGAATTTTCCATTTCCTTTTCCAGTGTTTTAAACAATGTCAAAAGCTAACATTTATGTATTTTAGTACATTTATCCATTATTTTGCCTTTTTTATAGACATTGGTAAATGAAAATGTGTTTGGATTTCCCAGGAGTACTTGAATTTCATGATTTTACATTTCCTACACAGGGGTCAAACTCAGCAGTTTAATTTTCACGGACTAAGAGCTTTCATCAAAGCCTTCACGTTGACAAATAATTGGTTTTGGGAATAGGGGATAGAGATAATTCGGAGATATGATAAGCATTCATTCATTAATTCACACAGACATGTATTGCACGCCTATTTTAGACACTATGCTAGGTACAGGTCATACAAATATAATTATGGCAAAGTTCTTCCCCTTGAGGAATATTTTTTTCCTTTTTTCCCTATTAGGAAAGAATCTGATGTATTCTTTCTGGTCTTAAATTAGGTTAATATCTCCCAGCGTGTAGTAAGAGTACTACTTATTGTATGCCACATGATTTTAGGGGTGATAACAGACAAACACTTAAAAAAACAATGAGATACACTTCAGTGTATGAAGATGTATTTATATAGTCATTTCAATGTAGAAAAATGATAGTTCACAAATCCATATTTGTGGATGTTGTATCTTAGGACATAGCTGATGTCCTGCTGTTGATCCGCTTTTTGCAGACTGTCAGAACTACATGCATGATACACAGGCATGTTTTGTAAACCTTCTGCCATCACATTTTAAAAATATGATGATAACGGATTTTTGAAAGTACCGAAGAAATGGATTAATAGTACATGGATTCTGCATGTACTGAATTTCTGTGTCAATCACTGCATTATTTAAAAGATACATCAAATTGTCACTTCTGAAAGTTGATAGTAATTTAGTATGTGAAGTATAATACCTAACTTTATTATGCCAGTCACACACCGTTCCACTCTAAGGAACTTATATTTGGGTATACAGGTTAGAAATTGATTAGAGTTATTATTTGTATTGTTTTCTTTAAAATGTCTTGTTTCTAAAACAAAACATTGCTTTTTATTATAATTTTATGGTTACCTTAAGCTATGACAAATAATTATTTACTTTTTTTTTTTTTTTTTTGAGACAGGGTCTTGTTTTGTTGCTCGAGCTCGAGTGCAGTGGTGGCATGATCTTAGCTCACTGCAATCTCCGCCTCCTGGGCTCAGCTGATCCTCTTTTCTCAGCCTTTCAAGAGCTGGGACAACAGGCACAAGCCACCATGCCCAACTAATTTTTGTATTTTTTGTAGAGACAGGGTTTCACCATGCTGCCCAGGCTGGTCTTAAACTCCTGGGCTCAAGAGATGTGCCCACCTGGGCCTCCCAAAGTGCTGGGACTACAGGCATGAGCTACCGCACCCAGCCAAAAAAAACCCTGATAATATGATTTTAAAAATAATAATAATTTTTTAAAAAGCAAGAGAGGAGGAGGTAAATAGTAACAAAGTCCCAGGCTTAATCTCCAGAGAGTCTGATTTGGTAGATATGGGGCTAAGAAGTCTGTATTTAAAAAACTTTTCATCATATAAAATTTGAAACTATAAAAAGACTTCTTAAAAAAATCCTCACATATCCCATTAGATTGAACAGTTATTAACATTTGCTTTATTAGCTACATCTATTTTTTTAGATATTTTAAACCAACTTCTAGACATCTTGATATTTCACACGAAATGCATGAGTTTGCCTCTTAAAAATGCCATTTTGTTATATAACCGGATACCATAATCACACCTAACAAATTTAATAATAATTTCTTAGCATTTGAAATTTCCATGTCCCCAAAATGTCATCTTACAGTTGGCTTGTTGGAATTCAGGTCCAAACAAGTTCCATGCATTCCCTTTAGTTATTGTGCAAGTTAGTTTTGTTTTTTAAAGAATTCCCCTTTTACCTGAAACTACCATTAACCAGTGCCTCAATCAGGCTGGCCCTCTAGGCTTCTAGAAGACAATTTAGATGTAGAAAGAAAGGGCCATGGACATTCTTCTTTCAATATATTTCCATGCTTTATGGATTTATCAGACCACATTCTTTTTGGAGATCTTAGAAAGACAGGATGGGTGTGAGATGGAGAGAACTGTAGATAGCCAGGAAACCATCCTTCTAAAGGAACTATGCATTTTCTGGGCCATCTTTCCCCAAAATGTTCTATAAAATATTTCTGAGATTAAGTTTTCTTTTCAAGCAGCTCAAGTGGTACACCACACAGCTTCTCCCTTTTGGAGGCTCATCATGCACATTGAATATGCTGTATTAAAGACTCTTTGGAGTTCCACAAAGAAATTTTACTCAGTGTTTCCCAAATGTATTTGATTATGGAGTTGTGTTCCATCCGAAGCAGATCACCTGAATTAATATCTCTTGTGTATTAGTTCGTTCTCACGCTGCTATAAGGATGTACCCAAGACTGGCTAATTTTAAAAGGAAAGAGGTTTAATTAACTCACAGTTCAGCATTGCTGGGGAGGCCTCAGGAAACTTAGAATCATGGCAGAAGAGGAAGCAAACACATCCTTCTTCACAGGGTGGCAGGAAGGAGAAGAATGAGAACCAAACAAAGGGGTATAAAACCATCAGATCTCGTCAGAACTCACTATCACAAGAAGCATGAGGGAAACCACCTCTGTGATTCAATTTCCTCCCACCAGGTCCCTCCCTCCACACGTGGAGATTATGGGAACTACAATTCAAGATGAGATTTGGGTGGGGACACAGCCAAGTCATATCACTTGGAGCATAGTTTGGGAAGAACATTGATCTATGCTAATATTATTACCGCTTTTCTTAGGGACACCAATCAGAATTTGTTGTGACAAAACACTATGTAGTCACTTTTGCTAATTTTCCCTCTCACTCTTAGACCCTGTAGTGTTAACTAGTATTTTTATTCCCATTCAAAGGTAAGTGATATTAAATACATGATACGAGCTGAGTAAAATCTACTGCCAGAGTTAGGATTTCATTTAAAGCCCTAAAATTTGAAGACTTAAAAATCTTACTTGAGTCTTATTTGAGTTGTTAAAAATTCAAATAATCCCCAATTACCAGAATCTTTGTTGACAATGGTAAAGAGAAAAAGTGATTTCACAGCATATTACTCATATTTGCACCTCCCATTCCCTGTCCCTTTTACCACCTTCTTTACCTAAGCATGAACAATCCTTAGCTTCCTTAGCTTGATTCTAGAAGGAACAAAACTAATGAAAGTAGACATTCTAAAGATAAAAAGTATTACTTTTTCCTCTTTTGATGACCATATAAACATTTTGAAAAAAAATGGAGTGTGAGACACATAAATCAAATGTTCCTAAAGGCAGAGATTAAGGAGGCATTCACTGTGGAATCTGCGAATGTGTGTGTGTGGGAGAATTCCTCCAAGTGCCCTGTAACTTCTTGTAAGTGCTCCATTCCTTCTATATATTGCTCTGGCTTCCACCATGCAGAGATACCAGGTGGTGGTGGGTGGCAATGACATCAGTAAAGATTCGTCTTACCCAAGGAAGCAGAACTATTACTCAAAAAATGTACCAGTTTAATTCTGGAACTTCTCAGTTTCTCACCTTGGGTAGCAAAACTGTCTCTGTGGATTTTCTCTGCACTATCTGGGCAAGGACTCAGAATGAGCAATCCTTTCTTAGTGGGAGAAAATCAAAATGCCTTTTCAATAAGCAGGAATCCCACTCCTCTACATTCCTCCTGAAACTGCCAATTTGACTCTTGGTCCTCAGGGTTTGAAGCATGACGGCACAGTGTGGAAATGAGTGGAAGCCTTGTACTACAAGATAACTGTTGGTTGTATAATTTAGGTGTAATAATTGCCCATTGTAAAATCCCATTGTTACATTTTCTCATTAGTTGACATTTACATGTGCCTTCCCCCTGCTCATTAAGGCTTATTTATTTATGTATTTTTTAGACAGGATCTCGTTTTGCACCTAGGCTGGAGTGCAGTGGTGCAGTCATGGCTGACTGCAGCTTTGACCTCCTGGGCTCAAGCAATCCTCCCACCTCAGCCTCCCAAGTAGCTGGGACTACAGGCGCATGCCACCATGCCTCGCTAAGTTTTTAATTTTCTTCTGGAGACAGGGTCTTGCTTTTTTGCCCAGGCTGCTCTCAAATGCCTGGCCTCAAGCAGTTCCCTGACTTCAGCTTCCCAAAGTGCTGCCATTTCAGGCATGAGCCACTGCACTCAGCCTAAAATATTTCTTCTTTGTTTTTTTAATTCTCAGTTGGCATAATGAAATAAAATCCAACTTGGAACTAGATGACATGGGCTTGAATCCCAGCTTCACTCACTATCTGTGTAACATTATGCAATTTGCCTACGCTCTGTGCCTGTGCTTCTTTACCTGTAAAGTGGTGATTATAGAACTATCTCAGGGATTATGAGTTTCAAGATATTAAAAACATGAAAATGTCTACTTCATATCTAGTATATGGGCAGTTAACAAATGTTGGGTTCTTTGCCTTCCTCTCTTTTCCTCTGCATATATAACTTACCACCCAATCCCATCATTTTGAGAAGAAAATAAAG
The DNA here is from genome assembly GCF_037993035.2 of Macaca fascicularis. Lineage (NCBI taxonomy): Eukaryota > Metazoa > Chordata > Mammalia > Primates > Cercopithecidae > Macaca > Macaca fascicularis. The sequence goes on along the minus strand of NC_088381.1, from coordinate 119,554,898 downwards.
AATAAAGGCTTTCTTGATTTTGCTTGTTTCCTTTGAAATAATATCATAGGCCTTGAGAGGTTTATCCTGAAGGAATCTACTTCAATATGCTGGAGCAGAGGAGGAGTTTGAGCTCAGGAGTTCAAGACCAGCCTAAGCAACATAGCAAGGCCCTGTGTCTCATTTGAAAAAAGAAAGCAGCAACATCAGCTTAACAGCCAGTAGCCTCTGGAAGAAGAATAATCAGAATTGACTCCTTGTTTTAGAGCTGGAAGGAAACATATAGATAATTTAATCCAATGTTCTCATTTTATAGATGAAAAAAACCTGAGGCTTGAAGCAATTATGTGGCTTTACCAGGTTACATATCACTAACTAGTAGCAACTGGCCAGCTGGCTGAAAGAAGACTGCTAGTCAGCACTGAGCCTGTGTGCCTGCCCACATGAAGTGCCAGATTTCTTTTTTATTTATTGTAATTATTTAACCAACACAAGAAACAGCAACTAAGCATCCCTTTCTGCTTCTACAGACATCAAAGGGCATGTTTCAAATTGAAAAGTAGACTCTAGTCACCGTAGAATACTTATGTTCCCATTGAATGAGTATAATTAAAGAGACAGACAATAAGAAGTGTCGGCAAGGATGTGGAACAACTAGAACCCCCATACACTGCTGGTAGAAATGTAAAATATACTTTATTTTAGAAGACAATTTGGTAGTTTCTTAAAAAGTTAGACCTATATTACCTAGGAATTTTGCTCTTAGGAATTATGTTGCTTTTTTTTTTTTTAAACAGAGTCTCACTGTGTCACCCAGGCTGGAGTGGAGTGGCATGATCTCGGCTCACTGCAACCTCTGCCACCTGGGTTCAAGTGATTCTCGTGCCTCAGCCACCCAAGTGTGCCACCACACCCAGCTAATTCTTGTATTTTTAGTAGAGATGGCATTTCACCATGTTGGCCAGGCTACTCTTGAACTCCTGGCCTCCAGTGATCTGTCTGCCTTGGTCTCACAAAGTGCTGGGATTACAGGATTATAGACCTGAGCCATCACACCCAAGCCATTTAAATTTAAAATCTATAGAGACAGAAAGTACATTAATGGTTGACTGGGGATTGGAATGGGGATTGATTGAAAACAGGCATGAGAGTTACTTTGGGAATGTTGGAAATGTTCTCAAACTGGATTGTGGTGATCATTACACAACTCTAAAAGGGTACTAAAAAGTCATTAAGTTATACATTTAAGATGGATAAATTTTATAGTATGTCAATTATACCTGAAGTTGTTAAAGAATATTTATTGTTATATAATTCATAAAATGATCTTCATATAAAAAGTAGCATCCAGAGACTGGAGAATATCATAGATTGTACTCTTAGAAATAGGCACATATCTACTTTTTAGCTCCAATACAGTCAGATCTCCATATGCATGGATTCTGCATCTGTGGATTCAACCAACTGCAGATGAAAAATATTTGGAAAAAAAATTGCATCTATACTGAACATGTAGACTTTTTTCCTTGTCATTATTTCCTAAACAATGTAGTTTAAGAACTACTTACATAACACTTATGTTTTATTAAGTATTATAAGTAATCTAGTGATGATTGAAAGTATATGAGGAAGATGTGTGTAGGTTACATGTAAATGCTATATCATTTTATATCAGGAACTTGAGCACCTGTGGAGTTTGGTATCTGCAGTTGCGGGAGGGAGGGGAGAGCCTGGAACCAATCCCCGGAGGATACAGAGGATACAGAGGGATGATTATTCACTGTCCTGTGACTCTGATGGTAAACAGCCCCAGTGCTCCAACTTTCTAATTGGGTAAGGCATGGAGCAGTGAGTGAAGGGGAGAGGCAGGTCGGGTAACAGCAGAACCAAAGAGAGAGCACAGGGAGATGATCACAGGCCGGAAGCTGCTTCTGTTCTCAAGCATCAGGAATGGAAATGGAGTGTGCTTGCTTTGCTTGATCTTTTGACAACGAGCACCCAATGTGTCCATCCTGCCATTTCCTCTCTTGGCCCGGCGGCCTGTCTCTGCCTAGTGCTCCCCCACTCCTGTTTTGTGTTGATTTCTGGTCTCCTCTGGGCTGTGCTGCTTCATCTCTTGGTCCCTCAGTCACCTGTATAGCAGGGTGTCCTCTCTGGCTAGAGTGTCCTTCTTCTGACATGGCATAATCCCTATATGCAACATTTCAAGCCAACGAAAACCTTATCTTTCAATCATTGCTTTTCAGTCGCTTCTAAAATGCCCTTCTAGTCTCATCCACAAACATACATCAGAAGTTGAGATTATCAATTTGCAATTTGTTATTGAAGAAAATAGGTGTGGTTTAGGATCTCAAAGAATAGGGAGGTTTGCCTAGCACAGGGCTTGACATTTTAATCATGCTCCCTTTCAACTTCATCCAGTCACAGTACTTCAGAGTAAGATTGTAAAGAGGGAGAACGCACTATCTCATGCAGATAAATATAACACATTTGTAATACTGGTGGTTGTAGTTCTAAAGGCATATAAAAAATAATCAGAAATTGTGTGAATCAACTAAATATCGGATCATTAGGCATATGGTACATTTTAAAAGTGAAAGTAGTTTTAAAACCTCCTTAAAACTGAAAATGCCCTCTCAGGCCTATCTGCCAGTTGAATAATTGGCATTAGAATTATATAGGTTTCTTTTTTTCCTGAAGCTTATCGTACTTTACAAATTATAACTAATAATTATTGAGTACTTGTGATGTTCCAGACACCTTATTTAATCTTCACAATGACTCTGAAGTAGGTGTAATAGTTATCTATTTTGTAGATGAGAAAAGACATAAAGAGGTCCCTGTTCAAAGTGGCAGTTGATAAGTGGCACAACCAGGATTCAAGCCCAGGTCTTTCAGACTCCAAACCCAGTGTCTTCAATCCCTACTCCATGGGTCTAACTAGACATCAGGATAATAAATATTCTTCAGAAATAGTCACCCTTAGTTAAATAGCAACTTCTGTTTATTGAGAGCCTGCTATATAGTAGGCACTGTATTTGGCATTTCACGTTTATTATTGTTAACCATGATAACTTGACAAAGTAGGTATTCGTATTCCTATTTACAGGAAAAAAGAGCAGAAAACAAACAAACATAACTGGGACCAAGGGGAATTAGAAGATTCTGTCTGACTCAAAATCCATGTGCTTTCCCTCATGTTGTCATGCTCTTCATCAAACCTTGGAGTACCACCAAGAATTTGATGACTTTCAGCTTCTTGAACAAATATTTATCTTGCCTATTTAATACCTAGCTGGAACCTAGGAAATGACAACCCCTCCAAAATAAGACATGGACCTTGTTCTTCTGGACCTCAAAATTCAGTAAGAGAAAAGGAGAATAGAATAGTTTGCTACGGATCATGGCCTCCAGCTCCATCCATGTCCCTGCAAAGGGCATGATCTTGTTCCTTTTTATGGCTGCATAGTATTCTATGGTGTATATGTAACACCTTCCTAGAAAATTCTTTGACTCTATTTCCAGGCCCACTAAACCACAGTTCTTGCCTTACAATTGACATACACAATCTTCTTGCTTTCATTCATTTGTTCAATTTATTCAACATTTATTGAACGTCTACTACAACTATAGTAAACACAAGCCTTTACACTTAGATTGTTCATAGTCTAGTCGGGGGAGACAGACAGGTCAGTAAAACTCCCTAACACATGGTGGAGTACTAAGTTCTAAAAAGAATTATTCAGACAGTAAATGCTAGGGAAATCTAGAGAGGGGCACAGTTAACATGAGCTGAGAAGAATAGGGAAAGCTTCCTCAAATGATGTGAGATCTAGGTAGACCAAGGTTTGGATAAGCAGAGAAGTGAGGGAAGAACATTCTACAAAGACCTCGAGTTTGGAATGAGCGTGTTGGATCAGGGAACAACGAGGACCTGGATAGAGTGATGGGGTTTGTGCTCGGGAGCAGAAAGATTTGAAGGCTATATCAATTTATCTTCCAGCAGCTCACTGCGATACTAACGAAAATCAGTTCCAGTCAGGGTCCAGGGAAAAGTTATCCATGTACTGCTTCCTGCTGTGAGTAGAAATATGTCTGTTTTTTTCACCATCATTAACAACAACAAAAAGATAAGGGGAATCCCAAAAGGGCCATGGGACACACATAGGCTTAGAAATCTGAATTTATTCCTGGGTTCTGTTTTTAGTTTCACTCATCTATTTTCTGAAAATGCAACAGTAGAAATAATTGGACCTCTTCTGAATTAGTTTCTGCTAAGTAAGAAAAATATATAACCACCCCCTCCAACACCACTACCACCTCCAACACACACACATATTCATCCCATTCTAAGTATGCAGATTGCTGGAGGTAATATGCCAAGTATTCAAAATGGAGATTTAGGTCATGAAGGTGCCCCCAAACTGCCCTGTTTCACTCCCTTCTGGCTTATACTATGCTGAAGACAGAGTAGGCAGTAAATTATGTTGTTTTAAAATTATGATAATTTTGCCACCTTTTAGCATAACAGGGAACAGAGTGTTAACTGTGCAGTCTTCAAGTATGGTTTCTAGATACAATATAACTTTCATTATCATGACAATTTTTCTTCCACCTGGACAACTTGACATTTTCCCAAGATGTTTAATTACATAGTTTTTAATTTGTACAAGATTGGGGTGAACAGTTATTTTAGTGAGTTTTAAGCAGTCAAGTTAGCCTTCCCGACACATTTTTCCCACCTCTCTCAGCTCCGGTTTGGACTTAAGAAAACTCATTTTACTAACTTGCTGAGCATAAACAATTTGGTGCTGGTGTTTAGCTATCTCAGCTCTGCAGTTTAGAAGGGCAAGTGAAAAAACATCCCTCTGAGCTTCAGGGGCTAGAATGAAGCCGCTCCAGATCATACTCCTGTCTGCTCGCTAAGCAGAGCCGTTCAGAGGCCATTTTATAAAAGATAGCAATGGGCTAGATACAGAAATTCCACAATGAGATCACACGCTCATACCATGCACCCTACAAATTCATCTTGTTTTTAGGAAGTCAGCAATATTAAAAGCCAGGAAAAAAAGAAGGGGAAAGTTCAGAAATTGGAGAGTGCAATTTACCCTTTTAATATTTCACTCAGGATCGTCCAGACCCTTGGAATCTTCCTTTACCTAATTTTTGAATAGTATTTTTCACATGATGTTCCCAGTATGGGCTACAGCGTCTAAGCTAGGAAACACCAGAGTAAGTTTCAGATAAAATTCTTTGCAATTTTATTGATTTTTAACTTTTAAGTTCAGGGGTACATGAGCAGGATATGAAGATTTGTTACATAGGTAAACATTTGTCAAGGGGGTTCATTTTGCAGATTTTTCCACCAACCAGGTATTAAGCCTAGTATCCATTAGTTATTTTTACTGATCCTCTCCCTCCTCCCATCCCCTGCCCTCTGGTAGGCCCCAGTGTGCTATTCCCCTTTGTGTGTCCATGTGTTCTCATTATTTATCTCCCACTTATAAGTGAGAATATGTGGTATTTGGTTTTCTCTTCCTGCATTAGTTTGCTAGGGATGATGGCCTCCAGATCCATCCATGTCCCTGAAAAGGACATAATCTTGTTCCTTTTTATGGCTGCATAGTAGTCCATGTATATGTACCACATTCACAGAAAATTCTTTGAATCTATTTCCAGGACCACTAAACCACAGTTCTTGCCTTATAATTGACATACAGCATCTTGCTTTCATTCATTTGTTCAATTTATTCAACATGTATTGAATGTCTACTACAATTATAGTAAACACAAGCTTTACACTCAGATTGTTCATAGTTTAGTGCGGGGAGACAGGCCAATAAAACTCACTAACACATGGTAGAGTGCTGTGATACCAATAATGCTAATGGAACAAGGTGTGAATGGTGACGGAGGGCAACAATGGTTAGAAAGATCTTCCAGGAAACTGTGATATCTGGCAAAACTTTGAAGGATGATGAGGAGCCATCCAGGTTGAGATGTAAAGTGGCTTTCTACTTGGAGAAACAGCATGTCCAAACACAGAGAAGCATGAGAAAAATCTGTGTCTTTTCAAAAATATGAAAGGTAACAGAGCTGGAAGACAGTTGAGTAATTTGCAGAATTACAGCTTTCAGAGTGACCAACCAGAGGTCTAGATTTCGTAATCTAATCATTTGGATCTGTGGCATTCAGGATTCCATTTTAAAGACCACTTCTTTGATTAGCAGTCAGGAAAAATAATGACAGGCTGGTTCAAAATGCATAATTCATTGAGGCGGAGATTCTCCAATGTGATAATCTCATTTCATTTCTTCACATATGATCAAGAATTCCAAGATTATTTTTATTTTATTTTGTCTTAACAACCACCTATTCCTTTCTCACATTCCATATACCTAAGGTGTTGCTCTAAAGTGTGTGCAGAAGCCAGTTGATTTTAAAATTCCATCTCTTATTTTCTTGAGGAGCAAGTATTATTTGTTTTTATTGTACATCCAAGAAAACAGAGGATCTTATGACAAATAACAAAGCCATGACTGCTTGGTGGCACAAGCCTGTACTCCCTTGAGCCTAGGAGTTTGAGACCAGTCTGGGAAACATGGCAAGACCTCATCTCTACAAAAAATTTTCAAAAAGTTAGCCGAGCATGATGATGCGTGCCTGTAGTCCCAGTGACTTAGGAGTCCCAGCTGAAGTGGGACGATCACTTGAGCCCTGAAGATCGAAGCTGCAGTGAGCTGAGACTGTGCCACTGCACTCTAGCCTGGGTGACAGAGTGAGACCCTGTCTTAAAAAACAAAAACAAAGCCACACAATGAGTCAGTGCAGAGAAATTATTAGATTGAAGGACTGCCAAAAGCTTAGTTTGGGATGAATGTTGAGGATACTATGAATAAGAGTAAATGCTCTGCAATTTGACTTGAGCAGGCACTCTGCATGTGAGTTGGGGGTTGGTTAGGGATTGACTCCAAGTGAAGCTCTAGGGCAGGAAATAACTCTACCAGTTGGTACTATGAATGAACTTGAAGCTCACAAACATACAATGAACCTTTTTCTTCTTTAGTTCCTCCTATAACCAAGGACTAGGAGTCAGGATTGCTTCTGCCCCATTTCTTTTATCTGTGACCCTCAGCTCCTTCTCTAGAGCTACCTTTAGTGACCATTTTATCCTAATCTCATTGGTATAAATGTAGTGAGGGTGAGAAATAGCCTGATTTGCATCCTGTTGGTGTAAATTCCTACTTCTCTCTCCAGACTACTTCACAAGGTGTGAAGCCTGAAACTTACACAATTTGGGCGGAGTTGAGGGAGTGGGGAGGGGGATGCTCTTTAAGAAAAAGAATAAAAAATTATATATGCAAAATTACATATAAATTGAATAATTATTTAGAGCAAGGAAAGAAATCACAACAGGTTGCTGAAGGCTTGGAAATTTGGGGCTTCTAAAATATCTTTACAAGACATGCTTACATAGAAACACTTCCTTATTGTAATCTGGCTTTTGTTTTGCACAGACAACATTCTACAAGTCCTAGCCACTCCTAGCACTCACAGGGATCTGTGCAAGTGAGGAACCTGAAGCTTAGACTCCATCAGCTTCCTCGTTCAACCAGAGGTGGTATCACTGATTAAGGCTGCAGGAAGATGGCTTGGATAAAAGTCCTGGTTTGCCAGAACAGTCTTGGGTTATGCCTGTTGCTCTTGTCTAATTTTTAATAATTCCCTTCTAAAAACAGTCTTTGTTTGCACAATAAATGATGTGGTCACCTATTTATGTTGGTCCCCTCTGTGACCACACAAGCTGGGGCCAGACGAGGAGTTTCAGTTATAATTTTAGTACCCTCACTGGCTTTCTGCCCCAGCTGGGTCTGGTAGAATCTATTTCTCAATCTTAGAGTAGGGATAATCATATTGACCTACTTACAGTGGGTTGCAAGAATGTTCTGTTCTGCTGTGCTTTTCTGTCTTCTTTAAAGGTATTGTGTTGGTATCATATAAATTAGACTTTCTAAAAAACCAGTCATTGGTGTGTACAGCACCTGTCATTTAGAGAGGCAAGAATCTGTAAGTAATACCATCTAATCCAGTAAATGTAGTCCTCTCTGTTATGCTTTCATGAAGATCCACCCATCTTCTCAAACAACCTGCAGGGTGGAACAGCAGGACATTCAGGCCTAGTTAAAAAGATCTTCTGGCTACCTGTCCTTGGGTTGCTGATTGCATCTGAATGTGATGGTGGAGCTAAGGAAGTGTATCTGGGCAATAACTTGCCCTTGGTGGTCACACTGTGTCAGTTCATCACTATAAGAGAAAGGCAGAAAAGCTAAGCAGAAAAGCTCCACCCCACGAGAAGCTGGTTTGCATGGCTGGACCGGTGAGGATGTCAAGACAGCTCTATTGTGGGTTGGCTGCTGGATCCAACTCCACCACTTCTGAGCCTTTGAGTTATAACATCAAGCACAAACAACCAGGCTTATTTTCCCTGCCAAAGTCACATGCAATGTCGAGTTCATCATAAAAAAATTAAAGTTTAAAAGGGAGCTTCCTCTGAGTGCTGCTTTGGGCACATAAACAGTGGCGTGGTTAAATGCCACTCTGTGTTTAAGGTAATTATACATCAGCCCTGGAATGTGGTGATGTGAAAGCCCCATTGCAGCAAACAAAGTTGATTCTATCAGCAAACTCTGGCAAATCAGCTGGCCTGGATGCTTCTCCCTGAATTCACTACTTCCTACTTGAGAACGGTCTCTGGGAACATCAGAACTTGAAAACAACTGTGGTGCACTGCCTGGCACTCTAAGGCTGGTGCCAGCTTGCAACCAATGATATGTCTGCAGCATGGCTTGGGGACCTTGGCCCATAGCAGTTTGCAGTGAGAGAGCCCTTGGAAACAGCCGAGGCCCATAGGAGTGTCAGTGGTTTGGGTCTGTGCATCGCCATGTCTTACCAGGTCCTGCTGGGGCTGGACTGCCACTGCTCACCAAGCCAAAGACATCCCTCCAGAGAAAGGCTGGTGGAGTGGGCAAGACTTCTTGGGAAAGGTGATGTTCCTAGGGGTCAAGAGATGGTAGTTTTTGGCTGCTAGCTCTAGAAGCACTGTGGTAATGGGCCCAAGCAAATGTCTGACTGGTGTAGTCTAACTTTGTTCTACATAAAAGGACACAGGGGCCCATTTATCCTTTTCCACTTTGGAATCATACCTTTCTCAGTGAGGACTCAGTCATCACCCCTCTCTCCTTCATTCTGGTGCCCAATCCCCAACCATGCACCAAATCAGTGGAATTTTCCTTGTGGTTCTGGGGAATCTTTTCCCTTCATCCCTACAGAACTTCCTTCATGAGTTACTGCTGGCAGCTATATTTGTGCTAATTAGCTGCCCTTGATGGATTTATTTCATCCAGTTGTAAATTCTAGAGGAGACATTCCCAGGCCAATTTAAAAGTAGAATTCACAGACCAAGCTAAGTGGAAATCAGGTTTGGATGACCTCCACAGAGCAAGTCAAGCCAATTCCCATGGCACTTAAGCACAGCATTTCCCAGGGTGGTAAGTCAAAGTAGTAGAAGGACAGACCTGGAAGAAATCTCACGTAGACCTTTAGTTTAGTCACCTCATTTTACAAACAAGGCACTTGGGGTTTATAAAGGTGAATTAACTTGTCCTATCTCACAGCTATTTGCTGGTCACCTCTGAAAGTAAAAAGGTATGGGTGGCTCTGTAGACTACAGGGGAATTACCCAGTTGCCTTCTGCGACACCTTGAACACAGCGATCATAAGGAAGGGCCTTGTCTGTTATTCTCAAGTTCATTTTTCTTTTCAACTTCTCACTTTTTTTTTTCTCATGGAGTAATATTATACCCCTAAAGAAAACACATGGAATCCAGCTGTTGAGATATTTCCGATATTCCAAAGGGCATACAAAGTAGCTGACCTCATTTTGGTAGGTACCATGGACCAGCTGCTAGAAGGCACAAAACTCCCTAAACATCTGGATGGAGCTGGTCCTAGGTTCCAGTCATACACTGTCCACTAGCAAAAAGCCTTTATGTTCTTAGTGTGGAGTAGTCTACGGTTTCTCATCTGTCTCTGGTACTTTCAGAGTCATTGGGGAAGGTTCTGTGAGGTGGTGATGTAGGAAGGTTTGTTTTAGGTATTTGGGAAGAAATCTTTTTGGTCATATTTATGACAATTCTTCCAAAGGGTAACTATTTGTTTACGTGCTGACCTCGGATCTGTTAGAGGTGAAAGCCAAGACCTTTCTTCTTCTTTTCCTTTCTTCTTTTTTTTTCCTTTATCCTCCTCCTCTTTCATACCTTAAAGCCCAGCTATGCTATTTAACTTAATAAACAGACATCCACAGAAGTCTTTGTGTGATACTCTACCCATTGGGCACTTGTTGAACTCTGGCCTCCTGCACATGTATTAAAAATAAGTGTTTCTTCATATTGTTCAGCTTCTGTATAGATACTATGTATATTCATGTTTTCATGTAAATACAAGAAGACTTGGGCTTTACTGAATCAAGACCAGGACATTTTTGTATAAAACCTCTGTCATGAAAAACTTCTGTTGTGTGCAGAGCAGTAATTTTGAAATACTGCCAAAAACACAGTTGAGGGAATTCTAAATCACCCAATGATTGATTATACTTTTTGTCTTACAACAAATTATTTGAAATTCTTTAAACATATGGAAACCAAGAATCATCTGAACTTCTTTATTATTACATCTATAATATATGTAATTATATATTATATATGAAATATATATAATAATATATATTCACCATCAGATGAAACTGTCAATTCTTCATAGAAATACATTTATAATTGTATTATAATAATTTACTGAATGCAAGGGATTAAAATAATTTCTATTTCAATTGAATGATTCTGAAAGCAAATCACAAGTAATCATTTTCGTACCCAAACCTGTTTCTCCTATAGATTCCTCATTTTAGCCAGGGGCTACTCCATCTACCCAACAACTGAGCCTAGAAAACTGGGAGTCACTGTTGATACCTCTCAGCCCTCAGCCTTCACATTCAACCTATCACCAAGTCCTGTTATTTCACTTCAAAAATATATTTTGACTCTGCCTATTTCCCTCCTATCTCCGTTTACTCCAGGCTTCCCAAGCCACCATCATTTCTTTGCTGGACCACTCATCAGTAGTCTCGCAACAGGTCTCGCTCCTGCCATACTTGTTTCTCTCCAGTCTGTTCTGCTCAAAGCAACCAGAATGACCTTTTAAATAATATGAGCAAGCTGTGCTCTTGTCTCCAACTTCCTTCACATAATTCTAGGTCTCTTGCAGCTTTTCCGTTGGCTCCCTATACTCTAGTTGCCTTAGACTTCTTTTGGTATTGAAAATGATCTGAAACATTTCCTTCCTCTCCCTCCTCTGAACCCTGCCCTAGACACTGACTAGTTTCTTTTCATCCTTGGGTCTTAACAAAATGTCAATCCTCAGAAAAGTTTTACACTCAGACCAATGCAAGTAATGCAGTGTACCCGGAGAATGTAATTGTTATTCTCACAGATAACAACTGGTTCTTCTCTTTCAAAACCCTCACTGCAATGTGCATTAGTATATATGATATATAATTCCATATATATAATGCCTAACTTCACTCATAGACTGTAAGCTCCCTGAGGGCAGATATCACATATGTGCTGGCTCAGTGCAGGCATATAATAAATTTTCTTTAAATACTTGTGAGTAAATGGATCATTATTGCCATGCATTTGTTTATTGCATATTTTATTTTAAAGTGCATTAGTGTTCTAATACCCCTAAATTCATGCACATATTGACCAGATGATTTTATCCCCCTTCTACAGACAGTGAAACAGGTTTAAAGAAGAAAAATAAGTTAGGAAAGGTGGTTTAAGGTCCTTGAGTTCAGAGCTGCCTAATTCATAGAAAATAATAATAATTATAATGATTAAAATTTATTGTTCTCTTATTATATGCCAAGAGTGTTCCAATAACATTAACTCATTTAATCCCTTCAACAACCCTACAAGGTAGGTAGCATTATAATCATCCTTTTCTTACAGATAAGGAAATGGAGGTACAAATTAGTTAGGTAACTTGCCCAAGGTCTCAAACATATATGCACAGCAATATATCATATTAAATATATGTTGCATAATAGACCCACATTCATGTTCATTATCTCACTGACAAGCAATTCTAACATACTGAGCTTTTCTCAACCAGGTTTTCCATTATGAGCAACATTGCATCTGGAAGAATGATTTCTGGTTCCTCTTGGTCATCATTCCCTGTCTTCCCTCTACTTCTCCAGCCCTTTTGCTCTCTCTGCCTTCTCTCTTACCTTTTCTTCTCTTCCCCCTACTCCCTGCTGTTCAGTAGTAAAATCTCTGACAGAGCTACTTTTTTTGCCAGGCTATCATATACAAGGTCAGTGTTCCCACATTCCAAAGGTAGGTAAAAATGTGTGTAGAGAGCAGGGAATTCTGCCAGAACAATGACTCACTGTGTTACATGCAAAACGGTTCAATAATAGGTCACTGCCTTAGCAAGAGCAACACTGCCTGTCCCTGTGGAAAACAAGGGGACTACCACATGGCACTCCTGATGCTTTATAGAAGCTTCATATGACAATTGGGAAAGCCATACCCATCATAAACCATATACTGGCTTTTTGTTTCATGAGCATATGAGGTGAGTTTCAAAAAGGGAAGTGTATGAAATGCAGTTCTTGACATGTAATGTCACACATATTCATAGTAAGCATGCACACAAAGTCACCTCTAGGTTACTCAGCTAATTACATAGGTGGTAGAATATCTGGCTCCTTTGCTTCTCCAAGTAGCTTGTTTACTTGTTTGTTTTTTGGCTCATATTCCTGTTCATTAGAACTTCCATTAGCAGAAATACAGGACTATGGTGGAACTGGATGGGCTTCTTCCTGTCTTGTTTTCTTCCAGGCTCAGCCTAGAATGCCTAAAAGTGACTGGAACCTCCTCTCATGCATCAGTTCCCTTGAGCCTGTGTTCTTCACCACCCCAGCCCAGTAAACCCCACCTTGGGATCAGCCCCACAACCAGCTTCCTTCACCAGCATAACAGTGCTGCTGAGGAGGAAAACAGGAGCAGCCCTTGCAGATTGGGACTCTCAGACGTTTATGATCTTCAGACTCACCTGATCTTGAAGACAGCCTCACAGCTATGTGGCTTATCCTCAGCTCCCTTTACCATTCCCCTCCACAACTGTCCCAAACCCTTTAATCTAGTCTAAGCCAGTAGTTCTCAACCTGGGCAACCCATTACAGTCACTCCAGGATCTGTTAAAAATCCCAGTGCCTAGGCTGCATTTTAGAACACTTAAATTGTATTCCCTGGCACTGGATCCAAGCATCAGTACTTTTTAAAACCTCCCTAGATAACCCCGGTAAGTGTACAGCCGAGGATTACAGCCATTACTTTAAGCTAATGACATCACCTCCCACTTCATCAGAAAATGGAAGGCTATAAAGTACAGACATCTCAACTTCCTATCCTCTCATCCGCCTTTCTACATCCACCCTCAACCTGCTGTCCTTCCCTCAGTCTTAGCGGTTGGTATGTCCCTCTTTCTATTTCAGGATAACACTTCAAACTATGGCCTTTATACCCATATCTTCCAAGATCTTCCAGGACTTGCTTTTATCTCTAATCTCTTCCTTTCAACTGGATCTTTCCTTTCAGATTATAAGCAAGCTTAAGTCTCCTGAATCTTTAGAAAGGTATTTTTGGAACTCATCACCTCTACCTGTGTCTCTAGTTCCACATGTAACTACTTCCCACTTAATTCTTTGTACTCTGGTTATATTCTCCCTGGAATACTACGCCTTCTTAGCTGAACTAATCTTTTATAACTTGACTCAGTTGCTACATCCTCCATGAAATGTTTCTAGAATTCACTGGGTGGATCATGACCCTTGTGTGCATTATTTTCAAGTGAGGTTCTTCCTTTGATTTTCCCCTCCTCTCCTTTCAAACATCAGCTCCTTGAGGGCAGGAACCATGTCATTTTCACCTTTGTTACAGCAGTACTTGGCTCACCATATGCTTGTCGAAGTGAATATAAAACAATTTCCACCTAGCTTCTTGGGCAGGATGATGTGGTCTAACTGGCTGTAAGTGATTTTCATTTCTGCAGGCCCCTGTGCTTTTATTTCCATGGATAACTGCTATAGAAGTTACCTGGGGCAATTCTTGGGACATTATTTGGGATTTTATATTATGCCACAGAATAATGTCATGTTTACTTGCTTAGGATGAATTTATAAACAAGTCTAATATATGAATCTTCTCATTAGCATCTCCATATTTCTAAGGCCATTGCTCTGACAATAATGATTAGTAATAGTCAGAAGAAATAAGAATCAACAATGTGGCTTGTCTCTTACATACAGTTTTAGAAATTAAAATTCATATCCTAACACAGTCTGCTTTCTTTTAGAATCCAATACCATTTCTTTGCAGCTGGGCAGTGCTGACCTACCTCTGCAGAGCAGCTAGAACAGGCTGGGCCACTACACTGAGCTTTTAGTGGCAGCAGCTGCTAAAAGTTTTTGTTTCCTTTTATTTTCCTCTTAAACTCTCCTTTAAAAGTACAGTACAGGTTACTCCTCAGTCATATTCTAAATGCTTAGCCCCTTCTATAGAGTAGTCAAATCCCTACTCTGCCTGATTAATTAACTGAGTAAATCTAAGAAACTCCTCAACCTTATGGCCTCTCTTTCTGCCAAGTTTTGTAAAACTCATAGACTGCATGTATTCATAAGCACAAGAAAACACCTGTGAGCAATTAACCACAGACCCTTGATTTAGAGGCATTGGAAATATGCTGATGGTTTTAGATTGTTGTCACAGGTCTATAATTACGTGAGACCACAACCAAATCATCCCAGCAGTCCAATTACAGGAAGGGTCATTCTTTCAACTACAACATGATGCTGCTTCTAAAAATAATTCTGCCTGAGATCCAGAAAAAAGCATTCTTTAAGAGGGTGCTGCTTTAAAGGAATCATACATGGGAGTTTGAAGGTGGTAGTGCCTCAGGACATTTATCTGAAATGTGTATATAACCAATACATGAGGAAAAGAGACCACAAAAACCAATTAAAAATTCACTGAATTGAAAATCCTGTTTAAAATTATCCACCCAGAAAATATTGCATATAACTCTCTGTTTCTGTTTAGCCTAGAAGCAATAACCACAGAGTTAATAAACCAAATCTGCAACCAATAGTGTGACCGGTGAAAATGTAAGAATCTATCTTTTAGAGTAGACAGTCCACTGTAGAATTATGAAACAAAAAGATAATCTTTTTTTTTTGTAAGATTGAATTCTCATTCTACAGTGTATGTTACCCTGTATTCTATGTGACTAGAATATTTAAGCCTTGCAACATTGAAGAAAAGTCACCTATTTCCAGAATCAGGCAACAAAACAAAACAAACCAAAAAAACAAAAAACAACCAACCCAAAGTTCCTAGAAAAAAAGAGTTCTTAACCAAGTGCAGATGTGCTTCATGAGGTATGAGAATCCCCAGAATTCTTGAACATTTTGTGTGCATGTGTATTTTTTCAGGGCAGAAGAGTGGGAAGTGCCTGTAGCTGCACTGTCCTATGTAATGATCACTACTGCATGTGGCTATTGAGTGTTTGATATGTGGTAGCTTCAATTGAGGTGTGTGGTACATGTGATATTCACACTGGATTTTGAGCTATAGTGATAAAAAGTATATAAAATATCTCATTAATAATTATTGTATTGATTAATATTGAAATAATATTTGTATTTGGCTAAAATAAAATATATTGTTATTATTAATTTCATCTATATATTTTTACTTTAAAAAATATGGCTACTAAAAAAACTAAAATTACGTATGTAGCTCACATTATATTTCTCTTGGATGGTACTGGGTCTACGGCTTCCATCAGTTTTTCAAAGGGCCCTTTTTCTTAGAGCAAAGAGGGACTTGTTAAGATGTGAATGCTCATCTTTCAGGCTGCATATGCTGTCTCAGTGGGCCTTGAATCAAGACCAGTGCCAGGGAGCTGTGATGCTGGCAAAACTGTCTTGGATTACATTTGGAGTTGTGCTGCCTGGGAAACCTTTAACATTGCTGGTGTTTTCAGATACACATTGACCCATTCATTACTTTACCACTCATACAGACTCCATAACATCTCTCCCCCCTGATTTAGAAGTACACATATCCCCAAATCTGCTCAATCTGTCTTCTTGGATTCTTCACCTACAAATTGAATATATTAGCACCTCTTACCCCAATACTGCTCCATCTCTTGCATTTTCTATCTGGGTCACAGGCATCTCTGAATTCCTCCTCTCCTTATTCCCTCACCACACCCACACATGCAAACAATCATTAAGACCCATCAGTCTCTTGAATATACCTGTTTGTGTTTCTTTGTCACCACTGCCTAGATAATTGTCATAACCTCCTAACTTGCCTCTCTTTCTCCACATTGTCTTTCTCACAGCTGTTACAGTTCATTTTAAAATCGTGAATCTGATCATATTACTCTCTGGTTCAAAGATTAAATTAGAAACTCCTCATTTTGGCCAAAAAGTCCTCCATAAACTGTCTCAATTCTGGTTTCGTCTCCACTCTCCTTCCCATATACATTCCGGCCACACCATGGTTTTCTTTCATGCCTCCAAGCCATTGTACCTGTGTGTCCCTTTGCCTGAATTCCTTTTCCTCTCCTTTGCTTTCAAACCCCACATTATCACTAGCTCAACTATAACTACTTTTGGACTCTCACAGCACTCTATCCCCATTATGGCACATATCTATCATGTTATATTGAATTTATTTGACTGTGACTTTTTGTCCTTGCTGCCTAGTGCTGAGAACTGGTAGGAGTTTATTTAATATCCAGAGAAATTCCAAGTAGTCTTGTTTGTGCAGATCTTTCAAAAGTACAGTTCTCCAACTTTATAAGTTAGAGACTAAAGGCTCCTTAGAGGTCTTCTAGTCTGCCCTCTCATTCCATGATGAGCAAATTGAGACCTACAGAGGTTGAGTCATCACTCAGTGAGTGCCTGCTATCTCATTTCATCTTCATAATGACCTTTGAAGTAGGCATTTCTACTAATACCCATTTTACAGAAGTGAAAAATGAGGCCTCAGTGAATGTAAGCAATTTAGGCCCAAGGTCATGTAGCTGGTTACATGGCAAGATAAAATTAGAATTCAGGTCTTCTTATAGTTGGCCTAGGCATCTTTCCCTTGTCTCACATTGCTGTTTACAATTTGCAGCATTCCCTGAGTTATTCAGCAGAAGCAACGATGATGTATTGTATACAAATAGATGAAGTGTTTCCATAGAAAGAACCATATTATGATAATGAGCCTGGTTTTATCCTTTGCTCTGTGAATTACTAGTTACTCTAGTCTCATCTAGAGTTGACTAAATGGAGAGATTTAAATTACCTGTATTTATTGTTAATATAAAATAAGGATGGATGTAAACATAAAATTAGATATATGAAAGGATTAAGTGCACTATATTATTTCAATTTGCAGATGTTTAGGCATTTCTTCTGAAAATATTTTGTTATGAAAATAATTGGTGTTCATTATGGAATAATAGAAAACTATAAAAATAAATAGAAGAAAAAGATCACCTCAAGATTACTATTAACATGTGATATAATTCTTCCTGGTTTTCTCTATGCAGTTTTTGTTTGACATATTTGTGATCATATGACATTTTTCTGCCACAGTTTTTCTTTTCATTTTACATCATGACATAAGCATTCCCCCATTATCACTATATAATCTTCATTAGCACAACGTTTCATGGCTACATAATAGTCCATCAGCTACTCACGGCATAATGCTTGGAGTTGTTTGATAAAGTGACATATAAAGGCACAAAATCCAGCAAGTTGGTAGTATGACAGTATTAACAGCTCAAAAGGACCTTAGAGATCTCTAGTCCTGTGCTTATCCAAGTGTGGGCCCCAGACTAATAGCATGTGTATCACCTGGAAGCTTGTTAGAAATGCAGACTCTTGTGCACTCCCCTAGTCCTACTGAATTCAAATCTGTGTCTTAGTAAGATCCTTGGGTGATTTGTGGACACAGTAAAGTCTAAGAGGAAATGAGAAAAAACAGTGATTCTCAATCTTGACTGTACTTTAGGAAGATCTTCAAAATTTTAATGTCCAGGTTATACCCCAGACTAAATAAATCAGAATCTCTAGAGGTGGGATCCATGCATCACTCTTTTTTAAAGCAGCCCTGGTTATTTCAATGTGTTCAAGAGCCATAGAAGAAGAAACAGAACCCCTACCTCAAACTGATTAGATGATGTTTATACAGCCATTCTCCTTAGTGCCAGAATCCTTTCTACTAGGAAGAACTCTGAATTTCTATGGGAAGTTCTGGTAAGATAAGACCCTACAATACTTCTAAGGAAATTTAAGTTAAGAAATTTCTTTATATTTCCCATTTGTGTTTTCCTTTCTGCTCCTCCTCTCCATTTTTCCTCTCTCCAAAGAGATTCCTGGCTTGACACTCTCTGGAGATCCTGCTTGGAAACCACAAAGCCTGGTTTTCCTGTATCGCAGAGCCAAGAAGCAATAGAAAGATTACTCGATTTCTTCTCAATAATTGTATTTGTTCTGGCACATTCTCCTGCTTGCAAGACCCACATCCAATTTCTCTTATGCCTGTATTTAAGCAAGTCAGGGGATTTGGAAACTTTGCTTCTGTCTACACAATGGCACAACCATAGGTTGAAAGAAAAGTCAAAGTCATAGCCATCAGTTGTTTTTCTAATTTTCTTTTCCATCAGTTGACCACTGAAAAAACAAACACCCGAGTCAACTTGGAATGCTTTGTTCTCCAAGTCCTGCAGAATGTTTAACAATTTCTAATCCTGGGAACTGGGGAGGATATACTTTTTTAAAACTGAGAGTTATAGTATTATTTCCCTTTTCTACACAAAATAGGACCATACCACATAATCTGAATATTTTGACTTATGTAGAGAATTTTATGACGGAACCCTAAGAATCTGGCATTAGACTTGATCAATTAAAAGTGGTTTTTAAAATTCTTTGACCTTTAAACTCAGTTGTAGAAATGTTAGAAGTCCTGGTTCTAATCTCCTCCCATTTTTAACCCCTTCAATTTTTCCTTTGGTTTCTAATAATCGTTTTTATTTAAAATATATTTTAAACATTTTATTCTAAGTAGAATAAAAAAAATTAAACAGATGTTTAGCTAATAATGACCAACCAAATACAAGCATTTATCTCTTTTTCTGTTTGACAGTCACCAAAGATTGCAGTTTTTTTTAAAAAAGGGATAAAAAAGTAGGATGGGAGTTATCGGCTTATGAGAGATTTGAGAATTTTCTAGAAGATAGGAGTGGTTGGAGGAATGATGACCTGGAGAAAGGAGGCTGTGGTGTTTATTTACTGACCTCCCTCCCCAATGGGTCTATAGGTCGAGGGCTGCCCTGGGACTGAGCCTGTGCCTAGGTCAAGAGAGGTAGGATTGCCAGTTGAAGGACGAGTCAGCGCTTGTACAGAACTGTCCACTACAACTGCAGATGAAACTAGAGGCGGACTGCAGGCACGTGATGCTCGCACCAGAGATGACTCTATAGCCACATACAGCCAGATGCAGAAGAGCTCAGTCCTCTATCTGAACATGACATTCCGGCTTAAAAACTTTCAGTGCTTTCTCTGCTGACTGAGCAGGGTAGAGGAATGGGCTTCAGACTCTTCAGGCCCTGAAACTTTGTGTGTATGTGCATATTTTGGATGAGAAGATCCATAATGTTCATCACATTTTCAAAAGGGTACATGTTAAGTGTTTAAGAACCACAAACACAAAACCCTAATCCTTAACATGACAGGTGAGGCCCTACACAATCCAGACTAAGCAACCTCTCTTGAGCCGCACCTCCTGCCAGTCGGCTCTCCCCCATCTCCCCCTACTCAGTGAACGTTAAATTCCAGCCACAGAACTTCTCATCCCATCTCAAACATGCTGTAAGCTCTTTAATCTCTCTCTGATTGAACACATGCCTTTCTCTCTGCCAGGAATGTTGCTCCTCCTTTGCCACTTCCTCTGCCCCTTCTCTGCCTGGTGAATTTGCTTTTATCCTTTAAGACTCAGCAATAACATCACCTCTGTGGCCCCCTCCCTCCTTCCCGATGGTTCTCCTCAACCATTTCCTGAGCAATCCATACACCAATGTCTGTGGAATTCACTCTTTGGTATAGACATCGTTTGCTCATGTACTGCTCTCTTCCACTTGTCTATGAATTCTTGAAAGCACAGACCATGCCCCTCACCACTCCAAACCATAACTTGGAACATAACAGACAATAATAATATTGATGCAACCAGTGAGGAATGAATTACTCCATTTATTAGTTTGGCCAATTGTCTCTTGGATCTTACAGAGAACCTGACCCTGGGAGACTGGGATATTCATAACTAGGTTTCCTGTTCAGGTTGTTAGAATCTGTCCTGGTTTAAATGTACAGTTCGGATTCCTATACATCTTTTAAGAACCACTGTGAAAAAAGAATAATCAGAGAACAAGAAAGGATACTTGCAATTAAAAATGTAATTGATGACATAAAAAATTTAATAGGAGGTTTGGAAGATAGAGTTGGAAAAAATCTCCCAGAAAGTAGAGAAGCCGCCCTCCAAGGCTGGTGCGCATGCCTTCCTTGTAACATGTAGGACATTCCTTCTCACCAGTGCATTTATTTGTCACCCTGCATTGTAGTAGCCATTTTATGGATCCCTAATTCCCAATACATAGGCTGGGCTTCCTTGGAGCAGGGACTGTCTCTTCCTCCCCATCACCTATCCCGTGTACTAACGTACATGTGTATTGAAAGAATGAATGACAAATGTGTATGAAGGAGTGAAGGCAAACTTCAGTTGGGCTGGGGGTTGAGAGGAAGCTTTGCTGAGGTTGGAGGAAACGGTGAATGAGGGTAAATCCCTGGAGAACACAAGGAAAAGGTGAATGAGGGTAAATCCCTGGGGAACATTAGGGAAAATCCAGGCTAGGGGGAGTAGACAGGTTCACAGCTACCGCAAGCATAGCTGAACAGGGAAAGGGTGACTGGGCAGATGCGAGGGGTTGAACCACCAAGAAAAATCCTGAGAGAAGGAAGGGGAGGTGGAAGGTCACTCAGGATTTCATCTTTCCTGGGGAATGACTTCATGCCAGGCACTGTGTTAAGGACTTTCCAAGTATTATCTTAAGCGCCACAAAACCCCATAAAGTTGTAATTACTACTACAGCCATTTTCTAGGTGATAAGGATAGGTGTACAAATGAATAAGTATCTGACCTCAGATTCTAGAGCTGGTGGTCATGGAACCAGGATTTAAGGGAAAAGTCTGATTATGTCTGTGTTGCTTTTATCACCAGGCTACTCTCTCTGGCAAAGGAGCCCAAGCCGAGCCTCTTATATTTTATTCCACTTTGCCTAGGTCGGCAGTCCTGGGTGCCCAGAGCACTCTCTGCAGATCACAGCTCATAGGCTCCTAGCTGGGGATTGCACAGCTCTCTCTCCCAGATCACCGCAGTCTCCTTTTCCCAGAAAAAGCTGTGTGGGAGAGAGTAAATAGCTGGGTTTGGGGAATAATGGTTTTCTTCTGTTTTGTGTTACTGGATCTGATGCACAGAAAACTGCCCAGAGCCTCAAATAATTACAGTAAGACGACTCCGCTTCCTTCACGTGGCCACAGCAGACAGGCAGGAGCCCAGACACACTGCAAAGCGAGTGCTGTGACTATGAGATGGGAAAAGGCAGGAACCCACAATCAGGGATTTCTGACGGAACCGCAACCGCAAGCACAGCGTGGCACTCGGCAGAAACCGGGAAAGGGGCCCCACCCGGAAGGCCAGAGACTTGTTTCATTTTAAAGTCACTTAATAAAAAGCCCATTTAGACATATAATTAAGCAGGGGAAATGGCAAGTTTTAAGATGAGTCATGTAGTGCAGTACCATCTGTGTTAGGACAAAAAGCCCAACAAAGCGTGCAGACTGGAAGACCATCCACTTCCTGCTGCCAGCCATCATCCCTGAGGAGCAAGTGATATGGGGGAGGGAGGGAGACCTTGGCTTTACCTGTATTTCGGAAATACTACTCACATGGCAATCATGTATTATTGGATGATGAAAAATGGTCAAATAAATTTGAGAAAGAAAACAATATGAAACTTGAACCTGGTCATTTCTCTGTCAGTCAACATTAGAATTAGCACCTCAGTGACAGGGCCAATTCTTTCTTTGGTCTTCATGACCATACCCATTTGCCTCCTCAGTTTTAAACTGGATACACAATAATACACTTTCCACCGTAAGGTACCAAATATTGATAGTTTCATAGTGTGAGTCAGAAGAGACGGAAGAAGTTGTCTGATCCTGCATGTGCATGGATGAAGAAAGAGTAGTCACCCCCTGCTTCCATTCTCCCACTGTTCCCCACAGCAGCATGATGGCCAGTGATAAGGGTCAACTTGGCTGGCTTAAGGAATATGTAGAAACCTGGTAAAGCACCATTTTGGATGTGTCTGTGAGGGTGTTTCCAGAGGAGATTAGCATGTGGGCCTGAGTGGAGTAGTGGGGAAGACACGCCCTCAGTGTGGGCAGGCGCCATTCAATCTACTGGGGGGCCCGGACAGAACAAACACAGAAAAGAATGTGCAGACCTGTCTGCTGGAGCTGGGATACACCCTTCCTCTCCTGTTCTTGGACAACAATTCCAGGCTTGCCAGCCTTTGGTCTGGAGAACTTACCCCAGCCCCATCCTCACCTCAGGTTCTCAGTCTTTTGGCCTCAGACTGAGCATTACACCTTTGGCTTCCCTGGTTCTGAGGCCTTAGGACTTGGGCTGAGCCATGCTAGGTCAGCATTCCTGAGCATCCCAGAGTCTCCAACTCGCATATGGTGTGTCATGGACTTCCTCGCCTCCATAATTTCATGAGCCAATTCCCCTAATAAATCCCCTCTCATATCTCTCCCTATATTTATCCTATTGACTCTGTCTCTCTGGAGGACCCCAACTAATACATGCGGCCTCCCTGCTTTTCAGCATTCATTTCAGATACTCAATCCTAGAGCTATTGGGATAGAAATAAATAATGGACGGAGCTCAGGAGAGCCAGGGTCACCTAGGTATTATCCCAGGGTCAGAGCATCATTAGGACAGAGGTGATGGGAGAGGGCTGGGGACTAGAGATTGTTCCTTGGAAAGGGCCTGCAGAGTGCCCAGCAGATGTGTACATATATCTATGCATGTGTATGTGAGGATGTGCATGTGTCTCACATATATGTGTGTGCATGTGCATATTTGTATGTGTGACTGTGTATATACATTTATATATGTGCTTATTGTACGTATGGCTGTGCCTGTGCATTTCTGAATGTTTGTCCATGTGTGTTACTGGTTGTGTGTGAGTTGGTGAGTGTGACTATATTTGTGTGGAATGGATCATTCTTTCCCCAGGCCAGAAAGCCAAGGAGATGCTACCAAGTGCTTAAAGACTTGATGTCACATTCTTGACTACCTCCACCCCGCTAGAACTTCCTGGCGTCTCACTGTGATGCACAGGCATGGCAAAGGATAATCCTTACCTTACCCTGGAGAGAACACACTTTCTCTAGCCTCTGGAAACTAACCCATCGTACTTCTGGCTGCATTATCAATTTTCAATTAAGATACCAATTTCTCTGACCCTCTGAAGACAACAGCATGGAGCCTGGGTAATAAAGTGGAGTGGGTTCAGTGTATCCAGCCTCAGCAGTAGGAAGGACACAAGTTCTGGGACTCAGGGGTACAGCTCTGCCTGGTCTGACTACTTGAATTCCCTTTATAGATGAATAAAGTGGTATTTTGTGACTCTAGTTGCCTTCTCTTTCAACAGGTCTCAAAATGTATAGCCCACATCCTGTTACCAACCTTTGCACATACCATTTCCAATGATAGAAAGAGTCATATTCCGGATCCAATAGAAAGTTAATGCTGTAGAGTCTTGATCTGCTGGGTGCCATGTCTGCAGATGGGGGCATGACACCTCCCTGAAGTGCCTTTTAAGGTATATATTCTCTCTCAGCATTTTCATGAGGGACATTCAAGTAGAACATACATCTTTTGGGGTAAGACATAAGCAACATAATTATAGAGACTCCAAATACTTCAGGTATAGAGACATTGAGAAAGAATGATTTCTTTCCCTTACTTGATGTAACAAAAGCCTGCCTATTCAAACCCATCCTAAAATTGGAATAATGTAATGCAAATATATGTAAAGAAACCTGCAGAGCAGTAAATAGCATAAAAAATAATGACTATGTAACAAATTAGATGGGTGGTCAGGCAGGGGTGGAGATACACGGAACTTCATGAAGTAATGGTGTGGTTTTGGTTGGTTTCTGTTTTGTTTTACCCCTCATGTATCTTGAGATCACAGCTCATATAGGCCATTACACTTCAAGGATATGATCTCAGGACTGGAATATATTCACTTGCCAATATTAAGAGTAAGCAGTGCTCTCTTTGGTAACACATATACTAAAATTGAAATGATACAGAGATTAGCATGGCCCCTGAGGAGGTTGGGAGTACAGAGATGTGGAGAGGGCCTGGAAGAGTATAAAGGTGGAAAATGAACACTTGGAGTGGTTAGTATTCCCCAGACAAGAAGATAGACAAGGAGGATGAAAAGAATATGGCACACTTCATAGTTTCCAGTTGACGTTGTCCTACCCAAGGGATGCTCCTTGGCGTCTGGTGGAAGAAATACAATGGGCCATAGAACTTACTCTTCATCTCTTCCCATTCTCTTAAGGTCTTAGCATTTATTCCCCCATCTTATCATTAGACTTTTTTAGTGATTCTTTTTCTTTCTGGCCCAATTATATCCAATGATTTCCATAAAACATGATGATTTTAATAGTATTTTAGTAAGAATTTTCCTTCTTGCTATGAATTCCTTCAAGTAATAATCTTGAAAGCACACTAATAATAATAATGATAATAATCTGGAAAAGTACAGTTTCCAGTTCAAGTAAGTAGCATTCCAAGTGATTGCTCAATGCCTTACTCCAAAGCAATTCCTTCCAACCAGAGCTCACTCTGGAATGTACTGTATCTTACACATCTTGGAATCCCTGGTGCTTTTCACACAATGGGTGTTCAAAACTGTGGAACTATACTGTGAACTGTTGGAAAAAGCTTCCTCCCAGACCTGCACCATCACACACATGCAGACATTCTGCCCCCGCCCAGCAATCTAGTGATCTCTCACTACTGCGAGTAGTAATGAAAGCTTCCTGACCAAATGACAAAGCCAGTGGCTCTTCTGAACTGCTCCATTTTCCATTATGCTCAGGATAGTTGGCATCTGTCTTCTCACTGCTCTGATACTCACTCACTCCCTCACCTTCCCCTGCTCCTCACTCCATGTATTTCACCTTAGGGACTTTTTTTTTTTTTTTTTTTTTTTTTTAATCACAAGAGAAATTACCATGGAAGGCAGGACATCTTATGGCAAATATTGTACATAAAATATGTTGAAAATTAATCATTTTTTAGTGCTTCTGTGCCTGTCACCATGTGACTTAGTTGTTTTCTAAGTATGATTTTATTTAACGCTTGAAGAAGCCCTAAGAGGATGTTATTTTCCTTATTTGAGAACTTGGAAAACTGAGGCTCAGAGATAGTAAGCACTTCAGTCCAGATTACATAACTAGTGACTGGCAGTCTTGGTTTCTCAACCCAGTGAGCAGTTCAATGCCAAGGCCCTTGCTCCACTGTCTCCCAGGAGAACATTTTTACCTTAGGGAAGGATGAAAAAATATCTGACATATTATAATTTTGTTCTATTTTTTCTAACCATCTCTAGTATCAAGGGAAAAAGTTTTTCATTATGTGTTTTTCCTTTTTATAAAAGTAATATTTGTTCACTGAAAACCATTTAAGAAATACAGAGAAGCAAAAAGAAGAAAAAAAGTCACTTGTAATCCACCACTCAGATGGTGGTACATATCTGAAAGTTGGTACAGCTCTTTGATGATATTTTTGATTGAAACATTTTTTATGGGTTCATGTTATATAAAGAGTTAAAACTGGAAACATGGTTTTTATGCCACTTGTCTTAGTCCATTCAGGCAGTTATAACACAGTTTCATAAACGATGTGGCTTATAAACCATAGAAATTTATTTCTTATAGTTCTGGGCACTGGGAAGTCCAAGATCAAGGTGCTGGCATATTCAGTGTCTGGTGAGGGCTGGAGCTCTGGTTCATAGATGGTAGCTTCTTACTGTGTCCACATGTGGTGGAAGAGCTAGCTGGCTCTCTGGAGTCTTTTATAAGGGCACTAATCTCATTCATGCAGGCACGACTTAATCACTTCCTAAAAACCCCATCTCCTAAAACCTTGAGAGTTAGGATTTCAACACATGAATTTTGAGGTGACGCAAATATTTAGACCATAGCACCAACAAATGATTCCACAGCAATCAATTGTATAACTATACCATAATTTCACCAGTACCACATGGTTAGCATGAAGTTTTGTTTCTTTGTAAGAATATTAATGATATTGGGATAAACATCTCTGTAATTATCTCTGTACATTCTAATATTTTATGAAAGGGAAGAAATATTTTATAAGTGTTAAAAAACTGTTAGCCCAGATGTATGAAAGTGAAAAAGAAACAAAAACTTTGCTCTAGATCAGTAGTTGACAGGCTTTTCTTGTAAAGGGGCAGGTAGTAAATATCTTAGGCTTTGTGGGCCATATGGTCTCTGTCGAAACTACTCCGCTCTGCCATCATAGCACAAAAGCAGTCATAGACAATCCATAAATGAATCAGCATGGCCGTGTTTCAACAAAATTTTATTTATAGACCCTGAAATGTGATTCTCATATAATTTTTATGTGTCATAAAACGGTCTTCTTCTTTTGATTTTTTTCTAATCATTTAGAAATGTGAAAACTACCTTTAGTCTGTGTGCCATACAAAAGCAAGTGACTGGCCCTTTCTTGCTCCAAATTATCCATTCATCCTTAGAGACCTAAGTCTATGACTGTTTCTAGCCACAAAGTTACAGAATTGTTAGAGTTCTCTTTCCAACCCTTCCTTCTCCTGGATTTACACACACACATATACAGGGACATATACTCCTGATTACCCCAAAGTCCTGCCCTAGTAAGCTGGCCACCCTCTCCCAAAGTTCCATAAGTTCAAATATTACTTCTATTTTGTTTAATTCTATTTCTTGGAGCATCTGATTATCTGAATGAATTAATTCACATTAAAGAGTGATTAGTAGGGATCAACTCTCCCTTTGATAATTTCCATTTAAAAGAACATGCACCAGTGAGGCTAACGGAATGCTGAGGAAAACATTTTTGAGTGGCTGGTTACCTAGCTCTTCATTTAGGAAGTTGATTGTGGTATTATAAGGCTTGCCAAGAAGGCTAAGATGATTTATCTACTGATGCTTACAATCAGGGAGGCAGAACAATTGTGGTACAAGAAAAAATAAAAATTCAAATCAGAGGCTATTAACTGCCAAGAAAATGATAAAGAAATTAAATAACTAAATTATGATAAGGACAAAAATAATTGCTCAATGTTACCAAGCCTAGGCAGTCAGGGACATTTGTCTGCGTGTTGGTAGACATAGGACCTTGCCTTCTTCCCCTTATGGATAATGGCTTCACAATATCCTCAGGGTCTGAAGCCTTTGATCCAGTCGAGGTCACTACTTCATGGTTTTACTTGTGCATAAATAGTAAAAAGAAAAATCAAATTTAAACAACTTGAGCTTAGAGGGAGTTCTTGAGCCATTTACTAAATTTCTAGAGATTTGTAAAGCTCCAAACAAATGCATTCATGAGTCCTTTAGCACATGACTGAACCTGGAAGTTTCACCACTAACTCCAAGGTAACCCTTGGACAGGCAAAGAGAAATAGGGCAATGGAGGGTTGATGTGAAAGCATTTCCTACAAAGGTATCCTCTCACCAGGTAGACAAAGAAAGATAAGTTACCCAGACTGAAGTTGCAAGAGTCTTTTTTCCTGAAAATCACATCCTAAACCCCTGGGACAGTAAAACTCTCCACTGAGGTCTCATAGAAAGGTGGTCTTGAGAAACTAAAACAAGCTTTGACCTAGGAGCTGCCAGCCTGCAGGTTTTCTCTTGTGGCAGTGTTTGCTTGCCATCCATCCAACCCTGACCAGAGGCTTCAAAAGCTGGAGCTCAACTCTACCCAAAGCACATGGGACGCTGGGGGATAGGTCTGCCCATGAAATGCCAGGAAATCCCAGAGCTAGGAGAGGTAGCTTAAAGGTCAACATCTGGGCATCAGGGTGCTGCTTAAAGCAAGTGGTGAAAAACACATCTTACCTCTATGTTCTAAAAATTGCCCCCCAAATATCTTTGTCTTTAATCATCCAATTTTCATTTCAAAGCCAAGCGCTAATAGGATATTAAAATAATATGCACATTACTAACCCAGGCTATTGGCAACTGCTGCTTGCTGCAAGCCCTTGACATTGCCTCCCTGTATCTAACCATGGTTCAGCTTAGTCTGGCTTCCTGCCTTTGGCAATGGGTTTGATGGTTCAGAGAAAGGCAAATTGCCTAGTTAATTAAAATCTGTACTTTTAAAAACATTTTTTCTCTTATATTGCCAGCCGAAGTTAAATGAGTACAACTTTCTTTTGAAAAGGCCAAAAATAAATTCTGGGCTTAAACATTGTAGATGAAATTGCTGCCTTAAATTCTAAGTTGCAGAAAAATAAAGGCTTATCATGAAAATTGTTATTTAGCTGTATCTGTGGGGGTGTGTGCACAAAGCAATTATTAACCTCCTTTATAAATGGGTATGTCAGGAACTTTGAAGGAAGACCCAGAGTTTGGTGGCCAAATGCCAGTGTGTGTTCAATATTCACAGTGAACTCTTCTCCCTCTGGTAGTTGTAATTCTACGTCTGTTTCTAGCCTTTCTCACCTTGGTTATAGCACTCTGCTAGGGTCACAGGGATTTCCAAAATCAACTGCAAGGGAGTATTCTGAATTCCTGTTGATAAATAAATTATGTCCCAATTACAGGTGCTTTTCTGAAATGTTACTCAATGAAGAAAAAAAAGTGAAGCTCCTGAGCTCAGCATATCTTATTTTGCTATTGACTGTATTTCTGTGTCTGTGTTCAAGTAACTAACTCCCTTTGGCAACTCCAAGGAGAGCTTCAGGTAAACAAGTCAAACTGTCTTCTTGTTTATGCCTTTTTTGGAGAAAAAGTGAGAGTGCTATAATTTAAAAAAATTAGAACAGTAACAATGTCATCTTGAATTTACAAAGTGCAGGAGTTGTCAGATCTGTGATTTCAAGTCTTCCAACAACTCTTTTTGGGTAGGAGTAGTCAGGAGTCTGTGTGGTGGTTGAAGCCCAGGTTGGCCACCAGGAACTAAAATAGAGGCCAGGACTCCTGGCTCCCTGTCCAGATTCTGAGGACCCAGGAGCCTCCACGGGTACACTCAGAGGCCACACTAGATGTAGAAAGAACCAGGCACAGAGAAGTCAGAGGGTCTCAAAGGTATTTGTTTCAGCATTTAACAAGGAATTTTACCTGGGAGGTGATTTTCATTCAGAACCTGGCTACAAAGCTTGAAGAAAAAAGAGCCAACACAACTAAGGAAGCCTGTGCCTGCCTTAGAAAGACAATGAGAAGTCTGTTTATGTCTTTTGCCCACTTTTTAATGAGGTTAATTGCTTTTTGCTTGTTCAATTGTTTAGGTTTCTTATGAATTCTAGATATTAGACCTTTGTTGGATGTATAGCTTGCAAATATTTTCTCCCATTTCATAGGTTGTCTGTTTACTCTGTTGATTGTTTCTTTTGTTGTGCAAAAGTTCTTCAGTTTAATTGGGCCCTACTTGCCAATTTTTGTTTTTGTTGCAATTGCTTTCGAGAACTTAGTCATAAAATTCTATCCCAAGGCCAATGTCCAGAATGGTGTTTCCTAAGTTTTCTTCTGGAATTCTTGTAGTTTGTGGTCTTATGTTTAAATCTTTAATCCATCTTGAGTTAATTTTTGTATATGGTGAAAGGGAGGGGTTCAGTTTCATTCTTCTGCATGTGGATAGCCAGTTATCCCAGCACCATTTATTGACTAAGGAGTCCTTTTCCCATTGCTTATTTCTGTCAACTTTGTTGAAGATCAGGTGACATATAAACAGTGAACAAACATGAAAAAATGCTCAATATCATAATAATCAGAGAACTGCAAATCAAAACCACAATGAAATACCATCTCACACCAGTAGAATGGCTATTATGTTAAAAAAAAAAAAAAAAAAAAAAAAAAAAACAGACAAATACCGGCAAGGCTGCTGAGAAAAGTGAATGCTTATACACTGCTGGTGGGAATGTAAATTAGTCCAGCCACTGTGGAAAGCGGTTTGGAGATTTCTTAAAGAACTTAAAACAGAGCTACAGTTGACCCAGGAATACCATTACTGGGTATTCATCCGAAAGAAAATAAATCATTTTACCAAAAAGATACATGCACATGTGTGTTCAGCACTATGCACAATAGCAAAGACAGAATTAACCTAGGTGCACATCAACAATGGATTGGATAAAGGAAATGTGGTATATATACACCATGGAATACTACACAGCCATAAGAATAATGAAATCATGTTCTTTGAGAAACATGGATGCAACCTAAATGAAGTAACACAGAGATAGAAAACCAAATACCACATGTTCTCACGGATAAGTGGGAGCTAAACACTGGGTACTCACGGACATAAAGATGGCAGCAGTAGACTCTGGAGGCCACCAGAATGGGGAGAGAAGGAAGGAGACAAGGGTTGAAAAACTACCTATTGGGTACTATGCTCACTACCCAGGTGATGAGATCATTCATATCTCAAACCTTAGCATCACACAATATACCCACTTAACAAACTTGTACATGTACCCCATGAATCTAAAATAAAAGTTAAAATTATTTTAAAAAGAAGAAAGGCAATGACATGCAACAATAAGCAGTCAGACTGATATTCACTGCATACCCCGACAACTCCCCTCATCTGTTCTCAATCACACTTGGGGTGCTTCTGCAATGGAGGAGGTTTGGCTCTTGGGACCTCTTTCTGTGTCAGTGACTATAGATTATAATGTTAATTTCTGGTTTGGTTTTTGGGGGGCATGGGGGAGAGATTATTTTTCTTTTATTTTTTCTCCTCTCTAGAGCAAAACTCTTTTTCCTCACTCTTTTTAAATAATTTTATTGTCAATGAAAACACAAAAGAGAGTTGAAAGCAACTCAAAATAGGGAATTTTCCACTGGGGAGAAATCAGGGAATAGCATAAAATGTCTTCTTGCCTTTTTCTTCAAATTCCATATTAATATTAACAGCAAAAATTGATGGTTGGGGGCAGCCATCTGCATCTGTTTTGAATCATCTTTGTCTCCAGACCTCACTCTCTTCCCACACTGTTCTCCAAACTGTCATCAGGTTTAATGGCACGGCAGTCTTGGGCGCTGCACTCCACCCTCAGAGACCACTCAGAACTTTCAGTGGCCCTGAGTGCTAGATCCTTAGAAATGGAACCATCTTAGAGATCATCTGGTCTTGGAATTTCTTTACTGCCTTCTTTAATAACTTGGTTTGAACATTTATAGAGCACTTACTATGCACCAAGGAATGGTTTAAGTAGTTTATATATATTAGCTCATTCATTCATCACACAGCCCTATCAAGTAGGCACCATTATCCCCATTTACAGATGAAAAACTGGGGCACAGAGAGGTTGACTCATTGACCAGTATGGCCTTCTACAGGGTGGCAGAGCTGCCTTTCCTCATCACACATTCTGCATTCCAGCCAAACTTGCTGTAGGCTCTAGGTCTCCATCTTATGCCTCTGCTCACTCCTGTTCCTTTTGCTTGGAAAGCCTCCACACCTGGTCCCTCCCCTAAGCTCTGCATTGTCCAAATCCTATATAGCCTTCAGAATGAAGGGTGGATGCTATCTCCTCCAGGGAGCTTCTCCTAATTGCCTTTAGTTAGGGTCAATCTCCTTATGCTGAAATAGCAAAGTACTTCCATTGTACTGTGTGGCATGTGCCACATTCTGCCCTGCATTCTAGTTATGTATGCATGTATTTCATTTTTTTAAACATAAGATAAGCTCTCTATGGTAGAATGCATGTGTGATGATCTCCCAGCTCCCATATCACCGAGTGCATTCTGTGGCACACATCAGATAACGTCTGTTGCTGTATTTACCACATGGTAGGAAAAATGTGTGAACGAATATGCACATTATAGGTAACATTGCTTCATGAGCAAATTGCCTCTTTTATACATTGCAATCAGGCTCCTATAAAATTGCATATTTATAAAATGAATATTTACATGTGCTAGTCAAATGCGATGCAGTTTTTCCTAAGTGAGGAGGCATATGTGTGATGTGTAAACTTGCAACAACAAAGCAGCAGATCTGAGGACCCCATGTATACATGCAGGGTGCTGTCTGCCTTGGATGAGCTGGTCATTGCATGGCTTCTCTACATGCTCTTGTGTGAAAGACAGCTTTTCTCTTGAGTCTCTATACCATCATTGCCCTTTCTGGGCCCATGAACTTTTGAACCAGGCGGTGGGGCTCTGCTCAGAGTCACTCTCACCCACCAATGTGCCCACATTGCAAGTGGTATTCACAGGCCACAGAAGCGTCACTGCTTAACCATGAGCCTTGAGACTCAGCCACAGCTCAGGCCACCACCCTCAGGATGCAAAGCACTTCCTCCCATATATAAAGCTATACACTGAAAGTCATTATTGATGACACTCAGCCACATGGGTAAACTTATGAAGGAGTACACTTTTTCTAATTTTCATGTAAGTATCAGAGAAACAATGAGGCAGAGAGAGCAATGAACACAAAATATTTTGATCTGATCATTTGACAGGGTCTTAGATAGTAAGTATCAGCTTATAATAGAATTTAAATCACCTCCCAACCTCAGGCTTACATGGTTCACAGTGCAATATTCCCTGAAATTAGTAATGTGAGGGTGCTTGATTCTGGCTACATATCAGATTTCCTGTGGAATTTCACACACACACACACACACACACCAGGCTCTCCTCTTGGAAATTCCACAATTCCAAAAAACCGCATAGTTCATTCTGATGTGAAGCCTGGGCTGAGAAAACTTTTTACTGTGACCAAATGAGACACAAAAATAATAGGCCACTCAGTCTCAGGCTGTGTCTTTTGCTGTTGCTGCTTTTTAATCAAAAAGCCTAGAGAGGCATCTCAGTGGGAACATTAATTCTGCAAGTGACAAGACTTATAATATTTCATAACTATAGAAAACAGCAGGTGGCCATGATTTCAACAGCAGAAGTCAAACATTTTTCCATCAGCACAAACCAAAATATATAAAACTCTACATACCCAAAAGAAGAAGAACTATAAATACAAGATTGTGAAACTTGTATTCTGTTTACATTAGAATACCATTAATTAATTATTGACAATAGTTTAGTTTTAAAATAAAACCAGAATGGAGAAGACTCATTATTGCCTGAGACTCTAAAGAAGGCAAACTGTTGTTTACTGAAAAAATTTAATGAACCATAGTCTATAGCCATATGGAAAAGCTAGTACATTATATTTTACAGCATGTAATTGATCTACAATATTATCTTCAATTCATCCTCATTAATTGGCTTTTCCATGAAACAGAAGGGCTTCCCCTTGCCATCTCTGTTTTGGCCGATGTGGCTGGATTTCATGCTGTCAGCGTTCACCCTATGTACTCCCCTATAGATGTTCTTTTTCTTTCTGACACTTCACTCACTCCAGAGATGAGCCTTCACACTGTTAACAATACTTTCATATCCCTGTCTACCCTGGAAGTAGATTTTGGTCTCTACTTTTCCAACATAATCAAAGTTTACCAGTCCCATGTTCCCTGATTCCAGAGTATCCTGTTTCCCAGACTCTAGGAAATGTTAAAGTGTTTTGTAGAATAATCTGAGAAAATGAGATCTAATAACAAAATACATCATATTTTCAGGGTACAGATTTGAGTTCAAAGGGATCTTTTGGCAATAATGCCTTAGCCTAAAAGTGGTATTCTAAAAGTCAGAATTCCAAGCACTTAGAGGAGGGGACTGACGCAGCTTTGGCAGGATGCGTCACTCTCAAATCACATTGCATAAGCATCTACTTAGTCCACCTATTCCAAGAGCTTTGGCTCATTGGTCCATGTGGTCTCCTAGCACAGAGGAGGATGAGAACTACAGGCTCCTTCTTTTGGTGTCTAGCACAGTTCAGGACTCCCTACCCCTTCTGTTGAGGCTGAGCATCCAGAGTTAACCCAACAGCTCATCATTCTTTATTTCTCTTCTATACATGTTCTGGTAATTTTCCTGAAGGCACCATCTCCAAAGGAAAGAGCAAGTATTCAAAGCAGTCAGTTTTGCTCTTGCTTAACAATTCTGGCCAAAGTCTTGCCACCTGTAAATAACAGGGACTCTTCCCGCTTTATTTCCCATTTCCAAGCACAGTGGGGAATTGGGTCCTTGGGGTGGACAAGGGTTAAAACATGTACTTATGGCCAGGTGTGGTGGCTCATGTGTATAATCCCAGCACTCTGCAAGGCCGAGGCAGGCAGATCACCTAAGGTTAAGAGTTCTAGACCAGCCTGGCCAACATAGTGAAACCCCATCTCTACTAAAATACGAAAATTAGCTGGGCATGGTGGCGCATGCCTGTAATCCCAGTACTCGGGAGGCTGAGGCAGGAGAATCGCTTGAACCCAGGAGGCAGAGGTTGCCGTGAGCCAAGATCGTACCACTGCACTCCAGTCAGGGCGACAGAGCAAGACTCCATCTCAAAAACAAACAAACAAAAATGTACTCATTTCTCCTTCTTAGTAAATCTCTGGAGGGGGTATAAGCAATGCCGTGAGTTCATCTAGGTTCCATCAGTAATTCACCGTGGCTTTCCCATTTCACACACCCTGTTCTGCTGTCCCTCTGAGTACATCTGTATATGCCAAGCCATTTGGTCTTACTTTTGCTTTAGAAAGAATGGGGATTCTATTCTTGGAAAGGAGAAATGAAAATTTTGTAGAGTTGGGGGTGTGGTTCATATATATATATATATATATATATATATATATATGTATGTGTGTGTGTATATATATATACACACGCACACAACATATTTCAAATTGCCATCTTCAATTTTGTACTTACTATATCAAAGTAGTCTGGTATCCAGAAATGGGAGTCAGGGTTTACCTAGATTCTTCTCTTTGGGAATGAAGCCCATGAACTCCAGCAGAGAAGACAGAATCAAAACAACTGGATTCGTCATTAGAAAGCACAAGTTCACCCAATCTGGCCCAGTCATGTGCTCACTACAGTCTCACAAGGCTGAGGGCAGAGGATGTGAAGCAAGATCGTTCAGAGGCACAGGAATATACGTGCAGCAGCCGACTGTCTGCTGGTGCTGACACAGCTCACTCTGCTGACATTCATTTGCCTGTTGTCACAGGTACAATTTAGTAAGCTGGCAAGGAGGGAGACATTTATTTTAAAAGCTGTGGGAGGAGAGCTAAAAATTCTAGATATATTTTGAAATTAGGATTTGTCTTTTGCTTCTACTTATTCACATTCTTCGGGAAAAGGTGAATGCTAAAATCTAAGAAGAAAGTCAGCGCGTTTCTCTGGCTGCATTACAGGCTACCTTACAAATACCCTCTCTTTATCAGAAGGGAAATCTGGAGCTGTTCTAGGGCAGCGTTGTAGAGTCCCTTGCCTACTTTCCACACCCACATGACTTCCCTCTGCAGGTGCAGGTGTGTTGACATCCCATCAGTAGCATCACCCTACACCGAGGACCCTGCAATGAAATGCAGCTCGTCAGGATGCCATAAAAAAATAAGAAGGTGGTTTAGGTAAAAACTACAAAAGGCATTGTTTACTAAACCGAGTGACAAAATAACATCACATAACTATCAGCTCTGCCTTTATCCCTTTCCTCTCACATCAAAGACTAAGCTGACTCAGATAGGGAAGCCTTAAAAATAGGTGCTACAATGAGGAATGCACAGGTTTGGTCTTTCATTGCACTTCACATGTTTTTAACAAAGGATATGCATTTAAAAAAATCATTTGTAAGATATTTTGTTAATTTTAAATGAATATTTAAAAAATAGAAATTGTGGCTTCTATAAAAATCAGAACTTTGCTTTGATATGTACATACAGATTAAAAATTTAACCCTATTTGCTGTAATCTAAAGGAATGTGTTAAGACTCTGAGGCTGAATTACAGTTGCTATGGAAACCAAAAACTGTAACCATTATGACTTAGGAGCCTCTAGATTCTCAATAATTATGTTGTTTGAAGAAGGGAAATTACATTTTTAATTAAATGAGTAGAACACAAATAATTTTACAGGAAATTTATTACATTGTGTTCAAACGGCATCTAATGTGTTCCTTGATGCTCTTTGGGTAATTTTTTCAGCAATTGCTGGCAAGTTTTTGAGAGATAGGTTAGAATATTTATTAAGCACTTATTACTTATTTAAACATTGTACAGGGCTCCAGGGATGGGAAGGATAACATACAAATACATCATTTCTATACACGAGAAATTTTAGTTTAGTTAATTTTTAAAACACACACAATAACACAAATGCCTTTACAGAGCTATAGTTCAGCAACAAGGCATCCTAACCATATTTTGATCAAAGGACTCTGAAATGAGGAGAGAGCCAAAGGGGTCTAAAACTCTCCATGGAGCTGAATTTTAAACAAAATCTTTTTGTAAATCAAAATTTCTTCTCTGATCACAAAAGCAATGTGTGCTAATTGTTGAACATTTGAAAATATGAAAATTTTAGAAGATAAAATTAAAACCAGCTATAATTCCAACTCCTCTACTAACTTTTTGGTGTATTTGTAATAGTCATTTTTTTCCTATAGGTATGGGCAGTTGTTACTTTGCATGATAGTGTGAGACTGCAAAAATGACCACGAAAGCTAAACTCATGCAAAGTGATCTTAACAATCAGTGGAGAAAATCCAATTGTTCTGTAATGCTGAAAATTATTTTGTCATTAAACTCTCTTACTGTTGTTTATAAATGTATAAGAAAATAAAAAGTAGTGGCCGGATGTAGTGGCTCACGCACTTTGGGAGGCCAAGGAGAGTGAATCACGAAGTCAAGAGTTTGAGACCAGCCTGGCCAACATGGTGAGACCCCGTATCTACCAAAAATACAAAAATTAGCTGGGCATGGTGGCGCACAACTGTAATCTGAGCTAATTGGGAGGCTGAGGCAGAATTGCTTGAACCCAGAAGGCAGAGGTTGCAGTGAGCTGAGATTGTGCCACTGCATTCCAGCGGTCTCGGAAAAAGAAAGAAAAGAAAAAATAGTAAAATTAATCTTTAGTACTCTGAATTTAAAATATAGAAATGTTGAGAATTAAAGTGTTTTATTTCTTTGTAAAAATCTTACCAGAAGTAGTTTGAATAATGCTGGTCTATCTTTCATTGTATAATTTACAATATGGAACAAGCATCTTTTTTGCAAATTGTCATACTTCTAAGTCTGGATCAGCTTCCAGCACTTGTCCTTTGCACTTTCAATGATGTGAACTATCTCTGATAGTTCCTTTAATGTAAAGCGTGTTTTTTTCTTTTCTTTTCTTTTCTTTTTTTTTTTGCCAGTGTCACTTCTTCTGTGTGTTTTCAACACCACCACTTTCTTCATCTGTCAATTTCACCTTAACTAAGTTCCTTGGGTTCCATATTAGTGTCTCTCAAAGGGTGGTGGTGTCCAGATTTCCACGGTCAGCTAATTCTTCTATAACTTTGTTTACATCAGACTCATATTTAACTTCTACCATTGTCACTTTTCATTTCTTTGCTGCATTTTTATCATTGTTGACCAATTTCCTGTTTTGATCACCCATTTTTAAAAAATGCCACGTAGGGTTATCACTGGCAGAGAAGGAGGCAACCTGGTGCTGTCTGTGCCTGAACTGAATAACAGAGGGGCACTAACCCCGTCTGACCAATCACAGGCCGACTGAGAAAACAAGGATATGACTGGTCACTGATCATGATGTGCATCTGTCATTCCCACAGTGATCTGTGGACTGAATTGCTAGCAGTGAAGTTTGTGCAATTACTCAATTAATATACTGAGATAACTGAAATTTGAACTGTGTTGTTGGGAGATGGATATTATTTAACTCATGGTAACAAAAACGCATGCATTGCGGACCCATGCAAAATGTGAACGGTCTATATGGACATACTTGACAAACATTTTTTACAAAATTGAGATCATGAATATATAATTTTGTACTTGCTCTTTTAACTTAGCCTTATATCATAAAGTTGTATCCCTGTTATTACTAGTCTCCAATAATGCTGTAGCATAATTTATGTGACTGGGGAAACACCAAGGGAACAGTAAAATGAGAGCCATAGATTGGTAAAGAGGGAGGTGCTCCCTAGTAAGAAGCAACATAGGGAAAGCCCAGGGATCGGCCAGTGTATGTGGGTAAGTTGGGAAGAAGAAGAAAACTAATATGGCTGGAATATAGGATCTATCTTAGAAATAAAATGACAATAATACAAAAAGTCAATTTTCCCACACTTTAGTAATAATAGTAATACTATTACTATTACCAATAGCATGCTTACTATATTCCAGGTACTCTCAGACATTATCTCACTTAATCTTCACATTGACCTTGTTTGCTGTCATCTCCTTCTCACACATGAGGACCCTGAGGCTCAACACAGATGTTGTAGTAAGCCTGTAATAAAACCCTGGTTTCTGTAATCCTGCCCTTGGCTGCTCCACAATACTGCCCAATGAAAGCACTTATCAGCTTACAAAGTCCTTTTGCATATATTGACACGAGGCATGCAACTGGGTAAGTTGTGCCAGCTGCTGAGGTGTGGGGCTGTAATCAAGCCTATGCTGCTAGCCTAACCCGAGCCATAAGACCACATACTTCCAGAAGGGCTGCCTTTACCTCATTTACACAAAGACGCAGTATGGACTGGCCTTGGCCCTGGTCAACATGACAGATTCTCACCACAGCCCTCAGAGGTGACAGAGAAGTTATGATTGCTCCAATTTTATACTAAAACAAAACAAAACAAAACAAAATGAACCAAAAAACCCCCCACAGCAGCTCCCATTGGGTCAGTGATTTATCTAAGCTGAGAATGAATTGGTGAGATAAAGATGCAGTTGAGGAAGATATTAGAATCCAGGCTGAGCAGGTTTCATCTGAAGCAAAAGGCAACAGGGTACTGCGAGGTATATATAAATCAGGCTACACATAAACTACCACAGAGTAAAACAGTAAGTCACAGCTGTCCACCCGGAAGAGATTGCTCTGGGCAGCTGGATGCCTTCCAACCAGTTAAATTATTTCTTCTCCAAAACTTTGGTCACTTTTTGCATTTGGATCAGATCTTTGGAGACATCTCCATTTCCCTTGAGGAGTAAATATATAGCCACCAGGATTTTTAAAAAGTGAGTCTGAAAGCAAATATCCCTTCACCTTACTGTCTTTTGTAATTGAACTTTACAGATCCCTTTTAGAGAGTTGTAATTACTGTTGTTACTGTTCTGAGAGTATCTGGGCCTAGGATTTTTCTGAGTTCTAAGCCACACGGTCTGTACTCTTACTTGACAGAGAAATGCTGTTGCATAAACTAGATCCTTCAGATATTAGGGACTCAGAGGGGTTTAACTTTCCTGGGTGAATTTAGCATTTCTTCTTGGATTTACAAGCTTTAGAGGAACACTTGTAAAAAAAAAAAATGACTGGGTACAAACCAATTAATCCTGCCTCCAAAAATAGCCAAATTATATTGGTAGGCGTTTAAAAACAAACAAACAAACAAAAAAACAAAAAAATCCAAGAGGCTGCCTCTGAGAAATAGAACTTGAAAAATAGGTCTCTGGTCAAATGTTTGGAAAAATCTAAACATCATTCTGCTTCTTTGGAGTGTCATGACACTCTCAGGGAGTCCTTCCTTGTAGGTAAGCAATGTTTTCAATTTATTGGGATTTACAAACCTATTGTTTTCTACATTTTTTAGATAAGGTAGGAAATCCAACAATAACAAAACTTATTAAAAAATTCTCACTTACCTGATCTTTTTTTTTTTTGAGTTTCGCTTTTGTTGCCCAGGCTGGAGTGCAGTAGCGCGATCTTGGCTCACCGCAACCTCCGCCTCACAGGTTCAAGCAATTCTCCTGTCTAAGTGTCTTGTGTAGCTGGACTTACAGGTGCCTGCCACCACGCCCCACTATTTTTTTGTATTTTTAGTAGAGACGTGGTTTCACCATGTTGGCCAGGCTGGTCTCGAACTCCTGACCTCAGGTGATCCACCTGCCTCGGCCTCCCAAAGCGCTGGGATTACAGGCGTGAGCCACCATGCACAGCCTCAGTTACGTGATCATTTATTGATATCTGGACTAACTTGTGTTCTATGGAACTTGTTTTAAGAAATGCTGGACCATGGCCATGGACACAATTGGGTATGCACAGCCAACTCTATTTGAACTCAGAGCTACTTCCTGTCCCCAACCCCAGAACCAGAGGATTAGTAACAGAAAATGAGCCAGGAATGATCAGCCTCTCTGGCTGAGGCTGGCAGTAGCATTTTCATCCCTCAGTGGAGGGTGTTTTGTGTATGTGAAATGAGGAGTGTGAGGCCAAGCAGATGGGGCTCTGTTCTCCCTCACCCTTCTTCAACCCAAGCAGATCTGCTTTGATCTGCCTTAGATGTTGCAGTTTCTTGCGAGGTTTCATTAGACAAGTAAAAAAGATTCCATTAGCAAACAAACAAACAAAAACAACAAAAAACAACAATAAAAAGCCCAAAACAAAACAATACTGGGTGGTGGTGTTTTAAAACCTGTACATGGAGCAAAAATCTAGGAGTGATAAATACTCTCTAGGACCTTCTATAGTCACTTATCCTGTGGTTTTCCCATCTGTAAAATGGGATTGATAATGCTGTAGGGACTAAAAACTCTTTTTGGAAAAGAATGAAAGCTTGTTCCATACTTAATTCAAGGTAGAATGTGAGCAGGTAGAGAAGGACAGGAAGGAAAGTAAAGATTTGTCATTTTCCAGCTCTCCATCATCTGAATCCCCTTCCCATTATCAGCTGTGAGCTAGAAAGTCAACTGCATGTTCCCATGGGGGTTTAATATCAGAGTGAGTGACCCAGAGAAGCCTGAACAGTTTAGGGCTCATGGTGGTCATGGTGCAGCCACTGCTCAGTGACAATGGCATCAGCCATGGTGCATAGTCCCCAGAAATGGCAGTGACCAAGCCACACTGTTCATGTGGCATGAGACTTTATGAGTTTCCTTTGTTCCCTATGTGGGTTTTGTGTCTGATTCTCTGGCCTTCCCATGAGTCTGTGAGCCTCTCTATGTTCTTTGATTTAATGCTTTACAGTTTAAGGTAGCCAGAATTCTTTCAACTGAGACCTGTTAGGCATAGATGGTGGCATATCAGAGTGTGAGGTTGGGGCAACCTGGGGTGGAAGTCATTTTAGGAGATCTAAAACTCTTCTCATGTGAGCATTCAAGCTGATCACTAAAATTTGTCTCAAAGGGAATGGGAAAACCATGGTCCCCATTTGGGTCATATTCTTGTAGATGTAGAAGATATTTCAGCAGGGGAGGGTATTTCTGCTCCTTGTATTTATAATTTATAATTTTCTTACATAATCAAATAGAGATCTACAGAACACCTATTTTTCTTTTAAACCTCTCTGTGCTAGTTTTGTTAAGACCTAATAAAAATTCATCTTTTAACATGTCTAAAACAAAATTAGAAGAGAGAATATGAAATAGCACAGTAATACAGACTATAGTAATGCCAGAGAACATAATGAAAAAGAAAGAAAATATGGGTGAAAAATAGCTAAAATCCTAACCCAAACAGCGCTTGACTCTCAGGGGTCATGGGAGTTCATTTCCATCATGCTGTAACCCTAAACTTTGTCTTGTTCAATTGAATGCACAGAGCAGTGATAAGAACATCATTGTAGCTAATGTCAGTAGGAAGGCCCCTCAAGGTTACTTTCATGGATGGGGACCACTTACTTCTTTTTCATATTTTAATTTTATGCTTAAGTATTTTTACAGTTAATGTAGCTTAACTATTCAAAGTAAAACACTGAAAATGTCTAGATGGGTCTGCACAACCCCATAAACAGATAGGTTTGGTCCTGGCCTTTTTATTAGCTCTTAGTAAGAT